>NC_135574.1:65718100-66368517 GCF_965152235.1 Eretmochelys imbricata | reverse complement strand
TTAATGATCTGTCATGATCTCGTTTATTTGTTTGTTTGTTTTGTTTTTTGGTCCTCAACATAGGAATCTGGGAGGAAGTAATAAGGAGAAAATCTGTATGTGGAAAAGGATGGGAAGTTCTGAGGAGGTTGCAAGATCTCAAGGGGTAAATAAAAGATCTTAGGGAAGTTGGAGAGCATTTTTATACATAAAATTACTCAGTAAAGCTACAATTATAAATCACTTTCAAATAGACATGTAAGTATTTTCTTAAGCAGATTGAATGAATTTGGAGGGGGCACTATAGAAATGTCTAGATATCTGATTTAAAAAATTCCAAAGCTTATTTTCCAAACATTTTTATAGTATTACAGGAAACAGGGACAAAGTCAGTGCAGCTGGTTTGAGCCCCACCATAAAGGAACTGCAGGTCAGATTTCTGTATCTGTTTCGTGGGTGCAAACCCACTGACTTCTACAGAATTGGGTCCAAACATCTTCCCTAAATCAAATGATTCTTAGTTAGAAATAATAAAAGCTCCATCACTGAAATTGGATATTTTAGAAGAGCATGAAAATACTAGTATGAAACACTAATTAATAAATCTGTGAAGGTGGAGAATTCATGTATAAAGTGTCATATTACCTCTTCAGAGACAGACAGTTAAGAAATAATAAGACAGTGGGCCAAATTTTATCCTCAGAGTGGGAGATGTGTGTGCATATATGAGAGAAAACAACTGGCCTGAAAAGGCAGTGTTTGGTGGTGTCTTGCATCTGTTTGCACACTTCTGCTGTTTAATAGGTGCAGTGATTTGACTGGGAAAACATGAACTACAGTAGAGCCTGATTTTGCAGATATGGGAGAATAGTATCAATGTAGCAAATTCAGTATAAGTTTATTCAAAATCTCTCAGATGGGAATATACTATGTAATTCTGTAGTGAGGAAATAACTGGGATCAAACAATCTAGAAATTTAATGTCACCAATGAAACATATCCAGAAAAAAATTAATGCAATATATGCACATAGCAACAAATGCATTTTGTTATGTAAAGCAGATCTAAATTCATGAAGGATAAAGTAAAATTTTACTAATTATTGGTAGTACTGGGATTAGCTAAAGCCTCTGAAACTCCACGGAGCAGATACAAGTAAATGGAAGAGAGATTTGAAATTACCTATTTTTATATGTAATAGAATTCAGTGGTTTCCTGATGAATACTTCATTCAGCCATTTGTCTTTCATTGCGTCTTTAACAGCAGGCCGCTTAGCAGGATCAGGCTCAAGTAAGGAATGCATGAAGTGCACAGCTCCTGTACAGAAATTCAGATGAAATGGCTTGACCTCTCTAGTAGTGTCTGTTTATTCACACAGTGTGAAGTTACTCATGTGCAGAGGCACAAAGTCAGCCCTATTCTGAGGATCTGGGGCATGGTCAGGTATTTAAGTGGGTTATAAGCAGAGCTGCCTGGAAAAAAGATTTTCCTGTCCCTTGAAAATTTTTGAGATGGCAAAATTTTTTCCCATCCCAGATCAGGATGAAAAGTCAAAATCTTGAAATTTTTTGCAGACCAGTGATCCAAAAATTTTTCAGATTGGGTGGTCAATCAAAATGTTTCTTTTTGATAATTTTGAAACGTTTTATTTCAATTTCAACCTTTTAAATATTTTAAAACTTTTCTAGTATATTTACTAAAATTTTGAAACAAAAAGTCATGTTGAACTTACAAAACTTTTAGTTTTGAAAATGTCAAAACTATTTGACAATTTCAAAACTTTCCAAAATTTTTCAAATCAGGAGATTCATCAGAACTGAGCCATGAACAGTTTGAGTTTTGATGAACTGGCATTTTCCTTCAAAAAAATTTTTTTTTTGTCCAAAAATTTCTGACCAGCTCTAATTATAAATCTTGGGCTGATCCTCTGCTCAGTAGTAATTTCACTCACACAGTAAAGCTAATCTCTCTGACAAGATTTATTGTTTTGTGTGCTTTTGGCACATTTTAGCACTCATGAAAGAGAGCAACTAATAATTTGGCTTCAGCCATTTGTAACTCGCACAGATGAAGTACATGTAAATATCCCTGTCTGTAAATAGTTCTGCTAATGGAACTCAGTCTCCTCTTTAATACTGCTAATATTCCAGTTTTGACACATTCCTGAGCAAAAAATGCTAAATGGGGAGTTTTAGAAGTGGAAAAAAATGTTAGATGAAGATTAGACTAGGACCATAATATTTATTTCATCTGTGACCTACCGTAGAAGAACTCAGGTCTTCAAATATGAAAACCTCATTCATTACTTCCCTGACATGTCTAACCTTCAACTAGGAAGATTATCAATTAGGACAACTGAAATTTTCACACAGTCCCACTAACAATAGCTTTTAATGGAGAAAACTAGAGGATGAGATAATATACTTCCTGTTAATCAGCCCCTTTATGATGATTAAATGATATAAGAAAGCATTACAAATCATAAATATGTATGGTATTTATCCCATCAACATTCTTTGGAAGCAATCATCTACCTTATCATGTTTCAGAGTAACAGCCGTGTTAGTCTGTATTCGCAAAAAGAAAAGGAGTACTTGTGGCACCTTAGAGACTAACCAATTTATTTGAGCATAAGCTTTTGTGAGCTACAGCTCACTTCATCGGATGCATACTGTGGAAACTGCAGAAGACATTATATACACAGAGACCATGAAACAATACCTCCTCCCACCCCACTCTCCTGCTGGTAATAGCTTATCTAAAGTGATCACTCTCCTTACAATAAGAAAAGGAGTACTTGTGGCACCTTAGAGACTAACCAATTTATTTGAGCATGAGCTTTCGTGAGCTACAGCAAGTTCCGATGAAGTGAGCTGTAGCTCACGAAAGCTCATGCTCAAATAAATTGGTTAGTCTCTAAGGTGCCACAAGTACTCCTTTTCTTTTTGCGAATACAGACTAACACGGCTGTTACTCTGAAACCTCTCCTTACAATGTGTATGATAATCAAGTTGGGCCATTTCCAGCACAAATCCAGGTTTTCTCACCCTCCGCCCCCCCTACCCCCCAAACTCACTCTCCTGCTGGTAATAGCCCATCCAAAGTGACCACTCTCTTTACAATGTGTATGATAATCAAGTTGGATTTGTGCTGGAAATGGCCCAACTTGATTATCATACACATTGTAAAGAGAGTGGTCACTTTGGATGGGCTATTACCAGCAGGAGAGTGAGTTTGGGGCGGAGGGTGAGAAAACCTGGATTTGTGCTGGAAATGGCCCAACTTGATTATCATACACATTGTAAGGAGAGTGATCACTTTAGATAAGCTATTACCAGCAGGAGAGTGGGGTGGGAGGAGGTATTGTTTCATGGTCTCTATGTATATAATGTCTTCTGCAGTTCCCACAGTATGCATCCGATGAAGTGAGCTGTAGCTCACAAAAGCTTATGCTCAAATAAATTGGTTAGTCTCTAAGGTGCCACAAGTACTCCTTTTCTTTTTACCTTATCATGTTATTTCAACATTGTAATTCTGAACTAGATCTAGACAGATTCAATGAGCTGGAATTCTTCACTGCATCTACACATCTGTACAGAGTTTGAGCTCAGTCAGATTCTACTCATCATGACCCCATGCAAAGTTAAAGTTATGCAGCAGGGGAAAACTTTAATATATGCCAGTGGTGAACTGGGCAAAGCAGAGTCTTGCTCTACTGTGTCTCCTGCCCCTCACACCCTTCTCTTGACACGCATTGAAACCAATGGAGTTACACTCATAAAATTGCTGTGAGAAAACAACCCAAACCTGTAATGTGCAAGTCAGATGATGCTAAAATGTTATCAGTCCAACTGGAAGGAGAATGTAAACTAAAACCAGAGCTACTGAATAAAAGAATTGTCGAAAATCTAATGCCAGTGAAAATAAATTTTGGACTTCTAGCCCCAAATTCGTATTCACCAATATTATCTCTGGCTTTTAAAGACTAAGGCCAAATCCAGAGCTAGTGATTATGATAACTGCCTTTTGAGAATTGGGCCTAAAAGTCTCCATTGACTCTGCCTTGCTAATGAAGGTGATAACTAGAGCTGGTATAAATATTTTGAGTTTCAATTTTTTTAAATGAAAAACAGGGATAGATTTTTCACAAAAAGTTCTGTTGTCAACCAGGTGTAATAATAAGTTTGAACTTTGAAGAGTTATGCTTAGAGCAAAAAGTGAGGGAGCTCTTTCACACCACTTATCAAAGGTTTTCACAGCTCTGCTTTTGTGTGTATTGAACAGATGGCTTCCTAAACTGGCACACAGCCCACTAAACAAAACCCTATGGGTTTGAATCTCATTTGCACTTAAGGCTACTTTACATCAGTCTGGCAGCATTAAGGGTCCTTAAAGTGAGTGTAATTTTTATGTCCACTCTAACTTTCTTTAGTGTAAATGAGAATTGAGCTCTGTGATCTCTCAAGAATAGGCAACAATGTTATCGTCTCTCTCATCTCTGAGGCAAGATTGAGACAGTCTAGATAGCGTGTGATCTTGTCTGTAATAAACAGAACGAAGAAAATGGAAAAGGTGGGTCTTGTACACCATGGGAATATGATCACATTACCTCCTGACAACCTGGATGCTAAACAAGGTATTCATGCTGTTTTCCTTAATGTGAGGTTGTTACATTAACTTGGCTACTGAGGTTAAAAAGGTTATCTTATCTATACTATATATCTATATATATAAAATAAGAGTGGGTTACCAGAAGAGATACTGGATGGAATGGGACTGATCTCACCATTGACCATCTTTTGATGTAGTTGCTTGATGTTGAATGGTTCCACAATGAAGGGCAGTGTGCCAGTTAGCATAGCAAATGTGCTAACCCCTCTGTTAAGGAAGAACACAATAAATACGTCAGAGCTACAGATAACTGTGGTAAATACAGGGAACAAAATCCATGGTTTAGGTTTCTGAGTCTTGTCTTTTGACATCATGAGCAGGCTGAAAATCATCTCTAAGTAGTAATACACATTGAATCACCAAATGAAATTATTTTCTCTATGTGAATGCCATTTAGCGTTAGAAAAGCATCCTACAGTGTAGACAGTAAAAGAATAAATTGTGGGTGGATGGGAATATTAATCTGTTTGAGTGGAAGATGCGGGATGAATAGTATTGGAAGTGGAAGTCTGCTATTTGTTCACAAAATAAGAACAGCACATACAGTGACCGTGCACCATTCTTAGCCCATCCAAACCAAAGGCTTTGGCTTTGACATGGATGGCCACCCAACAGGGGGTAAGATGATCATTCAGTCCTTGGAGAATTTGCAGAGACTGCCAATCTAGGTGTTAGTTAGCACCTGTTGTCATTAGCAAATTTCATTAAAGGTCACAGATTCAGTGTGGGTAAATACCCACACCTCTGAATGCTTATCCAACTCTCTTCAGTTTTCAAACTTGGTCTGAATGTCTCATGTGAACAGTCCATTTCACACTATTCATGGCACTTCCTGAACTGGTTGGGTCAGAAATACCACAACATCAGCCTGGTATTCTGTCATTCCTGCTTCCAACTGGACCAGAAATGACCAAAGACTGTTAAAATGAAAAATCTGGTCAAACTTTATTGACCTGGAAATAGGCTTGATTCACTTCAAATTTCAGGCACTTCTTATTTTGTTTGAGCTGGTATACTTATTATTGCAGATAATTTTGATGATGATACATGTGATGCAGACAACTGTATTTGAAGACCACTGTCTTTTCTGCAATCACACCAAAGAATGGGATGGGATGGGTGACATCTTCTGCTAGTTACTAGCTTGGACCAAAATTGAATCAGCCACCTCAAAATGAAAATCTTTATTATCCTCATTATCCAATCTTTTGATACATCCAGTCCTTGAATGTAATATTTCCCCAAAGTGTCCTGGTTAAGCTTTCAGCCAGAGTAATATTGAGTAGGGGGGTGTTGGTGAGTGTGTATAATATTGCAGTGAAACAGCATTGATGTTCAAATTGATTGAATTAGTGGCATCCAAAATTCTAGATACACAGTATAATCTCATTGAAAATGGATTAAATTTAGCTGGACTGAAAGTAAAAGAGGGTCCTTAAATATTTTCTGATAGTTGGAAAGAACACATGTTGTGCAAATGGATGTGTAATGGCATATAACATTAAGTTCATTTGTCTTTTCAACATTGTGAACACTTCCTTTGCCACACACTTTAAATTGCTGTTGGTGATATACAAGAGTGGTGCCTTTATGACTGGCAATAGTTTTTTTCATCAGCTTACTGGATGTGAAATCCCCAATGTAGGAGAATTTGGGAGTGGGTGGGAGCTACAACTGTAATATCTTTTAAAAACTATATATATAAATATACATTTATATATATATAAAGTAATATAAATATATATATATAAATGTATATCTATATAAAGTAATGCACAAAATGTAGTTACTTAACAACAATGTATTTAACATTTGTAGCTGGAAACTGACTATACATTATGCTTGAAAATTTATGGTCTATAACAGACTGCTGCTCTTCCGTCTTGCTGAAATATCTGGCTCCATTTGAATATAGCAGCTGTTTTCTTAATTCAGCTGATGTATGAAAGCTAATAATTTTTCAGTCCTCCAAAGAAGTTTAAATTCTGATGCACAAAAACCATTTATGGTCAAAGCTAGCACTGGTGTTTCCTCAGTGGAATCCTAGTTGTATTACTGTTCAATCTGATTTGGTTGGCTGAACGTGATTTTGGATTAATTCAAGTCTTTGTTTCTGGTGACCAACATTACCTATCAATCAGTCTCTATAAAGTCAGCACTTTTACACAACCTAGTTGGTATACTTATTTCATGATAGTTGAACTGAGATAGAAATAACATCATGAGAGTTAAAATTTCACTCTGTCAAAGCTCTTTTTCCATGCTGAAGGTCTCAGCAATAACAAATCAAGTTGTAAATTAATTTTTTATGTCTTAAACACAGAAAAATGTCTAAATTAAATACCAAAGGCCACATATAAGTTTTATACAACTCTTTGTGTGTGACTCATTGACAGAATGACATCAGTAAATAGCTTTAAGGTTACTATTTTGCAGACATTTTGCAGACATCTCAAACATGAACTAAGCTAAATCAGGTTTCAGTTGCTGACAGCATTCTCTCAGCCAAATTAAGCTTTGTAACTCCTTTGTAAACTTAGAGTAGCACTCTTGAAGTCAATGGCAATACTTCAGATTTTTACTGATGTAACTCAATAAAATTTGTTCCTCTGTGCTTAACTGTCTATATCCTGTATGTTTGTGGGAGAGCAGGAAGGGAGAGATGTAAAGAGTCATGATTAGGCCACAAAATACTGTTATATGGTATGTCCTCTACAACAGTTCTCAAGAACAAATGTGCAGTTAGTGTATGCTATAAAGTCAGTACTATGAAGGTCTAGCTTACACTCTTGGTCACCTGCAGATATGTAGCTTGACAGGGAACTGTCTGCTTACATACATTTTTATACATCAGTTATCTCCAAAGTGTCCAGCAATTCAAATCCAAATGATCACTCAGGGACATCGGGTGGACTTGGTAGCATCCTGGTGGACTTTAAGTCCAAAAGCCAAAGAATAGATGTGTTTTTATATGTATTGTAACATGTAATGTCTGTCTCTGTCTGTCTATGATTAATACCTGTGTGTTTGTATATGCACATATACATATCTGGGGGAATTCTGCGCCACCGCACACATGCATAATTTTTTTCAGCAGAAAATAACTTCTGTTGAAAGTTGCTGCAGTTCCGCCTTTTGACCACCAGGGGCCACTGTAGCACTAGAACAGAGCAAAAAGAAAAGGAGGACTTGTGGCACCTTAGAGACTAACACATTTATTTGAGCATAAGCTTTCCTGAGCTACAGCTCACTTCACCTGGTGGGAACAGTGCCAGCTGCTGATAGGGAAGGGAAGAGGTTGCCTGCCCAGCGCCTGTGGGACCAGGTCAGGAAACAGGGGATATGGAGGGACAGACAGCGTGAGGCTGGGGTGGAGGTGGGGGTCACAGACTGACGTTCATAAGGGCTATTGCGGGAGGACAGATTGGGGCAGGGGCTGAATGGGAGTGGAGGCACTAGCCCACATGGGGATGGGGGCAGTGGGTGCAGGGCCACATGGGGGAATGGGAATGGCTGAGTGGGGGAACAGAGACACATGGGGACAGGGAAGGGGGTGAAGGGACACATGCGGTTGGGGTTGGGGGATGGCTGAGGGGGCACAGAGACACATGGGGATGCAGGGAGGGAGTGCAGGGCCAGATGAGGTTGGGGTTGGAGGATGGCTGAGTGGGAGCATAGTGACACGTGGGGATGGGGGAGAGGGTGCCGGGACACATGGGGATGAGGGGAGTGAGTGTCTGAGTGGGGGTGTAAGGACACATGGGGGCATAGGGACACATGGGGACAGGGCAGATGTGCCTGACTGAATGGGAGAGGCTAGGGGTCAGCCAGGGTCTGCATACAGGAGGCTCCCTAACAATCCCTTCCTCCCCG
Organism: Eretmochelys imbricata; assembly: GCF_965152235.1. NCBI lineage: Eukaryota > Metazoa > Chordata > Testudines > Cheloniidae > Eretmochelys > Eretmochelys imbricata. The sequence continues at coordinate 66,359,993 of NC_135574.1, read as the reverse complement.
CCCAGAAAAGCTCCCCTGTTTGATATTTCTCCCACCCACACCCAACAACCCTCCAGGTTCACTCCTAGATTCCTTCCCTCTTCCTCAGCTCCTCTGTTACCCCGGACTCCCCCAAGCCTTTGCACTGTTTCGGGGGGGTGAGAGGGGAGGAGGGGCAGCAGAAAATATGGTTCTGTATTGTAGTTTAAATGAATTATTCAGAGTTCTGTATTTATATGCCTAGCAAGGAATCTGTTTGAAAAAAAACATTTGCTGAATATTTATCATTGTCTGTATTGTTACTAACTGACATACTTGCTGACAGGTATTTTGAAATAAATTACCAAAATTATGGAAACTCGTGTGATTATATTGTGTTATTTTGACAAACAAAATAATGCAAAATTTTGCAGAATTTTTAATTTTTTGGCGCAGAATTCCCCCAGGAATAATATAATATATGCACAGGTAAATAAATTAATTCAGAGAAATCCTGTGGCCTGTGTTATACTGGAGGTTGGATTACAAGATCACCAATGGTTCCTTCTGGCCTTAGTCTATACACTTTTGACTTGGGTCCATTTTCCATTATTTTTTGTGATTTTTCTTGCTGAAAATTGGGTTTCTGGTAAATGAAAAGCTTAGAAAATGTTTTTTAATAAAAATATTGATAAAGAATGTTCGAAAAATTTGTGAAAAATGAAAAAAGTTGATTAACGCTGACAATTTCCCACACAAAGTCATTTTCAGCAACAAAAAACCCTTTCTGTTTGAAAGTTATTTCTGTATGAGTTATTCCACTGACTTCAGTGAAATATTCACAGTGCACAAAGTTAAGCACATGCATAAGTGTCTGCATGATTGAGGCCTAAAAGTAGCATAATGTCATAATGGCTAGAGGTAACAAAAGAAAGGGAGCAGGAAAGAGAATGGAAGACAAGCGCTATCTCAGTGTGATCATGAAGTTGGTTTGATAGTTATGCATGTATCAGAATGGGGTTTTTGTAGTGGTCATCTTTGGTTGAAATGGAGATGAGTGATAGGAAGGGGATGAACCTGTGAGAACAAAAGCCTGGGGAAGGATCAAAAGTTGGGGAGAAATAGAGTGAGGACAGTGGGTGGAATCTTGATCCTATAGAAGTCAATGGGATTTTTGCTTTCAGTGCGGCCAGGAGTTCAACCTATTTCTTATATATACTGTGGCCTGGTCTACACTACAGAGTTAGGCTGAGAGGAAAGAGGCCTTAACCAGTTACTTCATAGTAGCCAAGGCAGGAATACATGGGTCTCAGCTCTGTATTAGCTCTTGGTTCACCTATCTCCACCAAATGGCAACACTGCTCCACTCTCCTGGCCATTACTGACATATCAGCAAGGCACCATGACTAAAGATAGAGATTCAAGTATTAGACCATGGAATTGAACCATAGAGACTAACAGAGCAATATTATCCTATGCTCTTCCCTGGAGTGCTAGTTGGGGTATCCCTCAGGGTTCAGTCCTCTCATGTATCTCCTCATTTTCCCTGTTGCTGCCCCAAAGCACAAGTGCCACCAAATCCTGTATTATCAGAGTCTAAATCATTCAATTTCATAACTTTCTGATGAGTATTTTTTTATAAATCTACTTACATGGACCAGACATCCACCTTTGGGCCATATTTCTTATGAGCTAGGAGTTCTGGGGCAGCATAGGCTGGGCTTCCACACTGGGTGTTCAACAGCTCCTGAGAGAGACCCTCAAACTTCATAGTATTGCTCAGTCCAAAATCTGCCGGATTCACAAAAACAAAGAATTTGTAGTCTCCTCTGGGACTTATTTATCCTTAACATTTGGCCAAAGACAGGGAAAAAGGTACAAAAAACCAAAACACTGAAACAAGCAATGTTATGAAGGAGGTGACTAGGTATTATTCCCAGTTTCCTTTATTTATTTTTTAGCATTTATAATTAATATTGTAACTTTGTTCTTAGAATACAGTATTGCACTGATTGCTGAATGTGCTCGAAATCTGTAAATAGAATAAACATTCTGCACTTAGGGCTTGTGCACTTATACCACTGCAACTTCCTTAAGTTAGAATATGAATTTAAACCAATCTAGTTAAATGGATGCCAAAGACTGTGGGCAATCTTAGTTCAGTCTAAGTGGCCTATTTCACTTTAGTTAAAGTGGATTAGTGTGATGGTTCCAGGGTGAGCTGTACCTTTGATGCCTCTCCCTCCCCTGTCTCCCGTCAACACCCTTTCAAAGCAACGGGTCTGTACGTCTCTCAGGGTTGATTTTCACAATTCAGCCCACTCTTACAGTGGAACTCCAGGTCATACTACCCCTGTTTAACACTCTATTATCTCAGCAGGCCCAAATGGCCTGCTGTCAACTTCCCTCGAGGAGTCTGGGACCTGTATAAACATGTAGTGTTCAAGACCAGATTGTTAAATAATACTTTGTTTTGATCTATCCATAAGAACAGAACAGGGAAGAAATAGCAAAACAATGAAAGCCTAAACTTTTCTCTGTTTTCTTCTCTAAACTTGGCATACCTCTCAAATGGGTAGACCCAATAAGCCTGGGCACGTCACCACACCCATTCCCCCAGGGCTAAGTGACAGCCTGCTCCTCTGCAGACACTTTTTCCCCTATGTGCTCAGAGGGGCTGTTTATAACCATTTTAAAGCTCTTTGTTTAAGAATTCCCATCTGAATCTCCCTGAGGGCACAAGACAGGGTCTTACTGCTTCCCATCCACAGGATAAGCCAGATACCTGATTCCACATGAGGGGAAGTAAATTCCAAAGGAATGAACTCCTATATTGTCTGGTTGAGTACCAGCCATTGGGGCTATCTACAACCATTGAGTTTGGTTTCTGCATGCCAAAGTTAACTAAGGCTTTATCTACACTAGCGACTGCACAAGTGTCCACACATGTGGCTGTGCTCTAACCCCCTGTTGTGCACATCTAAACTCCAGAAACTTGTCTGAAGGTGAGTACAGGGCGAGTAAGCTAGCACATGCCTTGGGCTGTGGCATGGACCCAGACCCATATGCAGTGTGGACGGGGGCAAAGGGCATGTACCAGGTCTCCAGTTTCGATAGTCCTCCATCCCTGTTTCCATAATATAATGAACCCTTTTCTGCCTGACCCTTACCAGCCTAAAAAAGTCCCTGTCCCCCTGTTTTCACCAACAGTACTGAGGTGCACTGACGACATCAGAACAGTTTTCTGCTGCACTGTTTTGATCTGAAAAAGGGAACATGGATCCTGCTCCAAGAGCAGCTGCTAGGCCTGTTGACCACACCCAGGTGCTGATCAATGTGTGGTCTGAGCACACTGTCCTCCACAACTTTGCCTGGAGTGACAGGAACATATGCCTGTACTGGGAAGTGTCATGGAGGCTAGGGAAGGTGAGCATTGAACAGACACCAGCCCCATGCCGGCAAACCACTTGAGGCTCCTGTGCAGAAGGTCAAAAGACTTAAACAGTCATTCCTGGAGGGCTACGAAGAGCTGGCCCATGTGCTGTCAAGGGCTCCTACTATAGACCTTGAAGTGGCTTATGACCCCTGCTCCTCAACCCCATTGGTCTCATTGTCTGATAGGATGCTGATGAGGGCCAGAGTGAGGAGGCAGCAGGGACTCTGGAGAAACCCCAGAGGATGAAGAGCATGTGATTCTGGACCTCTACCTGGAGGCGGAAGGCCCCCTGACAACTCAAGGAGAACTCCAAGCAGAAGCAGGAACCAGAACCCAAGGCTGGTAACTTACAATGGATCCCCACCCTGCCTAGCAATATTCCCTCTTCCTCTGGTGCTACATTCCTGATTTTAAGCCCAGACCATCCTCCACTTCAACCCTTAAATGGTCCTGAGCAAGACACAGCTATAAATCAATGATTTTATTGATTTCTGATTAACTACTAAAGCAATTGGCAGATGCTATAAAACAGATTATTAATGTACAATCATTGTGCCCCTGTGTCTGTGCGTTTCTTGGACAACAATCAGGCAGTGATGGGCCTGGTGTCATGTAGACTGGAGGAAGGGAGTGGACAGGTGGAAAGGTCCTGGTAAAGAACATATAGTTGTTTGTCTAAAGTTAGTAACCGTTGTCTTTTGTCCCTTGGAAGATTATACAGTTTCAGCGCTTCAACCCTTGTTTTCCCAATCTTATCATCCCCTTACAAATTGGAGCCACACAGAACAGTGGGTGGGTAGAGCTGGAGAGGGGTTAGGTCCAGCAAGAGGAAGGAAACACTTTGCTTGTCTGAGGAAGTTAGTCAAAGCCTTCTTTTGTTCCTTGGAAGATTACAGAATTTTCTCATTCTTGTCCCTGGTTTTGGGCCTCTCTCCACACAGAACCGTGCTGCACAAGCCAAGGGAAACAGGTGTGAGAAGGAAGTGTGGGGTGGGGTCTAGTGGTTGCATAAACACAGTGTGGTGTCCCTTTGCTGTGAAAAGGTGAGGGTCTTGTGGTGCTGATCAGAAGTGGTAGGGAAGGAAATAAGGTTGTGGTGTGTTTCTTTCCCCCATTAGCCCTTTCACCATTGCTAGGCAGACATGGGAAAGATTTTCCGATGATGCTGGGGGTGAGATGAGTGGAGTGCATGGGCAGTTTCCATGGTTCACATCTCGTATTGCATGGAAACTCTGTATGCTAGCTGAGTATATAGTCAATTTCCAGTGAAGTGCCTCCTAGTCCTGTAAGCATATTTCAGGAAACGTCTGGTGTAGCAGAAACTCCAGCTGGGTCTTGACATTCAACAGCAGTGCAAATCTGCTTGGTCTACCTTCATAGCTGACTAAACCCCTCCATTCAGCAGTAAGTAGAGGGATGACCATCAGCAGAAACATCTCTTTGGCATAGATTACTGGATCTCCCCCACAGGACTGGAAAGCCACCCCTCTTCTATTCTGGTACCTTGAAAACTGCAGTGTTCTTCAAATGTTAGCCAGCCTTTAAAGAAGAAATTGCAAACTGGTAACATAGCTCCTGGAAGGAACTGCCCCTCTTCCCCTCCTCCCCTTGAGACACTATGAAAATTTAAAATTTTTTAAAAACATGACTACATGTTTCTTACCATTAGTAGCCTCTTCTCCTTTCTCATGGGCTGCAAAAGTCTGAGAATCAAGGATAGTCACATTCCTGGAATGCTGAAAAGTATAAAAATTGTGGCCTTCTACAGCAAAGTTATGTTATGTGGGGGGATTTCTTGCCTTCCTCCAAGGGAGAAAAATGTATAATGCTGCACTTGTCTTTGAATGGCAGGACCTGTGGTTCCCAAGAAGGAAACCAGTCTGCTAACCAGCAGGAGCAGTGCCCAGAGACAGCAGAGGCAGACAGAGAAGGACCTTGGAGGAGCTGCTCATTGGAATGGACGGGAGGAATCAGGAACAACGGGAGTTCCTCAGGGCATGGGAGGATCAGGCTCTTCAGCAGAAAGAGGTACTGATAACTGATTCATGGAGCAGGAGGCACACCTTAGGTATGGGAGCACATCCAAAAGAAAAGGCAGCATTCCCTTACGGAGAGGCTGATAGACCTGGTGGCCAAACATGTTCAGGGTGCACCTGCTGCCGTGGCCACTATACCTGTCTATGTACTGCTGCCACCACAACCACCTCCTCCTCTGGCTGCCATCCAGCATGCTGCTGAGGCAGAGGACTCCTCCCCGCGAGTTACTGGAAGGAGCCTGCAGGACTTCTGAGACCACACCTTCCACTGGAACTGAAAACCTCTTGCAAGGGAACCCTCCTGAGCATCCAGGAAGGGAATGAAGAGCCTGCAGGAATCTCTGAAGCCCATCAAGTGCCCAGCCCCCAACCATACACAGGAGACATCCCTGTTTGTCCCCAAGAGCAATTTTCCCCAGTTGTTCCCTGCCTGTCAGGGGAGGAGGAGGGCAAGGAGACAGGTGCAGAGACATTAACATTTGCCCGTTGTACCTGGTTTCAGTCCCATTATGTTTTATTGGTTTCCATTTCCTTTAAAAATATTTCAATTACACATTCTATAGTACTTTGAATCAATGTTATAATTTCCTTGACACGTATGTGGGCTCCACTTCCTAAATATGATGAGCATACAATGTTTTCAGATTTGAGACTGGGCCCTGCAATTCACAGCACATGAACTGGAAAGGTGTAACTGTCTGGTGCCATCATACTGCAAACAGTTTTCTGTCCATCCCTACCCCTCACCTTCAGATTAAGAAATATCTGAAGTCCCAAGGGTCCTCAGGAGGGATGTGGAAAATGTGTTGTTAAGTGCTTAGAGAAAGCACCGCTAGTTGTAAAAGCAGCAGAACTCAGAACACAGAGATGGGATAGATAAACATCTTTATGGCTTAGGTCACAGGCTGAAAAATGAAAAACAATTAAAGTAACAACACAGGCATCTGCCACTATCCAATGATTAAATCCTCCCCCCCCGCCCCCGCATCTTGATCCATTTTAACCTTGGGATTAGTGCTCCATGACAGCCACTCTTAAAAAAATGTTGATAAGATCCTTAAGCGATTGCGCGCTCCTGATAACAGGTCTGTAAACAAGTATGAACATTTAAGACAACAGCATTGCACAATGACTGCATTACAACTGCCACCCTTCACAGCGCAAACCCAGTCCTAAGGTGTTAATCCAGTTGAGATGCCTGTTATAATTGCCTGCAATGGGTGAATAGTCACAGAAATGAATGTCTAATGGCCATCAACTACAGGGGAACAAAAACCCGCACAAAGCTATGAAGCCCCACAAGTATGTGCCAATGGTCCCTCGTGTTTTTTACAGCAGCTGTACAGGGTGTGAAGTTGTCCCTTGGCACAGGCAAATGTCATCCTCTGTTTCCCTGCTGTGCCAAAATTTGTGCACATCTGGCATCCCTGATTCCCTTGCCCACTGGAAACCAGGACTGGTATGCATGTGTGTGGGATCCAGCTGCCTGTACTGAATTTGTAAACCAGACTTGTCCTGTGCCCACTCGGGATGGAAGCGCTCCCTTTTATCTTCACAAACATGGAATGTGCAACAGCTGACGATTAGGTGAACAGTTTTGGCCACATTGGCATCCAGTCAGCTGTGTAGACAGTGCCAACAAGATTTCAGCCTACCAAATGTGCACCTCACAACTATTCTGGATCTACTGATTTTGTAATTGAATTCCCTTTTTCCATGGAACCATACTTCATGTTGGGATATGGTTTCATGAGGCAAGTTAGGAGCTGGTATGCGTGGTTCCCCCAAAATAACAGTTGGCACAGACATAGCATGGAGAACCATATGGCTTCTGGGGAATAAAGTCCCATCTTCCCCCTTCAAGTTCAATATCAATCACCTGAACACCTTGGTGTCATGAATCTTTCCCATGTTTCACACGTTGGTATTCATGCATATGTCTTTGTGGACTACTAAGCCTTACAGAATGAGTGAATAATTTTTGGTTCACATACTCATCCTTTTTGATGGGCAAAGTATTGGGATGTGGGTGCCATCAATGGCCCCTGTACAGTTTGGAAAGTCCATCTTTTGAAATCCAGGGATTATGTTTGGAACTTTGCTTACGGTAGCCACCCGTGGGTAAATCACAGTATTAGTTGCCTCGCAAACTTGCAGAACCACAACTCCAGCAGTGGACTTTCCAATCCCCAGAGTGGTTTGCAATTGACCATTAGCTGTCTGGTGTTGCCAGCTTCTGTAGGGCAGTAGTCACCTGTTATGGCTTCCCTTTATTGAGTGTTCTGGTGCTGGAGGTTTGGTGCAAGCTTCTCACACAGCTCCGTAAAGGTCTGTTGTCATTTGGAAATTCTGAATTCCAGGTCATCCCATTGTTTCCAAAACAATGTAATCCAACCAACTGTGCTGTTGGTTGGATTACATTGTATCAGAAGGGATGGCCAACCCATTGGCATACTGTAGCAATACCGTAGCATACTGTAGCATTCACTGTATCTGTTCCATGGGAGCCAAACTGGATTGTCATTGACCCTCAAGGTCAGCCATCTTTGTCATGTTAGAAAGTTCTGCCCAAAGTCCATCTGGCATCTCGCCATAAACATTTGTCCTGCACTAAGGAGCAGGAGTAGAACCACGTCATCATTCCATTGATGCATGTCTTCCACCCAGTTTGGCAGGAGAGAATGGTGAGCAGGAACCACCACTGGCAAATGTGTGAACGGCTGGGATAGTAGCAACAACACACAGCAAAGTGGTTCCTAGAGCATCTCCTTCTGATGCATAGAATCCTGTGATACCACCCATGAAATGGTAGTGCTAATGTTGCATAACAACTGCGGCAGTGTGGATGTGTGTATGCAGCGTTATATCCGTGTTCAGCACAGTATATGTGGACACTCGGCATGGGTATAGGGAACATGCGCAAGCATGTACATGGTCTAGTAACCGAGTATGCACACCTAAGACTGATTTAACTGTTAGCTATTTTTTTAGCTGGCAACACAATAATCACCAAACCCACAATGATATATATCTAACAGCTATAAAATAAATACAGATTTCGCCCACATTCTTTACAATTAGGAACAGATTTAACTAAACCTAAATAACCCATGCTTAAAGTCGAAATAAGAGTCCACATAGCCTTTTGGATCAGTTTAATTTTATCTCAATAAAAGCCAAGTATAGCTATGCTAGTGTAAAGGTACCTCTATGCTACGGAGACTATACTGGCATAGCTATGGCTTGACTCTTGACCCTGATATGGCTCTGACCCCTGACTTCAGTTCTGGAATCCAAAGCTCCTGCCACTAATCCTGCCTACCTTTATTCAGGATCCTGACAACAGCGGTGTGTGTGAAGTTCTTGCCAAGAGGGGGCCTCTCAGTTGTTGTCCAGTGTTTTGACTTTTGCTTTTTTAAAAAAGTAAATCTCTAGCTGTTATATATGGAAAGAAAATCTTGACAATGTGGCCCAAGTGTAACTGATGAAACAATGTCTTAATGAGCCCGAGTTCTTAATGAGCCTAAAACAATAGCTCTGAGTATTAACTGTCCCAGTCATTTCAATGGGTGCTGGCTCAGGTCAAAGGATGAAACATTAAATGTCAGCATTGTTATCTATTGCACTGCTTATCAAACCACATAAGAAAGGAGTGGAAGTGTTGTATTCTGAAGAGCTATGTAGCATGGGTAGGCAGGAAAGAGGGTTGTGAAGGACTAGCTTTGGGTGGGCCAGATGTGCCTGTTTGGTTTCCTTTTTCTGATGGGAGTTAAGCTTTCAAAAGTGTAGGAAACCTGTGCTACGCAAAGGCAATTTTGTCTGCAGAATTCTATGAGGTTTCTGTAAAATAAATAAATGCCTTTCTGAGCTGTGTTAACTGCTTGGTGCTAATTTCCCCAATTTAACAGTAGTTTGCCTCAATTTTTAGCACTCTAGCAAAACTTCAGTTAGTGACAGAAACAGTTTTCTTTTCAAAAGGTTTAATGATAAGGGGTCCGATTGAGGGCATTAGTCCATAGAAGCCTTTGGAGTTGTATCAGTTTAGTATAAAGTTTATTTGCTTGTGTCTGTAATTCACCTCTGCTTTTCCACATAAGAGATCTATAATTCTTAAATTGTTTCTTGCCCCTACAACACACAACAAAAGAAAACTGAATCCTATGCAAAAATACTCTTCTCTGCGTATTTTAAAAATAAATTGAATAAATTCACAAATACAGTGTAAAGGCACACTTGGGCAAAGATTGTTCCAATCACCAACTCACCCACAAAGTTTGTAGTTTAATCAATAGTTGACAGTTCATGTAGCTTTCTATGACTATCAAGGCCAGTAACCAGAATCATCAACCTTCTATGTTTTTTTATGGATGACATGCACCTACCAACGATTTTGATGTTGTTGTTTTCATCCAGAAGAAAATTCTCAATTTTCAGATCCCTAGGCAAATCAAGACAGAAAGCAAACTTTAAGATGTATTTTGAAACTTAACATTTATATGCTAATTCTTAGCAGACATTTTTAAACAAAAGTTTCAGTACAATAACGGTAGTACCACACAGCTCAGAATGCACAATTATAACAGGATCCTGCAGTTTCAGTTAGTAGAATGGAAACTTTCATGAAATTACTGAATATCTTACTGAATATTTTTAATGAATACTCATTTTAAAAATCATCTATTCTGTTAATATCTTTGGGTTAAGTCAATACCATTTAATTATTATTTTGCATACTATAGTGGTACACTATTTACTAAATCACTGCATAGCAATTCTTCAGGGCTTCAAAACTTCAAGGAAAATGTCTAAAATATAGCTGTTGATTTTCCTGTTGCATTACTTCAGTTTTTGTCTTTTTATATCTTTGCAAAAATATACTTTGAGTATAGAACATTCAGATTTGCACTTCAAGTTTATGGAGAATTGAGTATATTTTCTCTGTTGCATTAAAGAGGTGATTATATTGCAGGTGCTTTTGATGTGAGTAATTTAATTGTGTTCAGGAAGTATAAAAGAAAGGAGGTAAATTGAGAAGTGAGCTCTGTTTACGTGTGAAGGAGAATAGTCGGGTCAAAGAAAGGCAGAAATAGGGACACTGTAGATGGAACCATCCTTGCAATAATGTTCACATAGACAGGATTAGCCAAAGTCAACTCCTTATAGCAAACAGTGATTACTAGGTCAAAATTCTAGGTGAGATACTATAAACTGGCTTAGCTGAACACGTGCTTATTATGGGAATGTTTGATATCCTGACAAAAAACCTAAGAACTAGAACCTGGCTTCCGCTCTGGTGGTGCCAAATGGCTTGAAAGTTGCCCAAAAGGGGTAGCCAAGGGTTTTCCATAGCACAGGGGAATCCTCAGCCGGTGTAATCTTGATATTGGGAGCATGTCCAGAGCCTCTTATGCTCCTGTGATCCCTGCTGGCATAAGAGATCCTTGGACACCATTGCAAGCTGGTGTAGTTTAGAGCAGTACTCGGCTGTCCTAAAGTATGCTGGGGTCAGGGATGGCAGAAGTGGGATGGAGAACAAGCAGCTCCTTTGAAATGCCTCCCCTCAGTTGCAACCAGCACTTACTGGAGGCAGCTAAGGACTCAAGTTGAGACAAGACTTAAGGAGGGATGGAGACTGGGAGGAGAGAATGGGGCAGGGTGGGGAATTATATAATACTATAGCAGTTGCACAGGGTAGTAATGCAAATATCTTGAGATTAATCCAGTGTTTTGTGTGGTTTTATATGTGTGCATACTCATTGTTTATAGGTCTCAGGAAAGTTATGAGTGAAGTGCTGATTCAGATGCACAATAGAAATATTAGAGATAAGGGAAAGCAAAATAACAATCAAAATAGGGAAAAGGATTCCTGATGATCAATATTCCTTATTTTAATACTAGAAGTGGTCAAGAAATGGATCAATATTTAGTTAAATATGTGACAAACTCAATAGAAAATGTTATTTGTCCCAAGGTATATTATAGAGTTAAGTCAAGGGTGTCCTAGTGCCATTCCTAGGTAAAACAATTGATAACCAAGCTCCAACATGTGACTTGTGCCAATGTCATGGCTACTTTGCAGTCAAGTTTAAAACCAGGATATAGCATGGAGGTGACCTTAGGAGCACTAAAAGATGACCTCGTAGCAACAGATAGGGGTTTCATCTCCAATGCTAACACTATTTGGGTTTTCTGCAGCTACTGACACAATTGACCACAATGTACTGATGAGCCTTTTGTAACTGGAGTAGACTGTGCAGGCATATGATGGCTCTAGCCATTCCTCTCTAATAGGACCCAGAGGGTGGTTTGGCACCTGCTCCTCCTTACTCAAAACTCACCTGCAGAATTCCACAGGGATCTGCTCTGTCCCTACCACTCCCTTCAATATCTCCATAAGATAGAGCGGTAGAGGGACACCTCTGACTCCATGGCCAATAGCGCACTGACATTCAGCTGTATAGCCTCTTCTCCACAGAAGCAACCAACACCATCACAAGGGCTGCCTTGAAGAGGTCAGCACTTGGATGAAGAGCAGCAGGCTCAAATCTGAGTTGGTTATTGGTACAAAGGAGGAAACTCTTTGAAGGACAAGCTAGGTCACTGTCCACCTCTTCCATCAAAGATATCTGCTCCCAACCTCCTCCTTTCATTAAAGTGATGCAAAGGAAGCCCTGGGGTCCTGATCAACTCAGTACTTGGGCTAGAAAACCAAGCAGCATCAGTGATGAAAAATTCCTTTTTCAAAGCCCAATTTGCTAGGAAACGTTGCCCATTCTTCTCAGATGAGGATTTGTCCACAGTGATCTGTCATGTCCAGTAGGGCATGGCTGAAACTCAGGGCTTTGGGTATTTATGATTTTGCTTTCATTCCACTTTAAAAATAAAGTAAATTTACCAAAATTTTCTAGTGAACCAGTGACCCTGAAAAATTTTGTTTCAGAAAACCAAAATATGGTGTTCCTGAAATGAAATTTGAAATTGACATTGTTGTCATTCACTGAATATCAGTCATGAAAGGACAAGAATGTCAATTTCACGAGTGCCCTAGTTCTGTTAGAAAATTTCCAATCAGCTGTAATTGCCAGACTTCCATAAAATTTCAATGCATTAGTGTTAAAGCACTGTATCTGGAGCTGAAAGCAGAAACAATTCAGAGGCTCCATTCAGAATGCAGCAATCCAGCACTTCAACAGGACAGGTTCTGCGAATTCATCAGCTCTGTGATCCAATCCCTCCAGTAGCTCTGAATCTGCTTGTGTTATGAGTTCAAAGCCTTAGTCCTGAATTTCAATTTCAGCAGGTCAGGAGCCAACTGTATCAGTGACTATTTCTATACCTGTGACTCAGCAAGGCAACTGTCTTCCTCTGGGACAATGCAGCTGACAAAACATAGGAGAGGCAGAGGTAAATTGTTTTCAATCCACAGGTTTGCCTATGGAAAGAACTTCCAGAGGAGCTGAGACTAGTCAGCATCTGACTACTTTCAGGGTGTGCTGCAAAATGTCTCTATGACAAAGCCTTCCCAACAAAATCACATTAATGGGGAAGAAGGAAAGCAGGGGAAGAAAACAAACAATGTCCCTTCCCATTACATACAACTGGGGGATGTTCTCATGGGAAGAATTTAAACACTGTTGTTGGGATTGTTAGCTAATATCACACATATATTTAGAAGGCTTTGTATTCAAAGCACTTATGCTAACTACGAACCAAACTGCCAGCATGCTTTGCACTCATGCCAAGCTTATAGTGAATTGTGTGTAACCTCTGTCTGTGCATGGAGAAATAATGTGTAATATGAACAGTGTGCTAAGATAATTGGGATAACTGGTACAAAGTCTTGGTGACCTTCAAAATTATTAAAATCTAGATAAGATTTTAGAAATAATTGGTAAAGGTGTTCTTTGACTAGATAAGATGCTAGACCAATCGGTAGCGGTGGGGGAACTAGGTGTGGTGGGAATGCTGCTGCACCCCCTGGCTTGAAGGAGTAATAACAAATACATGGTTTCCATCATCAGCACCCCTACTATAAAAATTGTTCCAGCACCTCTGCTAATTGGTCATGAAGTTCTGCATACCCTGAAAAATAGGTATGAAAATCAGATAAGAAAAATGATGAAAAATTTGTGCTAACTGGTGAATTTTCTTTATTGTTATTAGCAACCTGTGTATAAGTATACCCTGAAGGGAGCTGATATTCGGTGGAACCGATTCGAGCTATGGAGTTGCAACCCAGATTGGTATGTATTGCCTGTCTGTACCGTGCAGCTCTATCTTTGATTAATTAAATCTTTGATTAATAATAAGCTGAGCTATTTGAGTTCTTGAACAATAATCTAAATCCAACTCTATGTTGGTGGGCACTAAAGAAAAACCCTAAAATAGATTAGCTAGGAACCCACAAAGGCAGTGAGGTCAGGCTGGGATAGTCGGTGAGGTTTCTGTTAGGACACTTTACTTCTTATAATATCTAAGTCATGTTTTTATTTTGTAATTTTATTCAGTTAATTCTTTAGTATTTGAGCAAAAAGATTGGTACAAAGCCACGGATACAGGCAGATATTTACTGTTGGATTACCAGAAAGCAGAACACTCCACACAAAGCACTTGGAAGAGAGTTAATGTACTACCTGCTAGATGAATATTTAATACTGCTTGCTGGCTATTGTTAAGTTACTATAAGTATGATTAAGTGTGAGGGTGGCTAGAGCTTTATATATGGGTGCTTTTATTATTATTTAAAGCTATAATAAATTACAAATTATTTACAAAAATACAGAAAACGTGAAAGATCACTGCACAAGGCGGGAAGGAGGCATAATGCATGCTCTCAGTCCATTGTGCCCTCTACACACCCCATGATTCACAGCCTGGGGTAGGAGAGCAGCCTCCGTAGAATGGCTCCCTATCCATGAAAGTGGATGACACATAGGTAGAGCCTTGACTTTGATTCCACAACTCATCAATGAGCTTTGCTAAGACAGCATGGAAAGGTAAACAATCTGTCACTATTCTAGAGCAATGTCCCACTGCTTGCTCCCTGGAGCAAGTGGGGAACAAGAAAATGAACTGTGACTCTGAGTCGCAATTTGTTCCCTGGTCTGCCTTGCAGACAACACAATAATCTGCTGCCCCTTACTCAGGTCAGATTAAGTCACAATGGATCTTATCACAACTAAACCAGTGTTTAAAAATATATTGAGTTATTTTTATTTGGTGTGATAACACTTTGACCCAAATTAATTCCAAAATAACCAAAATAACCAAACTTTCAAGTTAGTTCCTTAACCTACATTATAAAATTCGTCCTCTGCCCTGGCCCTGGAATTCTCCACTTATCATAAACACTTTATTAGAAAGGATTGAAAAAATGGGGGTAGGGATTGTGTGAAAATATTGAGATGAAAAATTGAAAAATGTTGATCTTCTCTGGAGTTGACATTATCATTATCATTAGGGCAGGTGAAATAAATAATTTCCATAAAGAAAAATACTACCCATACTGGAATTATTGATTTTTTCACTTTTATTTGAAAGGGGGGAAAGAACCCTACCTGTGGACAATCCCATGGCGATGCAGATGTTCAACTGCAGACATGATCTGCCTGGTATATTCCCTTACTTCCCTTTCTTCCAGTTTCTTTTTGTCACAGATTCTGTCCATGAGGTCTCCACCTAGGCATAGTTCCATCACCATGTAATAGGATTTTTCAGTCTCCAAAGTCTCATATAGCTGAACAATATTAGGATGCTTAATCATCTGGTGTATCCGGGGCTCCCGCTTCATATTTTTTAAAACGTAGGAATCCTGCTTGGCTTTTTTCTTGTCAATGACTTTTATGGCTACCTAAATTGTAGAATATATGCAAATTGGCAACACCCATTTCAACTTGAGCAGCATAGATCTATTTTCAAAATGCTTGGGGAATAAGTTTACTTTAGTGAACTCCTGATTATTTAGACTGATCATGACAATTTGATGATGCAGACAGGATGCATTTCCAGAGTGAAGCATAAGCTTTCTGTCTCCCTCAAGAGTCAAAATCTGCCATCTGATATCCACATCATATCTATATCTGTATCTCCGTATAGCCCACTGATTATAGTAGGTAAGGTGCGCATGTAAAACACACCTAAAGACAAAAAATAAATATTTTCCTTTAAATGAACTGTATACTGGAAAGTGGCCAATGTGTTCTTTTTCTAACATGCTGCCTTAGGGCCTGATCCAAAACCCACCAAAGGCAAAAGAAAGACTCCCTTTGGCATTAGCTGCCTTGGATCAGTCCCTTTAGAAGATTATTCAAACAGAATAAAACTAAATGTCATAAATAAATAAATATCACATGTTGTTTAGAGCCATTCAAAAATAAAGTAGACAACAAATACAAATTTAATAGTACATCATACAGCTCCATAAAGAAGACTTGTGGCACATATTTTTGTATTTTAGCTGGGGAAAATATATATTAACTAACTACATCCTGTCACCTAAGATATTGCTGTTGCAGTGGGTAGTTTCAATAAGCATTTCTCCATAGCTTTAAGGATCAAATACAGGATACTAGTTAACTCAGGCAGGATTACTGGAGAAAATAGATTTGAGGTTGTAATTATGCCACTATCCTTTTCCTCTTTCAACAGATGATGGCTTTGCTGTCAGAACTAGCTCAATGTCCAGTTCCATCTACATGAAAACAATTATACAAATTTACATTCACATGTATGACTGGCTTTTAAGTGAACAGTAAACTATTTCTGAAGCCAGACAGGTTCAGTTTTAAGACATAGGGTGGTAGTTCACTGAGTGACTGTGGTTTGTGGGATTAAAAACAATCATCTGAATTCCTAATTGCACTAATCTCATAGGATGCAGTGAGATTAGTGGCAATTATTAGTTAAATTTACTCCATTATGAGTTTACCTTCTCCCCTGTGGGGATGTGTAGTCCCTCCATCACCTTGGCAAAGGAACCTTTGTTGATCATTTTGCCCACCAGGTAAGTCCCAACTTGTTTGGTGTGAGGAAAATTCTTTCCAGGCTCTTGGGGAATCTTGCTAAAACAAGAAGGTATCTGCACATCCCTGCTGTTTTTCTCCCATTCTGGTAATGTCCCTTCGAGGTTGCTGGTGTCTGTTGTTATGCCATCCAAAGTTGCTTTGATTGCTGTAGGCATCCTTGGGAGGGTCAGATTTACTGACCCCACTCTCTAAACAGTGCTGCCTTCCAGGTGTAGCCTGTGATTAATAACAAAGATGAGCATTAAATCTGTACATCCCATTGACCATCCAGTATCTAATCCTTTCCCTCGAGACTTTCTTTTCATCACTGATCTCTACCCCCCAGGCATTCAGATCTGCTCAAGCAGAACCAAGATGCAGATTATTAACCTAACCTGATACATGATGTCAATTAATGCCCCAGCGTTGCCAGCTCTGATGACACACAATCCCAGCATTAGCATGGAATAAACCATCCCCTTTCACATAGAATGAGACTGCAACCAAATGGTCAGTGCACAGGCAGGTAACACCAATCAACTAAATGGGACTGCAACCCTCTTTGTCTGTTTTTCAAAGACAAGAGCATAGCTGCTCATTGTAAAAACATCTCATTAGTTTGCATTTAGAGAGAATTTATTCAAACAGAAGCTGGTAGTAAATATCTAAATATATCACTTGCATCATCATCTTTAAGTCAGAGAATCTTAGCTTGCATGTGAACTTTATTTTCAGGAGACATTTTGCATTTCCTGTCACATTATTACAAAATTAGCTTCTTCAGAATATTCCCCATTAATTTATCACAGGAGTGTTTTCCTCCTTACAGAGAGGATTTCTAAAAGTTATTTAGAAAAAGCATTGCCTGTTTTTAAATGACTGTAAAGACTATTTTGTTTGTGTTGTGTGACTTATGTACTTCAGAAAGGGGCTGGGCACTAGTCTCCAAACTGAGTGAAAGGGAGGGGATGAAAACTGTAATGAAAAACTAGGGCCTGCAAACAGTTAACTTTATGCATGTGAATAGTCCCATTGACTTTAATGGGGCAACAGGTGCACAAAGTGAAGCATGCATGTAACTGTTTGCAGGATCAGGATCTAGGTCAGCCATGACCAAAAGGCACCTTGTTCAAATGACCATCAGAAAGGTAGTTCAGATAATTTAACTAGTATGCCCCTCACTCCTCTCCTTGTCACCCAGCTGAAATGTCGAGTACTGTTCTCTTCCTCTGACACCCACTCACTCCCCTCATTAACCTAGAGATAAGCTGCAGCTGAGCAAACTCGGGATTTTCATGAAGTATTTCAGTTTTGTTTTCTGATGATGGTCACTTGCTATGCTGGGTAATTGATATGCTGACTAAGGCTGTATTTCTGCTCCCCACAGAGATTCAGAACCAGAGAAAATTGAATCTTCTAGAGAAACTAGAGGATGGGATTGATAGAATTGAGAAATGCCTCCTGATTAGTGCATAGTATGGGCTGTGCCTCCTTCCCTGCTATTTGTTGGGGACACTGGGGCATGGCCACTAGGTAACTCGAGGGGATGGAAGACCACGAGTGTCGATGAAGCCCCCTCGCACTAGGCCCAGGTGCCCTTGGCCCCCCCTCCCGCCTGGAGGCACTCGCAGCAGCTCTGCGTACTAGGCCCAAGTGTCCTTGGCCCCCCCGCCTGGAGGCACACACAGCAGTTATGCTGAGGATCTGCAACAATATGCTGCAGGGTCAGACTGCCTGAAACTAAGCAAGGCCACACAGGGCAGATATGGAAGAACAATGCTGAATAAAGCAGCTTTATGTATAGTTTAACAAATGATACATAGAACCAGGGAACTAGCTGGGAACTGGATTGGCTGGCTATATGGATACTTAGGGCAGCTTGCTATTGGATAAGTATGCTGGGAAAAAGGATGTATAAAAGCCTGTGTAACTTCCTGCTTTGGGTACAGGATTTGAGATTCAAATCTCCCTGTACCTATTTGAAGCTTCAAATAAACTTTTCTGCTTCTCCACCCCGTTGTGATTATTGGGTGTAACACACTGGGTAACGAACCACTCAAGCTGTTGTTCAGCCTCTCGGCACTGGGTGCCGGCAACACTATTCATTCCTTTGTTATTGACTTTCCCATTGAAAATCAAGACAGAAGAGGTAACATATTAAAAACAAAAACAAAGAGAGGAACCACAGCATGAAGCAGAAAGCCCATATTTCTGGCACTTTTCAGAGGAAAGGCAAAAACCTCTTAAAAAATATAACCAACCTTAAAACATGATCGTTGGCTAAGCTAATTATTGCTATTGTTGGGGAAAGGCCCAACCTGACACCTTGAAAAATCTTGAAGTAGAAAAACTACCAAATATATTTTCAAGTAAATTTTTTGGCCTAGTGGAGAATTAAAAAGGGATAAAAAGTAAGTATATCTCTGTGTTGGGGAGTATATTCCTCATCTTGAACACAAGCCAGTTGAAGCTGAAATCTGGTATGAGAAGGCAGCCGAAAGCCAATGCTAGGAGTGTCCATAGTCACTGCTGTTTCTATTACATTCAGTGTGAATTTAGCAGCACAAGCAGGAATTTGTTTGGCAGATCACAGCCACCATCCTGGATATTCTTGTGTGATGTAAGCAAGTCTGTGGCCATATTTGAAGGTTTTATGGTCTTGAATGCAGCTGAAGAAACTTGCTCCTGGTTGCTCTCTTTCTGTCATTGCAGGACGGATTCCTAACTGCTTCAAAAGCTGTGCCGTACTTCAAAAATTATCCTTTGATTGTTGCGTATTATAAAACATGCAGGATGGGTTTTTCAGAAGTGCCTAAGTGACTTAGGAACACAAGCCCTATTGAAAGTCGATGGGACTTGTATTCCTGTGTCACCAGGGCACTTCTGAAAATCTCATCCACTCCCTTTGGTGTGTTTCCCACTAACCACTGCCCTCTGCTTCAAGGAATGTTTGTGGGGGGCATGGAGCAGCGTTTATGTTGCACTCCCTGTGAGTACCCAGCCTGGGCCAGGGAAGTTAAGGATCCAAGCAGCGGACCAAATTCAGTGAAGGGTCCTAGTCACTTGCTATCTGAGGCACATTGCGCATATGCTAAGAAGAAGAAATGTCTGTGAAATGCACACACTGTATGTCAAACCCTTTGCTGGCTGAGCTAATGAAGTTGCTTCCTTCACTCACAAGCTAGGCCTACTTTTTAGGGCCTGCAGGTTGTAAACTGTTCACATTGACACGTTTTAGTTTAGGTGATGGTGGGGCATGAACACAGCCACATTTGCTCAAAGAGCATTTTAAGACTAAAACCTTTTGAAGTTTCATACTGAGAAGTGGAGATTTCCTCCTCAGAGGGAATTCCAAGATGGTGGCCTTAATGTGGTGAAGGGAGCAAATTAATTTTAAAAAAATCTGTTTGAAATACAGGGTAGGAATTGTAGAACGTCACATTCTATATTGTAATAATTCTCAGGGTCTGGAACTACATCATTCTCATGCTTCCTAATGTACCTAAGGCATGGCTTTATTACACTAAAACACCTGCCATGCTGTATGTTATTTCTGATTTCTTATACAGTTTTTGGCAGCCATAGACTTTATTTTAGAAGTCACTGTATGTACAAGTTCAGCAGATTTTCTGCAGGATTTACTTACTGCAGTGTGTTTAAGGAGTTGAGAAGGCATAAAGTTCTGATGCCTGATTCTTCTCTAGCACGGGTGTAAATCAGGAGTAACTGTTGAGGTCAATGCAGCTAGAATAGAATCAGGACCATGGGATTTTATTTATACCATGTCTGTATCCATGTATAAACAACTAACTGCTCTGTTCCATTTTTTCTGATTAGTGAGCTGATCCAGCTCCCACTGAAGTGAATGGGAGTGTTCCAGTAACTTGAAAGGGAGTTGGATCATGCTTTAAAAGAGTATAATGAGTTTGTTCTCCCTGATGTTATATTAAATATTAACTTGCTTGTAAATAATTATAATACAAAAAAGTCTCTGCAAACCTCCATTTTTACTCTCACAACCCATACAATTGCTAGACTCGTGACCAATCCTGTAGTGATTTCATAGATTAGCCTTTAAACCAAAAGAAGGATGAACAGATTTACCTTGCTGATATCTTTGCCTTCTTGCAACATTTCATGAGTTTAGCATATTTGTTATTGGTTCCCCCCAGGCCTCCGTGTGAAAGCTTTGAAAATAATATTCCACTATTTGTTAACCCCCAACAATCTTCTGTGACTATTTTAGATCGAATTGATAGAAGTCAGACTTGTGTTCACCATGTGTGTCTTTGTGGAAGGATCCTCTTTATTGCTCAAGCACGAGTAGTGTTGGTGACTTGTGTTCTGCAGCAGCTGTTCCATTTCTCAAAGTAGAAAGTCTGACTGTCTCTTCTCAAGGCATATTGAAGGTTGTGTCAGTTCCTAAATGTTCCCTAGTATCTGAGGCAGGGCCATCAGCAGACAAATGCCAAAGGCCTGGAAACTTTCAGGTCAATAACAGACTAAGCAGACAGATATTCAGCATCAACATCAGAGGTTTCCAAATAGTCATCTTCTACTTTTTTTCTGTTTCACTATTGCAGTGTATACTTAAAAATTATACATCCAATATATTTCAAATAGTCTTCTTCCAAACCTCAGAGTGGCCACAGTCTTGTCTTCACATTGAATTTGTTCTAACAGAAGGTGTTACCGTGACAGCCCTGGCGACAGCAGTCTTTCTTTTATCTGTGGACTCAGCACAGAAAGAGTAGCAGCCCTGCCTCAACAGCACGCATCAGTTCTGCCCTGAAGACATCCCCTGTAGGGAAGGGAAAACACATGTGGTTCCAAACACATTCAGCCTTTGGCTTCTCTATTGAGACAGCCAAATGTGCCAGTGAATGAACTGAACATCTGGCTGATGGAAACTGGCCTCAGACCACCAGCTCATTTCATATAGGCCACCGAAGAGCCATCAGATAAGGACTTTCATAGATTCTAAGGTGAGAAGGGACCATTGTCATCATCTAGTTTGACCTCCTGCATAACATGAGCCATAGAAATTCCCCAGAATAACTCCTGTTTAACTAGAGCAACTCTTTTGAAAAAAACATCCAATCTTGATTTAAAAATTGCCAGTGATGGAGAATCCACCACAACTCTTGGCAAGTTATTCCAATGGTTAACTACCATCAGTGTTAAAAACATATGCCTTATTTCCTGTGTGAATTTGTTTAGTTTCAGCCATTGGGCCTTGCTATACCTTTGTCTCATAGGTTGAAGAGACACATTATCAAATATTTGATCAGTATGTAAACTATGATCAAGTCACCCCTTAACCTTCTCTTTGTTAAGCTAAATAGATTGAGCTCCTGGAGTCTCTCACTATAAGACATATTTTCCAATCCTTTCATCATTTTTGTGGTTCTTCTTTCCCATTTACAGTTACATTTTGAGACCTGTCAGTTAGCCAGTTTTTAATCCATTTATTTTGTTTGCAGTGTTGTTGTAGCTGTG
This sequence comes from Eretmochelys imbricata, assembly GCF_965152235.1. NCBI lineage: Eukaryota > Metazoa > Chordata > Testudines > Cheloniidae > Eretmochelys > Eretmochelys imbricata. Next base: position 66,338,061 of record NC_135574.1, on the reverse strand, counting down.
TGGTCCCAGGATATGAGGGAGACAAGGTAGGTGAGGTGATATCTTTTGCTGGAACAACTTCTGTTGTCCTAAAGAAGAGCTCCGTGTAGCTCAAAAGCTTGTATCTTCCACCAGCAGAAGTTGGTCCTTTAAAAGATATTAACTCAACTACATTATGACAGGTTTCAGAGTAACAGCCGTGTTAGTCTGTATTCGCAAAAAGAAAAGGAGTACTTGTGGCACCTTAGAGACTAACCAATTTATTTGAGCATAAGCTTTCATGAGCTACAGGATGAAGTGAGCTGTAGCTCACGAAAGCTTATGCTCAAATAAATTGGTTAGTCTCTAAGGTGCCAAAAGTACTCCTTTTCTTTTTTCAACTACATTATGTCTCTCTTTTTAATTTTGTATCATTCTAGTTTTTTAATCAAAATGTCATGCTGTACAAGTCAAATGCCTTGCAGAAGTCTTAAGTATGTTACGTGAACACTGTTGCCTTTATCAGCCAAACAATCAGCAATGTGAATTGCATTTAGATTGGTGATAAAAGTGCAAAGCTCCAAAGCATATTACTAAACCCCTGAGGCAACAAGTTCCCTTCTGTTAATGTAATTCACTTTTTTGTTTAAAAAATTCTCTTACATTTTACATTTTTAAAAGAATAGAGTTCAGCTGATTCATGAATGTTGCCAGGACAAACCTGAGAAGACATTTTATCTGTTACTACACTGTTAAAAAAGCAACCAGAAACAGGACATTTACAAATCATTGAGCTATAGAAAAGATTCATTTAGAATAGGATGATGATAGAGTAACTCTACATGATATTTCAATTCTGGAGAGCTAGGAAGATTTAAGAGCTGGTTAGTAGCTTACAGAAAGTAGTAGGGAGCAGGTATCCAAAACTAAGTATAGTAAAACAATGCATTTTCTATTGCCAATTTCCTTCACTAAACAAGGTTAGAAAACTGTGTGCAGACATAAACTACTGTGTTGAATAGCCAAAAGATGTGAGGACTTCAGTAACTCAGATAGAGGTTATGGGCCTATTACAGGAGTGGGTGAGTGAGGAACCTTAGTCTGACATCCGTTGTGAGAGATAGCAAAGCAACTTAGAAACTGTGCAGGAAGTCAGTGGGAAAATGTATATGATGATGAATATTCAAAAATAAATCATTTTAAGATAACTGTTATTACAACTCTGTAAGTGTATTTCTCTGAGACCGTGTTTGTGAGAGACCATAATAAAGCTACAGATATATCTCTCTGCAAAGGAAAACAAAAGGATGTTGAATGTATACTACATAATACTGACAACATTATTAAAATACTAAGGTTTCAGAGTAACAGCCGTGTTAGTCTGTATTCGCAAAAAGAAAAGGAGTACTTGTGGCACCTTAGAGACTAACCAATTTATTTGAGCATGAGCTTTCGTGAGCTACAGCTCACTTCATCGGATGCATACCGTGGAAACTGCAGCAGACTTTATATATACACAGAGAATATGAAACAATACCTCCTCCCACCCCACTGTCCTGCTGAAATAGCTCATGATCACTTTAGATAAGCTATTACCAGCAGGACAGTGGGGTGGGAGGAGGTATTGTTTCATATTCTCTGTGTGTATATATAAAGTCTGCTGCAGTTTCCACGGTATGCATCCGATGAAGTGAGCTGTAGCTCACGAAAGCTCATGCTCAAATAAATTGGTTAGTCTCTAAGGTGCCACAAGTACTCCTTTTCTTTTTTTAAAATACTAAGTGACATTTTAAATGACTAAAGCCCTGATCCTGCAAATGAATCTGCATGGGAGGACCGGGGCTTCAGTGGATCCAGATGGTTACAAGATCTGCCCTCATAGTTTTGGTTACAGGATTTATTGTAACCAATGAACAGTGAACCCTTATGAACAGACTTGGAAGGATTAGATTTTTATCAGTAAAAGTCAATCAAAGTTGATTTCACTGCACACACACAAACTAAAGAAAAACATTTCCATCGATAATAATAAAAATGTACAGCTTGGCAAAGTAAGAAAAATGCTGCTTCAGAACTTATTAGAGTTAGATTCAAATCTGTTTACTTTGTATATTATGATATATGAGGTTCACAATTTGTGTTTTAACAATTATAAAGCTTTATTTCTTTAATCTCAAATCTACTGTTATTAAATAATTATTATTTGAAACCCGCATTGTCTGACACCTCCCATACTTTTGTACAACTGTGAACATTTAAATGGATAAACATAACTATCAGTATTATCCATTAGTATCCCATATGATCCAGTATTATCAAAATGACCAAAAATGAAAAATTCTGCCACGCCTACTTATGGGTAGAGCTGATTGAAAAATGCAGAAAAATGTTCATGAAAAATTTTCAAAACTTTACATCACATTTGAATTTTAAAAAACCTGTAAGACAGTTGAGGAACAGCAACATTTTTTGAAAATAAATAAATAAATTTGACCAGGGTACAACTTTCACAAGTGCCTAAGCGCCATTTTCAGAAATGACTTTAGCACTTAGGGGCCTCAGTCCAGTTGATTTTCAGTGAAACTTTGGCTCTTCAGTGGGGCTTAAGCTCCTAAATCATTTAGGCCCATTTGCAAATGTGACCACAGCTCTAATTATGACAAAATTATATGAAGGTAAGAAATATTACAAGATGCTGTTACGCATACAGAAAAATGGTATGATATTGTTATATTGTAATATTTGAATAATAGTATGAACATTTATTTTTTATCTATTCAGAAGGATAGAAATACTAAAAAGGGCACTTGTCTATACACTCTAGACTCCCTTGCCATAACTTAAAAATACATTCTACAGCAGCAGTACAGTTTAATATTGCCCACACCAGGAAGCCAGGCAATTTACAAACTCAAACCCCCCTTCCTCTCCAACAATTGCCCACCCTCACAACTCTCCCATAGATTCAAATGACTAGGAAAAAAAGATGAGCTTCACAGTGTATCTTTGAAGGCCATCAGATTCCTGGTGAAATCATGGCCCCACAGAGGTCAGTGAGAGTTTTGCCCCTGATTTGAGTGGGCCCAGGATTTCTCTCTTGGAGTGTTTCAGACCAAGTGGAGGGGAGTGAATTCCAAAGCCATCCCAGAGAATGCCCTGCCAGCAGCCTCCTCTCATTTATAGCAACATGGCTCCAGCACAAGCATCTCTGTTGATCCCCTCTGCCACACCATGACACAGGGTGAGAGGCAAGCTCCAGAGTGGGTAGATCCTAAGATTTAGAGCGGGGTCGGCAACCTTTGGCACACGGCCCATCAGGGAAATCTACTGGTAGGCCCGGACGGTTTGTTTACTTGCAGCATCCGCAGGCATGGCCAATTGCAGATCCCACTGGCTGCAGTTTGCCCTTCCAGGCCAATGGGGGCTGTGGGACGCAGCGGCCAGAACATCCCTTGGCCCATGCTGCTTCACGCAGCCCCCATTGGCCTGGAATGGTGAACTGTGGTCAGTGAGAGCTGCAATCAGCCGAACCTGCAGACGCTGCAGGTAAACAAACCGTCCTGGCCTGCCAGTGGATTTCCCTGACTGACCGCATGCCAAAGATTGCCGATCCCTGATTTAGAGCTTTATAACGGGCTGGTCAAAAAATGGGAATTCTTTTCCACAAACATTTTAGAAGAAAACAAAACATTTGTTTCCTTCAAAAAAAAATTGTGGAAAGGAATTTTTTGTTTTCTTTGTAACTTTTCCTGAAATCTTGTAATTTTTTTTTTAGGAGAAATATTTGGAAATAAAATATATTTTGTTTTCCTTCAAGTTGAATGGAACCTGCAACGTTGTTTTTTTTAAATTTTGTTGGGGGTTTTTTTTGGTTAAGAAGTGATAAATGGGAGATGAGGGAGAAAACTGAAAAACTTTCATTTAATATCCATTCAGTACAAATGGAAACAATTTTTTTCTTATTGTATATTTTTTATGAACATTTTCTTATCCTTCAAAAAGGCATTTTTCATTTAGAAAAAAAACCTTTTTGATGGAAGATCATAACCAACAATATATTCTTCACTCACTAATCCATAGGCCTCCAGTGCAGATCACTGGATTAACATGTTTGTGGCCAGACACTCCACTTACCAAGCAGACTTCCACCTTCTGCACTAACTTCAATTTCTGGATGGTTTTAAGGTTTTTATATATATCATGCAATGAGAGACCTCACTTTATACATTCACACAAGGGGGCAGAATTAAGTGTTGGTATGCAGCCTTTAATTTTGGCATTTCCTGACTTTTGAGTGTAAAATTGTGTAATCTTAACACTGTATGAACATAGTGTTTTGTATTTAACATTCAGCTAATTTATAACTTCTTTTATTACTGGAGCATTTTTAAATGGATTGTGTTACACTGTCTTCACTTGGCAATGTGTGACCTCAGCATATAGAATCTCATTATTGAGAAAGAAATTAATTGATTAAAACATCTTCTGATGGCACCAACAATGGGTTAGATGTTGGGTAAGTGGTGTAGTCACTCTACCATGGAGACATTAAGCATGTCCATCCACCATCGAGATGAAAAAGAGGGCAATCCATAACCAGATAGCAGGCTGCTTGTTCTAGGGTTGTACAGAGGCAGAGTGGGGAGGTCAAGAAGCCCTAATGGTAAAGATGTTAGTTAAACTGCTTGTGACCACAGCTTATCCTGTTGTAATGAAGAAGGATCTTTCGGTTCATATGATTGTTCTGATGGGCCTGCAAGACCTGATCTGGATACACTAAGGGATGCATATCTAAATTGTCTATCTGCCAACAAATGCACTATTAATCCAAAGCATAGTCCTGCCCACCTGTTGCCACTGTTTATTAGAAAGAGTGTTGTCTGGTGTACTGTCTGAGAGGCTCAGCTATTTCAGAAAAAGGGCTGGCATTTAGCTGCTATTTTTGATGTGGCTTTGAGATGAAATTGTGAAGTAAGCTGTTTTATGCAGCGCAACACAGCCAGGGCCCTGCCGTCATGCCAGAGGAGCAACGCCAGCCAGGTCTGGAATGTTGGAGACTGGAGTTGCCTGGGGCACACCAGTGATGATATGAAGGGCAGAGTTGATCACTGAGTCCAACTTGCCACAGTGGTGACTGGAACCCCATGCTGCTGCACAGTATTTGGCAGTGCAATAATTAGGACATTGGTAGATGTTCATAAGGTTGCAGCGCTAGCACCCTGTGAAATGTTGGGAAGTCTGAGAGGAGTGTGAGTGTCAACAGGATTTTCGGGTGTGTCTTCTTGACGTGTTGTCAAAAGGGCAGAGACTGGTCAAGATTTACCCCCGAATAAGTAGGGTACAGTTTAAAAGCAATTGGCTGATTGATTGTTCAGAAGGACCTGCAGCTGTCGATGAGCTCACCGGTTGGCGAGATGGAAACAAGGTGACATTAGCTTACGTGTGTTTAGTTTAACTTGGTGCTTCAAAAAATACTTGACCAAGGTGTCAAGGTCAGATGACAGGCTGGACTCCAGCTTCTCAAATCTTCTTCTGGCTATTGCCAGGCAGATGTCATCAGTGTACATGAATTTAGTTGCGGAAGGTCAGCTGTATATATATTAAAGAGGATTGAAATGAGTACGGATCCCATTGTTCATATGATGTGGTCAACTTGAACCATCTCCACACTCGACAATTGCTATTCCATTAGAAATCATCTGCCTAATAAACTCTACAAGTTTCGTATTTGGAGAATAATTTTAGGACTAGTCCATGGTGCCAAACTGTGTCGTATGCCAATGACAGGTCAACAAAACAAAATCATAGCTCTTCTGTCCTGCCTCAAATGTATTCTCAGTAAAAGATGTTGGTCTAATTACTTGATCCTCAGCACTATGGCCCAAATGAAACCCTGTCTGGTAATGAAGTAATTATGGGTTGATTAATGTAGAGATATGTTTGTAGAAGATTATAATTTAGAGACACTCCCTCACAAGGGACAGTATTATGAACATAGGAATTTGGAGATGTGCCCAGAAATGGGGGTTGGGAACATGGCTGTGTGCAGCAGGTCACCATAGAAGCTCTCCGGTTTGTTTTATTCCTTTCTCATTCATTGGTTTGTTATCTAACGATCCCAAGATTGTTACATGGTGTCAGAGGTGCTGAATGAGAAGGAAACTGTGATCGTTTTGAAGTTAACTCCTGTGTTCGCAACTGAAAGCAGAGACAAAGGGAGGCACCAGAGCAGCATGTGGAGCACCAGGCACAGAGGCTTTTGCATGTATTTGGTGAACACAGTAGTAGCTTGACTGGCTTAAGCAGGGGAAAAAAGCCAACAATGGATGTTTTGCAACCTCCATCCTGTCTACAATCATCAGACAATGTTTCAGAGAACTGGAAAAAATCAGACAGAGATTTGAATTGTATTTAACAGCCATAGAGGCAAAGGAGAAAAATGATAAAGTGAAATCATCAATCTTTTTGCATGTTGTTGGGGAGAAGCACTGAATATTTATAACAACTTTAAGTCTGATGAAGGTGAAAGCATGAATTAAGTAAAATACTGACTACATTTGAGGAACATTGCATGCCAAAAAGGAATGAATCCTTTGAGAGACATGCCCTTTTTACATGCATGCAAAAAACTGATGACACCATAGAGCAATATGTCACAGAAGGAAACTCAGTAAAACCTGTGACTTTGGTGAGCTGACAGAGTTTCTGGTTAGAAATAGAATCATTTGTGGCATTAAAGACAGTATGTTAAGAGAGAGACTGCTCTGTGAAGGAGACCTAACTTTAGACAAAGTTGTCCAAATATGCAGGGCAGCAGAATTTACTAGAATGGGTTATCCATGTAAAATCCGATAAGAGGAAGATTTTAGCAATTGAAATGCCATGTCCTGACTCAAAGAAAGATGCCCAATGGTTCATGAGAATGGTTAATTATCTTGGAAAATTCATACCCAATCTATCTACCAAAGCAACATAAAAATGAATGGTATTGGGGTGCAGAACAGGAGGAATCATGGGAAGGTTTAATACAACAATTGATATAAGAACCAGTGTTGAAGTTTTATGCACCAGGAAGGCCTACTGGAATTACAGCAAATGCTTCACAGACTGGGTTATGTGCAGTAATTTTATAGAAGTATGCACATTGGCAACCAGTGGCATATGGATCCAAATCACTGACTGAGGCAGAAACCAGATACACAGAAATCAGGCACACATGATGGAAAAGGAGCTTTTAGGAATATTGATTGCTTGTGAGAAATTCAGTCAGTATATTTATGGACAGACAGTGAAAGCTGAAATGGACCACAAACCCCGATCACGTTATTTAACTGTTATAGTCAAACCACTCCCACAAGAGAAATCAGCTACCCCAGTATAACTGTATCTACGCTAGGGACTTGTGCCAGGACAGGTATGTTGGTCAGGGATTGCACATCTTCACACCCTTGACCAGCATAGCTATGCTGGCAGAACTCAGCAGCCTAACGGAAGTGTGGGTCATTACAAAATAAACCTATTGGCTATTCTTCTTGAAAAGCTCATGTCACAGCCAACGGGCAGCATGACCTTTGGTAGATGTATGACCTCTCCTCTTTATCTCTCTGTTTGTCTTAGCCTGGGGCCTGGTTTGCACTAAAAAGTTAGATTGACCCAGCTATGTTGCTCAGGGGTGTGAAAAGCCCCCCGCCCCCCCCCCGAGTGACATAGTTAAGACAATATAACCCTCAGTGCATACAGTGCTAGGTCAACAGAAGAATTCTTCCATCGACCTAACTACTGGCTCTCAAAGAGATGGATTTCTTATACCAATGGCAGGTTTCAGAGTAGCAGCCGTGTTAGTCTGTATTCGCAAAAAGAAAAGGAGTACCTGTGGCACCTTAGAGACTAACCAATTTATTTGAGCATAAGCTTTCGTGAGTCTCTAAGGTGCCACTAGTACTCCTTTTCTTTATACCAATGGGAGGCCCTCCAATGATGTAGATCATTGTGTTACAGTGGTGCAGCTGCAGCTGTGCTGCTGTAGCGTTTCAAGTGTAGACAAGCCCTCTGTTTGTAAGCATCTCAATCAGCCATTTTATCCAAAGAGGTATTGATGCAATTTTCCTGTATCATACTCAGCCATAAAAAGACAGAGGAAAGTATGGTCACATAACCTAAGAGAAATTTATTTGATTTTGGAGTCAGGAAAAATGTGTTCCCCTTTTGGATTTCTCTTTATCCAGGATTCATCAGCTCTTAGGGGAGCAGTTCTGATACATATTTGATTTAGCTGCCTAAGTGGCATGTGTCTTGTCTCTCAGATGCTGAAAGAGCATTCGTCAATATGCTAAACGATTTAACAAACACATAATACCCCAGAAAGAAAAGGAGGACTTGTGGCACCTTAGCGACTAACAAATTTATTTGAGCATGAGCTTTCGTGAGCTACAGCTCACTTCATCGGATGCTCAAATAAATTGGTTAGTCTCTAAGGTGCCACAAGTACTCCTTTTCTTTTTGCGAATACAGACTAACACGGCTGCTACTCTGAAACCTGTCATAATACCCCAAGTGAGTTGTATTTGGACTTCAGAGGTTTGGCCAGTAAGGAACAACTTTGACTGGCATACCTATTCCCTGGCTCTCTTCGCTCTAAGGAACAGAGACACTAAGGAGGATGCATAGATTTTAAATGTGGCAGTATGTGTACCAACCACTGCTTTGCTAGCTAAATAGTCAAAGATTAGAGGTTTACAGTAATTTGTGTTAGGAAATTTTTACTTCATTACTTTGAGTTTGCCCACACAACAAAATTTCTATAAACCCTTTGGTAAGATCGATATGTCATGTTTTCCCATCCTGATAGCCAGAGTTTAACAGGCTGTTCTTGAAAGTCTCCATTTTGGAAAACTTCCCTGATGACAAGTTTATGGGTGTGAGAGAATCTTTGACACAAACTTGTCTCTTTGCCCTCCCTCCATTTGGGGTGCTCCCTGCATCTTTTCCAAAGCTACCATGTAATATGTCATTATAGCCACAGGGGTAGAAGCAGGAGACACTGTTCTGCCCATTCTTCATTAATTTTGCAAGAACATATTGGTATCCTGAGAGGTGAGAAAACAGACACAGGTTAACAGCATGACTAGAGGACTGACAAATGCACTCTACCACATTCTGGCTGGGACCCTAGAAGAATTTCAGAGCTCTGTGATTCTGAATGCCAGCAAACGGATCCATGCCAGAGGTCCTCAAAGGGCATCACAACATGAGGAATAACTTGTGTATTTGTAAAAGGGCATCCAAAATTGGGCATGGCCCTTTACAAACTAAATAAAAGACACAGTCCCTGCCCCAGAGAGCTTGCAATCATAGAATATCAGGGTTGGAAGGGACCTCAGGCGGAAGGGACCTAGACAAATTGGAGGATTGGGCCAAAAGAAATCTGATGAGGTTCAATAAGGATAAGTGCAGGGTCCTGCACTTAGGACGGAAGAATCCAATGCACCGCTACAGACTAGGGACCGAATGGCTAGGCAGCAGTTCTGTGGAAAAGGACCTAGGGGTGACAGTGGACGAGAAGCTGGATATGAGTCAGCAGTGTGCCCTTGTTGCCAAGAAGGCCAATGGCATTTTGGGATGTATACGTAGGGGCATAGCGAGCAGATCGAGGGACGTGATCGTCCCCCTCTATTCGACATTGGTGAGGCCTCATCTGGAGTACTGTGTCCAGTTTTGGGCCCCACACTACAAGAAGGATGTGGATAAATTGGAGAGAGTCCAGCGAAGGGCAACAAAAATGATTAGGGGTCTAGAACACATGACTTATGAGGAGAGGCTGAGGGAGCTGGGATTATTTAGCCTGCAGAAGAGAAGAATGAGGGGGGATTTGATAGCTGCTTTCAACTACCTGAAAGGGGGTTCCAAAGAGGATGGCTCTAGACTGTTCTCAATGGTAGCAGATGACAGAACGAGGAGTAATGGCCTCAAGTTGCAGTGGGGGAGGTTTAGATTGGATATTAGGAAAAACTTTTTCACTAAGAGGGTGGTGAAACACTGGAATGCGTTGCCTAGGGAGGTGGTGGAATCTCCTTCCTTGGAAGTTTTTAAGGTCAGGCTTGACAAAGCCCTGGCTGGGATGATTTAACTGGGAATTGGTCCTGCTTCGAGCAGGGGGTTGGACTAGATGACCTTCAGGGGTCCCTTCCAACCCTGATATTCTATGATTCTATGAACCCCCTGCTCAAAGCAGGACCAATCCCCAATTTTTGCCACAAATCCCTAAATGGCCCCCTTAAGGATTGAACTCACAACTGTGGGTTTAGCAGGCCAATGCTCAAACCACTGAGCTATCTCTCCCCACTATGTCAATCTATGACAGACTTCCTGACTCCAAAATCAATCTCCATTAGATGATGTGATCATACTTTCCTCTATCTTTTTACAGCTGAGTATAACACAGGAAAATTGCCTAGAAAATGGCACCAATAAATAAATAAAGGTGGGGCAGAGGAGAAGTACTCATGGGTTTACTAATAAGTAATAAGCTCATGGGGTTTATTAATAAGACTGTGGGCTGCTGGCAGCTGGTGTGTACAATTCATGTTATTTAAAAGGGTTTTCAGGGACAGGAGATGATTTGTTTTTATATTTTATTTTGATTCATGCAAAGCAAATGACAAAAGGACATTTCATTGAGCAGCACCTTGATGGAGTGTACTGGACTTTTCTTTTTAAATTTGATTACAATATGTTGTTAATAAGAAGTTCAGGCTTTTGAACATCTGTATATGGGAAAAGAATATCTACATTTACCTGAAATCATAAGTGCTTGACATGGTTTCTTCAGAGTCCAGCCGTTTACTAGCTTCTCACCAACTGCTAAGAGACAGGGATATCTACAGGATATCTGGACAGTATGAAAGCCCTTGCTCCCACTGGAGTTAGAAACAAAACACCCATTGACTTTGATGGGAACAGATCAGTTCCTAAGAGCTTGTCTACTTGGGTGGGGTAATGGACACAAGGGATGCGTGATTTCTAAAGCACACTAATGTGTTGTGCATTAATTGGTCCATGTAGCTCTAGCTGGTGTGCACTAAAGGTTGCTTGTGTGCTTTAATGGAGTACTGTGCACTATGTAAAAGTGCATGAGGGAATCTTTAGTGTGCACCATCAGGGTCTACATGAACCCGTTAATGCTCAACACGTTAGTGTGCTTTGGAAATCACACCTGTCATAGTGTGCACTGCAGCTCCGTGTACAGATAGGCCCTATGTATCTGTTACTGACATGTGAAGAAGATATTCCCTTAGCTAACTAACTTGCTTGAATTAAAAGGGGAATAGACTGATCTAGATTTCTGTAACCCTTCTGCCCGACAGAGTTGGCAGCAACAAGGGCCGGGTTCAGTATCTATATAGGGGTTCCATTCCAATAACACAATGCAAAACCGGCTCGAACCCCCACCCAGTGACCTGGGACAAATATATACCACCCCCGCTGGGCACCTCCAAGAGGCAATACTTCCCCTCTCGCAAGCACAGAATCTGAATGTAGCAAAGCCTTTTAATAACAGAGAGAAACAATGTGGCATTATGTTGGGGAAACACCACCAACAGGATTCATAACACAACCCATGAGCAAAAAACCACCCCAAGCAAATTGGGGTGTGTCCTTTCCCTTTGGTTCTTGAGTCCAGCAACCCAAAATCACCCAAAGTCCCAAAAGTCCAACAGCCCAAAAGTCTCTGTCCCTGGTCAGTGCAGCCCCAGAGTTCGAAAGTTTATCTGCAGGTTTTTCCTCCCAATCTGGGTGGAGATGGGGGGGGAGTTAAGGGGCACCTTACGTGGTCCAAAGCCGATTGCCCCACCTCTCCATGGGGCTCTTCTCCGTTCCACCAGCCTTCCCACGAATCGCTCTGCTCTGCCAGCCGCCCCCATGAGCTGCTCCAGGCATCCCACAAACTACTCCGCTCCACCAGCCGTCCCATGAGCCACTCCAGCCGTTCCGTGAACTGCTCTGCTCCAGGAGCCGCTCTGCTCTGCTCTACCAGCCATCCCACAAACTGCTCCGCAATATATCTTCAGGCTCCCCCACTACTTAACACAACACTCAGTGATTTCAGCTCTCAGTAAGTTAGCTCTTTTGTGATTTCAGCTTGTAGTAGGGGAGCCTCAGTGCTAGTGCACCATTGGCCCAAAGTGAATTCAGCTCAGCAGCCTGTAACTAGATTCCTAATGGAATAAAAATTAGCTCTGATATTCCTCAGCAGAAAGAGGGGAGAAGTGCAATTAGCATATAAGGCCTTCACCATAGGGCCCTATACCACCAAGTATTAATACCTATCCCCAGTCTTTCTCCATTCACTGGGTTTTGGAACCCATGACCCTTGCCTAGCGAGTGCTGCTTAATTGATGGCGAGTCCCTCCATCATAACAGAAGGCCAAGTACAGTTCCACTGTCCTTGATTCACATAATAAGGATAATAACAGTTTATTCCTGCCCCAATAACAGAGAAGCTGGGGCTCCTACAGCAGCCAAAGTGACCATCTAGGCGGGGTGGGTGTGCCTATGCAAATAAGATCAGCCCCTGAAGTTCTTTTCCACAACCCACCATGACTCGCCACCAGATGTCAGGGTAGAGCTCATCCTGACTCTGCTTACATCTCTTTGTGCCCATCTATAAGCAAAGATGGAGAAAGAGGGACTCTATGGTTGGGCATAAAGGGAAGAATCCCATTATATTCCTCACTGAGTCTAAGCAGTCAGATTATGTAGTCGATCCCATTCCCTTGTCAACTGATTTTGTAATTACCTCAATGGAACAGTTAAAAATCACCATTCTAGAGTTTTCTATACACCATCCTTTCTCTGCTGAAACATGCTTTACCTTATAGGCATCCTTTATCCTACTGTACACATGTTGTTATAAAAACTTTGATTGCCCTGGAAACCTCCCAATGAATGTCATGGAGAAGTGCAAAGTTGGACCCGTACGCCTCCCCCTCTCGCCCTTCTCTGTACCTCATTTGGGCTGCCCGTTCGCCACCTTTCCATGATATCAGTTTCTCTTTGAATATGAAGAGAAGGAAGGGAATTAAAGATCATGTTCCCCTATGAGTTACCTTCTTGATTTTTTTTTAATTCAAAGGTTTTTTTTTTAATTCAGAATTTATACCTAAACAGTGAGAAACAGAAACAAATTGAAGATAATCAGACAGATTTTGATGGTGCTCATACCCAGGATTTATTTGTGGTTAGAATAATTGTTCTTTTACTCTATGACATACTCACCTGGAGTATGAGAGGTGTGTCTTTTTTCAGAAATATTTAAAAAAATGACCCCACACCCTTTTGTTTCTAAGATTTCTTGTTCAGAGTTCTGGAAAACAGCTTGTACAATACCAGGTGGTGACACCCTTCTGTGAATCAATAAATTAAGTAACACATCAATACCAGATAGCAAATGCATAGCTACAATGATGGCTTATCTCTGTGGGCTTCTATCTTGGCATGAAAAGTGTTTGATCTAAGTGTGCTGTCACAAAAGATGGGAGCTACTTTGTCATCTTCAGGGAGTTAGATTTACTGGCCTTAACCTACAGAGTGCCTGTTTCTCAGCCCTAATCCGAAACTGAACATATTTATTCACTTGTCCCTGTATTAAGAGGGTTTCTTTCTGGTGAAATATAAAAACTAACAAAATTTGAACAGCTGCTATGCTATTACCATTAGGGTGCTGGCAGGCAAAAGGAAAATGAAAGTAAACAATCAATCTCTAAAGCATTATATATGCTAATAATGTTTGCCAGGGCCAGCCACTGTTAAATCAATACCGGATGTAGGATTTTGCCAAACGTTTAATACTTCACATGCCTCATCAAAAGAACCCCCTGTGCCTGGCCTCAAGAAAGAGCCATAAAATTCCCTGTTGTATGTGGGCTCTGGTATCTACACTATAATGTACAGCAATGGCCTGCTACTTGTCTAAAAGATTAGATGTCTCACACTCAGCAAGATAACTCCTTAATGTTTTATAACAGGAAGGTTGCCTACAAAATATCCTAATTCATTTGTTGCCCGCAGGGTCTATTTTTATTTTTTGTCTTTTGAAACCAAACTAAGGCCTATTCAGCCCTAATGATTTCAATACATCATCAGTTGGATTTTACTCCCGCTGCCCGTGTGCTCTGGTTCTTTCTTGGAAACAGTCAAGGGCCAGCATTCATCCACAAGAGGGAGTGCGTCTGTTCAAGAGGTGAGGTTGGCTACCCTGCAGTGGGAGCTGACTGAAATAACATGTAGCACAGAGACAGTGATTTCAGGAGGCTGTTAACGTTTGGAAATGTTAACGAAAGGGTCTTTCTAAAGAGTAATCAAGGCAAGTCATATGACATTTATAAAAATCTTTATCTGAGAGGATGAGGAGGTATGAGGATGTTTAATTTTTTATCAGTAGAAATGAATTCTTGTTTTTATTCATTCCGTTGTGCTAAGCTGGGCTAGCCTCTGCCCATCAATGATTCAGGACCCATAATTTTAAATGCTGCATCTGCTGATAGCCTGCCAGCTAAAAAGTACATTTGCATGCCTGCCTGTGTGTGTAAACGTGCAGCAGAGCTGGTGATGTGACTGACTATAATATCTTAAGGGAGACTTAATACTTATCAGTGCCTTTTATTTACGAGTTAATAGTTGAATGTGTTCTACTGTGTAAACCTTGAAACAAATTGATTATACAATGTGTTTTCCGAAGTCAACATGCCTTCCCTACAGAGTCCTAAAACTGGTGAAAAATGGGTAGCATCAATAAACACTGAACCTTGTACCAATAAATGTGTTCCCCTCATTACTCAATGAGCCCAGAGGCATGGAGGTATAAAAGGCCCCATTCTCCCCTATAGGGGAATAACACGTGTAGGGGAGAGGAAGCTCAGTTAATTTCAGCATGCAGACTTTCCTGCTTATTCTTCGGTGGGAAGGGAGCCATTGATTGCTTTCCCCACAGAAAAAACTCCAGAGTTCTGCTTCCTTAACTTATAGATACTTTGAGATCTGCAGATTCTGGGAGATCCACAAGAGATAGGGGCATTTGCTTGATTGCCTGACCCCACCAGCTTCTGCTATTGCTTTGACAGCTGTCCTTGGAATTTCAGAAATTGGGGCCTTAGTCTGTCCTTCCTATGGACACTTCATATGGAAAAGTCCTATAGAATGTACTAGATAATGAGAACTCAGGGTTTTTGGAACCATCTTATAAAGTTAAAATTATATTCTTGCCATGGAATTCCATAGCATGGTTAAAAAAACCTATAGATTGAGTATAATTTTCTTAAATTATATAGATTCCCTTCAGAGGCCTCATTCATTTAATCCTTATTAAATTCACTTATTAATTTGTGTCACTGTGATGGCTGCAATCTTGACCCACACAATGGGGATTGAACCGGGGCCCTTTAAAGCTGAATGCTCACCTGAGCTCACCAGCCTGGCACACAAGGGGCTGTGTAACAGACCCTGAACAGCCAGTTACACTACTTTATCCTACAGTTTGGGTTTTTGGATAGCATGGTCAGGAGGAGCCCATTCAGGTCCCACTGCTGCCCTTGCTCAATTCCACTCAGCTGGTACCAAGCTATCACCCCATGAAGCAGCTTCTATGGGGTCAGAGGGAAATTAGAGCATATTACAGAGATGGATCTCCACAAAACTCCTTCCTTGGGTGCAGGATCTCCTCTGCCTGTAGATATGGAACCTGATCCAAAGTCCATTGAGACTGATGGGAGTCTCTGCACTGACTTTGGATCTGGCCCAGGGAGGGGAAGTACTGGGGCCTAGGACACGTGTATGTGTGTGTGAGAGAGAGACACTACACGCACTCAGATTTTTAAATATGTGTCAAAGTATTTTTAATTATTACAGTATTTCACTTTGTATTATATTAAATGACTTTTATACTCAACATGTTTTTTAATGTGTTTTCAGTATGACTTTGCTTTTGATATGGAATACTCTGTTGAATTTCTGGTTTCAAGAATTCCACTATTTGTTGTTGCTGAATGGACATGGAGACTTTTCTCACCTCCTAGACATCATTCCTTCATGGTCAGGATGGAGGCTCGCTGGAAAGGCAGTGTGGAGTGGACTGAACTACCAGTGCCCATGCTGTGCCTATGGAGAAAAGACTTTAGGCTCCAGAGCTGTGAGTCTGGCGCTTTTCACAAGCATGAAATTCACTTGCTTTTTTTTTTAAATGAGCTTCTTTTTTTATTCTTATCTGGTTTCTGTGCTATAAAGATGACTTATCCATTCGAAGCTGATTTTGTTGGCTCTCATTCTTCTCTTGTTATATTATTCCAAGGGCTACTTTATACCAGTGTCCTGAGCACAATGTCCAATGCAGTTACTTTGGGTTAATTCAGAAAGTTGCACATCCTGAAAATATAAATCTGCTGGATTTCATAGACTTGTGTGTATGTGTGTGTATATATATATATGGACTTTTTTTCCTTTAGATGTAAACAACTGTCCATCCCCGCCCCCAGGTCTTACAACATCATACACTTAATGCCAAATGTGCCCCAAAGTGGTTTGCAAAACTACACACTTGCATGCACACATGAATCACTTCACCCATCACAGGAATGCAGCCACTTCTGAGGTGGAATGTGGCAGCTGGTTTAGCAGAGTAGCAAAGGCTCAAACCTGTAAACATTTGTGCACATGAGTGCCTTTACTACCTTCAGTAAAGGTACTTGTGCTTAAATATTTGAAGGCTCGGGCTCTAAGAGATTATTATTTTGATCTCTTAACACTATCTGTTAGTGAAAGCAGAAATCAGGCAGCAAGTTTTTTTGTTATTTGCCCAACGCTATAGACAGCTGTAACAGCTACAATCACTTTGAGCTTTTGTTTTCCACACTTGGAGAAGGGCTCACTACCAAAACATCACCTCTGACCTTCTTTTATATTTCCAGCATGTATTTTATTAACTCCTTTTTCATATGGTACACGTGGTGTCTGCCACTAGACAAGCAGGAGACAAACTTTGGACTTTTGATTAAAAGAGCAGCAGTGAGAAATAAGCCTCACTGCCAACAGTTTTTGCAACAAATGTATTATTTGGGGTGACGTGTATTATAGCTTTGCACACGCACATTTTCCTCTTATACCAGGGCAACCCTGCGGAAGTCAATGAGCTTGCACTAGTGTAAATGAAAGGGGCATTTGGCCCAGACTGTGCATACATGTTACATAAACATGGTGCATTTCAATTAAGTGTCCAAAGACTTTCTTTCCAGAGCAACTCCTTGCTTCTGGGGTTAAGAATAAAAGCAGCAGGCTGGAGGTTTTGCGCTTATTATATAGTCTGAAATAGTGTATGTTAATGAAACTTTACTGAACGCTGCAGCAAAAACAAAGAGAAATTAAGATACAGCCTAGAAAAATAAAATACATACTTCTTGAATACAGTTTTATTGATTCCTAACAGCCATGTTATTTTCAGGGCTGCAGCAGGGAAAATAATTTTTGTCCCTGGCAGAATGATATACTACTCTTCTAAAACTAGCTTACACTTTTTTGTCCTGCCGTATGCATGTGCAGAAGGGTGTCTACCTAATTGGCCACAAGAGGGGATTAAAGTAAATAAAATCACAATCCATGGGAGGCCTCTAAATATGGCTTTTTAATTTGAAAAATTTTGTGAGTTACAGTGTAATTCAAGCTTTTCAAGCTTTATTAGTGTGTAGCTGTTCATACAGCTTGCAAAGCTCAAGTCTCGGCGAGTTTGATATGCCCGCCACTGTTAATGCAGAAGACAAACTGTTCTCTTCAGCTGCAAAACATGCTTTGTGACATAACAAAAGACCTACTGTAAATAAAACACATGTTAATAAAAGTGACAGGAGGTAGTAGAAGCTAGCAGTCCATGTCCAGGCTGAAACACCATTTGAAAGCATAGCTAAGTAGAGGTAATGATAATCAGAAACCACCCCGGCACTCTGTGTGTGACAAAGACGTTGCTAATAGATATAAGTACATACCAACGATTTCACATGTTCACTGTAATTAAAGTCAAAATATGCAGCTCAGTGTAACTAATTGCTGTGGAAGGAGAAAGAACCAATAGTGCTCGTTGCTGTGAAACTGTTAATGGAGAACTTATGGAGAGAAAGTCCAAGTCCTCTCGTCCAAATTGGAATGTGAAAGAAATCTGTTGGAAGGTGATGACAGAAATGAAGTAAAACAGTTGTTTCCTGATCCATGTGCCAGATGTGTCACATACTGTGATAAATAAGATCTGCATCTTACACTCCAGAAATTGGGGAATATTACAAGCGTTTATTATAGTGAGGTACAAAAAATGTGGTTGAAATGCTTTGTTTCTCCTGGCACCAAGCAGTGAGCAGTTATTGCACAATGCCTGGAGCTGCTAATTCTTTTGTTTAGTTTCAAGCCAACACAGCCTATTAAAAGCTTAAATTCAATTTTATTGTTAAGGTATTTATTAACTGATTATGAAAAGACATTAAAGGGCTCATAATTAAACTACTAAATTGTTCCTTACCTAGATGAATTCTCCCATTTTCCAGGATTGACTTCTATAGTATAAAATATCAATGCTTTAATTTAGAGGAGAGATCTGGTCACTATTGCTGTATTTTTTTACTGTACCTCCTGACTCCATCTCAGACTGACTTGCTGCGGTTCTTAAACTAAGATCATTGCAGAAAGTCCAGTATATTGTTGGCATTTCTTAGTAACATTATTATGTAGTATTACTGTGCAGTGTTAGACAGATGCAGGATTTCACTCCAGAAATAGCTTCGTATTGATAATGGCTAAAATAGTATATTATCAGGAAAACTCGCCCTGACTACAGGATTTAGGTTTTGGCCCACATAATTAATAACTTGGTTTTGCAAATATCCTGGAAGCCCATACTGAAATTGAAACCACATTGTGCTGGGCAAAGTATACTCCTATAGGGAGACATAGTCCCTGTCCTGGAAAACTTACAATCTAAATAGCCACAACAGACAAAGGGTGGGCGGGTTCAGAGAGGTGTATGACTTGGTCACATGCCAGGTCAGGGATAAAGCCAAGAATTGAACGCAGGTCTTCTGACTCCTAGTCCAGTGCTTTAAACATGGGACTATGTGGTCTCTAGATCCAGATTTTTGCCTCGTAGGGGGAAGGGGATGTCATAGGCAGAAATCAGCAAGGAGGAAGACTGTTAGGTTTCCTCTTTGGAGTTTTCTCAGATCATTCCGTTGGAGGGGTGGAATCTCCTGTGGGTCCCCAAGATCAGTTGGAGGCCATTGCCATCTGCATGAAGGCCTTGGGCTTCTGCACTGGCTCTGGGACCCTGCCTCCTGACAGCATGACTTTGCTGGAGCTGTTCTTACAGGGAGTCTCCTGTCCCCAGCTGCTCCTGAGGGCTAAAAGGGAGGGCTCTGCAGAAAAGCTAATGCAACAGAAGGCCATGGTTCGGCACAGGGGTCCAGGCTAGCAGATTCTGAAGCAGGATTAGGACATTAGAGCTGTATTAAGTTTTCAGTGGATTCCTTTTTGGCTTCTGGATGGGAGGGGGCAATGCCTGTCAGAAATGATGCCACAAGGAGACCTGTGTATCTCAGTGAAGTTAGATTGCAAGCTCTTCAGAGCAGAGGCCACATCACCTTAGTGGCATGGTGAAGTGACTAGCACATTTTTGGGTGCTGTCAAATAATACAATAGCAATAATAACAAGATTGTAACGCCTCTGGCCTTTTTCTTGGCTCTCTCTTACTGTCATCTTCCCCCATGAGAATCCCACAGCCCATGGAGGGTGCTTGCTGCAGTCCAGAGTCGGGGGTGCAGGCAGGTGTCTAACTTGATTTGTATTATAGCTAATGTTATAAAGCTGGATTCAGCCAATGGTGGGGCAGTCTCAAAACTGGATTCTCATTTTAGATCAACACCCTGGTCTAGTTTAGAAACTCCTTGTATCAGGTGCATGTATCTTGAAAACTCCACAAATGCATATGCACATAAAAGCCTAGCAGATTTGTTTTTACAGCAGTTGCTGAATGATTAATAATGTAGGACTGTTACTTATTTGTGCACACAAACCTTCCATTGATGTCAACTGGGTGTAAAGGAAGGGAGGATTGGCCCTTAACTAGTTAATGTTTGAGCACTTTGAAAATGCAAAGTGCTGTAAAAGCATGATTTAATTCTTTAAAATTAATATTGTTGTTTTTACTATGTACATCCTCAAATTAAAATCTTCCTTTTATAGCACTGGCAGAAAGAATCTCCAAAGTTGCTATGGTAAGGATCAAAAACAAGAGCTTTGGAAGAAATACAGACCCTCATGCTTCAGGGCATGCAATAACTTCTATTTAATGGGGCTTAGAATGTTTCCCTGTTTGCTGCAGGGGGTTCTTACACCTTCCTCTGAGGCAGCTGGAATTAGGCACTGGTGGAGACAGGATTCAGCATTAGGTGGACCATTGGTCTGATCGAGTATGGCAATTCCTGTGTTGCTGCGTGATCGAAGAGTGCGATAGGTTGCTATTGAAGGTTTTACACTCCCTGGGCTAAATTCTGCTCTCTCTTACACAGAGAAGCCAGTGCAGTTACTCCAGATTTTCACTGGTGCAGCTGAGAGCAGAATCTGTCCCTCTGTCTTCTAATAGTAGCATAGCAACTGTATTCTGTTCATCAACATTTTCTTGAGACACGTAATATCAGTTGTAAGTAAAGGAAGAACCTGTTTAAATAAAGCCTAGATGGGCATCTTAACTAGTGGGCTTGCCAAGGGCCATAGTTACACCAAGGGAACAAAGTTAGCAAAAACAATTGTCACGTGCACGCACTATATGTTATGGAAGGAAGTTAATGAGGTGGATGTAGTCTAGCCTCTATTGTGAGGCTCTCATGTAAATCACTGACAAAAAAGATGGGAAAATACCATGGCTTTGCAATGGTGAAAATATCAAATGTCCTGGTTTGTCACTAAATAAGAAAATACCTATCAAGATAAATCAATAGTTTTACAGTGATTGAGAACTGTGATACCTGTGTGCATTGTCCAAGTCCTAGATTGTGAGTTCTCCGGGGGAGAGACTTTACTTGTGTCACTTGTTTGTACGATGACTAATACAAGTGGGCCCTGATCCCTGACCAGGTTCCTTGAGAACCACTGCAGTCAACCTAACTAACAATAGGTCTGGATTATATACATCAGTATAATTGTTGGATACACTGAAAACCTTCTCTGAACTCTTCCTATTGTAGTTTGAGTTCCTCACATTGAGTCATCCTGTTATTACTATATGGCTTGATCCAGCACCCGCTGAAGGCAACGGGGCAGCTCCCATCAACTTCAGTGGTGCAGGAGAAGGCACACAAGGTGAAATCCTTGCCTCGCTGAAATCAATGAGGGTCTTGCCATTGACTTCAGTAGAGCCAGAATTTCACCCATAATTCATACCAAGGGAATTTAAAAAAATCAGTGCAATATGAAATGACCAAATTTCACAATTCACATAGTTTTAGTCTTTAAAAAAATGGTGTATTCTCCTAACTTTATAAACACAGATTTATAAAAGTGTAAAGATCTCTACACATGTGGACCCATTGCAACATCAGGGCACTGTATTGTGGAGTGGTAGAAATTCACCTTTTTCCAATCAGAACCTTACCCCACTGTCAGTTAAACTAAAGAAATACACACTAGAAGTTACAGTTGTTAGGTGGTGTTGACTGACATAACTAGAGAGGAAGAAAAATGTAGAAGTGTTAGTAAAGTCAATATTATTGAGACCTTGTTCCCCTGTACTGTGTATGTAAAAGCAGTTTCTAAAGTGTGACCAATTATATTCTTTTTTATGAGCAGTCACAAATGTATTTTTTATTAGCTGATTTATTCAATGAATTGAACGTATAGACTTTATTTCAATCTCATTTGAGTTAGAGGAAAGTATCGAAGGATTTTTGATGGCTAAAATTAGTGGAACTGCTGCTTTGGCTAAATGACAGGGCAGTTGTCTTGCAGAGTAGAATTCCTCTCCTTTCAGTGACTTCTGCCTGTAAATTAGTTTGCAAAGTGGTGTTTATTGCTATATTGGGAAGCTAAGACAGCCTAATTGTATGTTTGTACAAGAGAAAACATCACACCAGATCCTTGAGCAATTATTCTTTCTTTGTCCTTTCACTGTTCAGTCTTGATACTGTTCAGAAGGAAAAGGAGATGAGTTGTCTTTACCACAGAGTTAATTAACAGTAAAAGTGCATAATAGGTAATGCTAAATTCACTGAAGTGGCAACTGCCATTAGTCAAGACAGGATTGATGTAGCATGCATCTAGAACCCATCATAGAGAACTGTTTTGAATACATGTTTCAATTCAGCCGAGGGTATCTTAGACTGATTTACAAGTTTGAGCTTAGTTCCAGCATGTGACTGTGTTCAGTATGTTTCCTCTCTCTGTTTCTCTCCAGCTGCCATCTCCCCTTTTTGGAAAAGAGTTAGTGTCCTGTGGGTCAGTCTGTTTAACTCACTGTTACTTTTTGGGCTTTTTGTCTTTTTAGAATTGATAAAGGTGAATATCCCTGGGGACTCTTGTTCTTTCTCAAGAAAGAGATGTTAAATTTAAACCAGAAAGAGAGCAACAGGTCAGTGTCTTCTTTGAGCTGGTCACAAAATGTATCACAATAAAGACAGTCCAGTGGTGCTGCTCACCTCTGCCTCTGTTCTTGGGTGCATCTGATGCACGGGAGTAATAAACCTCTTTCCCTTCAAAGGCATTTGGTCTCTGAAGCCCACATATGCACATAAACAGAGTGCCAAAATCATACCTAGTGTAAGCAACTGACTTCAGCTGAGTTGAGATTGTTTACAGCAGGGCTGTGTTGGCTCAGAACATCTAGGATACCATGTCCTTGAAAACTGTTTTTATATTTACAAAACCCAGGTTTGCTTGAAGTCTTTGTTCAGTGATTTACAAATGCTTCTGTTATAAATGCTGTGTAAAATACAGTGAGACTGATCATTCCTGCATTTGCATGTGCACAATTCCCAGGCAACTCACTAGGGCCCCAAATCAGCCGTCTGGCTCTATTCAGAAAAGTGCTTACCTACAAGCTAAGTTTAGTCACATGCTTAAATGCTGTGCTGAACTGAGGACAAGGAGCTGAGTGTATGCATCTGCAGTGATGATCTGGCCCTATATGTTTTAAAGGGATAAATTCATCCCTGATGTCAGGGATGACCTGTGTCTGCCAGAGTGAGGGGGCAGAGGGAGGGCAGCCAGCTTCAGCAGTGTTACTGAGCATGGTCAGTCTGTGTGAGCGTGCTCAATACAAGCCAGGCAGCAAATCGGGGGGATGGAGGAGACACATGACCCTGCATACCCCCCCATGCATCGTCTCTTAGGGTTGTCAAATTTCTAATTGCACAAAACCGAACACCCTAGCCCCAGCCCTTCCCCTAGTCCCTGCCCCTTTCCCGCTCCTTCCCTGAGGCCCCGCCCCCACTCACTACATTCCCGCTCCCTCAGTGGCTCACTGTCCCGCACGCTCACTCACTTTCATTGGACTGGGAGATGGAATTGGGGTGCAGGCTCTGAACTCTGGGGTGGGGCCAGAAATGAGGGTATGGGAAGGGGCTCCAGGCTGTGGGGTGGGGCTGAGGGATTTGGAGTGCGGGACGGGGCTTTGGGTTGAGGCAGGGGGTTGGGGTGTGGGAGGGGATGAGGGCTCAGGGCTGGGGGTGTGGGCTCTGGGGTGGGGCTGGGGATGAGGGGTTTGGGGTGTAAGAGGGAGCTCTGCATTTGGGGGGGCTCAGGGCTGGGGCATAGGGTTGGGGATCAGGGTTGGGGTGTGTGTTTACCTCGGGCCGCGCCCAGTCAGCAGTGCAGCGGTGCTAAGGCAGGCTCCCTGCCTGTCCAGGCACCATGCTGTGCCCCAGAAGTGGCCAGAAGAAGGTCTGGCTTCTAGATGGGGGTGGGGGGCGGGAGGCTCTGCGCACTGCTCTCACCTGCAGGCACTGCCCCACAGCTCCCATTGGCCATAGTTCCCAGCCACTGGGAGTGCAGAACTGGTGCTAGGGGCGGGGGCAGCGCAGAGAGTCCCGTGGGCCCCCCGCCTAGGAGCCGGACCTGCTGGCCACTTCTGGGTGCAGAACAATGCCAGGACAGGTAGGGACTAGCCTGCCTTAACCCCGCAGCACCGCCGACAGGGCCATTAAAAGTCTGTTCAGCACTGCTGACTGGAGCCACCAGGGTCCCTTTTGACTGGGCGTCATGTTTTTCGACCAGGCATCACGCCTGGCAACCCTATCGCTGCTGCCTGATGTGACAGTGCAGTCAATGGCATTAAACCAGAGATGAATGGGTCCAGAATCGTTGCTGTAGATGCTATGAGAGAAGGCCTACATGCAGAAAGATAGAATGACCATAAAACCCTCCTTGCCACTTCTTCAGCATCCTCCTCTATTTGTGACTGGCTTGATTAGGCAGAGAAGTGTGACCTTGAACAAAGGTTTGAAAGCGGCAATTTTGGAGTTTTTGATACTAGGAATGTTAGACATTTTCAGAGAGAGGCTCTTTGCTGGGAGGAGCAGGAGGGAGAAGCCAAGAACAATTTAATCAAATGCTCATTATGGGAAGTATCAAAGAACAAACCACTGGCTCCTCTCTCCTTCTTGAAGCCAACAGTCCATTTTGAAAGCTTCAGCATTCATATATATGACATGTTCTTACATTTCCAACAAAGGGGAGGTGGCGGAGCTTTCAGAACTTGTGGTTAGCAAGATGGGAATACGGCTACACGTGAGATGGATCTAGGAAACATGGTAGACCACTCAAAAGTTGTTTCTTTTACCTTTCTTCAGTGAAAAAGTACTTTATATGAAGCCCTCAGATTGTTCGTCTTTCAGGAAAAAAATGGTCTTTTGCCAAGTAACGCAGTCACTCACTCATACTCCATATGTCTGTGCCAGAGGGTATATCCCAGGCTTCATGAAACTGGTAGTGACAGTCTGGGTAAGCTGCTCAACCCAAGCCAAGTTTAGAGATGAGAAATGATAAAAGAAAGGCTCTAAAAGCTCCATCACCTCAAATTATACCCAGGAATGCAATCCTGTGTGCTATGTTGTCAACCATGGAGGCATTGCTTCTGGGAGACAGTAATGCTGTCACAGCACCATTTGGTCCCTCTGAGCTCTGTGCTACATTAATGTCAGTCACAGGAGTACCGGCCTTAGGGAAGAAGTTCTGGAAAAAAGGTAAAAAATGTGACAGTTTCCAGTAGTAGGTAGAGAGGGGGTTTCAGGCATTCACTGCACATCCATAAGGGACTGTGCCACTCCTATGTCAGGTGTCTGAGTTGTTAAAATTGGTTCAGCTCATGTTTCTCTCAGGACTGGGTGTCAGGAATTTTGGAGTACTCATTTCAGCCCTGGTGCTGATGCCCTCTGGGACCTAGGTCAAAATTTCCAAACGTGAGTGTCCAAAGGTATATAACTAATAGGGCTGGCCCGAAGACAAGATTTCTGTTTGGTGAAAAACGTTGAGGTTTTGAAATTTGTTTTTTGTTCTAATACAGAGCATAAATGGGGCCTTTCAAAATTTTTTGCAAAAACACATGAGAGAGATCAACCCACCTTCAAACCAACAGGCCAGCAGTTAGGACTTTGATTTGGAGCAGGGATTTGAACCTCACTCTCCCACATCCCAGCCAAATGCCCTAATCACCAGGCTATTGGTTATTCTGGAAGGTGTTGCTGTCTCGCTATGACCAGACATTCCATCCTGGAACTTAGGAAATCTTCCCAACAAAATTCTCATTGAAACTGATACATTTCCACAAAACATTTCTTTTTAACAAACTGGCATTTTTTGATGGAAACAGTTATTAGAGCTGGTTGGAAATTTTTCAACAAAACTAATTACACATTTATTATTATTTCTGTTGCAGTGACAGATAGTAGATATGTCTTTAATTCTATAACTTTAGCTAGCCAAGTTTGAAAGTGTTGTCCTTCACCTCTGACTTTCTTTCCCACATCTTTAAAATATTGATAATAATAGTAGGACTTCCTTAGCTAACTGATGGATGCTGAGGATTAGTTAATAGCTATAAAGCCCTTTGAAGATAATAGTACTGCTATGAATAAATGACACACAAACAATGTAAGCACTGCTGTAATACAAGACACAGTAAGTCTGCAAAATATAGGTAGTAGTGCCTCAAGCTATTTGAATGGTGTATACCAGTCAGTGAGGGACTGGCTTACAGGCAAGGTCAAGAATGTGCTTATTTTAGGCTCTGGCACAATAACATGAGATCATACATAAATATCTGATTTGAGTTTGCCCAAGTGTTTTATGTCAAAGCGTCATGTCGTGTACGTAAAATGAGCCAGTATGAAGTACAATAGAGATTGGGTGCAGCTGTGGCTACCATTCCTAGTAGTATTCAATATCCAGTGCCTCAGTTCTACTACAGGACGTGAGCTTGCATTTGCAGGGAATACTCCAAGAAACAGACTTTTACATAGAGTGCTACATACTATACCTACAGGTGCAGTCTGTGAACTTGTAAACTCTTTCCAAACTCAGCTGGGGCTTTTCCAAAGCCAAATGCAACTTCCGTAGACAAAATAGATTTAGTGCCTGTTTCCAGAAGGTTCTACGTCCCTTCAGCTACCATTGAAGCCAGAGGAGTTAATTTGGGCTTTCAGTATACACAATGCATATAATAGCCCCATTCTGGTTAGCACTAGGGTTTGCCATCTTTCGGCCAAGTGAAAAAGCAAGAAACTCCTCCCCTAGCCGTGCGTTGGCTGCTCTTACCAAGCCAAGACTACTTTGTCTTGGTCTACAGTCCAGTGGGCCATGTGGAAGGCAGCAGAGTACAGTGAGGTGACTAGGGGAGGGAAATGATTGCTCTCCTCTGGGCACTGGTGACCTCTGCAGGGATCCCCTTAATAATGATCCTTTTATAGTGATTTCTATTTTCATAGCACTGTATAGATATTAGCTAGTTAATCCTCAGAGCCCATCCTGAGGAGTAGATAAATAGAGTTCTCCCCACTTACCAGGTGATGAAACAAAAAGAGGTTAAGGACTCAGAGAAATTAGGCCAAAATAATCAAACTTGAATGCTAAAGTTAGGTCCCTGAATCCATATGTAGGCATCTAAACAAAAAGGGTCTGATTTTCAGCAGGGCTGAGCATGTTGACTGTTAATTGAGTTAACATTCAGGTTGAGAGTAAGGCACAGGAAACTGAATTTACCTTTTGATCTTTAACTACAAGGCCCACCTTCTGTTTCCTCAAATGTGAACATTTCCACAGCTGCATAGGGTGAAAAATAAATTGTTTCATTCTTTTGTTTAGAACTTACCAGAGAAACAAACTTCCTTCAGTGGATAGGAAAATAACTTTGTAACTTTACTGTCCAGGGCCTGATTCTTGGCTACACAAAAGACCCCCTTACACCACTCTGGCCTTGTAAAGCGGCCTTAAAATGGGTGTAATAGACACCTACTTTCAGTTCCTTTGCCTTAGTGTAAATGAGAATCAGGCTTTCTAGTTTCTAGTCCTACCGCACGCTCTGGGACTGCTACGACACAGTGCATATTATCTTCTGCATCAGTGGGAGATAATGATCTGGTTGCCTTCAAGCAGGCCAGCTTGAGTTGTCTCCTGTAGTTGCCATAGTTTCTTATCAAAAACAACCATTTCTGACTCCAGAGGCTTGCATGCTGGGTAAAATTGTCACCATTGTACTTTGGCTCCATTTATTTTCCTTCTATTTACCCAAATAAAAAACCATCTGTTTATAACACTCAGAGTACTTGGCTCCTCTCAGTGTTACAAAGAGTGTGGAGTGCCTGTACTAATCAGATCAGTCCCTGTGGGAAGGTGCATTTCTAACAGGGAATCCAGAGAAGGTGAAGGGTTAAAGTAATGAACCACTTGTCGTCTCAGGCGCAGGGTGAGGAGGGCTGTGTTATTCTACCTTCCACCTCTCTGTATTTGTACCGAGATGGGCTCTCGTTTCCAGCGCAGGGATGTCTGCTCACAGGCTATGTTGTTGAAACACATTGTAAGACTATTTCTGACGAAGTAAATTACATTCTTGCAGTGCAGTGACAGGGGTCAGGTAGCCACCTTCGCCTGCCCTCCACACTCATATCTACAGCTGTTAACAGTTGTACTACTGTCAGTTAAGCTCTGATGGGCTTTGATGAGATAGGGGAAGTTGCACGGGGCCAATGGGATATTCCTTGCTCTGTTCAGATAGTGTCTTTTAGATCTAGAGGAAGAACAGGACTGAAAAGAAACAGGCAGATGAAAAAAGTATCAGTTAATTTTTATCTGGGGATTCAGAGCTCTCAATGTTGCTCTCTCTGTAAAATCTAATGTAATAATGAGTCTCTGATGAGGCAAATGCAGGATTTGAATCTTCCAGTGCAAGAGACTGAAACTGCTGCCAGTTTCGCCACAAGATACCGTACACTTTAATGTGATCATCTGAACTCAATTCTAGCAAAGCACTTTCCTTCTGAGCAGTGGTAAGTGGTAATGCAC
Organism: Eretmochelys imbricata; assembly: GCF_965152235.1. Taxonomy (NCBI): domain Eukaryota; kingdom Metazoa; phylum Chordata; order Testudines; family Cheloniidae; genus Eretmochelys; species Eretmochelys imbricata. The sequence goes on along the minus strand of NC_135574.1, from coordinate 66,309,533 downwards.
AGTGGTGGCCAGTCAGTAGAGACTTAGAGGGGTAGCTCTGTCAGTAACTGGAACAATGTCTTTTTGTGTGTGCACAAATAAACATTTTAGTGTGTTCTCTATTTACCAGCTTAGTTCCTGTCTCTGTTGTTTCTACCTCATGCTGTTGCAGCTAAATCTGTATGGTCCCAAAGTCCTTTGACAGCGCTGTTTCCACTGTTAGTATCCTACTGTATAGTGCGGGCTCAGACAGTTCATTTTAGAGCTAGTTGGGGCTAATTTCAAATAGCCCAGCAGCAAAGCTAGCAGTGGCTGGTAGGCAGCAAAAATTCCTATTGCCTAGCCACGTCTTCTGGCGCACTATCTACATGAGCACAAGTAGCTGCACAGATATGAACAGGGCTTTTGGGGAGTTACACGCAGGAGAGGGAGGGTGATGGGTCTTATATAGTGATAGACTCAAGGCGCTCAATCTAGTTCGCTAAACAAAGAGAAGGTTTCAGAATGACTCGTTTACTGTTAGTAAGTGCCTACATGGGCAACAAACCTACATGGTTTGAAGATGAAGCTAGATAAATTCAGACTGGAAATAAGGTGTGCATTTTAAAAAATGAGAGCAATTAATCACTGGAACAATTTATCCAGGGTTGTGTTGGATTCTCCATCACTAACCATTTAAAAATCATAGTTGGATGATCTACTAAAAGCTCTGCTCTACGCATTATTTGGGGGGAAGTTCTATGGCCTGTGCTATACAGGAGATCAGTCTAGAAGATCACAGAGGTCCTTCTGGCTTTGGACTCTATGAACTTCAGGAAAGCCTTGTCCCTATTGCTGTAATATACCAGTCTGCAAATGTTGGTATTTGTAAACTAACATTTTTGCAGTCGTAGGAATTCACATACTTGGTACCTTTCCTGATGATCATGAAATTCCCAGCACCCTGTAAATCTTGGAGAAAGATGACAGATTTCCACAGCTGGCAGTGGCAAAAATGATGACTATAATAGTTAATCATTGATTTTGAGGAAGAAAGGTGATCAAAACTCAAGTTCCCTCAGTCTAATGACTATAAAACAAAAGTCACTTTTTAGCTTGTAAACTAGACCGTTTTAGACTGTAAACTGGGGCAGAGACCACATCTTCTTTTATGTTTACACCGTGCTTAGCATACTATAATCACAACCAGAAGCAAATAGAGCCAGTTTAAAATTGTTTGTATACAAGCCAGGATATAGAATTACACATTCAAATGAGAGAACTATATGACACACTGACGCTGGTCACAATCAATCAATTTTAATACCAATCCTGAATCAGCTGTAGTTAACATTATACACACTGATATCCATGAGTGCTTGAATTCACATAATAGATGCAACTTTTATATTGTAATTCATAAAGGACTCTTCTAGTAAGCAGGCTGGACCATGTTTCTAATTGTATTGAACAGCAAGCAATTAACTCTTGAGGTGCCTTCCAGTTCTACTCTTCTATGATTCTCCTATACAAGGACTCATAAGCCATAAAACAATAACTCCCTGAATATTTGTGGACTCATTGAAAGGCCTGGAAATGTGTGCTTCAGGTCAGATTTTCAGCTGGGGCAAATAGCTCTGGTGACTTCAGTGGAGCTACATCAGTTTATGCCTGCTAGAGATCTGGCCCATAATTTCTACCACTGTTAATGTGAGCTAAGTGCATCAATCAAAATGAAAGTGTGATTGGGAGGGTGCTAACCTCAAGTAAAATGCTTCACCCCAGTGTCCTGGAATTTTTTGTGTTAGATGATTCCAGCAACTTGAATTTTTGCCATACATTTTTATTTCTGTGTGTGTATATGAGAGTGTGGTTATCCCTCAGCTTTTATCTTAAAAAATGCAGCGCCTCAGGAGCAGACTAAAGCAAAACAACTAAATCTGGGGGGACTATTTTCTCACATGGAGAAAAGTGCATAAGAATGCATGAGAGGGCTAGGGGGCTACTGAGAGAAGAGACTGGCCCCAAGGAACGGTGATTTGGCTGCAGCCACGGGTCTTCATTACTGGATGAAAAGTAATGTTAAGAAATAGGTAGTGGAACAAGTTCTTGAGACATCAGGTCTTTGGGATTTGGAATCCATGACTGGAATCAAAAATTGATTCTTTTGGCCCAAGTTTGGTAAAAATGACGGAAAGACTGCATTTATTTGAAAGAGAAATTAAAAAAAAACATGAGCAGCAATAGCCCCCACGACACACACTATGACAGTATGACAATTTATAATTGGGTTGGGGTCAAGTAACCTATTAGTTTGGGGCTATTTCCCTTTACATGGAAGATCAGTTACAGAGGATTCTTGAGGGATGATATAATCTGAAACTATACTGGAAAAAAGTTTGCATCTCTGTTAAATTACTAGGGCCTTTTGTATCCCAGTGAAAAACTTTATTACTCGATCTGGCTCTAGAGAACGAGTGATTTCACAGCAAACCTTTCCCAGGAATTTAATTATTTCCTTTATTTTGTCCTGGAAAAGGACTTCATTTCTGAAGTCCACATAAAGAATAAGACTTTTTTCCTGGGCAAATTAATTGGAATATTTCCTTATACTACACAATCAGTTCTACTTTTATAACTCGCTTATTTAAATAATTAGGAATTCAGTGGTTCCATCAGAAGACTCATAGGTTAGAGTCTGATTTCAAAGTAAGAGGTCTGTGGTGGTGTAGAAAATCCTCCATTTTATGATGCTGTAAACCTGATGAGGGCGGAGGGTCTCAGGGCTTGGGCTCCAGCCCAAGTCTGAACGTTTGCACTCTAATTTTTAGCCCTGCAGTGCAAGCCTGACTCAGTTGATGCTGGTTCTGAGACTCGCTGCTATGGGTATATTTTTTTTTGCTGTGTAGATGTACCGTGAGTTACTTAGGAGCAAAAGTCCCATCGAAAGTTAATGGGACTTGTGCTTCTAAATCACTTAGGTACTTTAGCAAAATCTCACCCACTTGTTGTTATATCAAAGTCAGAATAAACTATACTGTATATATAATAGGATGCTCATTGTTTCAGCAGTTATGAATTAATGGTACCGTTTGACCAACCCCCATATCTTGTCTGAATTCTGACATTGCCCCTTCTGAATATTGTGCACTTCATTTGGCACACAGTATCTGGTGAAAGCTACAGAAAGACATTCCAAATAGATTGTGTGTCAAAGTGTACCCCACCCTTTAAGGTGAATAGGCAACTCACAATCCCACAGCATGTAAAGCTAGTGAGAGCTTTTGAAGCACATGCAACAGAAAAGTGTAAATTAATGAACTGACATAATTACTGATGGTCATTTCACTCCTATTTATTTTGCTCATTTGATTTTTTTTTTACAGGATGCTCATTCCCACAATCCTCCAACAGGGTGTGGAAATCTAAGTTAAACTTAATTTGAGTCCATTTTGAACCTGTCAGGAACTCAGCTGACTCTGGATATGATCACCTGGCAACCCAATGAGCTTGGCATGGCCCAGTAAGCTCTTACTAAGTGACTGGGCTCCCTGATGGGACAGAAGACCAGCAGATCACCACCGAAGCCTGGTAGCAACAGCAGCTTCTCAGTGTATTCCATGCCCAAAGCTGCACCAGACCTGCTTCTTGTACCGGTCCTTGCTCCAACCTGCGCCTATTTCTGCTCCAGCTCTAGTCTCTACCTTCCTCCAAACCCTCTCACTCCCAGCTCCGACCGCTGGCTTGTCTCCTGACCAGGAATCTGGTTCAGTTCTGACTCTAGCCATCGGTTTGTCTCCTGACCACGACGACTCCACTGTGCTCTGACTCCTGGTTTCTAGCTCTGACCTTTGGGTTATCTCCTGACCACAACATTCTGTTCTGGCTCCTGACTTCTGGTTCTGACCATTGGCTTGTCTCCTGACCATGACTCTCGTTCTGTCGTCTGTCTCCGTTCTCGCCACTAGGTCTCACCACCTACACCCTGGTGCCTAACAGAATCCTGACCAAGTAGTTGCTAATCACACAAACAAGAGGGATTTTTCCTAAACAGTAATTGTAAATGCACTTGAAATTAAAAAAAAATAATACCCTGGTTACCTATGGTATATGCTTTTTTCATGTGCAGCTTATGCTTTATTTCCACAAGAAATAAAATAATAAAAAACTTAAGCCACTGTCTCATTAAATTATATATATATAACTGTCCTCATTATAACTAGCATCCTACCTACTGTAGTATTGCCTTATATTTCAGGGCATTAGTAACTTGTCATTTATAGAACTACCTTGAGTGAATAATATGTGGTCCCTGATTGACTGCATGGTTATAATTCAACCAAGGGATTCTACTGACATCATGAACCACAAGGGTACAGCTTGAGGGTTTATTAATGGCAGGAAAGCGCCACGATTGAATTATAACTTTGTTATTCAATCTGAAAACACGTTTTGTTATTTATACTATACAGAAAAATCATATGGACTTTTTTCAGATGAAAACGATAAATCAGAGTAACAAAATAACCACTTCTTATTTCCAGTGTTAAAATCTAGGGTGTAGGAGGAGAAAGATTAATGTGCACATGACGTAGGGTTATTGAAGGTGTGATGAGGAGGGAAGGGGATTGATTATGGGGAAATTAAATGGAGTATTTCACTGGAAAGTAATCATTTTCTGTAGAAGTTATTAGATGACCAACTACAATTACTAGGCCTAAAGCCGTGGTAACATAGCCCAAAGAGAAAGACAGACTTCATCCATAGTTTCTCTCTTTTGAAAAGCTCTGGTACCATGTCTTTTCATTTAAATGTTATTTAGATAATTGCCAGTGACACTACCAGGTGGTAGCTTTTCTGGTAGGTGGTTCAGGAATATTCCCAAATATGATTTTGCCAATCATTAAGATATCTTATGGGGAAACCAAGTAATTATTCTGGGATGAAGATATTCTTATGAACACTTGAGAATGTGAGCCTAAATGTATTTTCTTTCTCTTTGTTTCACTTGGAGTATTTTTATGGTTAGAAAAAGCAAATGGTCATTATTGGTTAGTTACTCTTTTAGGTAATGATTCCCAGTGATTGGTTCTTTGGCATGTGAAGCATGGTTCTTCAGTATATCAGTTTTAAACTTGTCTGTGGTGGTTTTGGAATCCATTTACCTGATCTTTCTCCCCCACCATCTCTTCAATACTTTGAACCTCATTTCCGATATAGCAGTTAATAAAAACAAACCAGCAAGAATGCCTCCTTCCAAATTTATGGAATTTTTGTCTTGCTGTTATTTCACTTTTCCCCCCAAGTCTTTGATCGCCTGTCAAACCCACTGAGTCCAAACTTTTTTGAATTTTGGAAACCTAAGTTCACACAGTAATTGGAATAACAGTCCCATAATTTCAGACTCCTGAGGGAAGCTCTATTGGAACACACAAAAAAGTCAGTTAAAAGAGAAAAAGCCTGGTCAAAATAAAATCAAAGATCATTGATTGAAAAGGATGATTTAATTATTTCTAGCATTTACAATGAAGCAAGACATTCAGAAGAAACCTCATAAATTTGTGAGGCCTAGTTCATTAGCGTTTAAATTTAGAGTGATAAATAATTATACAGGCTCCACTATATAAGAAGTTGATCCTCTTGAGTGTAAATTTGTATGTGTATATACATATACACATTCTATGTCTATATATATATATATATATAGTTATAGGCCCTCATTCAAAAAAGGGTTCTTTAAGCATCTTATTCACTTTAAGTCAATGGGACTTAAGCACTTTTAAGTTAAGTATGTGCCTAACTGCATTTCCTCAATCCAGGCCATGGTGCTAAAAAGCAACGAAGAGCTTCCTGCTACATATCCTTCTTGTACTCTTTCCATACTCTGCTTTGCAAAACTATGGCAACCATATAGCTTATCTATGGCAAAATGGGATTATTATCAAATCTGTCCTTCTTTCATTTACAGGAAGGTACATTATCAATCTCATATTCCTTATTGCAGGTGACTGGCAAAAAAGGGGTCATACCACCATTTCCTGTTTACAGTGCTCAATATAGACACGAGAAGAGTGGATGGTGTGTATCAGATAGACATCAGACTGCACGAACAGCATCTGGAATGTAATTGGGCCCCTGCCCGCTTTCTGCACTTGCCCAAGACTTAGCTCTCAGGCCCAGGTGAACTCAGCGTCAGTCAAGCCTGTGCAGACTGACACAGTATGGCCCCAACTATTCCTGGGTAAGCAAGTGTGCAGAAGATGGGAGAGCCTCTGCTTCTATTGTGGAGGAGCAGGGCGTGCAGTATCCACATGCCCTGTGAAAACCCCTTCTAACCTTGGGATGCAGCAGGAGAGGTATTTCCAGTAGGGATAAGGAGGTTTTAGTACCGTTATACAAGGCACTGGTGAGACCTCACCTGGAATACTGGTGCAGTTCTGGTCTCCCATGTTTAAGAAGGATGAATTCAAACTGGAACAGGTACAGAGAAGGGCTACTAGGATGATCCGAGGAATGGAAAACTTGTCTTATGAAAGGAGACTCAAGGAGCTTGGCTTGTTTAGCCTAACTAAAAGAAAGTTGAGGGGAGATATGATTGCTCTCTATAAATATATCAGAGGGAAAAATACTGGAGAGGGAGAGGAATTATTTAAGCTCAGTACCAATGTGGACACAAGAACAAATGGATATAAACTGGCCACCAGGAAATTTAGACTAGAAATTAGACGAAGGTTTCTAACCATCAGAGAAGTGAAGTTTTGGAATAGCCTTCCAAGGGAAGCAGTGGGGGCAAAAGATCTATCTGGCTTTAGGATTAAACTCGATAAGTTTATGGAGGAGATGGTATGATAGGATAACATGGTTTTGGTAACTAAACATTCATGGTAAATAGGCCCAATGGCCTGTGATGGGATATTAGATGGGGTGGGATCCGAGTTACCCAGGAAAGAATTTTCTGTAGTATCTGGCTGATGAATCTTGCCCATATGCTCAGGGTTTAGCTGATGGCCATATTTGGGGTCAGGAAGGAATTTTCCTCCAGGGCAGATTGGAAGAGGCCCAGGAGGTTTTTCACCTTCCTCTGTAGCATGGGGCACGGGTCACTTGCTGGAGGATTCTCTGCTCCTTGAAGTCTTTAAACTACAATTTGAGGACTTCAATAGCACAGATAAAGGTGTGAAGTTTTTTGCAGGAGTGGTGGGTGAAATTCTGTGGCCTGCGTTGTGCAGGAGGTCAGACTAGATGATCATAATGGTCCCTTCTGACCTAAATATCTATGAATCTATGAATCTATAACCTGATGACTCGGAAAATTCTACCCCCACACTCAGTTGGGGTCCTGAGCTTGGGTACTACCAGGGAGAAACCCCAAGATTACGTTAAACCAGGAGTTCCTCATTCATTTTCCCTTCTACAGACTCACCTGCAACTGTAGATCCCACAGGTAAAGCAGGCCTTTCCTAGACAATGGATCTTGATTGATTTCGGAACGGGGGACAATTTTATGGCTATTTCTGTGGACTGGGTACTTGTCTTCCAGTATGACCCAAGATTACCCCAGATCTCGTAGAAACAATAGACAGGTCTCCACTGGCTTCTGATCCAGTTACACAGAAGACCACACTGATGGAAGTAGTGATTGAGGAACGCTGGGAAGTCCCACAGTTTAACTTTATTCCCTCCCCACGTTTCACCCTGATTTTAGGAGCACCCTGGATAATCCATCATGACACCCAGATTCTATGATCCCAACTTGCCATTTCCTTCCCGTCGAGCTTCTATAGGAAGAACTTGGACCCCTGGAAACCAAACCCACTATGAGAATCCAGATATTCCCCCAAATGGCATGTGAAATACTCATTATCTCTATATTGTGTGTATGTTTTTCCCATTGACCTACAGCTCAGAGTAACAGTTCCATTCTGGTGTATATATCCTATGTCTAAACCTGAGCTCGCAGAATACCCACAGGAAAACCTAGATAAAGGCTTAATCCTCTGCTCTACCTCCTCTGCGGGTGCCCCAATACTCTGTAAAAAAGAAGGATGGCTCTATGAGACTTTGCGTGGACTGCAGGGCATGCAATCACATAGCCATATGCAACTAGTACCCCTTACAGCTAGTCTTGGAGTTTTTAGATCGAATATGGTTGGCTTGGCTGTTCACCAAGCTGGACTTTAGAGAAGCCTATAATTGAGTTCAAATCAGCATGGGGCACAAGTGGAAGACAGCCTTTAGAACTGGGTATGGACACTTTAAATATTTGGTAATGTCATTTGGACTCAAAAATGCACCCACCACTTTCCAGTACCTGGTCAATGACATACTTTGAGATAGATTAGATTAGTTTGTGGTGGCACAGTTAGATGATGTCTGAGAGTTACTCCCCGTCAAGACTGGATTTGAGACGTGGCAAAAGTACCTTGAGGGGGGCCAAACACCCAATCTTAGTTTTAACAGACCATAAAAATCTAGAATATCTACAATCTGCCAAGGCACTGAATCAGTGGCAGTTACGTTGGGCCCTGTTAGTCTCGAGATTCAATTTCACAATCACACACCATCCAGGCAACAAGAATGGCAAGGCCCTTTCACAAAAAGAGGAATACTATACAGAACCTGATAGGCTTAAAGACTCACCACTTGGCATATTCAAATCATGTCATTTCACTTGTGGGTCTGTATCCTTGGATTTTCTCACCATACTTCAAGCAGCCCTCTCTAATGACCTTTTCTTTAAACTTGTAACACCATCTAAGGAGGGTCTCTCCAGTACCACTGTATCTTACTATTCCTGGGTCAATGACCCCCTCCATGTCAATGTCCCCCTATATGTTCCCGCACTGGAGGTGCTGCGCATACACCATGACATGGCCTGGGTAGGTCACTTTGGACAATCCAAAACTTCCTGCACTGTATCCCTCTTGTTTTGGTGCCCACAAATGTAGGATGATGTCCAGTCCTACGTTAGGTCCTGCGACATGTGTCCTCGAACCAAGACTCCATGGAGCAGGCCATTCAGCCTCCTAATGCATCCAACACCCCTTCCCATTCCAGGTCTCATATAACACTTGACTGGTATCATGGAATTACCCAAATTAGAAGGCCACAACACCATATTGACTCCTGTGGACCAGCTTACCAAAATGGCCCATTTTGTACCATGCACACATCTCCCACATGCAGAAACTACCACAGACCTTCTAATTATATATGTCTTCCACCTCCATGGCCTCCTGATCAACCTGGACTGTGGCTCCCAGTTTATATCCAGGTTCTGGAAGAAGGGGTTTCACCTCCTGAATGTTCAGCACCATGTATCCACTGCACATCACCCTAAGACAGATGGCCTCTCAGAATCAGTCATCCAAGTACTTGAACAATACCTGCCCTGCCTCCTGAACCATTTTCAAGACAACTGGGTTTGTGTTACTCCCTTTAGCCAAATTTGCTTATAACAACACAGAGCACACCTTGACCTGGTCCAGTGCCTTCTACTTCAGCTATGGTTTTCATCCACGTTTCTACCTCTCTGTTCCCTCATAAACAATGGTTCCTGCTGCCTCTTATCTGCTACAGATCATTCATGATATTTAAGCCAACGTAAAGGAGCACTTGGAAGTGGCCAAGATGGCCTACGAACACCATGCTGACAAACACTGCCAAGAAGCCCCGCCTCTAAAAGTAGGCCAAAAGATATGGCTGTCCTCAAAACACCAACAGATTGGCCAACCTGCACACAAATTAGATCATCAGTATTCAGGCCCTTTCATTATCACATCAATCCAGTGATGTTTCAGTTACAGCTCCCTCAATCCTGAAAGGTCCATCCAGTATTCCACATCTTCTTCCTGAAACCTATCCTTGATAATCTGTTTCTTGGCTGATGTTCACTACCCCACCCCCAGTTCAAGTAAAGGCCATGAAGAGTATATTGTCCATGACATTCTGGACTCCCAAATACGTAGCGGTACTCTGTATTATCTGATCAATCAGGAGGGTTATGGGTGCAAGAAACACTCTTGGGAGCCAGCTCAACATGTGCATGCCACTGAAAGAGTACAGCCTTCCCCAGGAAGCTTTCCAAGAAGCCTGGCCCTGTGGCATCGCGCTGGGATGGACTGTGGTGGCAAGTATTAAGGGTCTCAATGCCAGATCCATGAGGTGGCTGAGCAAGAGTATTACCCTCTGTGCCACCAAAACACAAGAATGGATGAAGGTATTGTAGCTAACACCCCAGTGCTAGAGACTATGCCCACTGACTCACCTGGATCAGGTGACTAGCAGCAGACTGCTGATTGGACACTACCAAATAAAGCTTCCTGTTCTTGTCCCACCCCTTGTCTGTTCAATTAGTTGCTAGACCTGCTGCTGACCAGAGCCCCTGAAACCAAGTTCCTGCCTCCTTGCCTGGTTTCTGCTCCTTGTTCCTGACTACTGCTTCCTCTCCCTAATTCCAGTAACTAACTCTAGCTTGACCTTTGGCATCACTTCTGACTCCAGTTATGGCTCAATCCTTGGCATGGCTACTGACTGTGACCCAGGTATTGACCCTTGGCATGGTGTCCAACTTCGTCTTTGACCTTTAGTGTGGCTTCTGACTGTGACCCCAACTGCCCCATGGCTCTGACCACTAGGTCAGACCTCCCTGTATTGGGCCCTGAGAAAGCTCAACAAATCTTGCAGTAGCATCCTATTAGATTTCTGAGATTCCATAGTTTAATTATGCAAGCAAATGTGTTGATGTGGCTACTGACAAATTCAAGGCAATAAGCCCTGCACACATGGTCCCAGCATGCATGCTGAAAGCCAGCAAACCGAAACAGCATGTGACCTAGTTCTGCACTCAGATTGATTGACAGCATTACCAGATTGATAAAATTTGGTTACTAAGGGTAGCCAGTCTCTTCCATGTTTGCTCTGTTTATTGTGCTACATATAGTAAGTACTGTACTGTATGTCACTATATACACTCTAGGTGACCTGGGGAAATGTATCTTTTTGAATGGAAACATTTCTCTCACAAAGAGCTGTAGAAATGTTATCAGCATGTGGTATTTTTATTACTCTGGCTGGTGAAGCTGAAATATCCACTGCGGCCAATGTTCCTGTGAATCATGGAAGTTTGGAACTAGGTCTAGATTGCTGTTTTTTTTTTTTATTTTTACTACTTTTAGGTAGTAATAATTCGGCTTTATGGCACAGGCCGTAGACTCTAAAAGCTCCACTCTTCTCTGCGCTTACAGTTATTTCATATTTTTCTTTATTATAGATGATTATCATCGCTGTAGCCTCTGAGCACTGACAAATGTTTAAACGAAACTTACAGAACTTGTTGAATGAAAAAAAACCCCAGTGTTAATAGTAAAAGACTCTCATCCTCCTTTAAACGCTACGCCATCCTCATAATCACACCCTGAGGAGTAAGCCTGAGAAGGACTTACTCCGTGCGTTGAAAGCCAAAGGTGAGCTCTGATGGATGATGGAAAGATCAGTCCAAAGGATCTTCCAGCGTACTACCCTAGTTACCAAACATTTAAATCTAAGACCTATTACTGTAGTTTGAGTTCCCTACCTGAGTAAGCTGCCATGCTAGTATATGCAGATAGAATCAGTCTCTGAGATAGCCAGCACCAAAACCGTTCAGGGTTTTATACATCACAATGAACCCTTTGAATTACTCCCAAAGCAAATGGTAAGCCTAGGAGATATTAAAGAATTGGTATAATTTGCATTCGCCCCCCACCCCGCCCCAAATTCTGCACTCTCTGCAGCTTCTGAGTGGTCTTCAAAGCCAGCTCTATGTGTGCATTGCAGGAATCCAATCTGGAGGTTGCAAAGGAATGGATAATTGTAGCAAGAGCAACATTGGAGAGAAGTGGATCCAATCACCTTGTCAGGCTCAAATGCAAGAAGCAAGTGACCAAAACTGATGGCACTTGACAATCCAGCAGCTGCCAGAGATCTCCCCAGACATCTAGTGATGAGCTGGAGGGAAAAGATTTCAGGAGCACACCATATTTGCTTTGTTTTGTTCGGTGATTGTTAAAGCTGAAATAACCAGGTGCTGAGCCCTGGACCTGGTGTGGGACAGTGTTGCAGTGAAAAAGACTGCCTAGATGTCAGGGGAGAGCTCATTAGGACTCTGCTTACATCAGCATCGGCCACTCAGTGGACTGTAAGAGGCCACCACTTAAGCCCTACTGGGCAGTACTTCCTGCAGAGCCTAGCTTTGCAGAATGAAGCTGACAAGAAGAAAAATCAATGTCTGGGTGAGTGCTTTCACGCCCTTGCCTATGAGATGCTGTACTGAACTGTGCTGCAGTTTTCTGTTGGTGATATAGATCAGTGGTTCTCAAAGCTGGTCTGCCGCTTGTTCAGGGAAAGCCCCTGGTGGGCCGGACCGGTTTGTTTACCTGCCGCGTCTGCAGGTTTGGCCAATCTCGGCTCCCACTGGCCACGGTTCGCCGCTTCAGGCCAATGGGCGCTGTGGGAAGGGCGGCCAGCACGTCCCTTGGCCCGCGCTGCTTCCCGCAGTCCCCATTGGCCTGGAGCGGCTAACCGCAGCCAGTGGGAGCCGCGATTGGCCGAACCTGCGGACGCGGCAGGTAAACAAACCGGTCCGGCGTGCCAGGGGCTTTTTCTGAACAAGTGGCGGACCAGCTCTGAGAATCACTGATATAGATAATGCCATCTGTAACCACTAGGGGTATGTCTACACTGCAATAAAATACATGCGATTGGCCCATGTCAGCTGACTCAGGCTGTGGGTCTATACAACTGCAGTGTAGACATTCGGGCTCACGCTGGAGCCCAAGCGCTGGGACACTCCCCGTTTATTGCAGTGTAGACCTACCCTAGGTTACTCACTTTAGGGTTTGTGTTATGTTTTTCCAATTTCTGAACACATGCCTATTACTGAAGTACATGTATAAGACTCCACAAATACATAATGGCAATTACCATACTTACACACCTTTGCAAAGTGCTTTGCGATCTGTACATAAAAACTGCTATGCAAGCATAAAGCAAGAAATCTTTGCGCATAGAAATCAATGGCAAAACTCCTATTGCCTTCAATTAAGGCCAGGATTTCATCCAAAGTATTGTCATTCCCCAATTAATGAATTGACACAACGTCAACAAATAAAAAACGTTCCAGCCACAGACACCCTCCTAGCCTGAGCTCTCATGGAAGGCTGTGAGAGGCTTCCTGGCAGGCCTCATTCTAACTGGAATTTTGCCTTTTTTCCTTGTCAAAGGAACAGTCTTTGCTATGTCTCTTTCACTTAGTGAAGTTGTTTCTGGGAATGCAGCAGCAGCTAGCAGACTTTTCTCCAGGTGCTTTCTCCTACTAAGCTGTTCTTAATCGCTATTCTCTATTCTGAGCTAAACAGGCAGCTGCAAACTAGAAAAAAGGAAGTGGTTACTCCAATGCCTTTGGGAAAGGCATTGATGTTGCAAGAAGGCTTATCAACAACTTCTCCACATATAGAATTCATGGAATGGTTACCTCCCATGGGGTTGGGAAAATCAGGTTCCCAGTAATGCTGCTGTGTAGGCTAGCCCTACTAGGAGCTTGTGCTGGTATAGTAATGTCAGCTAGGTTAGTTAGGGGTGTGATTTTTATGACATTTCTATAATCCTTGTGGGGGTGGGATTGTGTTGTGTCCCACAAGACATTTCTAGTGGCCACTCACCTGACAGGAAAGGAAGAATAAAAAGAATCCAGTAGAAAAATGGATCTAGTCTACCATAAGTCATCAGAGCATATAGAAAAGGAGTACTTGTGGCACCTTAGAGACTAACCAATTTATTTGAGCATGAGCTTTCGTGAGCTACAGCTCACTTTGTAGCTCACGAAAGCTCATGCTCAAATAAATTGGTTAGTCTCTAAGGTGCCACAAGTACTCCTTTTCTTTTTGCGAATACAGACTAACACGGCTGTTACTCTGAAACAGAGCATATAGGACGTTCTGATTACAATGCTCAATTAACTAAGGGGCCTTAACCAGTCTGAGCCAGGACTTCTAGTACAGCTCATTATATTCAAGAAAGTTTCTTATTATGCATGGTTAGTTCAGTTTTTGCACAGAAAGATATGCACTAATGTCTTTCAATATATTTGCTTAATTAAAAGAAGTAGAAGCCTTGTTTGTTAAACTGATACAATTCCTTTGTGTTCCCCTTATTTCATTCTTTGCTTTTGAATAGTTTTGAAAATAAAAAGTAAAAAAAAAAATAAATGGAAATACAGAGCTTCTGCTCCCCAAGCTCCATCTCTTTGCTCACTCTTTGCTGTACTGAATGGTCCATAAATACACATAAAACTATAGGTGTATATGACTATGAATTGCCTTGAAATAAATACCAGACACTTCTATAGGTTCTGATATAAAATGTGTTTTTATTTTATACGAGCACCTAAATATAATTTACAGGTAAATGTGAGGATGGCAAACATGCCGATACCATATCAAATATGTGCAAAGCACTGTTCAGCTCTCAGACTGTCTAAGAAAGGGCTAACAAGACTTTAAGGCTCCTATTCAGCAAAACCACTTCACCACCTGCTTAACTGGCGCCATGGAACTTAAGCATGGACTTAAAGTTTAGCATGTGCTTAACTACATTGCTGAATTGGCAGTTAAATTAATCTCTCTCCCTGCACCTCTTCAATTTCCTCCCCCCCACAATCTCTTTTTTAGTTTCAGCCTGTCTTCTCTTGCTAATGTAATGGTAAAGTGGAATTTGTCAGAGACTTTCCCTGAGAAAAACATGGAAATGTATATCACACATGATACTTTGACAACTTATACATCATATATATTGCAAACTATACATCAGAATTATAACATTTGATATTAGTCATTAAAATACTGCATTGTGATTTAAAGTAAAATTATCCAAATATATTTTTTCTAATGTGACGGGTTTTTTGGTGTTTCAGGTCTGTCGTGAGGTTTAGTCCAAGGTATATTATATTGCAGATTATTGTATAATGGGGACTTACTGAACTGCCAAAAGTGAATGAGTAAAAGAGGGAGAGAACTGAATGAAGAGATACATATGTACAGAAAAAAAAAATTTCCCAGCCCTGTCAAGTTGAACAGGAGACATTTTTGCTACAACTAATTTAATGAAAAAAAATTTACTACAGAGCTGGGACTGAGACATAAATGCCAGTGAAATAATCTACATAGTTCTGTACCTCCTCTGCTCCAAACCAGTGCATGTGAAATATTTCTGCTTGATAAGACGTTACTCAGATTTCTCCTTCCAAATCTAGATCTTGAACTGCTGACTGTGTTGGTTCAATTTGAGTATTTTTCTCAAGGCAGTTGGTGAAATCCTGACCCTATTGAAGTCAAGGGAAAACTCCCATTTGACATTAATAGGGCAAGGCTTTCACCCCATGGACAATTTGATTTATCCTTGAATATTAGAACATTTTTAAAAAATCTAGAATTTTATTCTTTATAATCAAATTTAAATCTTCTAAAGTAGCTATTCAGGCAAAATACTTAATCCAATAAATAATCTAAAACCATGTGCTTTTCAGATCACCCTAAAAGGGATAGATCCTCATACAGTTTCCAGCATGCTTGGATTGTAAAATGTTTCTTAATTTATGTTCCTTGACTTGTGTCCAGCAGCTTGAGCCTTCAATATTGTATTGATGCCATCCTCTAGAAGTACATTGATTTGGTTTCATGGGGACAGCTATGGTTTAAGATTACAAGTTAAAATGTCTTTTGAGTACATGCGATTGTGCGGAGGTACAGGAAATTAATCCATAGTTCTACCAAAAAAAACCCCAGTGTTATGAGGCAGATTGTACTGTGTGTGAGTGAAAAATCATGCACTCATTATTGAAAACACCTCTTGAATCTGCTTTAGCTACCCTTTGAAAAAACAGGAGGTGTATTTCATGTTGATTTTATCTGTCTAGGTGCCACATGAGGGAAATTGACTAGCATAGCTAGTCCAGCATATTCTGTTATAGTTATTCCAGAATAATTTAGCTGTTCCAGAAGGAATAAAGTCACTTTTATTTTGGAATAGTGTCCACATGGGGAGTTATTCCAGAATAGATATAGTGGAATAGCCATTTTGGAGTAGTTTGATCATCAATTTCCCTATGTAGACAAGCCCTTATACTGTGCCCATCATGTTAGTACCTGAGTACCTATCTGAATATTTCTGTTTTAACAAAGGCACTGATGTCTTTCAGGCAAAATATTTTTGTACAATACAGAGAAGACAAAAAAATCAGTAAATTTACTCGTCCTTCAGACAGAAATTTCACTTAAGTTAAAAACTAACCTAAATAAGGATATTGTTTGCCTTTGACATTTCTGTTAGTATCAGAGTTCAGAAGAGTCGTAAATGTGGCCTAATTCAGGGTTGGTTGAAATGGTTGCAGCACAACGGTTAGACATGGTGTTGCACTTGCTCAGATAAGCTCTGTTCTTGGAACCTGATGTTGGGCCTGATCCAAAGCCTTTTACTGACTTCACTGGGCTTTGCACCAGGCCCCAATGTCAAATGAAACTGAAACGCTTACTGATGTCATTGGACATTAGATCAGGTCCTTGGCCCTTTGACATTGTACTAAGCATGTAGAGGAGTCATTATAGACATTACTTGGTGAACACAGACATTTTGACCTGTGAAACTCTCCTGTATTTTATAGTCTTATCGCTTAGAATTGTCTATAGTCTTTGTTGTTCGGATTTTCAAACGTTCCACCTTTTGGATATTTTATTTTTAATTGTATTTTATTTTTGCAAAGCACCTAAACCATTTTGGAGGATGTGTGAGTTATTTATACATATCACTATCTTATTATTTTCTTGCTAATAGTAGAATGTTGGGCCGATTATTATTGCATGCTAATGGGATGCAGCTGGCTATAAATAGACTGAGACCAGGTAAAGAATATGGGAGTCAGAAAATATAAATCAAATTATATTTGAATAAACATAGAGCCTAAAGGCTAGAATTCTCATTTTAACAGCTGAATTTATTTTGATTTTGTGGTTCTTTGAGGACAAGCTTTTTTTGGGTTTTGTTATTTGTGTAATAAATACCCAGTGTTTGCATTTCACAGCAGACAAACTGTGATTCATGAATTGACGAGTGTAACCAAATGCTATTACTTGATACACTCTCTGAGTTAGCATCTTCACTGACAGCTGGTTTGTCAGGGACACTGAACGTTTTCCTGATTGTCCTTATTTGTATTAATCTTTTCAGTCTTCTAACTTTCAGAACTGGAAAAAGGAAACTGGTTTTGTGCCTATTTTTATATAGTATATACAGAAGGCCTGAAAAGTTTTTGTCCAAAAATGTTTTCTATTAGTTTGTTTTTACATCAGATATTCAAGTCTTGTCTAGCCTGGAAGACTTTGTGGTGACTGGAGAGCTATGAGAATCTAACAGTCACAAGAGACAGAATATTAAGTGACTGACAGAGGAAGGAAAGTTTAGTAAGACTGTTCCTTTGGCTTTTGTTTGTCTTGTTAACATCTATTTAACTCTAGTGACTAATACTTCAGCACCTTTCTTCAAGCGTCCCAATCAGCACAATGGCCTACACCAGCCTTCATAGTCTGCTGGCTAGCCCCATTGATGTGGAGTTTGGGGGAATCGGGGAATGGGGATTGGTTCCACCTCCTCACCGTGCCACAGCCCTTGGGGTGATGTATACTATTGGGAGTCAATGTATTCACATGAACACAGGAACTATAATGGTGACAGCCCCTGCATGGATGGGATGCACAGGGGGGAAAGCCTGCTTGCATCCATTTCTCTCCCCTCCCCACCCCCCCGCGTTCTCTTTTCTTGGTGCCCATCATCATACTATTTAAATGATTCCATGCACTCACACAAAGGTCTGGTCTTTACGATTTTATGAGAAACGACAAATTTGACTCAGGGTGAGATTTTGCAAATGCTGTTGAAGACATTGCTTTTCATGTGGCACCATGTTATTCTATAGTGGAACATATCTGAAATTGTCACACAAGTGCAAGAGGTGAAATCATCTTTTTACAGCAAAATCAGCTTAGCACAGTGAAATGACAGCTTTTCCCCTATAAAAGTTGCCTTTCATTTGTGTGGAAACCAGTGAATTACTCAAGGCAAACCATGTCAGTAGCACAAATTGTGTCAGTAGCACAATTGTTTTTAATGTAGCACAGCCAGACGGGGGGATGGAGCAGAATGGAAATTGGAGGGATGACACTATTGGGTGGATGAGCCTCAGAGTTCAGATAATCCCCACAAGGTTTTGGGTGCCTTTCTAAAGTGTTTCTGGATTTCTTAGCGTTAGCCTCTTTTCCCTCCTCCCTCTTTTCCAAATTGCATCTTTCTTCTCAGCCAAGCCAGAGCCTTCTACTTTCCTTGATACCAAACTTTCATCCCAGGCTCTTCAACTCCCAGCATCTTCTCTTAACTCCTTACAGCACCCCCAGCCCACCATCTCCCTCCCTCTGTCCCTAACTGACCTTCCAGTTGCCTTTGTATGGTGATAGTTCACTGGAAGGAATGCTGTGGCTCTAGGTATAAATGTAGGTAGAGTGTTCTCACTTGCTTTAGTTTTACCTGTGTTCATTATGTAAGGGCCTTTCAAAGCTGCCCCTCGACGCTGTGTTTCGGTGAACAGGATGATCAGTGCTGCTGCTGTTGTTTTCTAGCCCCCTGCTGGAACGTGCACCATGCTGTGCAGGGTACCAAAGCAACTACCCAACATCCTTCATGTGGGAGAACTATTCTGTAAAGTTAATAGTTCTGACTTGCATAGAATTGGAAGGAAGATACATTTTACTCTGATTTTGTGCTCATTTTTTGGAGTGGATAGAAACCACAATGGAGAGAGAGGGTTTGTTTCAGGCCAGTCTCATCTTCTGGCTAGCTGCCCTGAGCCAAAGCTTGTGTACGATATCTGTCACAGGTCGACACTGGCACTTAAAGAGGAAGTAGGGCCAGGGCACCTGTGCCTTAGCAGCACACTCCAATTTGGCCAATTAATCGGGCTTAAAAGAGAAAACCTGGGTCTCATGGAGAGGAGCTCCAATGAGTCGGGACTGCCTGGGAGAAGGCGATTGTGTAAGTGATGAGAGCTGGCAGAGACTGTGCTTGGGTTCTGGGAGAAGGCTAAAGGCTGGAGAGTAGTAAATAGGGTTTGCAGGCTGCTGTCCTCAAGCCAGAGATGGAGGCTACTCCAGGGAGCAGCAGAGGGAGTTTCCTGCTAGCTCTAAGC
Organism: Eretmochelys imbricata; assembly: GCF_965152235.1. Classification (NCBI taxonomy): domain Eukaryota; kingdom Metazoa; phylum Chordata; order Testudines; family Cheloniidae; genus Eretmochelys; species Eretmochelys imbricata. The sequence continues at coordinate 66,290,308 of NC_135574.1, read as the reverse complement.
TGGAGAGCTAGAGCTAAGGGCCAGAGAGGCTGCAGACTGCCATGAGTGCAGGGAATAGGACTAGATGACCTCTCAAGGTCCCTTCCAGAACTACAATTCTATGATTTTATGAAGTTATTGGATTACCTGTGAGGAGAAACTGAGAGAGGGTGACACAGCACCACCCCGGCTATGAAAGGGGTGCTCAGGAGGCGGTTGGCCCTGTTACACTAACACTTTCCCGGGATACAGCACCCTAGAATATAATTTTCCCACCAGCCACAAATACAATCCTCCCCTCCCTCAGGCCCTTGGGAAAGCAAGGGCCTATGGAGTCTCCAAAATAGACTTCCACAAATATCAGTTGGGAATCAGAGAAAGTTACTCAAACTCCTTCACCCTTAAAGTGACTCAAGATTGGTTCAAGTTTTGGATGAATGGGCTTACTCATCTTTAGATGGTACCAGAGCTAGAGATGGGGTGCCTGGCCTGGGAATCCAGAACAGGAAAATGGTGGCTTGCTGTGGATGAAAGGGCAACAGTAAATGAAAATGTAAACATGCTCTATCATTCATACATTTGTGGGTTTAGCCACATGTATATGTGTGTGCGTTTAAATAGAGAAAGAAATGTGTTGTGTGTAAATATCTGTTATGTTCTCTCTATTAGGGCTGGTCGTGAATACGTCAAGTTTTTCTTCAATCTGCATCTTAGTCCAATAACCAGTTTTCTAACCACACACATCTCTCTTCCCTCACCTAAATTCTTATGTTCTGAAGCTTTCATGTTGGTCAAATAAAAAGTATCAGCACCTCATCTACTTGTTTGCATGGAGAACCAATGTTTTTTTTCACTTTAAATACCGTTTAGAGCTCTCTTTATGAGCTTCAATTAGGATTTTGCTATGGAGGGCTTATTAGAGTATTTTATTGGTACTTTAACACATTTTCTTTGTTAAAAGGTAGTTTAGAAGCTAGTTTAAGAAGCTTGTAAATGAGAGCTGCAGTGAGCTGTCTAGCACTGACAAACTCCTATCAACAGGCCTCCCAAAGGCTTTCTGAAACTCACCTGAGACTTGACCGTCATGATGAAACTGAGCTCCTGCTGGACTCTCCAGGAAGGGTGATTCTAAAGAAAACATTAGGGGATAAATATTAGCTGGAATATTTTTGGAATATTTGCCCTGAACAGAAGAGATTTAAGGCAGGCATAAACTTTAATTTTGATCTGATCTAAATATTTATATGGCATCCAATTACTGTGATATCCAGGGGGCTGAACATAGGAATCCAGCTGAGCTGATGAAGTGGAAAAAAGAGATATTACTTTGATCAGTATCATGGGATAACAGCAGCAGCCATAGAAGTCGGCCAAAATTAGGAGTGCAACAACTCTTCTGATAAAGAGACCCTGTTGGCTGTAGAAACAATCCCCAGATAATGGTAAGAGACCAATGCCTGAGAAGTCCAACACTCAGACAGATTGTGGACAGGAGGTGGCATCTGAAGAGGATCTGAGGAGATAATGTCCCCTTTTGGTCAGGTGGGTTGCTGAGGCAAGGTTTTTTTAAAATGTTCACTTAAACAAGTGCACAGGGCATTTTTAACCTTTGATTTCATGGTTTCTTTCCTCTTCCTATTTTTTCCAGTAAAAATCTGATATTTTTTTAAAAACAACTGGAACTGAATACTTTTAGCTGGGGACAATTACTGGTAGGAAACAGCACTTTCCTCAGGGAAAATAAACACAGAAGGGAGCCCAAGTACAAGGTCAATGGTTATGGTGGCTGGTGAGAGCCAGTGTGCACCTGGAGAGAACAGGCCATCCTGAAAGGTACAAGGCCCAGTTAGAGTGTGAGATCAAGCCCTCATTGTGAATACCATTTCATATCCCAGCAGTCTGTCTGGCTCTTCCCAGGTTCCTCCTTTCGGACAAAAGGCGGAGGGTAGGGTAGGGGAACCTGGACCCTCCCTCTCCACCATTCACAGCCCAGGGGGAAGGGGTGAGGCGTGTCCCAGTCCCCTCTAGCTGATACACCACACCAACCTCTCCTGGGTCACTTCCTATCTTCCCTTTGTTCTCCTCAGTTTGGGGCATGGCCAGGACACCCTGCTCTGTTCCAGCAGAGAGTTGCTCAGACAGGCTCAGTCATGCACACAGTCAGTAGGGACTTCCCAGCTCCCTTCTCAGTGTCCATTGATTCCACCTTGTCAGGGAGAATGGGGGAGAAAGAGGGGCCGGGTCAGGCCCCTGGCTGTCTAGTTGGACCTTCCCCACAGTCCAGGTCCTTCCCCTGTCGATTCCTCTGTTCCAGAAGCTATTAATTGGCTTCCTTCCTCCAGACAGCTTCTCTTTCACTCTCCCACTGCCAGAGTCCCCTTCTAAACAGGTCCTCCATTTGGAGCATGCTCTGCAGCTGCTGTGGAGAGGGGGTCTTCTTGGCCCAGTATTGCTCCATCACTCCCTTAATCTTAAGGAGGGGTCTGTAAATCCCATCTCACACACACCCTTTGAAAGCTTGTTTGTGGCACTCCTGGTTTCCTGACTTGCCAGTACTATCCCCATGGCAGACCCCAGCATTTTCTGGTGGTGGCCTTGCCCACAGATCCAAACTTTGTGGTCCTTGGAACCCTCTCCCAGTCAGATTCTTGGATTCTGCTCTGATATGCCCTTGCAATTTGGTGCTTATCACTTGAGTTTGTGTCACTAACAGCATGCTGCTATACTGGAAGGAAGAAGAGTGACTTCATCAATGCAAGGGACTGGGGTATTTGTCAATCTGACTTGTGATCTTGAGCAAATCATTTAACTTTCCTATCCCCTGGTGGTCCAGGATTGCTAACATGAGGATTCCTCAGGATCTAAGAAGTGAAAAATCAACAAGTGTAAATGCTTCAGAAACAGAAGTTGGAATGTTTGTTATTCAAGCCTAAATTGCCCATTATTCTGCTAGGGCACGTTTCAGTACAAAACCATTTGGCATTACTGGATGAAACAGTAGATGTCCTCTTGCATTTGACCTTATGCACTAAAGTATAAACCCTTATTTCTTTTGCTTGGTTAATTAATTAATGAGATTAGCTATTAGATAAATAACTTATCCTCACGTTCAGCCCACTTGCCCAAATGTCCAGCTCTAGCTTGATGGAATGTAACATGCAGGGTATGCTTTATTTAATATTGGAAGTGACTAGGACACTGTCAAAATATTACCCAGAGTGAAACATTCCAATCAAGCAAAAAGAAATGCTTGCTGCCTAGTTAATCATTTCCTATATAACTGCAAAGGGCTCAGAGGAGGTAAAGAACAATAGCACAATGAAATGTATTTGAACAGCTGACTGTACGCAAGAACTCAGAGGGCCTGTCTATGTATGAGAAATTTTCTAGAACCAGTTCAGCTAAACCAGCCCCAAAACTGGGTGGAGCCATAGTGGAGACCCAATTTAAGGCAGGCTGACCCATTTTTACTGGTTTCAAGACTATATCAAGATATAATGCTTTTAAAACTGGTGAGAAAATGTCTCCTAGCCCTACAGGAACACATACAGAATATATAAACAAGTCCTTATGGGCCGCATTTATGTTTTTCTATGAAAAGGTAAGTACGTGAATAAATATTTTTCAGTCAATTCCACAGACTTTTTTCCCTATCCTGCTCTTCTCTCTTGGCCATATTCTATGTTTCCTAAATCTACAGTACATCACTCATAAAGACTTAATAGTGAAAACTGTCCACAGTTTATCTAAGGATCAAACAGCTGTTGTCTTCACAGGTCTTTCTTTTACTAATATGAATTAATGTTTTCCAGTGTAGTTTTCTACATTTCTGCTGGGGAGGCTAACCCTTCCCAGAGGCATTCTTTGGCAGATAGCAAAATAATTAGAGTAGCAGATTATATATATATATATATATATATATATATATATATATATATATATATTTTTTTTTTTTTTTCTTTCCTCCTGGATAGATTACAGATTGGATATTGGCTAAAAGTGGATGAACACAGTAAGTATTTTAATCTTGCAATGATTTCATGTACTTATATACTACAGCTGGGCATGCTTTCCAAGCTATGAGCTACATCCTTAAGTTCTTAAATTATCTCCAATTGCAGCATATACTGTGTGGCCCAGTCCTACTATAATGGGAGAGGGAGTGGGCTGTAGTGGTTCCATTTCAGTATCACTATAGAAATTTCTAAGCACTAGATACTTGTCTTAACGGTGTTTTTCAGCTGGAAAGCTTTGAAGATCTCAATGTACAGGACATATTCAAGCCCAGCAACTGCTGCACTTGGTTGTTTTTGATAAGGGACAACCGGGCATGTTGGATGAAATTCACACACAAACCTATCATAAAGCCTAAGTAAATGGGCTTTGAATGGGGAACTCTGAAGGGATTTGCTGAGAGATATAATACACCCTACAACCTGTAGGGGGAATGGGGCAGCTCCATGGTTGTTTGTAGCAAGGGATAACACCTGTAAGCCTTTGCACTTCCACTATAGACCTGTTCCTCCCACCCCAACACTACTCCACATTGCCCTACTCCTTCACATGTAAGAGGTGGCAACTGCTGTTTGCACACAAAATAAGAAGTTCATTTCCATATGTTCCCCACCCTCCAAGTGTTCAGCTACTCCCAGGGCCAGAGCTAGACTTCTTCCTTTTGGTCTTGTAAAGTGGGCCTGCAGTCAGAGGTGCCGCCTGATGCCTTTTACATGCTGCAATATTATCTTGGCTCCTCAGATCACTCCCCAAAAGAGCCTGGAATTCTGTTAATGAGGGCAGGCAGATTTATTCATGTTAATGTCAGCCCCTACATGTGCCTCAGAGACTTTTACTGCTTAATTCAGCTGGGCCTGGCCCCTTTGATTCGAGCCCGGGCGGGATGTCAGGCTATAGCAGTAACTTTAACAGTTCATGACTTGCTGCCTCTACTTTTATGTCTTTTACAGATACCAGTGGGGTCTTTTCTTCAAGCAGGAGCTGAAATCCTCCATGTCTCATGCCTCTGGGAATGATTCCTGCTGCTCGGAAAGAAAGCAAAGATGGCAGTGTGACTGGGGACCCGCAACTCCACCTGCTACTTCCACACGAATGCTCGATACAATCATCTGTCTTACGAACAGCAAAAGTTTTTCCAGAACTGGGTGGTGTTTGTTTTGTTTTTTGGTATTATAAGGTTCTTCAGAGTCTGTGTGTGGTTCTCCTGCCCAAGAACTATCCTCCTTTCATGCTCTCTTTATCAGGATTTACTGTGTGATGAGGGCAGGGCCAAAACCACACGCCATTTTGAAGTAGCTAATTCCTCAGTCTGTTTCAAGGTTTGAGGCTTGCTTGCTGGTCTTGGACACACCCTATTTTTCCTTCTGTTCTGAGGATTAGTTTTTAGTGAACACCTGTATCTAAAACCTATTTGAATATTTAACTATATTATAATGCAATCTGTACTTATCAGACTTTCCTTTGCATTCTTTACTTTTGCAGTGATAATTGCCATAATTAAGCAGGGGTAGATAAATAATTACCCTAGTGTTAATACTTGGATATCAAAGAAAGCAATCTCCTCCACATAATGCCCTGTCCTCAGATCTCACATCTGGAAATATGAGTGCAATTAGACATTGTTTGATTTTTTGTTTTTGTTCATTGTTTGTTCATAACCTGTATTAAGGACTGATCCAAAGCACACTTGGAGTCAATGGAAAGATTCCCATTGACTTCAGTAGGCAGTGGATCAAGCCCTGGTTGTACATCTGTTTTCTTGTTCCATAATAAAAGCTTTAATCAGCGATAGAACAGTTTGGAATGCTTCTGGGAGAGCCTGGGTGTGGTACTCAAGGACTGTGCTGATCACTGTCTTGCTCCTGACTGAAAGTTGACCTGAGGGCCCTACAGAGCTAAAGCCAGGGACCGCTCCAACATGAACTAAAGGTTCAAGTCCCGTAGCGAGCAGCTGGAACAGATTCATAGCCTTTGTGACTTGAAGACAGAAGCAGGGATGCATAACACACAGTGAACAGTGGGTTGCACTATGATACAGTAAATTACTTGTACTTCATCTTGGAGTGATTTATTGAAATCACTCTCACTTTTTCTCCCTCAATTCCACATCCTTTCTTTGAATTGCCACATCTTTTTGCTCTATTTTTCTGTCCTCTCCCTGATTATTTTCCTTCAGAATTGCTCTTCTGAAACTAGGTCACCAGGTGGGTATTTGATTTTGCAGTAGATCTAGCATCTCACACTGGCCTTAGGAGAGCTGAGTTCTGAAAGTCTCCTCCTTGAGGCCTTTCTCTTTGCAGTGAACTACTGGGCAGGTTTCCCCCTGTATCTTTAATCAGGTTTCAAGACATTATAAAACATATAAAAATTCCTTTTGTCTCAACCACATACCTTAACAGTAAGAGATGTATCCTTAAATATTTCCTTAGGAAAAATTAATGAAGTGAATTAAAAGAAAAATTCTTTCAAGCCATTCCAAACAAACTCCTTTCACAGCCTTTTATCACGACTTCCTTGCCAGGTGGGAAATTTATTTAAGTTATTAAAAAAAATTCCCTAAAATTCTCAGCTGAAAAGTTGGCTTCTGTGTTTTCTACAAAGCTAACTCACCTGATTTGTCAGAACAGCTTGAAAATGAAGTGCTAACTGGTGGGTTTTATTGAAAGGAAACCAAGTGGAACAACATATGTATTTTCTTAGGAAACTAAAAAGCTCACAGTCCCATGGTGTTCCTTAGGGTAAATTCTTTGTTATGAATTACAACCTGCTTACTGATGAGTTGTTAATAAAAAGTAGACCTGCTGGGCCATTATTTTTTCCACACAGTACACCCAGTTTAGTTTTTTAAAAGTTTTCATTAATGCACAGAGTGTGAATAAATCTGTTTCCAATTTGTAATTGTTTTCCCTTCATCTGGACATTAATTTATTGCCAAATCTAACCCTCTTCTATTTTTAATATCCCCCCAAACTGACTAGAAAGAGTGAGAAAGATTAAAACATTGCAGGATAGTAGGAATGATCTGTCTTTCCCCCCCTTAAATATCATCCAAGTGTCTGGGATCATGAGAAAGGGGCACCAGAACTCATATGGGGGCCCCACCATGTTTGGCTTTAAGAGCTGCCAGCTGGACTTGTATGTACTTGACAACATGGTCTGAAGGAAACAGTTGAGTAAAAGTAAAAACAGATGGTAACCTAAGGTGGCAGTACAACTTTATTTAACACAGTGGTTTATTTATTTATTTGTTTGTTTATTTTTTAAGCAAGCATCCGTTCATGGTGGGGAGTCTCCACAGTCACTCATTAATGCACTGTAATCTAGTGAATAGCACATCCTATTTGCCACAGAAATGCAGGCGATTAAGCTCAGTGCAGTCTAATATGAGCGTATTTCACCAGACGTTAACAAGTGGCTCTCTTGGTTATTTAATACAGAAAATATAGGCATGTGGCTATTGGATGTTGTTTTCCTCCTAGTATGGCTGTAAATTAAGGATGCAAGGCTGGCCCTTCATAATATGACTAGGAGACACTGGTGTATCACATTATGAAAAACTATTAATATCAAAGTGTAAAGCTGTAACTCCTTTAACAGGGCTGTCTGCTAGGAGAGGCAGATTCCAGGGATGAGGAAAAGGAGAGGGAGGTTCCCAGGGTCTTTTTAGAGAGAGGGGCTGTTGGAGGTGGCAAAACTCCCCATAATCATCAAGAGCAGGAGGGGTCGGGGTGGGGGAACTGAACCTGGATAAAATAAAAGCAGCTGTTTCTAGTTCACTGAAACAGCGTGAACTGAACTCAGCGGCTTTTGCACCATCCTCCTTCGCCTGGTGTTGTCTGACACGGTGGACACCCCAAAACGAGAAACAGCTTCCTCAGACACTTATTTTTTGTTTTTTACAATGACGTGATTTGAAATTGGAACTACCAAGTGTCCGAATGCCTCCCACACTGATGACAGAGTGTACGAGCGGGTACTTGTTTTGTCAAATTGCATGTTTTCCCCCACTTTTTAGTTTTTTGGTTTACTTCTCTTAGATTTCTCCTTTAACAAGGTATAACTAAGAGCCACAGGGTGATGGCTGAAGCACCTGCCATACGTGAATTCCCTGCTTGTTATGAATGCTTGAAAAAACACTATGGCTGGCCTGTGCAGTGAGGCACAGTCCGTAGTGAAGAGTGGCATGGAGCTGCACTGCCCCACAGGGGCACTGGGAACCTTCCAGGACTCCTGCCTGTGCAGAGGTACAGCCCCCACCCCTTCTCATGTGGCCTGCTAGCTGTAAAGCAGGGGAAATTTATCTACCTTGAATTCTGCTTCTTTCTCTGAAGATAGCACTTAGGATTCCCACTCTTTGACCCACCTCCCCTCAGAGTTTGGGGTTCTCTGTTCCTAAGTGACTAGTTACATCCAGCGTCAGAGCTGTCCCTTGGGTAGGGCAAATTGGGGTGACCGCTCCAGGCCCTGCGCTTTGGGGGCCCCCGAGGGCCTGTGCAATTGGCCAATGCGGTCAGTCCAGAAGACATAGGCATGGAAACTAGCAGTGCAGGGGGTGCTGCAGCACCCCCAGGCTCCTGGCTGCTGGCCCCTCACCCAGGGCTCTGCTGCTGCGCCATACCCAAGGTCCTGGCTGCCACCCCGCATGCCTGGGGCTCTGCCCAGCCACTGATGCAGGGTGGGGCCCCCAAACTGGTGGAGGCTGATTTGTCCTGGGCCCTGCACCCCCATAGGGATGGCCCTGTCCAGAGTATACAGTAGTTGTATGAGAGGGGTGAAGCAATGGGCCTCTGTCCCATTTAGGGAATGATGGTCACGATCTTAAATATCTTTGAAGTATCTAACTCCCATTGATTTCAATGGGAGTTAGTTGCTTACCTACCTTTGAGGATCTGAGCCTGGGTGCCCCCAGGGGAGAAAAGCGGAAGAAGACCTCACACTTTTCTGAGCATAGGGACTGAAATTGTGCCTGCCCAGAACGTCAGCTGTGTAAAGCAGCAACTTCTTGAACCCTCCCTCCAGCTATGCACTTGCATAAAGCCTGGGCAGAATCTGACCCTCAGCCGGTACTTCCGTTGTTTTATTATGCACTGAACTTATTATTCAGATAGATGGATGTAGCAAAATGTATCTCTATATGTACCACAATTGCAGTGCAACAATGCACCTGTCTTTTGGGTATGTCTATACTGCAGTTAAAACCCTGCGGCTGGCCTGTGCCAGCTGATTCAAGCTTGTGAGTCTCACTCTAGGTGGGGTGTTTCATTGCAGTGTAGACTTTCAGGCTCGGGCTAGAACCTGGGGTTTAGGATCCTGTGAGATGGGAGGGTCCCAGAGCTTTGGCAGTAGCCTGAACCCGAACGTCTACACTGCAATTAAAGAGCCCGGTGTGCCTAAGTCAGCTGGCACACGTCAGCCGCAGGTGTCTAATTGCAGTGTAGACATACCCTTAGTCAGCACTTTTGCAATGGGGTGGAGAAGGGACTGTGTTAACCCTCAAACTTCTGGCATTGACTTCAAATTCTTCCCAACGTATTGTGCAGGATTTATAGACTGTATCATACAAGATGAAGGGAAAGAAAAAGAATGCTTACAAACCACGTAACTCTACGTTGGTCCCCAGAAGTGGTGACTGTGTTCGTTTTGATTAATTTTTAGGGACAGTTCCAGCTCTCCAAACCCTGGAGTGGAGTGTAAAGCCCAAGCATTAGTCTCTGACTAACTTCTTACAGTTTCTCTCTTGTCTTCTTTGCTTTCGACAGTGACTTGCTGTAAGCTGCTTCTACTTTCTGAAAGATGTCCGTGGTCTCACTGTGCATGTTGGGCCGTTTGGCGGGCTAGAGAGACTGATGCTGACCCATTTTATATCACAACTTTTTTTTTTAAAACCACAGTTAATTCTTCCTTTTTGCCCTGGGTTATAGGACTTATGTCCAGAAACGATAGGAGCCTAGCACCTTCCCATATGATCGCTTTCTTTGTTTTAGCTGCTTGTAAAAACCTATCCCGGTCCCTGGACTCCTAAAGTGTAATACATATAGTGCCTCCAGAATTGCCTCCTCCAGCTGGGACTCTCATTGGGGATTCAGAATGCACATTCAGTTCAAATGGGCTCTTCAGAAATAATCAATAACTAACATGTCTGGCAACAGTTTACTGCACGCTATCTGTGACCAGCTCCCGAACAGGACTCTCCAAACACTGACAGTCTGTTCAGCTGGTGGCTTTCCAAGGTTTCCAGCCATCTCGCTGTTGCTGCGTAATTTTGTATGTGTGTTAAGTCTGTAATCTAACTGTCCTTGTCCATAGATATCCTCCTGCTTCACTGCTTTCATTGCGTGCCCCAGGCAGTTTTCAACTCTCACAATGTGGCTCTTGGTGTTACTGAGTCATGTCACTACTTCTTCCTCTTTAGTGTCCTGGAAAGCCACCAGTGACTGTCATCTAGCAGGGTTTTGGTGAGTGCTGTACACACTCTTTTATCATATTATCATGCTTAGGGAGCGGAATGGAGGGCTCAACAATCCTGGCTGGGGAAATAGCAACTACTGTGTGGGTTGCATTCCAGAAGCATGTAGTGTAAGCAGAAGAGGGAAAAGTCATTTTAAACACTATTCTCAGCTCCATGCATCTTATCAGGCTCATCCCAATGCAGTAGTCCAGATTCCCTTGGACAGCTAGCAGGAAACAATGCTGTCAGCTCTGGAACTCTAGTGAAATGGACTTTCCTTCTCTGTTTGCAAGCGAGCTCTTCCCCTGAATCACTTCCTCTTGCTATTAATTAGGGAATCTCTGTTTGGACAACTTGGTTTGAGGAAGATTCAACTTTTACTGCAGCTGTTTGAAGCAGATTTGTTAAACTAAGTATGGAGCCAGATGTTTACCTGTTATCAATTTGTAGCACCATGGGTGTACACAGCACTTTATTAACACACAAAAAGACAACTAGAGCTCTGTTGGTGTTGACATGCCCCCCTCATCTCCTTACAAACATTAATTCATCCTAACATCCAAGGAAACTAATATCCCCATTTTACAGACATGAGGAACTGAAGCAGTTGGAGTTTCAGCTGTGCTGTATGTCTGCAGTTTTGATTGACCTCAGCAGGATTTGTGAGGTGTTTAGCACTTCTAGAAAATCAAGCCTTAAGTGACTTGATTAGGGTCAGACAGGAAGTCTGTGAGGAAGAGCTGGTAATGGAATCTGGAGCTCCATCCAATGTCTTAACTACAGGACCATCTTTCCTCTTTGGAAGTATCCTCTAACAAAGGCTGTTTGATGTTCAGATGTGTCTGTGTTCAGTTATTCACCTTTCAGAAGCTGCCTTCTGAATTACAGCTAAAGAGAACTTTTCAGTCTGTGGCCAGCAGGAGGCATTTGCTTTGTGTGTTGACCTGTCATATTCTTTGCTTACTCAGAGCTCCTGCTATGTGAGTAGGAAATCGGTTAACAGCCTACCTGTCGGCTTATTGCTAGCAGCACAGGGGAGAATTAGTTTAGCTGGATTTTGTTTTACAATTTCACTCACCTCTGCACTTCTTCCTTTCAGTGGGACTGGAAGGGTAAGTACTGAAATACCACGGAGAGGCTGTTCCTGCAGTATTTCAAGCTGCCTGATACTAGGAAGCACTGGAAACACTAATTCTGTGAGATTTCCAGGCTGATCTCCAGACTGTACAGTCTGGGATACATTTTGATAAGCTCTGGATAAACATCTCAATGTTAGGGGATTATATGGATCCAAACTTCTGATTACAGAGTCAAAGAAAGCTCTATTAGGTCATCTAGTTTATCTCCCTGCTAGTGCAGGATTGTTCCCTAATGTACATTTGGTAACGTTTTGGCCAGCCTTCTCTTCACAATTTAATATAGTTCACTGCTGGGAAAATTTCTCCCCTATTTTCAACCTAGATTTTCCTTTTTTTAATTTTATCCCCTTTCCCTTATTTGCATCTCCTTCTGTTATGCCCTCAACAGCCCCCTTTTCTTCTTGGTATTTACTCCCTTCACAGTGGTAGACCATTACTAAGACCCACTGAATACCAGATCCTGATCTCCATTACATCCATGTAAACTGGGAATAACTCCATTGCTTTCAGTACAGTTATCCCAAATTGACATTGGTGTAACAGATTAGAATCTGGCCTTTATTCATCATTGTGCATATTTTCTTCCTTTAATAACTCCTCATAAGTCAATCTCCTTGACTTTTTTGTTGTTCTTGTTCTCCAAATCCCTTGACACTTGTTATATATCTTGCTGTACTGAGTGCCAAGCCATGAAGGTAGCATTATCCTGAGCAATCTGATCCAAGTTATATATAGAGGGACTACCACTTCCCTGTTCTACGATGCAAAGCCTCTGGTGGTTGTCTTTTATCATAACAAAGGCCAGACTGTTCACATGGGGAGGCCTACATCTTCACACCTAACCCCCTATTTAGGTACTTAAATAAAAGCAGCCTGGTTCTGAGACTGATTTCTGAATGCACACCCCTTCCTATTATCTTCTGTGGAATTTGGGGGTGCTCAGTATTTCTGAAAGATCACATATTTAGATGCCTAACTATGGATTTTGGGAACCTAACTTTGGGCACATAGATTTGAAGATGAGGGACTAAGAGCCTGATCCAAAGCCCATTGAAATCAATAGCATTAACTTCAGTAGGTTTTGATTCAGACCCTAAAATAGTTATCTATTGGCTTTCTAAAGAGCCCCATACCACAAAACTATTAACCGCATATAAACGTTCTCCTTTAGGTCAAATGGAAGTGGCCTATGCTTTTGGAACAAGAGCATCTGAGCTCTAACTCTGCTGTCTGTCTGTATTCTAAGTGGCCATCATGCGTAACAAATATTTATTCTAACAGAATTATAGATTCAAATAACTGTGTAATGAGTTTTTAATACAACACAACAGCAGTCACACTTAAAATACATTTTGTAATCTATCAGCATTCTTACAAGGACTACATTACATTGTTAGGGGACAGAATAGCATGCCTCATTATTTCTGTTTATTAATAGGTGGTTTGTGCTGATTATTTTAAATCTAATGAAGTTTTAATTAAAGAAGATATCGTGATCTAGTAATTTTCAATCTATGTAATATCCCTTTAATCGCAAAAGGGACAATTTGAGCCCCTGTGCTGGGGGTAGAGCATAAGAAATACAATTGTGTTGGCTTGTGTGCTGGGAGGAGGCAAAGGGGAAGACTGTTACAAAGGTAAGGCCCCAAATGTGTAGGTATTTCTCCACTGGACACTAACCTCCCAGTATGTATTAGTGCTTGAGATAAATGATTTATTGGGAACCAGCTACACCCTGAATCTGATATTTCTATTATGAAATTCTGGAGGACCCCAGTATGGGCCTATTTATATTTGGAACAAGCCCTGTGTTAGAAAGTCATGATTGGAGACAAGCGTCTGGGTGAATTTTCCACATTGTGTACAGAGTCCAGCTGGAAAATAAAATCACAAAATGAGTATAATATCAGAATACATCTTACCTGTGTATATTACAGAAAGGTAACTGTCAGTAATACAGTACATGACTGAAATGCCATTGTTTGTAGCCTGATGTTTGACTGATGCTAAAAAAGAAAGACACATGTAGTAAGGGAAAGAAATAAGAAAAGCCAACATCATTACTTAGAATGTATATAGCGGTAGCACCCAAAATGTGCTAGGCTGTATATAAACACAGGGGAAGCCACAGACCTTGTAAATAAAGTATCATGGAAGGATCCTGTTTGACGATTTCTGTGTGTAATTTTATCTATGATACTTTTATGGAAGAGTTCAGTTGAATGTCACCATATCCTTAACTAAGCAACATTAACTTTTTTTTGGAGGGGGGCAGGGGAGGTGCATGTGTATCATTCTATCATGCATTTGCCTATAGTACAATAGAAGTTATGTAAACAGGCTTTCATAAGTTTTGATTAATAAAATATGTGGGTCATTTCCACTTGATTCACACGATACTTGGCAGGAGATATTTTGTCTGATAGGAAGGAATTTTCAGGCATTTTATTTCCAGACAATATCCTTCTGTTTCTACTTTGTTTCAAGGGTTCAGTTCCTGGGTTTGCCACAGATTTCGTGTGTGACTCGTGGGCAAGTCACTCATGGAAGAATTTCAAAGGCACAAATGATGTGTATGTTCCTAATTCCTACTGAAAACCAAATAAGAGTTAGGCATATGAGTACCATCTGAACCTTTGAAAATGGACTCCTCCATCTCTCAGTGGGTATGTCTTCACTGCAATAAAACATCCATGGCTGGCCCAGATCAGCATCTTGCACTGCAGGGCTATAAAATTCCAGTGTAGATGTTTGGGGGACCTTCTCCCCTCTCAGAGCCTGGGCTCAAGCCAGAGCCTGAACATCTACACTGCAGCTTTATAGCCCCACAGTCTGAGCCCCATGAGCCTCAGTCAGCTGGCCTGGGCCCTGCAAGTGTTTTATTGTAATGTAGACATACTCTGAGTCTCAGGCAAGTCTACGCTACAAAATTAATTCAACCTAAGTTACTCTGATGTACAGCCATCGCAATAATTTAGTTGGTTTTAGACATTCACACTTCACTTCCTTGTATTGGTGGCAGGGCTGGATTGAGGGACAGGCAACCCAGGTGACCACATGGGGTGCTGGGCTTGGGGGGCTGTTTTTGTAATTAGCAACAAAAGGGAAAATAGAATGTTTGAAATAAAATGTTTCAGGTATTCCATATGTAGATTCATTTTTCACTAACCACCTAGAATGTTCTGGACCTTTGTAGAATCTCATAGAATCATAGAATATCAGGGTTGGAAGGACCTCAGGAGGTCATCTAGTCCAACCCCCTGCTCAAAGCAGGACCGATCCCCAATTAAATCATCCCAGCCAGGGCTTTGTCAAGCCTGACCTTAAAAACTTCTAAGGAAGGAGATTCCACCACCTCCCTAGGTAATGCATTCCAGTGTTTCACCACCCTCCTAGTGAAAAAGTTTTTCCTAATATCCAACCTAAATCTCCCACACTGCAACCTGAGACCATTACTCCTTGTTCTGTCATCTGCTACCACTGAGAACAGTCTAGAGCCATCCTCTTTGGAATCCCCTTTCAGGTAGTTGAAAGCAGCTATCAAATCCCTCCTCATTCTTCTCTTCCGTAGACTAAACATCCCCAATTCTCTCAGCCTCTCCTCATATGTCATGTGTTCCAGTCCCCTAATCATTTTTGTTGCCCTCCGCTGGACTCTTTCCAATTTTTCCATGTCCTTCTTGTAGTGTGGGGCTCAAAACTGGACACAGTACTCCAGATGAGGCCTCACCAGTGTCGAATAGAGGGGAATGATCACGTCCCTCGATCTGCTGGCAATGCCCCTACTTATACAGCCCAAAATACCGTTAGCCTTCTTGGCAACAAGGGCACGCTGTTGACTCATATCCAGCTTCTCATCCACTGTAACCCCTAGGTCCTTTTCTGCAGAACTGCTGCTGAGCCATTCGGTCCCTAATCTGTAGCGGTGCATTGGATTCTTCTGTCCTAAGTGCAGGACTCTGCACTTGTCCTTGTTGAACCTCATCAGATTTCTTTTGGCCCAATCCTCCAATTTGTCTAGGTCCCTCTGTATCCTATCCCTACCTTCCAGCGTATCTACCTATCCTCCTAGTTTAGTGTCATCTGCAAACTTGCTGAGGGTGCAATCCACACCATCTTCCAGATCATTTATGAAGATACTGAACAAAACCGGCCCCAGGACCGACGCTTGGGGCACTCCACTTGATACCGGCTGCCAGCTAGACATGGAGCCATTGATCACTACCTGTTGAGCCCAACGATCTAGCCAGCTTTCTATCCACCTTATAGTCCATTCATCCATCCCATACTTCTTTAACTTGCTGGCAAGAATACTGTGGGAGACTGTGTCAAAAGCTTTGCTAAAGTCAAGGAACAACACGTCCACTTCTTTCCCTTCATCCATAGAACCAGTTATCTCGTCATAGAAGGCAATTAGATTAGTCAGGCATGACTTGCCCTTGGTGAATCCATGCTGACTGTTCCTGGATCACTTTCCTCTCCTCTAAGTGCTTCAGAATGGATTCCTTGAGGACCTGCTCCATGATTTTTCCAGGGACTGAGGTGAGGCTGACTGGCCTGTAGTTCCCAGGATCCTCCTTCTTCCCTTTTTTAAAGATGGGCACTACATTAGCCTTTTTTCCAGGTTCTCTTAGAACCTTCCAGACTTACTGAAAACTACATTTCCTTGAAGCTTCTAGAATGTTGTCCACCATGTCGTCGCAGGTATATAGGAGACGGGGTGCTCCCAGTCAGTCAGTGAAATATACGAAAAAAGTGAAGTGAAGTGAGAGCCATGCTGCGATATTGTGAACCTTGTTTTATTGTGTACTTGTGAAAGTGTACTTTTGTTTTAAGACTTGAAGAGTGTAAGTAGTGACTAATAAAGAACATATTTAATGAGACACCAAAGATATCTATTGAACCCTATCTATGCAGCAATATCAAAGAAATACTATTACTTCTTATGCCATGCTTAACGTGTAATGTTTGATGACTTTCTAAGACGGCGGAACATAGACTTTTGCCCTCCCCAATACTGTGTTTTCCCCTGTAGAAAATAAAAGATCCCACTGAAAAAGCCTTCAGGAGCTCAGTATAGGAAGTGAAAAGCTCAACTGCAATCTAGTTTGCAACAAGGGGCAAATTTGATGGGAAAATGTCTGAAACAGAACAACATAGACTGCGCTTTAGGCAGCGATTGTCCCAGTGCATAAGAAATTGAGGAGTGAAGCGTAAATGATGGAAGTCCTGTTACTAAGGAATTAGCAGATTTACTTGAAGATAAGGAATGGAAATTTGAGAAAAGTGATGGAGCGTCATCCAGTTTTCCTGAAGGAACAAAGGAGAATGATGATAAAGAAGAATGTGGCTCACATGAAAAGGAGAGTAATGACAAAGGAAAATCTGGCTTACTGAAAAGGAGAGAAATGATAAAGAAGAATCAGCCTTGCATGGTGACAGAAACAGCAGTGAGAAAAATTGCACACCACAAATCAATACATCAGATCCTGCTTCATGGGCAGCAATCCTAAACTCTGCCAATATTGATTGTACAATTTTGAACTGGCTGGGAAAAATTGAGGATACAACCCTTCCAGTAAATGCAAAGAAGCAACACTTCTCAAAGTCATGCAGTGAAAGAGTGGTTGAGAATGGTGAGAAATTGAATTGGCATTGGCTAGTTTATTCAAAATCAACTGACAAAGTCTTCTGTTTTTGTTGCGAAAAATGTTTAACAAGAATGCCAAATTGTTACTTGTGCTTTCTGGGTACAATTACTGGCATAACTTAGCTGATGCTCTGAAGTAACATGAAAAGTCACCAGGCCGTAAAATAGCCTGGAGATCGAGTCCAGGCTCAAGCTGAATAAATGCATAGATGCAGAAAACCAGCTCATTTTTAATGTAGAAACCCAGCATTGGTGGAACGTGCTTGAGCATCTGATCTCAATCACCCTCTTCTTTGCAAAGAACAATTTGGCTTTCTGGGGCTCATTGGATAAGTTGTTCACTGAACATAATGGTAATTTCCTCGGTTTGGTAGAGCTCCTTGGGAAATACGACAATGTCATATTGCATGAGCAACCACGCTGAGTAGTTTGTAAAGAAGCTATGGACCATTACTGCAGCAAAACAATTCAAAACGAATGGATTGACCTTATGGCAAGGAAGGTGCTTGATAACATATTATGTAGCTCAGCAAAGCAAAGTACTATGCCATAATAATGGACTGCACTCCCGACATTCGTCACAGTGAAAAGATATCATTTACAGTAAGATTTGTTGATGATGAGGATGACTGTATCCAAGTAAAGGAACACTTTATAAGTTTCCAGTCTGTGGATGACTCTACTGGAAAAGGCTCAAAACTGTTTATGAATGTTTTGAATGAGAATTAAATAAAGCTTCAGGACTGTTGTTGCCAAGGCTACGACTATGGTGTGAACATGAGGGAAGAAACAGTGGCATCCAGGCAAGTATCCTTGTGCTGAATCCAAGAGCTTTCTTCATGTCTTGTGGTTGCCATTACCTTAACCTGGTTGTGTTAGATGCAGCATCATCTTTAGATTCAGTATCTCTCTTCGGAGTACTGCAAAGGATATACGTCTTGTTTTCAGCATCAGCTATCAGGTGGAAGATCCTCATGGAGAACATTACAAATCCGACCATGATGCCGCTAAGAGACACTTGCTAGGAGAGCTGCATTGACAGTGTAAGGCCAGTGAGATAACAAGTGACTGAGGTTTACGATGGTCTGATGGAACTGTCTCAGTCAAGTAAAGCCTAGGCCGGAATCTGACACAAGGCTCAAAGCCTGGCAAACCAGATCACTGGCTTGAAATTTCTGGTCTCAGCTGTGGTTTGGCACAATATCCCATTACAAGTAAACGTTGTAAGCAAGGTATTACAGACTCAGTCGATGGACATCACGACCACTAATACTTTAAGAAGCCGCCTTGATTTCGTTGTGGCCTACAGAGACAATGGAGTTGAAGATGCCATCACTGCTGCCAAAGAAATGGCAGAAAACTTAGGAGTTGAGCCTGTCTTCAAGGAAACTTGTATTCATCAGAAGAAGAGACAGTTTGGGTACGAGGACAGAGATGAGGTGGTGGGAAGCTTGGAAGAAAAATTCAAGAGGGAGCTTTTTCCTTGCTCGTTGACACTGCTCCAGTGTCCACTGAAGAAAGATTTGGACAAATGAGGCACCATGAAAAGATCTGGGGGTGGGGTTGTATGATCTTAGTAAACTGCCTGTGGACAGAAAAATACTCTTGAACAATTGTATGGACCTCACCAGATGCTGACACATGGGAAATGTTCAGATGTCAATGATAAAGACCTCTGCTTGTTGAACTGGACAACATCCATCACATTTTGTCACACAGGAAGCATTCTTCACTCTAAGTTCTCCAATTCATTCATGATGCAGAACTGAAGGACACTTTTCCTAATGTGTGAATAGCTTTGAGGATTCTGTTCAGGCTGCTGATCACAGTTGTGAATGGTGAGCACAGATTTTTGAAGCTCAGGCTCATTAAAATATATCTTTGATTGACAATGGCTGATGAGAGACTGATGTCACTTGCTATTTTATCGCTCAAAAATGCCATTGGCAAGTCTTTGGATCTGTCTGATGCTGTGCTTTGGTTCACGAGGGCAAAAGTGAGAAAAGTGATCTTTTGAACTAAAGGACTAGGGTTAACATTCTGAGACTGTCACCGACTGTAACACTATTTAATACTGGTCCACTGAATGGTGGTGCACAGTTCAATTTCGTGATGTTAGTACATTTCAGTTATTCTTCAAATCAAAAAGTTTCTATAGGCTTAGCAGAAATAACTTTTTTCTTTGCTTATGTAAGCAACTCAGTGTCGGCACTGACACTGTGTCGACCTAACTACGTTGACTTAAACGCTACGGTGTCACGGGCAGATTACATCAGTGGAAGCTACATTACAGAATTAGGCTGATGTAAACTGCGTTACGTTGACCTACCTCTGTAGTGTAGACCTCAGTAGACCTCAGGCCTCAGTTGTCCACTTGTGAGAAGGGGGTAATCTAGGGTGACCAGACAGCAAATGTGAAAAATCAGGACAAGGGGTGGGGGGGGGTAATAGGAGCCTATATAAGAAAAAGACCCAAAAATCGGGACTGTCCCTATAAAATCGGGACATCTGGTCACCCTAGGATAATCCTTCCAGGCCTTTGTCTGTCTTGTCTATTTAGGCTGTCATCTGTTCTGGGAAGGGACTGTCTCTAATGATGTGTGTGTAGAGTGCCTAGCACAATGGGACCCTGCTCTTGGTTCGGAGCTACTATAATACACTTAACAAATAATAATCCTGCAAACATTTTAACACAAGAATAATTGTACTGACTCCAGTCATCTTACTGATTTCTACAGAACTATTGATTACAAGAAGCATTTGTAAGATCGTGGCAATGTTTGTAGCTTTGTAAAGTCCTTTCTTCTGAATGCTGAAGTTCTGGGCCTCTCTACTTTTCCTCTTCATATGGAACACTTGCCTGTGCATCGAAGTTACTAGGAGCTGACTAATTTTGATTCTTTGTGTCTGTGAACACACAATAGTAAACAAACAAACCAAACAATGACATGGAAATGGATGGATACCTCACTGAAAATATGAGGGTGATTGTGAACTACTTATCCTAAGTAATTTTTCATTGGTAGGTCCTTTCATACTAACAGAAAACGTGAACCTCCATCTCCTGGAAGAACTCAGCCTCCCTTACATCCTAAGGACTTGGAAGCCTCACCACTCCCTGAAATCTCTGAATATTCTGGCAGTACCTTCCTTATAAACCAATAACCCCCTTGAAATTCATACTCTGAGTTTACTTCCATTTCATAGCATTCTTTCTGTCCAGTGCTCTCCAGAGAGGAATTTACTGCAACTCTCAGGCAACAACTGAGGGAAACTTCAACCCCCACCAATGCTATATAAGTGTAAGATGGAAAGGAGATTGATGGAAGATAGCAAGAACCTATATTACACAAAATATATCTCTGTAGCTCATGAAAGCTTATGCTCAAATAAATTTGTTAGTCTCTAAGGTGCCACAAGTCCTCCTTTTCTTTTTGAAAATATATCTCTGTCACTTCCCATACACGGCAACTTTTATAGACACACCAATAACATATCTGCGCTAGTGGGGCATCATAACTCGATAAGTAACACAACATATTCCAAATGTGCTCTCATGGATTCTTAATGTGGACTTCATGGGTGACTTATTTCTGTGTTGGAAGAGAAAAGAGTTGAAAGAGACACAAGGTTTGTATCCTGGTCTAATGTGTGTTTAGGAATATACACTCTTGAATAAGGATATTAGACAGCAAAAGCAAAGTGTGTCTTAGAATTCACAGGTCTCCAGATAACATCTCAGCTCCAGGCTGCTAGACTGTGAGCTGGTCTACACTTGAAAATTAGATTGACCTAGCTACATTCCTCAGAGCTGTGAACAATTTCACAGCCTGAGTGCTGCAGGAAGATTAAACTAACCCCACAGTGTAGATGTAGCTAAGTTGATAGAAGAAGCCTTCTGTCAACCTACGTTTCGCCTCTTGGAGATGGATTAACTACATGGATGGAAAACCTCGTCTGTCAATGTAGGAAGTGTCTACATTATGGTGCTACAGCACTGCAGCTGTGCCGTTGTAGCAGCTATAGTGTAGACATGCCCTGTGTCTATGTGCTTTTCTCAAACACTGTTCCAGTTGTTCTCTAGGTGTGAAAGCTCCCAGTCCTGAAGCCACTGTTCTCCATCACCATGCTATGGCTGTCCAGAAACATAAACGGAGGCCTGTTTCAATAACCAACTCTCTGAAACTCAAAGACTTCAAGTGTCCTGTATCAAAGCTCGAACAAGTTCAAAGGCACCTATTGCCCTCACCAATGCAATGAATGATGAACTAAGTCTTTCCACAATGGCTACTAACTCTTTCCACAGATTCAAATCCCGAGTTATTGATTTCAATAAAGTTATCAGTTTCATCACTCTTGACATCATTTTGTCATTCCCATGAGGCCAAGCAGAATGGCGGACATGAAACAGCCCCAACAAACAACCATGTCAAGTGATGGAGCCCTACTTATGTATGATAATGTGTCTGAATTTGTCCCCCGCGGGGTGAGGAATATGGAGATCACTTATAATTATGTGTTGAAATATGGTGTAAGCAGATAGTGGAGGTAAGTTCTGCTGTAAAATGATCTCCTTCCTGTTGAACAGAAATCAAGCTGTGCATTGCGGTAGCCTCTGGTCTTGAAGATTGCTAGCATTTACACATTCCTGTTGAAGGTCTATTGACTTTAAATAGTGGATCAACTGGATCAATTGCTGTTGTGGGTAAGAGAAATGGAATAAATCAAACAGGTTTTACTTAGGATAGCAACATCCTGGCAACAGTGCAATGAAAGTCCAAAGGGAAAATGACACTTTAAAAGACAAACACATTAATCACACTGACAGACAGCTGGGCTACATCTGTATTTTTGCAGGCATCAAAGGTACTGACTAGCGCTCAGATTCTGCAAGTGAAAGGTCAGAGGGCCTGGATTTCCTTCTGTGTTATTAATGTGCCCAAGATTTTCCAACTGTCTAGCCATTTGGGGTGCCCAACATAGGGTGTATTAAAGGGGTCTGATCTTCAAAAAGCAGCCTCCCTCTGAAAACCAGGCCCCTTTAAGGTGTCTCAGGCTGGGCATCCAAAAATGTAAACAACATAACAACTTTTTAAAATCTTGGCCACTGAGTGATCACTGTGACAGCTGGGAGAAAGATGGTACATTCTGCAATGATGAATCCATCGGACTAGCGAGGTGAGTCACTTTATTAAACACTGAATCATCTGTTTACAAGTGGTGATGTGCCCTGATCTGGAAAGCGTTATGTTTTTTTCCTATCGTGATTTTTTAATCACTTCACCATCAAGCACTGTATTTGCACTGACTAGTTAGGCCTCTGTTGTCACTACGTAATGAATCTCAGATTCACTGGAGAAAAAGTTCTGCTGCCAGGATTATGGCCTCAGTAAAGGGGATGGAATGGTGAGGTCAGGAATACACCTGCAGATTTTCTATGGCCGTATGTTTCTGCACTGTTCAGCATGTGGGATATTCTTGGCTTTCCAGAACCAGATAGTGGACTAGCAAAGAATGTGTCCACAGCTGCCTGGAGACTAGCTGTGGCGGAGGTCCATAAAGGGATGGACTGAAATTTCCAATTCTAGTTTCAACTGCTGAGCATTGTTTTCCTTTGCTAGCAATTTCTTTAATATGTATTACTATTTTTTCCACTGGATGGCAGCATAGTGAATGCATTTACAGCACCTCTTATTATGTCTTACTTAGAGGGACAATTTTAGTAAAGCTTCATGGCCGAGATAAAATTGGTTTTGGAGTATGGTGTTTGGCAACAACATTAGGGCTTAGCAAATTAGTCAGAGAATCTTTAACTGTTAAATCACACAGTGAGCTCTCTTATAATGTTTAAATTTGGCAAAGGGCAGGTACAGCAAAGTAACAAAGTCCCAGAAATGTTTAAATGTTCCCTGTGGCTTTGGATGCCTTTAAGCAAAACTAGGATACTAACCTACAGGTATCAAAGCACAGGAATGGCTAGCACTCCACCCTCAGCTCACCTTGTTGGGGATGACATGAGTCATGCACCCAAAAATATATAAGACCTGATTCTCCTCTGACCTAGCCAAAGCTCCTCTCAGAACCTTCTCATTATTGCTCTGACTCCCCCTGGCACTGGTGAGAACTGTCTATCTGACCAGGGAGCAGGGCCAGATCTGATTCCCTCCAGAGCTTGTTGATGTTGTTCTTGAAGTGGCCATGAGAGGTCATTCTTCAGAGTAATTGTGAGGTGGGCTTTAGCCTTTGCCGGGAGTAAATCCATGGGCCACCACTTTTGAATATGTCTCTCTCTATATAGGATGGAGCATACTTTCTCCTTGTTTTCTGCAAATACAGTAGAGAATACATCTCTTGTGTAAGCCCCTACTTTAGCTGTCATGCACTGTGCCTCCACGGGGTGGTAGAAAATTTTTTGTTTGGGATTCCGTGGTAATTAACAGAGTTTGTTATTTTTGTGGACTTCCGTCTGAACTGTTGCTGTAATTCAGCAAAATTTCTACATGAGGCTAAAGCAAAGGACGGGCACATAGAATCATAGAATCATAGAATATCAGAGTTGGAAGGGACCCCAGAAGGTCATCTAGTCTAACCCCCTGCTCGAAGCAGGACCAATTCCCAGTTAAATCATCCCAGCCAGGGCTTTCTCAAGCCTGACCTTAAAAACCTCTAAGGAAGGAGATTCTACCACCTTCCTAGGTAACGCATTCCAGTGTTTCACCACCCTCACAGTGAAAAAGTTTTTCCTAATATCCAATCTAAACCTCCCCCACTGCAACTTGAGACCATTACTCCTTGTTCTGTCATCTGCTACCACTGAGAACAGTCTAGAGCCATCCTCTTTGGAACCCCCTTTCAGGTAGTTGAAAGCAGCTATCAAATCCCCCCTCATTCTTCTCTTCTGCAGACTAAACAATCCCAGTTCCCTCAGCCTCTCCTCATAAGTCATGTGTTCTAGACCCCTAATCATTTTTGTTGCCCTTCGCTGGACTCTCTCCAATTTATCCACATCCTTCTTGTAGTGTGGGGCCCAAAACTGGACACAGTACTCCAGATGAGGCCTCACCAATGTCGAATAGAGGGGGACGATGACGTCCCTCGATCTGCTCGCTATGCCCCTACTTATACATCCCAAAATGCCATTGGCCTTCTTGGCAACAAGGGCACACTGCTGACTCATATCCAGCTTCTCATCCACTGTCACCCCTAGGTCCTTTTCCGCAGAACTGCTGCCTAGCCATTCGGCCCCTAGTCTGTAGCGGTGCATTGGATTCTTCCATCCTAAGTGCAGGACTCTGCACTTATCCTTATTGAACCTCATCAGATTTCTTTTGGCCCAATCCTCCAATTTGTCTAGGTCCTTCTGTATCCTATCCCTCCCCTCCAGCGTATCTACCACTCCTCCCAGTTTAGTATCATCTGCAAATTTGCTGAGAGTGCAATCCACACCATCCTCCAGATCATTTATGAAGATATTGAACAAAACCGGCCCCAGGACTGACCCCTGGGGCACTCCACTTGACACCGGCTGCCAACTAGACACGGAGCCATTGATCACTACCTGTTGAGCCCGACAATCTAGCCAGCTTGTGATCAAAACAAACAAATGCCTTTAGGAGCTATGTTGTCAGTGAAGCAGCTGCACATATGCACAGAACCTGCATGCTAAAAATGTTTGTGAAATATAGGGAAGAGGGGAAAAACAAGAATGAACAGCAGCTGCTTTGCCAAAATATTTATATTTCTTCAGTACTAAAAATAAGGAAAAGGTGACCAGTCCACATTCTGACCTTCATATTGTACTAATTTCAGCCAGTTAATTCAACACCTCACGTAAGGATTATACATCAAGGTGTGGCCAGAAGCCCGAAGTAAGGAGTAGCATATAGTTGCATTGCCTCAATCAGGAACAAGCCAAAATGTGTGTCCCTACAATTGTGGTTCTCATGGTTCTCTTTTGCTCTATGGGGAAGTAACCTGCACCAGACCTTTACATGTATGGAGGAGGAGCTCAAAAATGGGAAGAGAGTAGTGCAGTGGGAGGCGGACAGTGGAGATGAGCTGATCTGCACTCTGAACTCCTGAGAAGGAGCACCACAGGAGTCTTTGCTGCCTGAGGCCTGTCCATGGTGAGTTGACTGAGCCTACAGAGAAGGGACCTGTGAGACTCTGAAGGGCAGAGACTTTATCTCTGTGTTTAGTACTTTTCTTTACTCTGTGGGGAGAGGTGACTGTTAGGAAGTGATCCGGGGAGGAAACTGCATAGCATACTGGGTGCAGGATTTAGCTGCCTATCACTGGGCCCTGGATTGGAGCCTGGTGGAGAGGGTGGGCCTGGGTTTCCCTACTAACCCTTAAAGAGGATCAATGGCAGAGGGCTATCCCTGAATGGGGAACCTAACTTGGGGGAGAAGACCCTGGAGATAAAAGGGTCTGGGCAATGAGAACTTCACCCAAGGGGGAACCCTGAGGCCCCTGCTTAATCCTGGAAGCTCACCCGTTGATGGACTCCTTATACATACCCTGAAAGGGACAGATTTGAATATGTGACCTGGCCAGAGGACAGAGCTACTGGAAGGAGAGAACCCCAGGCCAGATAGGCAGTGAGAAATCAGGATGGCCAGGAACCCTGCCACTCTACTTCCCCACCTCCACCTGACCACAAGGTGCTGCTGGGGTGAGCATCCTCCTTCACAGTGGCCTGTCAATGATTAGTGAGTATTTTAACCAATCACTCTGCAAACCTTTAAGTGCTACAACTCTGTGGCTTATGCTTTTGGTGCTAATTCTTTTTGTTACTTATTTACATTGCAGTAGCTCCCAAAGACCCCAATCAGGATTAGAGCCCTCTGTACTGGCAAACATAGGAAGCCACCATCCTTGCATCAAAGAATTTACAATTTCATTTGAGACAAAATGCAACAAGTGACTGTGATAAACAGTAAGAGGGAAGGGAGGGGGGAGGGAGGTAGAAGGTATCTATAGTATGTTTATGTGGTTACATGTGGGCTAGCTATTTGTATGGTCTGATGTTTTTGGATCATTTAAAATATTGATGTCCTATTTTCCTCTGATGGCACCTCTGATAATTTGCTGATTTCTTGTAGGCATCACAGCAGAGGTGGGTCTTGAGATGTGATTTGAAGCAGAAGAGCAGAGCTGGTTAAAAATTTCCCACTTTTGAAATTTCAATTATATTTTTCATTGAAAATTTGATTTTTGAGGCGGGGGAAACTCAGAAAATGTTCAAAGAACAAAAAAAATTTCAACAAAATAATTGGGGTTTTTCAGTCTGTTCAGAGTGTGGTCCAAATTTTTTTAATCAACAAATGATGAAATTTCAATTAAAAAAATTTCTTCATTGTGTTTTTGACCAGCTCTAGAGGAAAAAGTGGCCTGCGGATTGTTTTGGGAGGAGAGTCCTATCTAAGGGATAGAAGGCATCATGGGTAGAAACTGTGAAGATGTTTTTTGGATAGGTAAATAGATACTCTGGGCTGGCATCATTCACAGACCAGAGAGTAGGTAGGGGGTAACGTGATAGAAGACAAGAGTGGATATATAGGGAGGAACAGAGGCCCTAATGGTAAAAAAAGAAGCTTGAACTTGATGAAGTGGAAAACAGGGTGCCACAGGAGGAATAATAGGGGTGATCCAGTCAGAGCAATAGGCAAAGAAGATCATCTTCAGAGCTGAACTGGAGCTTGCTGGGAATTTTCCAGTGGAATGATTTTCTGACTGAACATTCAGTTTCTGCAAAACTGAACTTTTTGTGGAAAAATTTTAATTTTGCTGAAAATTTTCAATTTTCCTTTGGAAAAATTGAACCTAAATATTTTATTTTGGACTGGTTAAACCTAAATCAGAATATTTCATTTTATTAAAAATTCCTTTAACTGCATTTCTCTAGGTTCATTGTTTTATGGAAGTTGTAGTGGGGTCCCCCATTGTCTCCTATGGGCTGGGCTCCCTTGATGACTAAATCTCCTATTGTGTAATCCAGACCTAGCTGACTCAGATTTGTGGGGCACTGAGGAGTCACATGGCTCTGGGTGCATCATGGGAGATGTAATCCTGCCAGAGTGACTGCTCTAATGCACTAGGCAGCTTGAGCAACTGAGTCTGCATTGAACTAAGGGAAAGATTGAACTACAAGTGCCATAAGGCAAGAGAAATGCAATTCAGTGTTGATCTGACTCAAAATGAAGCATTCAGATCAATTCAACAAACTGAAACAAAACAGTTTGATTTCAGGAATGTTAAAATGTTTCATTTTGATTGAAAATGTTGAAACTTTCCATTCTGACATATCAAGAATGGATATTTTTTTCTGAATTTTGGTTCTGTGAACATTTTTGAAATTTCAACTTCTTGTGCTGTTTTGAGACAAAACCAAATGCTGAAATATCAGAATTTCCCATGAGAAATTGCAACTTTTGCTCAGCTTTAAGCTGTTCTAGAGGGGGCCAGTTTGGGTGTCTGGGAGGTTACAATAATGCAAGTGTAGGAGAGTTTTGTTGCTGAGCATTTTGGTGGACAGAAATGAAAGACTCGGCTTTAGAAATGTTATAGAAGAAAAAGGATCAAATTTTAGACACAACCTGTATATCCCAATTTGTAGACACAACCTGAATATTCCAAACAAAGGAGAGGGAGCAGTCAAAGATGGTCACCAGGTTGTGGGTCTGTTTAACACAGAAGATGGTGGTGTCAAGAGTGATAGAGAATGAGGTAATGGAGAAGGCGTGTGAGGAAAGATAGGTGGTTCACGGACTAACTTTCATACAGATCAGATAGAACTTCAGTCTGGGATCTTCAATGAAGTCTAAAGGAGCCAGGTGCCCAAATCCTATTGAATTTCAGTGTGAGTTGGGTGTCTAACTCCCTTAGTCTCCCTTGAAAATCTCAGCTGCAGTTTTAACGTTTTGTCTGTAAACAACCAATAACATGGCGAAGTCTATGGAATGCAATGTATCTATTTTTTAGGTGAAGGGCTGAGACAACCCTGCCTATCTATATTTGAATGTGTGGCTCTAGGAGGACCATAGGCCTGATTCTCCCTTACTGTGGGTATAAACAGCTGTCCTTCTGATCTGACCCCATACTGCAATCTTTCCCCTTCTTCTCAACGTATATTCCCTGAGAATCTTCTACCACTCTCTGGACTCTGTGGAAGGCAGCAGTTCTAAGATTCAGGGTGGGATGTTTGTTCTCCCCTGTGCACTGTTGCCCTCTGCTTCTTCAAACTGCAGGGAGCATGTTATAATAATACTCATGTACTGCTATATATTTTTCTAGCACTGTACAAATATTAACTGATTAATACCCAGGACTCCTGTCTCCCATTCCACTAGACTCCAGTGGCCCCCAGGCAAGTCATTTAACCGACCTCGTCTTAGTGTTGCCATCTGTTATACGTTGTTTTTAATTGTGCTCTGAAAATTGAAGCAAATGGAACTAGAGCTAAGACATGCAAAAATAGTTTGCACAAGATGATGGTAAGCTCTTTGTGAATCCCTTGTCAACCAGGTTACCTTTTAACCATTCATTCATGGGACTCAGCACTGTTAAACTGTGTGCAAGGAAGAGAGTGTTCATTTTTGCACACTGAGTGAGTTTCCCCAAGCTCTGTGTTGCTTGAAAGCTTGTCTCTCTCACCAACAGAAGTTGGTCCCATAAAGGATATTATCTCATCCTCCTTACCTCTGTAATATCCTGGGACAACAACACTGTATATGGTTTGAACTGGATCAGTCTTCATTCTTTGAAATGGGGATAGAAGAAAAGAGGTTTCAAACTGTACTAGGTGGCAACATAGAGGCATAAGCAGCAGGAAAAGTGTCACTAAAGCAAGCAGATACAACTCTGAGCAGCCTACAAAAGGCTAAGACCTCAAAATCTTGCCATAAAAAGGCATCATCTATAGAGGGACCAACAACCCCATATCTCCATTTGCCTACTGCTAGGTCTCCTCTTTCATTCTGCGAGTCTTCTGTCCTCCCTGTTCACTTGCAATCAGTTTGTAAACTCCAGTCAGAGAAAGGAAAAACCAACATTCAGCCGGCTTCCAGACATTCACTAACTTCAGAAGAACCTGACCCAATCTTCCCACATACCCATGGATGAACTGTCTGCTTCCCATCTCCTCAATTGCCCCTTCTCTTTCCTCCAGGCAGGCTGTAGGTCTAGAGCCAATTCCTTCCAGGGTTACTACAGGCAGATCCTCCCTCTCCTAGGGTAGGCAGATCTCTGAAGTCAGCTTTCTCCCTGTTCCCCTCCTGATCATTCTTTTCATCTGGAAGTCCCTCCTTCCAGACTTGACATTCCTGGCTGGTGTTGTGGGGGCAGATCCATCTGTAGGCCAGACCAGTCACCACTTCTTTCCTTAACCCAGAGTGCAGTTTGTACAGCAGAACCAGAATGAACCCAGCTTGCCTTTGCAATCTCATGAGTTGACAGAAAAAAAAAAATTTATTATACATTTTGTGAAAAAATTGTCTTGGAAATCATGGAGACGCAATAGGGCCTCTATCTTGCAAAGACACGTACATGTTTGATCTGCTGCAGTTCCAGGGATGTCTCACACAGGTAAAGTTGTGCATGCGCATATGACTTTGCAGGATTGGGGCCTGAGGCACTAAGCAGAAGTGCTTATAGGATCTGTAGACAGTCATTTGAAAATGTACTTCATAACCTCTACCTCGACCAGAAATAAAAAAGAATCAAACAAAACAAAACAAAAAAATAGGAATGCATAAAACAAGATTACATTACTGCATAGGATGTGTTTTTCTGGGGTCTTTGGAGGTACCTCATCCAGCTCTTTTGCATTATTTCAACACTATTCCATGGCTTCATCCTCCTGCCAAACTATTACATTCAAACAAAGGCTCTTAAATGGCATCAGATCAAAACTGGGTCATGCGAGTAAGAGAAATTATTTCTGAAAGATCCCCACCATCTTCCTGTTTTTCCCATCTCATTTTATGGGTTGTTTTGATTTGCTGTTTTGTTTTGCTGTTTTGTAAGATTTTTTCTTACAATACTTGCATAGAATCTTTGGAGAAATTAGATATTCTGGAAGCCTAAAGGCTCTTTCACTATCTAAACACAACTTGAACTATTTCAAGCAAATCCCTCTTGTCCTAGTAGTGCGGCCATGGGTGGGTGTTTTCCCCCCTCTCATTTTAAATTGTGGAAACGATTAGATATTGTGTGGCACACATCAAGCAAACTAGGTTTTGATTACTTATGCACATTTATAACCCATACTTCCCTAGCTAGCTTTCTGCCATCCAAACTTAGTTCACTCATTGAGCTGAGCTATCTTTCCAGTTTGACTCCTGATCACAGTACCTAACTGCTTAATTGCAGCCATCTAAGTCAGAGGTTTGTTAATAGTAATAACCATAATAAAATTTGCCATACCTAGTTAAATATTAGCTATATGATAGAGTTAAGAAAACCTAATGCAATATACATCTTCAGAGATCTATAACTGAATCCAGCTTGTATTTGAATACCAAATTATCTGCTGATTATTATGCATAGTTTAGCAGTGTAACAAAAACATGATGTTGCAGTCATGCTGTGCATGCTGTAGTTAGATTTCCTTGTTTACAGTAACAGCTGTAAACACAGTCTAACTCAGGCTTGATTTGAAAGCAGATTTCCCATTGTTTCATGCATTTACCATGTTGTGAAAGCTAGAATTTCAGAATTTTTTGCACATGCTTATTGATTACATCTCAGAACAGCCTGCATTGGTACAGACACTTTTATAATGCCACAGTTTCAAGGCTATAGTTAACAAAGGACCAATTTTCCATTTCCATTATAAATACAGACAATTTTGCAAACATTTGCTGTATAACCCACCATTTAAGGCCTTGAATTCAATGGGATAACTTATGTGTATGAAGTTAAACACATGCGTAAATGCTTTGCTGCATCAGGGTTTTAATCTGCATCTATCCATTTGACTGTACAGGTTGTCAGACCAATTTCTTCCATCAAAGTGATTTAAATAAGACAGCCTAGTAGACTGACCAAAAAAAAGACTTTTTGATGCAATCTCTTTTTTACCCTTTTAAAAAACATTTTCATTGAAAAAGTAACTGTTTATTTTAATTAATACTGTGCCTACATAAATTACTTTGTGCTTTTCTCTGCTATTGAAAAAAATATAAAAAGCCTTGTTATTTTAATATGAAAGGTAGGGAAAGGGCATACACCCTGGCTATTTTTATAAGGTTTCTGCCATTTAAAAACACAACAATATATTCTGCTGAAGTGATGATGAGTCTATTGATTTGGGCAAGATCCTCAGGTCCATTAACTCTGCTGTGTGCCACACCAGCTATGCAAAGCAGTCCTAATGCTAGTTTAGCCAGGCACTTGAGGATTCCCCAGTAAAGAAAAATTTCTGAGTAGCATAGAACCACCATAGTGGCTGCTTGTTTCAAACCCTCCCAGCCACTGGTCAGAGAAAAGAGGGTGTAGCTTGGAGGTATTTATGGCCCAGCAATCCCTGACTACCAGAACAGCCAAGCAGCCCATGGCATCACAGAGCGCTCTAAAGCTGCTCCAATTTACAATAGGGATGAGTCTGGGAGTCAAATGGCCCCTGGATGGGGGAGTGCACAAGGGCGGATAGGGATGTGTCTGGAAGAGGTAAGTGTTTTCATGCTGCCTTTCTTTGTCACAGTACCCAAAGTCCAGGGAAATTCTGGCTCTTCCTGTTCCTTGAGATAGTCTACACATGTTGTACAAATAGACTGTACATCATACAAGATATGAGGAACAGCTTTAATCAGCCACTTCTTGGACATACAGGTAGGTTGAGTAACCTTCAGTCCTATGTATGCAGGTGACCCCAAGGGAGAAGGAGCTAGTCTTTTCCAGGCTCAGGCTTCATACAGGGAGAAGGTGCCATGTTTTCAGTCATGTTTCAGAGTGAAACTGTACTTTAAAGTGATGAGCAAACTACAGACTGTCCAGAAATTTAATGAGGTTAAACATTCCAAAGTTCAAATAAATAAATTCCTTCTTGCATCACTCCCCATTTCTACCTCATATAGGCCCTTCTTAGGTGTTTACCTGGCCCAGACCTTCTCCCTCTAGACTGCCACTAAAGTCAGCTGCTCAATGATAAGAGAACTAGTGGTAGGAAGGTTGATCTATTTGATAGGGCAACTGAGTGGAACACAGCAGACCTGAGTTCAATTCCTGGCTCAACCACAGACTTCCTGTTTGACCTTGGGCAAGTCACTTAATCTGCACTGTGTCTCTGTTCCCCATTGATGAAACGGAGATAGTACTTACTTAATCCATTCATGATTTTAAGGCACTCAGATACTATAGTGATGAAAGAGACCCTTATTTGAAAGTTATTCTTTCTAGTTCTTCTCCTCCTGTCTAACCATCTCCATCTACTTTGCTCTAAAAATGTTTATGGCTGCAGGAATTATTGGGAGATCAAACTAGGTGATCATAGCTGTCCTTTCTGGCTTTAAAGTCTGTGAACTCTTTCCTGCAATGAAAAAAGTGTCCCTGATCTCCATGTCCATTGTCACCTTTTTCTGGGGGTTGGCCTGCACTTGGTTTTTGCACCAATTTTTTACTAAATTGATAGAAAAATTGCGAGTGTGGATGCAGTTATACTGATCAAAATATGATTATATCAGCATAAATGCTTCAGTAAATTTACCTAAGCAAACTATACTGATAGAAACACCTTTATATTGATATAACTGCATCTACATTAGAGGTTGCACCCAAGTTTACCATATTGGTATAAAAATTATGTGTAGACAAGTCCTGATCTGATCCTAGGTTCTTGGGTTCAAACGTCTAGAACAAGGTACACATAAGATATTATTTGCATTATTGTCATGGATCAGGATTCCAGTGTGCTAGATGCTGTACAAACACAGGCCCAAAAGCTGGTCCCTGGCCTAAAGCACTTACAGGCGAAGTAATTGCCACAATGCAGTAAGCACATTTCAAAATGGCCAGTTGCGTGGCTAAGTGGTCATTTGCATGTGCACCTACAACAGCTGTGCACCCAAATGAGGTTCCCCAAATCCGGGCTTTTCTGTGGGTTTGTAGGATGCTCTGTAGTTGGATATTTTTCTTTATAGTCTTCCCAGTCTTACCCATTTCCTGCTTCCTGGTTTTATTCCAGGCTGTCTGTAGCATGTGGGTATTCTATTCACAAGTGTTTCAATTCTGTGTTAACACAATGTGCATGGTATGAGCTTTGTTCATAACAGTTGATTTTCATTTGACATCTGAGTAGCTTTGTACGTGAATAGATTAATTATAGCACTCAAAGTAGGTTCTCACTAGTTAAGGTTTTAATGAGGTTTCCATATTAATCCAGATTTTGCATATACATCCCCAACCCTCAGAAAAAAGCATTTGAGTCCAAACTGGCAAGTGAGGGGAAAAGGAAGGAGATATTTTTTGGCCTAGATTTTAGATACAGTTTTATTCAAAGCCTTCAAGATCCCCCCTCCTTTCCTCAGCTCTTTCAGTTGCTCAGAATCATTTTTTAATTCTTTGGGGGCTGAAAATGTCTTTGTTTGGTCTTTCTCAGTCCAAGGGAGGGGGGGTGGTTATTATTATTTTAAACTTCAAAGGGCAGGCATATTTCCCCTCCTATTGTGATGTCATTTTGCGTTCACATAACTTATATACAAATGCACAAAGCCTTGGAAACAAGCAGGGAGAACTGGAGGTCCTGGTGATGCCAAGGAACTATGACGTGATTGGAATAACAGAGACTTGGTGGGATAACTCACATGACTGGAGTACTGTCATGGATGGTTATAAACTGTTCAGGAAGGACAGGCAGGGCAGAAAAGGTGGGGGAGTAGCACTGTATGTAAGGGAGCAGTATGACTGCTCAGAGCTCCGGTACGAAACTGTAGAAAAACCTGAGTGCCTCTGGATTAAGTTTAGAAGTGTGTGCAACAAGAGTGATGTAGTGGTGGGAGTCTGCTATAGACCACCGGACCAGGGGGATGAGGTAGATGAGGCTTTCTTCCGGCAGCTCATGGAAGCTACTAGATCGCATGCCCTGATTCTCATGGGTGACTTTAATTTTCCTGATATCTGCTGGGAGAGCAATACAGCGGTGCATAGACAATCCAGGAAGTTTTTGGAAAGCGTAGGGGACAATTTCCTGGCGCAAGTGCTAGAGGAGCCAACTAGGGGGGGCGCTTTTCTTGACCTGCTGCTCACAAACCGGGTAGAATTAGTGGGGGAAGCAAAAGTGGATGGGAATCTGGGAGGCAGTGACCATGAGTTGGTTGAGTTCAGGATCCTGACGCAGGGAAGAAAGGTAAGCAGCAGGATACGGACCCTGGACTTCAGGAAAGCAGACTTCGACTCCCTCAGGGAACGGATGGCCAGGATCCCCTCGGGGACTAACTTGAAGGGGAAAGGAGTCCAGGAGAGCTGGCTGTATTTCAAGGAATCCCTGTTGAGGTTACAGGGACAAACCATCCCAATGAGTCGAAAGAATAGTAAATATGGCAGGTGACCAGCTTGGCTTAATGGTGAAATCCTAGCGGATCTTAAACATAAAAAAGAAGCTTACAAGAAGTATAAGGTTGGACATATGACCAGGGAAGAGTATAAAAATATTGCTCAGGCATGTAGGAATGATATCAGGAGGGCCAAATTGCACCTGGAGCTGCAGCTAGCGAGAGATGTCAAGAGTAACAAGAAGGGTTTCTTCAGGTATGTTGGCAACAAGAAGAAAGCCAAGGAAAGTGTGGGCCCCTTACTGAATGAGGGAGGCAATCTAGTGACAGAGGATGTGGAAAAAGCTAATGTACTCAATGCTTTTTTTGCCTCTGTCTTCACTAACAAGGTCAGCTCCCAGACTGCTGCGCTGGGCATCACAAAATGGGGAAGAGATGGCCAGCCCTCTGTGGAGATAGAGGTGGTTAGGGACTATTTAGAAAAGCTGGACGTGCACAAGTCCATGGGGCCGGACGAGTTGCATCCGAGAGTGCTGAAGGAATTGGCGGCTGTGATTGCAGAGCCATTGGCCATTATCTTTGAAAACTCGTGGCGAACCGAGGAAGTCCCGGATGACTGGAAAAAGGCTAATGTAGTGCCAATCTTTAAAAAAGGGAAGAAGGAGGATCCTGGGAACTACAGGCCAGTCAGCCTCACCTCAGTCCCTGGAAAAATCATGGAGCAGGTCCTAAAAGAATCAATCCTGATGCACTTGCATGAGAGGAAAGTGATCAGGAACAGCCAGCATGGATTCACCAAGGGAAGGTCATGCCTGACTAATCTAATCACCTTTTATGATGAGATTACTGGTTCTGTGGATGAAGGGAAAGCAGTGGATGTATTGTTTCTTGACTTTAGCAAAGCTTTTGACACGGTCTCCCACAGTATTCTTGTCAGCAAGTTAAGGAAGTATGGGCTGGATGAATGCACTATAAGGTGGGTAGAAAGCTGGCTAGATTGTCGGGCTCAACGGGTAGTGATCAATGGCTCCATGTCTAGTTGGTAGCCGGTGTCAAGTGGAGTGCCCCAAGGGTTGGTCCTGGGGCCGGTTTTGTTCAATATCTTCATAAATGATCTGGAGGATGGTGTGGATTGCACTCTCAGCAAATTTGCAGATGATACTAAACTGGGAGGAGTGGTAGATACGCTGGAGGGGAGGGATAGGATACAGAAGGACCTAGACAAATTGGAGGATTGGGCCAAAAGAAATCTGATGAGGTTCAATAAGGATAAGTGCAGGGTCCTGCACTTAGGACGGAAGAATCCAATGCACCGCTACAGACTAGGGACCGAATGGCTAGGCAGCAGTTCTGCGGAAAAGGACCTAGGGGTGACAGTGGACGAGAAGCTGGATATGAGTCAGCAGTGTGCCCTTGTTGCCAAGAAGGCCAATGGCATTTTGGGATGTATAAGTAGGGGCATAGCGAGCAGATCGAGGGACGTGATCGTTCCCCTCTATTCGACATTGGTGAGGCCTCATCTGGAGTACTGTGTCCAGTTTTGGGCCCCACACTACAAGAAGGATGTGGATAAATTGGAGAGAGTCCAGCGAAGGGCAACAAAAATGATTAGGGGTCTAGAACACATGACTTATGAGGAGAGGCTGAGGGAGCTGGGATTGTTTAGCCTGCAGAAGAGAAGAATGAGGGGGGATTTGATAGCTGCTTTCAACTACCTGAAAGGGGGTTCCAAAGAGGATGGCTCTAGACTGTTCTCAATGGTAGCAGATGACAGAACGAGGAGTAATGGTCTCAAGTTGCAGTGGGGGAGGTTTAGATTGGATATTAGGAAAAACTTTTTCACTGTGAGGGTGGTGAAACACTGGAATGCGTTACCTAGGGAGGTGGTAGAATCTCCTTCCTTAGAGGTTTTTAAGGTCAGGCTTGACAAAGCCCTGGCTGGGATGATTTAACTGGGAATTGGTCCTGCTTCGAGCAGGGGGTTGGACTAGATGACCTTCAGGGGTCCCTTCCAACCCTGATATTCTATGATTCTATGAACTTACAAATGGCAAAAGGTAGAAACTTCAAACTTATTTCCAATTTGCACTGATGTAAATGAGAGGAGAATCAAGCCCATAAGAATTAAAGGCTGGATTCTAATATCCTGACTTAATCTATGAACACAATCACATTGATTTCAGTGGCAGTAATCCTAGAGTAAGGTGTTAGTCAGCAAACGTAAGGGCATCTGAGTCTGGCCTTAAGAAAAATAGAAAGACTTATTAAGTGTATTAGGTTAATAAAAGAACTCTTACAGGAAAGAGAGGATAAGTGTGATGAACTGATTAAACAGAAAGTGGCACCAGTTCTAGTATTTTGGTAAGCCAGCAAGACAACTTGTCATTGTCTTCTTCCCAAACATAACACACTCCTGTTGCCCGTGATCACACCACTATGTATGGGGTAGCCTTGATGATTTTTTGGAGTGCTTGTGATAGGATTCTTTGGCCTACAGCCCAGTCTCTGTTGATTTATTTTTGACAGAGCATTCTGGGGGAATTATAAGGGTCCCCCTCAGTTTCCTGCTGCAAAAGTTCAGCTTAGTTGTCTGTGTTGTGATCTAGGCACAGTAGCAACATTTCCCCCCCGCCATGAACAACGGTCTGAGTAAATTGGGGATCTCCTGGGCCCAGCGCCATAGGCGGTTTTGTGTGTACATTCTGGTACCATTCAGCACACATAGTGCGTTACAAACATGATTTCTCATCACAAACACATGGCTGCTACCAGGACCAGCACCCAGGAGGGAAGGAAGTATTGGTTTACCGGTCTGTAAAATGGGGGTGCAAAGGAAGAAAGGTAAGGGTATGTCTGTACAGCCTGCAGGAGTGAGCCTCCCAGCTGGGATGATAGACTTGGGTTAGTAGGACTTGCACTAGTGTTTGCTGTCTAAACATAGCTGTGTAGACAGCACTGTGATGTTATGACTAGGGCTGGATCTTGGGCTCTGGGCTCCAAAGCCTGAGCTCCAGCCCACACCGCAACTTCAAAGCGCTGTCTCTACATCTATTTTTAGAGTGCTAGGATGAACTCTGCTAGCCCCAGTTTGTTGCTCACTCCCACAAGTTGTGTAGACATACCCTAGTGACTTGACCAAGGCCACAAACAGAGTCTGTGTCAGAGTTGGGATTGGAATGCAGGAGTCTCTGGTCTAGTGACCCAGGGCTGAGATCCAAACTGCCTCTTCTGACATCTTAGCTGTAGGTGTTTGCTTAAGAAGAAGCTTGCAGCAGCCCTAGCGCTCTTGGCTGCTGCCTGAGCTGGATTACCCCAAAGCTGCGAATTGAAATGGGACCGTCCAAAAAGTGAAGATGATGGCTTGCGCAGACTTCATTGGCCAGCTCTCAGCTACTTTAGAGGGACTGTTAATAACCTTTGGTCTTTAGCAAGAGACCAGCTTTCAGTCAGGGTAATCGGCTTACATCCATATTAAATTAGTTTACAAGAATAAAGCTAGAAACTTTTCAAAAGAATGGAAGCCAAGTTTCTCCTTTACATTTATAGCTCCTGAAAGTCCTTACATAGCTTAAAAAAAGCCTTATATCTCTTGTATCGATAACAAAATGTCTACACTCGTTCTATGCATACTGAAACTTCTTAGCAACTGCCTATTTGAATTACTTTATAAAGTAGTGTGTCAATTTGAAAATCATTAGGTATTCCTACCAGGAGTCAAAGACCACATTCAGAGTGGATTACATGCACATTTCTTAAAAGTGTTAATGTGCTAATCTGCTGGTTACTTGATCCAGGCAAAATGCCATGATATTCCACATGAGCAAAATACCATGGTTCTTGGAGATTTCATATAAATATTACCCACTGTGTTTCCACATTTGAGGTGGGATACTTGTCTATTAAAATCATCAAGACAGAACTGCTATCTGGATATAAGCAATATTATTTTATTTATTAACGTCAGATAAAACTTCTTTCTAATAAAAATCCTTGCAAATAAGGAACAGAACATTAATCTGATTTGTCATGTATTCGACGTAAATATCTCAGATACACCCTGAAGCAATAAAAGCACATTATACAGCCTGCTTTACCGTTGTGACCAATAATGAGGACTTACTGTACTCTATATAGTCCAAAACCAAAACAGAGCATGGGAGGCACTATGACTATTACAACAACACATGGCAAGCCAGGGTATTGATTCACAATGAATAAGACCTCTCATTTACTAAGAGCTCATTCTTTATGAAAGCTTCCAGACTATAGAGTACTCCTGATGCCATTAAAGGGAAAAATTACTTATTGAAGAACTGATGTAGGTCTGTGCCACACAAACTCTAGGCACATTGTGATTTTTAGACTTGCAGCATGTATCCTGCATTTCTTGTGATGGCAGCTTGTGTATGTATGTATTCTTTTAAATATTAGGGCTGGATGAACTGAGCTGGATAAAAATAAGAATTGGCCTGATCCTCACCCCAGTATGTGAACTGCCCCAAACACTTTTTGTTTGTTAAGTTTTGCACGTCTGTGTTCTTCCTGGGGATTGCCACCATCAGAATCACAGATACCAAAGACAAAGAAAGAGGTCTCACTCATTTTTCAAGCAGAAGTCCCATTCACTCTCTGAGGAAGCAGAGCAGGGTCAGGCCCAGAGTTTGGACTTGTATCATTTAGCTGTAATAAATATCCTAACTCAGAGAAGACACAGAAATACACAACATAACAATGCAAAATCCTGGAGGCCTCACACAGGCCTGCAAGAGCCAAAATTCAGAAGAAATGCCACAATTCTATGGCAGAGTGATATGAGGAGCCTGCATAGGGGGACTCCATGGCTGCGATCCTTGGCTCATTACAGAGGAAGCGACTGTGTAGGGTCTAGGAGTGTGGCCAGCGAGTCTGTGCAAACTACATGCCCACATGGCCAAAACCCTGCATTGCATGGGATGGCAGGCCTTTCCGCGGCTTCTCTTAACAGTGACTGTGACACCAACACCCTTGGTGCAAAAATTCGTCCCAGGATTTGCTGCATGTGCAAGGATTTGGCCCTGACTGTGTAAAACGTTCCATGCTGTATTCCGTAAAAGAGAATGCAAAGGCTTTTATATACTTGCAAAGCCACTTTGAGTGTACTTGTCTTTGAAGGGTCTGATACGCAGGAGTGCTGGCAAGAAAATAAAACTTTATTTCCTACTCCCAGGCATATGATTAGGGGGACTCAGCCCCATATTCCTTTCATATGACACTGTTCAGTGTCAACTGACTTCATTGGCTACTGTTTTTTGGCACGCCACTTAAATCCTGTTTTGAGGGCTTATGTGGTACATATGTGATTCACCTGCCTTGGGCTGATCTTCTGCACAAGGTTGAATTTCACTCTGTATGTGTGCCATGAATTTGCATTCGCATTAGCAGGAGTATGACATAAAAAGAGAATATACCATATGTCTTTGTATTCACAGGTATAGAAACGTGGGACGAGCCATAAACCAGCCCTAAATCTTTGCTACAAACCCTGCTGCAGTTGAATGTTAGTGAGTACGTTTTTGTTCAGCACTTAATGCATGGTGCTGTCTGTTTGCTGGTGCTTAGTAATTTGGACTATGTTAATGTGAACTAGGTACCTTTCCAGCACGCTAGCAGGGTCTACATGGGGCAGTTAGAGAGGAGCACATTAGAGCGCTTTAAAAATGGCACCATTTGGCATGCTTTGCCCCACCATATAGTCAAGCCCATAGGCTCAATGAGAGTAAATG
The DNA here is from genome assembly GCF_965152235.1 of Eretmochelys imbricata. Lineage (NCBI taxonomy): Eukaryota > Metazoa > Chordata > Testudines > Cheloniidae > Eretmochelys > Eretmochelys imbricata. Next base: position 66,249,827 of record NC_135574.1, on the reverse strand, counting down.
AGACTTAGGCTCCTAAGCCAGGTATGCGTTGCGATACCTGAACACCTTTAAAAATCTGGGCCTACGTCTGTCAGGATAGCACCTTTCATAAGCACTAAATGCATGCTGACATATTTAAAAAATATAGAAGTTAGCTATTGGTTTACATATGGAAGGAGTCAATTTTATACATCTTTTTTTTGATTACAAAAGACTCTTATTCCCATAGGTTCATATGCTGTAGTGAGAGAAAACAATACCCTCTTGGTATTCATTCTTCACCTCATACTCTGTGGGCCAACAGGTTTTTGGGTATTTAAAAATATCTTTAACCGAGATGATCTGAAAATGTTGCATTGTGTGAAAAATTGAATTAGAAAAACTTAAATGTAAACAACTGCTGCACTCAATCAAACTAAAAACTACAATAGGACAAAACATCCAAATCTCATGACACTGTGGTAAGCATTGTATTTTTGTTCCTTGCATTACTGCCAATGTCTTTATGTAGATATTTTAATTGGCTTCCTCTGCCTGCCAGAGGCATTCCGTGATGCCATGATAATAAATGTGATGAGTAATTTCTTCTATTCTGCCTGATCAACAAAGCATGCCACGGTGATGGTAAACTGTCATAAACAGTGGTTTATGTCATCACTAAATAAGTCAAGCAGGAAGAGGCTATGCTATAAGATCTATACAGATCTCCTTAAATGAATACAAGAACATCCATCAAAACCTGTCAGCAATTTAAAAAAGTGTTTCTATCAATGTTGTTTCACTCATATTTATCTCTGGGTAGCTGGATCTCTGGTTTTATTTTAAAAAGATGCCATGGGGGTAGAATGGGCTGGGGACAAACGTAGTTTTAAAAAGTTCTCTACTATGTGTCGGTGGTTCTTTGAGTTATCAAAAACTCTGTTGAGATCCAAATGAGAGAAAATTATGAAGTTTTCACATAAGTATTACTCTTACCGATGCCATTCCCTGCAGTCATCTAGTATTTAATTTCAGTTCCTAGGGCTCTCAAATCAGGTTACTGATACAGAATAATCCTGTAACAATCCTGTCTGTAATTCTGTAACAATACATTGTGTCATTTGAAAAAAAGTTCTTACTTTTTTTGTCCCAAAGGCAAAAATATGTCATGTTTCAGGAATGTGCCTATTGTATCTGAAAAAGAAAGGCCAGCTAACAGAAATGTTATCAGCAATTACCAAAGTAGTTTAACTATAAATTTTTAGTATTTCAGAAAAGAAAAATAAAGCACAAACCCAGGTTAAGTCAATGAAACAATGTTAGATTCTGGTGTGCTGCCAATATGCTCCATAATAGAAATTTAAAAGTTAATAGTGTAGGAGATTAGAAATTGGTGTCAGTTACAGATCTGTGCAAAGTGATTTCTTTGCATTAAGACATAACAGCTGAAATGAATAAAGTATATTTCTTTCTTATTTTTTTTTCATTTAGCTGTAACTGCAGTTTTGGCATGCAGGCCAAATCTCCTCATGCAGGCTGTATGGCGCCGTTCCTTGGTAAAAGAACACAGAGAAAAATTTGAAAAAGGAAATGGATATCATAGTTTATCCTGGAAAAAAACTCCTTTACATGTAGCACATAAAACTCTGTTTCAAACAAATAAACAAAATAAAAGGCACTTGGCTTTATCACAGCACAAAAGTTGAAACCTCTCTGGGCCAGATTCTCAGCTGGTGTAGATTGGTGGAGCTCCATTGACTTTAAGAGGCCATCTGTTCTACACCCATCTGTTCTACACCCATGGGGTTCTGGGTCTCTGTGGTTTAAATCATGATCACTAGACATGATTCTGATGTCACTTTTGTCAGTGTAACTGAAGTCAATGGGCCCAGTTCCCACATCTTGTGTTGTCACTTACACTTGTGTGCATCAAATCATCATGGCAGCATTTTACTTTGCACGCCCGTTGCACTGGTGTACATATCTACGGCAAGTGCAGGGCAACTGATAATCAAGCTAATGGAGTTAAATTACTGTGATATAAAGCTAGTGCAGGTGGTATCAGAATTAGGTCCATAGGGCCTAACCCTTTCCCCACTTTAGTCAATAGTAAAGCTTCCATTGGCACATTAGCAGGTTGAAGTGATCTCTAGGGGAGTGTCTGTGGCTCCTCTCCATCTGCTCACATGTGTTTAACCTACAACTTGCCTCATTCGCACTAGGATTTTTCACACATGCTAGTTAACATGCATTTGTGAACATGTTAAGAATATATCTTTTTCCCTTTTGTAGACATGGCCTTAGAAACTGATGTTAGTCAGGTCGCTTAATGTGCAATGCAGGAAATCTCTCAGGCCCAGATTTTTAAAGGTATTTAGGTGTTGTTCTGCTCAATGTTACAAGGTCTAAGTGACTTAGATGGCTAACTCTCCATGGGAATTAGATGCCTAAATACCTTTGAGGAGCTGGGCCTAAGTCACTTTTGAAAATGGGACTTAGCTGAACACCCATATAGAGGAGTCTCGTTTTCATACACTAGTACAGGGCAGTTGTAAATTCTGCAGGAGAATGTTTAAATCCAAACCAAAGCATTTTTAATTGGGAATACTTTAAAAATGACAGAAACCTTTCCATTGGTTAAGTTCTGTGGGACATTGTTTTTGAAAAACTGAATTTAGGGCCTCAGCTGATCTGACAATATCCTTTTAAATGGCTCTCTAACACTGTACCTCGGTGATGCAGCATGTGTCATTCCATAAGAACACAAAAATGGCCATACTGGGTCAGACCAATGGTCCAGCTAGCCCAGTAATCTGTCTTCTGACAGGTTTCAGAATAGCAGCCTTGTTAGTCTGTATCCGCAAAAAGAAAAGGAGGACTTGTGGCACCTTAGAGACTAACAAATTTATTTGAGCATAAGCTTTCATACTTAGGCTTGAATAAAGACTGGGAGTGGATGGGTCATTACACAAAGTAAAACTATTTCCCCATATTTATTCCCTCCTCTTCCCCCCCCCCTCCCCCGCTGTTCCTCAGACGTTCTTGTCAACTGCTGGAAATGGCCCACCTTGATTATCACTACAAAAGGTCTCCCCCTGCCCCACTCTCCTGCTGGTAATAACTCACCTTACCTGATCACTCTTGTTACAGTGTGTATGGTAACACCCATTGTTTCATGTTCTCTATGTATATGTAACCCTTCTGCCCATCAGAGTTGGCAGCAACAAGGGCCGGGTTCAATATCTAGGGGATCCATTCCAATAACACAATGCAAAACTGGCTCAAGCCCCCACCCAGTGACCTGGGACAAATATATACCACCCCCGCTGGGCGCCTCCAGGAGGCAATACTTCCCCTCTTGCAAGCACAGAGTCTGAGTGTGGCAAAAAGCCTTTTAATTACAGAGAGAAACAATGTGGCATTATGTTGGGGAAACACCACCAACAGGATTCACAACACAACCCATGAGCAAAAACCCACCCCAAGCAAATTGGGTCGTGTCCTTTCCCTTTGGTTCTTGAGTCCAGCAACCTGAAATCACCCAAAGTCCCAAAAGTCCAATGACCCAAAAGTCTCTGTCCCTGGTCAGGGTAGCCCCAGAGTTCGAAAGTTTATCTGCAGAGCTTTACCTCCCAACCTGGGTGGAGATCGGGGGGGAGGAAGGAAGAGAGGTAAGGGGCACCTTACATGATCTGAAGCTGACTGCCCCGCAGCTCCATAGGGCTCCGCTCTGCTCCACCAGCTCCACATCCCACAAGCAGCTCCCGCCGCCCCATGAACGACTCCACAAGCCGGTCCACGCACTGCTCCACTCCGCGTCCCACGAACAGCTCCACCAGCCGGTCCACGCACTGCTCTGCATCCCACAAGCAGCTCCCGCCATCCCACGAACTGCTCCACAATGTATCTTCAGGCTCCCCCACTACTTAACACAACACTAAGTGATTTCAGCTCTTAGTCAGTTCAGCTCTTTGGTGAATTCAGCTTGTAGTAGGGGAGCCTCAGTGCTGGTGCATCATTAGCCCAAAGTGAGCTCAGCTGCCTGTAACTAGACTCCTAATGGAATCAAAATTATCTCTGATGTTCCACAGTGGAGAGAGGAGGAAGTACAATTAGCCTGTAAGGCCCTCACCAAGGGGCCCATACCACCAAATGTTAATACTTATCCCCAGTTTCTCTCAATTCACAGAGTTTTGGAACCCATGACCCTTGCCTAGCAAGTGCTACTTAGTTGATGGTGAGTCCCTCCATCATAACAAACGGCCAAGTACAGTTCCAAGCACAGTTCCCATAATCAGGGTAATAACAATTTATTCTTCCTGCCCCAGTAACAGAGACACTGGGGATCCCACAGCAGCCAAAGTGACCATTGGGCAGCTATGGCCTCATTCTAGGCGGGGTGGGTGTGCCTATGCAAATGAGATCGGCCCCTGAAGTTCTTTTCCACAACTTGCCACACCTCACCACCAGGTGTCAGGGTGGAGCTCATCCTGACTCTGCTTACATCTATAAATCTCCCCACTGTATTTTCCACTGAATGCATCCGATGAAGTGAGCTGTAGCTCAGGAAAGCTTATGCTCAAATAAATTTGTTAGTCTCTAAGGTGCCACAAGTCCTCCTTTTCTTTTTGTCTTCTGACAGTGGCCAGTGCCAGCTGCTTCAGCGGGAATGAACAGAACAGTCAATCATCAAGTGATCCATCCCCTGTCATCCTCTCCCAACTTCTATAAAAGAGTATAAATGAGTTCTGCAATCTTAATAACATAACCAATTTTATTAAATTATTGTACATACATGCACAAGAGATTTTTTCCCCAATTTCATTGTATGACTTACATCTTTTTTTATGTTTTAAAGCAACAATTAAAATCCAGGCTGTGTTGTCGGCACAGAAAGAAACACAGAAAACTAGCCCACTTCATTGTTTTTATGTAACTCCACTTTATAAACACTTAATTGGAATTCTTGCAAAAATGTGCTTCTGGGCTGAAACCACCTGCCACCTTTCAGCCTCGAATAAATGGCACCTACTGAGCTAAACCTCAAACAAACATAAGGCCAAACCAGTCCTCAGTTCTTACGCGGGTGAAACTCCCACTCAGTACAGTGTGAGTTTTGTCTCACTAAGGACTGCAAGATAAGGCCCATAGATGAAAAGGAACACACAAGCCCTTTGCTGTGGCAGCTTTTAGTGGACAGACCCAGCTGTAATTCAGGATTGAGAGCCATTTAGTGAGCCTTTAACAAGGCTGTCTCCTGTCACCATGACACATGTTAATGACTCTTATTTATTGGTATGGTTGGTCATGGCAAAAAGGGCAAAACCATAATTTAGTAAAAAAGAAGAATGTAATGGAATATCAATATTTTAATTAAAGAGACAAGATGGGTGAGATAATATCTTTTAATGGACCATGTTTAATTAAGTTCTTTTTCATGGGAAAAGTCCAATGTTCTCTATTTTACAATAATATGTTTTAAACCAGTGGTTCTTAACCTGGGGTTCACGTGGGTTTCTTAACCAGGGGTGCGAGATGCCCTTTCTGGGGGTGCGAGACATGCCAGATGTTTTTCGAAGGTACCTCATCGAAAACACAAATTAAGCACAGGCACTTACGTACAACTACTTTGTTTCATCAAACCTGTGTATTTATTAACATTAGACATTTTTAATGACTACTGTAATATACAAACAAAAAATATATCTAGGTTTAAAGAACTGACCTACTTCAATGATTTTTGATAAGGGGTGCGAGACCATATTTTGATTTTTGATAAGAGGTGCGAGAACATATTTTGAGTACCAAAGGGGTGCAGGCTGCAGTAAAGGTTAAGAACCACTGTTTTAAACCATCTATTTTTAGTGCTACCCTAAAACCATTTAAAACGATCACTACACCAGATATAATAGTCATGCTGGAGTAAGGCTGCCCCATTCTGCTCGTGCTCACTCATCTGACTAATCTTACATGTTGGCGGTCCTGGGTGTGTTTGCAGGATCAGAGAGAACAGCTTGGATGGATGCTCCTGGATTCAGGCAGAGCCATCGTGACTTCACTGCGAGTCCATGTGGGTGCAGGAGTCTACAGGAAATAGAACTCAATCTGCTTTTTCTTAAAATAATTCATTGGAAAGATAAACATTAATAAACATTGCTTCTTAAATTACAGCACACAGCGGGGTTTTTTTAGTTCTGTGGTTTTTGAGCAGAATAGGATTTTCAATACCGAGTAAGCTACAGTGAGAGTAAACACGAATAAAAAAGTATTTGATTTATAAACCTGTTCAGACACAGAAGGCAATCTTCAGCTGCACTGAAGAACAATACAATTCTTGGCCATATCAAGCTGTAGCTGGGCCCCACACTGCAATCTTTTCAGTTTCATGCCAAACAAAATCTTTGGCTGTGCTGGAACAACCTACAACCTGGGTTCCTCAGAGAATAATTCGCTGCTAATGTTCTTGAAATGAGCAGCAGAAGTTGGGAAGGAAGCAAACAATTCTAATTAAACTTTGCTGTTTGTGGCCCAAATAAATGAATATTCAGACAAATGTCAGTTGGACACCAGAACAAAAGGAATGAAACCAGCAGACTCCCAGACGAATTGGGATGTCTGGTTAGTTTATGATCTACTGTGATAGCCCCATCTCTGCCTCGATGGTAGCATCGAAAGCAGAGGAAATACATCCTGACCTTCTCCAACTCTGCTCACAGTGAGTAAATGTGACTGGAAAAGAATATTTTTTCCAGTAAGCTGAGCAAACATGACATTAACATCAAGGAGAGAGCGTATATGTGCGAAAGCAGAGACATACACACAGAGGTTTTGTTTGTAACAGGGCAGCTGCCCAATGCACTCAACTCTTGAGTAGGGGGTCCCCTTTAAAGTTTGCTATCCATAGGTGATGGCTTTATTACCATAATAACAAATACTGGAAATGTCACTGCTTTTTCTCTTCTGTCACTGTTGTGTTGTAGCAAGAAATGGTGCGGGGGCAGGAGTTACGCTGTGGCTCTTTTGCTGCCCGCTCCTATTACTAAGAGCAATAAGGCAGACTTCTAGGACCAAGTTTTGTCTCTCCTGCATGCAATGCCAAGGAAGAAGCTATGCTGTGTTAAAAACCTGTGCAGGCAGAGAAAGGTATCTTCACCTGCACCGAGCGCCAGAGCAACGTTGGTCCAATGACACTGCGTTGCAGTCTCATGGGGTTGCAAATGTTTAACTGATCAGAATTTGGCCCCGATGTGCAGATATGTTGCACATAAAATGGCCTCCACTCTGAGGGCCTGATCATCTTTTTCCATCAGAGGAGCCACAGGGGCAGATGTTCCGGCAGAGTTTCTTTCCCAGTTGTTCCAGCATGGGAAGATCTTGCCCCTCTCCTGTCTGTGGAACAGGCTGGGGAGAGGAACTTGCCCTCAAACCTTGCAGGTCCTAGGAGTCAGTGAAAGGCCAGGGACATCTGCAATCAGCATGGAAGGCCTGTGGTTCTGCTCCAGCTCAGGATCTTCAGTACAGCCCTGTTCCCTGGCAATGTGACTGCAACTGCTCTTTCTTACCAGGGCTTCCTTTCCAGAGAATCTCCTCAGGGCTAATGGGGGATGAGGAGCATCTATTCCAGGCCCCACTGCCAGCACTCACTTCTGGCCTGGCCACTCTGCAATGCTGCCAACTAGTGTTGATCAAAAAGGACTTGACAGAAAGTTTTCTACTGGAATATGTGATTTTATCAAAACCAGAAAATTTCACAGGAACGTATCGATTGGGATGACATTCTTCCATAGAAAGTGTCATGCAAAAATGAATCATTTCAGCTTTCTTGTTTTTTCTAATACTGTTGAATCATTTCATTTAGATTGTATTAGTTTGATTCATTGTGACTTGAATATTATATATTTTATAACATTATTTTTACATATTATATTTAATAGTATAGTTGACATTATCAAAATAAAAGGTTTTGACATTGTCAAAAGGAGACATTTAGACATTATCAAAACTGTTTGAATGTCCCAAATTGAAATTCTTTGGAATCTTTGGTCTGCTGGAAATGTTGACTTTTTGTTCCAGTTTGGAACAAAAACAGATTTTGAAATGTTGGCATTTCCCATGGAATGGAAATTCCATTTTTCAAGCAGCTTGTCAAGGGCTTGACCCCCATCACCTCCATGGCTAGCGAATGCACTCAATTAGTCATGCTTTGCACCTGGGGAAGTGAGGGTCTAATTGGTTCCTGGCCAAAGGGGGTGGATCTAAGCCATAATAAGTAGACTGATAGAGTTCAGCTGAGGGAGAGACTGTAGCAGTGGTAGGTGTCTCTGGCTGTTTGAAGCCCAGGGTTAGGGTAGCAGACAGAGCTAACAGGGGCAGCATGCTACAGGGGCAGTGTAGACTCCTGCAAGGGAAACTTCAAGATAGGATTGGTGTACATACAAGAAGAGGACTTCTGTAGCCCAAGGGGGCAAGCGAAGTATCCAGATTCATTTGGACTTGTTCGTGATACCCTGGAAGGAGTTTGAACGTGGTGGCTTGGCCAGAGGGCTGAAGATCTGGAGTCAGAGGCAGGCAGCCAGAAGAAGGCACTGAATATGAATGTAGCAGCAACATCCTATGCAGATGTAAGGGGGAGCTCCAAGGGTGAGGGAGCCCCACCACACAGCTCTGTTGCCAACTCTTGCTATTTTCTCATAAGTTTTGTGATATTTCTTGTATTTCTTAAAGCTCCAGTTCCTGAAGTCATGAGAATGTCAGCTTCCTTTTCTTTAAAAATCAAAGTTTCTAGGCATCATGGGTGCAGGGATGAGCTTCAAAATATGACCCAACCCAGCAGGCAAATCAAAAGAACCCCAAGTGTATTTTAAATAACTCATTATTTGTAATACATGCAGTGTTGTTATAGCCATGTTGGTCACAGGATATTACAGAGACAAGGTGGGTGAGGAAAAATCCTTCTATTGGACCAGCTTCTGTTGGTGGGAGAGACAAGCTAAGAGTTCTGTGTAAGCTCAAAAGCTTGTCTCTCTCACCAACAGAAGTTGGTGCAATAAAAGACATTAGCTCACACACCTTATTTCATTATTTTTAAGACTGTCTCATGATTTGGGGGGTCATGATTCATGATTTTTGAGATTGCATTATTGTCTCCATCCCATTCACAGGCCTCCAGACCTATGGGGTCTGAGGAAAGTTAGGGAATGCTACCATGGAGGAAGCTGGACACTGCCATCTTCCATGCAGGCAGGGGAGCTCTACACATGGATTCTCTGGAGTAAGATCAGGCCCTGTTTTATTTAAATATTTTATATTAGTTTTGTCCTGGATTCTTTGGTGCTATCTTGTCTGGCTTTTTTGGATTGTATTTAGCCCCCCAAAACTGTTCTTGCTCAGCTCCTGGTTTTGATACTGGTAATTCTGTTTAAAACCCATCATCTTTGTGTTCTTTTCAAAAGAATACTAGACAGCTGCCTTCTGGAATATACCCTAGCTCTATGTTATAGGAGTTTTATTAAAGATGGAGACAGCCAGACAGATTTGAGCCTCTGCTACTGGCACCAAGATACAGAGTAAAGGAAAGTGCTGCTTCTAGTCCAAGCTGTCAAAAGCGTTTTGCTCCCCGTCTCACAGGGTGAACTGAGCCTTTCAGAGGGGTTCAAGCCCCTCCTATGATCTATGCCCATCTGTGACCTGTGCTTTCTCTCTGATTATGGGACTGCCACAAGGGTGGCTGGGAGAGCAGGCAGGAATAAAAGTCAAGTCACTTTCTTAAGGTAGAGAGAGAACTGAAGGGAGCAACTGTCTGCTGGTGGAGTGCTCCAGAAGGAAGATTTGTATGATATAGGTAGGACTTGGATGGGGGTTCCCAGCTGAAAGGGGGCTAAGAAAGGAACTAGTGGAAAGGGCTAGGAAAGCAGACAGGGTAGGCGTTGGGTTACTAAGGCTGGAGCAGATTGCTGTTTCTCTGCATAGGGCCTGGGACAGAAGGAAAGAATGCACTATCATAGAATCATAGAAGATTAGGGTTGGAAGAGACCTCGGGGATCATCTAGTCCAGCTCCCTGCTCAAAGCAGGACCAATCCCAGCTAAATCATCCCAGCCAGGGCTTTGTCAAGCTAGGCCTTAAAAACCTCTAAGGATGCAGATTCCACCACTTCCCTAGCTAACCCATTCCAGTGCTTCACCACCCTCCTCGTGAAATAGTTTTTCCTAATATCCAACCTAGACCTCCCCCACTGCAACTTGAGGCCATTGCTCCTTGTTCTGTCATCTGGCACTGCTGAGAACAGCCAAACTCCATTCTCTGTGGAGCCCCCCTTCAGGTAGTTGAAGGCTGCTATCAAATCCCTCTTCACTCTTTTCTGCAGACTAAACAAGCCCAGTACCCTCAGCCTCTCCTCGTAAGTCATGTGCCCCAGCCTCCTAATCATTTTCATTGCCCTCCGCTGGACTCTCTCCAATTTGTCTACATCCTTTCTGTAGTGGGGCCCCCAAAACTGGACACAATACTCCAGGTTTGGCCTCACTACTGCCGAACAGAGGGGAATAATCACTTCCCTCAATCTGCTGGCAATGTTCCTACTAATGCAGCCCAATATGCTGTTAGTCTTCTTGGCAACAAGGGCACACCATTGACTCATATCCAGCTTCTTGTCCACTGTAATCCCCCGGTCCTTTTCTGCAGAACTGCTGCTTAGCCAGTTGGTCCCCAGCCTGTAGCGGTGCATGGGATTCTTCCATCCTAAATGCAGGACTCTGCACTTGTCCTTGTTGAACCTCATCAGATTTCTTTTGGCCCAATCCTCCAATTTGTCTAGGTCATTTTGGATCCTATCCTTACCCTCCAGCATATCTACCACTTCCCCCAGATTAGTGTCATCTGCAAATTTGCTGAGGGTGCAATTCATCCCATCATCCAGATCATTAAAGAAGATGTTGAACAAAACCAGCCCCAGGACTGACCCCTGGGGCAGTCCGTTTGATACTGGCTGCCAAATAGACATCGAGCCGTTGATCACTACCCATTGAGCCTGACAATCTAGCCAGCTTTCTATCCACCTTATAGTCCATACATCCAATCCATACTTTTTAACTTGCTGGCAAGAATACTGTGGGAGACCGTATCAAAAGCTTTGCTAAAGTCAAGATATATCACATCCACCGCTTTCCCCATATCAACAGGGCCAGTTATCTCATCATAGAAGGTAATCGGGTTGGTCAGGCATCACTTGCCATTGGTAAATCCATGTTTACTATTCCTGATCACCTTCCTCTCCCCCAAGTGCTTCAAAATGGATTCCTTGAGGACCTGCTCCATGATTTTTTTCCAGGGACTGAGGTGAGGCTGACTAGTCTGTAGTTCCCCAGAATTTCCTACCCCTCAGCTTGGTTGCTTGGAGTCTGAAGGTGCAATTGCCTGAAGTCTAGGGAGAGCAAATGGGTGGTGTGACTCTTGTAGTTAAAGAGGTTGTGGGAGCAAAAGGACTTTTTTTATTAAAAGGGGAGGATTTTTGGTTTTGGCCAGAGTGCCAAAAACACCAAATCACTAACTCGCTCAGTAACTGACTGGCTGAGGTGAGTGGAAACTAAGGTAGTGGTGAAGGACCTGGTAAGTAGACCTGATACACCCTATAGACTTTAAACATGTTTTTAATTTAATTTGGGTTGCACAAATGCAATTTCCACATGTAAACAGTTCCCCAAATAACATGGAGGGCTCAAAAGAATCCCGCCACGCTGTTACAAGACTCTGTGACTGCCCAGCGTGATTTACACACTGCTTTCATTAACACTGGCTTGCCTTATAAACGAGGGACTCGATTCCAGCAGGAGACTTTTCAGATATTAAGGCCAATCCCATAGTGACAGGCCTGGCGCTCACCCAAGGAAAGGAAACAATGGAATGTGAGGAATCTTCTACAGTTGAAGGGAGCATACAGTGTACGTTTAGTATTAGCTATCTCGGGCAGTGCCATTGGCGTTGTAGTGTGTCTGCTGTGGGCTCAGCTAATCCCAACAGGTGTCACACAGACATACTGCCCATTAAAGATTTGTTGTGGGGATGAGGATAAAAATAGCAAGAGGCTGGGAGAAAGAGGCTAGGAGAAAAAGTACATTTTAAAAGCAGATTTCCCACCCCCGCTCCCCCCTGTTCACTGAAATTTCATACTCCCAGCAAAGCTCTTTCCCTACATAAGAACCACATTTTCTAATTTTATTTATGTTCATATATTGTTTTACGGGGGTGGGGAGTCACAAACATGTCCACCCAACATTGTTGGAATTAAGAAATTAATAAAAACAACTCCTAGCAGCTGGTTGAAACAATTATGCTTTTCACAGAGAGCCTAGCAGACTACACAGAATGTTATGAAAATAATCCTTTCAATTAGTGTGTGGTCAGTGCACCTGCAAAAGAGACTTGTCCAAGGAAAAGTATCAACTAATGTCAAAGAGAACAATTCATGAATTCATCACTAAGGCCTTTTAATATTACCACATTTACACAGATGTTAATCCCTGGGGTGCAAACACCAGAAGGATAACCCTACTGTAATCCAAAGAGCATGAGAAACATGCTTTCGGATCAGGAAAGCTATTAATTTTCATATATAGTTGACTTCAGTATACTTTCTCCTTCGGCACATCCATGCTGCATTTAATATTCATATCTATACACGTTCTCTGTAATTAACATGTCATTCTACAGAAATGAATATCCTATTATTCCCTGTGAAAATGACATCAGCTGAATGACTCAAGAAAACTGAAGTGAATTCCAGCTGTGTAACCCTATCACCTGTAGCATAGTTGTGAATGAACTCATCAAGCTGGTGAGATAATACTTGTATTGTACTGAGGGTTTTAACATATGGGCTGTGGTCTGGAGCAGTATGTATGCATCTTATCAAATATTCCACAACTGGTCTTCACAGCAAAGTGGAGGTGAGTGAGTCTAAATATTTAATGTGAAGAAATGCATTTAAAGAATGGGATGCCTAAAGGGTAGAATAGCCAGGGTTGAAAGAAATATTGTTAAAGTATGCTAGTAATATGTATTGTCTTTCATTTTCCTTTTTGTATAAAATTGTTATTTTCTGTTCAGATAATAGAAAATGGTCTATTCAAATATTTTGACATAACTTGTATATCAAAGCTTGCACCAAATATAATAATTTTCAATAGGTAGCAGTGATGGGGTGTACCAGGCCTTTGTGGCCTCCTCCTTTAGGCCCCACTGCCCTGCCACACCCTGTCCCAGGAAGGGAGCATCGAAGGTGGGTCCTCTGGGCCTGCCGAAAGAGGTGTCATAGGCAGCCAATCAGAGTCCAGCAGGTGCAGATAAAAGGAGCTGCAGGGCCTGAGCAGGTCAGTTTCTGGCTGGGACTAGAGGGGCAAGGAGGGATGCTCTGTCCAAAGGAGTGTGACAGGCTGCATTTACTGGACCTGGGAGAAGGAGGAGTTGAGAACTCCTGTGGGGCCTATGTGGGAAAAGACCAGGGAATAGCAGCAGCGAATGGGAGGGAGCAGTGTGAGGCTGCTGTGTATAGGGTCCCTGGGTTGGGACCCAGAGTAGTGGGTGAGCTGAATCCCCCCACTGGCAAAGTGGCCTAAGCCCCAAGAAGGAGGCAAGTCTCTTTTAAAAGCCCAAGTGGAGGGCTGGATTAAAAAGGGCCCAGAGCTGGGTCCGAAGACCCTAGTGAGGGTTAACAGTGTGTTGAACTCTTTGCTACCCTGGAAGGGGTTCATCTATTTTAGATTGTGTGACTTGGTCAAAGGGCTCAGCCGCTGAAGCCAAGCAAGGTCAACAACCTACGGGGGCAGCAGAGGAAGGAAAGGCCTGCAGTACCACACCAAGCTGCTAGGAGAACACTGAAGGTGAGTGTCCCATCACAGTAACCTACAAAATAAAAAGTCTGTGGAGAAATGAACATTTAAACATTAAAACAAAAATATTTGAGTAGCACAAAGTACTAGGAGTAGAAAGGGGGGGGGGAAATCATAGCATATTACCAGTAGGACAAACCATATATAATTCATGGTGGCAGAATAGGTGCCAAATTCTGTAACTTTGGTGAATTTGACATCACAGGAGGTTATTACCTAGTTAATGCAATAAGTGTGCATAGCACTTAATTGACAGGTGAAAGTCAGACTGTAAGATATTCAGGACAGAGAACATAAGCCCCTGTTCCTGTAAACATGCATGTGTGTAACTTTGCTCCTATGAATACATGCAAGCAAAATTACATCCCTGCAAAATTACTTGCAGGGTTTATTAAGAGGTAACTTGGATGTGTGATTATTAAAAACACTTGATGAGGGGCTAAATGGGAGGAGAGGACAAGGATAACATCAATAAGATAATGCAGTTGTTTTGGCTGGTAGTGCACATGCCATGGAGAGTCTGAAAGATTTTATTTTAAGTGTGCCTGGGCTAGGGATATTACCATTAATGCTAGAGGCCCTGTACATGCCCGCAATGAAAAGATGCTTCCCATGTCCCAAGGAGCTTACATGTGCAAAACCATTTTTAGAAGGGAAGTCTGCTATATTTTACAGGTTTCATATAAGCAAAGTTGAAGGACTTGAAGGAGTGAAGGATGGAGGTGCTGCAGGATGGGCCATGGCAGTATGCCAATCATGGGGATCTTGTGGACAAGTGATGGTACATACTGGTGGCTTATTTTGTGTTTACATTAGTAAATCTGTCCTGCAAAGACAGGTTATTTTAAAGTACGTATTATTCAATCTCTTGTGTATCTGAACCTAATCATATGGTGGCTGCAGTATGTAAAACTATAGCTACAAAGTCAGGATCTGGAAGTCGACTAAGTGGCTGCCAGTCAGCTAGACTACCATGGGACTGTTCCATGTAAACTTTGAACAGTTACATAAACATTAGCTGACCTGAGATGCTCTGCAGAACTTCTCTTATCAACAGAGTCCTGGTGGGGGCCCAAGCTGGCCAGAAACCGTGACTCTTTTGACCTGAACAGTTTTCTTTTTCATGACTGATAAAAATGTCAGTTGCCCATGATATGGTACACACTTCCTAGTAGTCTTGTCTTGAAGATCTGTAGCTTATTGAAAAGGTGTATGGGAATATTTATTTGAAATAGGTTCTTAGCATATATGGCTTTGTCATGCCAATGAATAAACCCAGATGGGCCATAATGGCTCTGCTTGAGCTCTGCTTTCAGAATTGTAGCATCATGAAAACAGGACTTGAAGAAGTTCCATAAGTGCTTGATGTCAATGACATCTTTCAGTTGGAAACCCAGCTATGTCCTACAGCAGAGGTGGGGAACCTACGGCCTTCAGGCTGGATTCAGCCCCTTGCTTAATTTCATCCGGCCCACGGTGCCCTTGTGGGGCTGGAGCCGTGAGTGGTGTCTCGCCCCGCCGCAGGGGGAAGCCCCAAGCTCTGGGCAGAGGTGTGGGAACTAGGTGTGCGAGGAGGTGCTCTAGCACCCCCAGGTTTTGCACAGGGTCCTGGCCGCTGGCCCTGCTCTCAGGTTCCAGCACTGCCAGACTCCCACAGGGCTGCTCCTGGCTCCACACGTGGGCTCCCGGCTGCTGGCCCCGCACCAGGGACTCTGCTCCTGCCCCCAGCTGTGGTCCCAGCCTCAGCCCCATTACCCCGTTCGCGTCCCATCCCAATTCTCAGAGCCATGGCCCAGTCTTGGCCCCAGCTCTGGGGAGAGGGGGCACGGACAGGGTAAGGGGGTGGGGTGTGCCAGATAGAAAGTTTGAGGACCACTGGCTTTCAGCACCTCCACTGTAAAATTGTTCCAACGCCACTGCCTCCGTGCCCCCCCCATGGGGCTGAAGCCACAAGTGCCGGCTCGCCCGCTGCAGGGGGAAGCCCTGAGCCTCCGCATCCCACCCATCAGGTCAGTGGCCTGCGATTGACTTTTTCTGTGGGTCAATGGTCCGTGACAGAAAAAAGGTTCCCCACCCCTCTCCTATAACTTCAGTGATTTGGTCCCTTAGTTATATTTTCTCTATTATAATTTAAGGAGATGTGTCTAACATCAAACAGGATTTTCAGATTTCTAAAAATTGTTCCCTTATGTAAATTGCTTCCAACATATCTATCCAGCTTCATTGATGATCAGAGGCTCTACAAATGATCCTACACAACACAAATACACACAATCAAGCAAATATTGAGAGGGAGGAGCTCACATGAGGGAGTCCAGGTACAAGAGTAACTTTAAATGGATGCGGGCAAGTACCTGTAATTCTGTATATGTCTACAACTCATTGTTATATCTTAACAAAAGTTGAACGGCGAAAGATTTTAAAGCCCAACAATGCTTATTTGTAAGACTTAAAAAGGGGAAAAATTGTAAAGCAGATTAAACATATTAACACTGCAGGTTAACAAATTGTGAGAGAAGACTTTAAGACCCTACAGAATCTGAACCTCAAAAGTTCCAGGCCTGATTTGCCATTATCATTATCAGAGTTATCATTTACACCTCTGCAAAAAGCTATCATTCTGATCTGGTAGTTCTTTATACTCACTTTGCACAGGTGAAAAGGACTACTTCCGGGACAAAGCAGAGAAGAATCAAGCCCTGTATTGTCATTGCTAAGGTGAATGTAATCACAGCTGTCATAGATGCAAACTGAAAAAAAACATATTGACCACCTGCTATCTTCACTCCTTCTAAAGCTTCTCAAAATATGTGTTTCTGGGCTGAGATTTTCTTATGCTTCTTAACTCAAAGGTGAAGGGATTTGGAGAGTTGTAACATAATCAACTGAGTCTGTTTTGAATAATAAAATGTGGGGATGACAGGAAGAAGCATGACTCATCTTTATTCTTAAAACCTTTATTTCACTCAGATGAGTGAGTTTAAATTTCAAGTGGCAGGGCCCAATCCTGAAAGTTGCTGTGTGCCTTCATTGAGATGCTGCACGCCCTCAATTGTCACTGAGCTGTGGAGGATGCTGAGAACATTTCAGATGTTGGCACTTCTTTCTTAAAGATTAACAACTCTTTTGACATGGTGGAAGAAGTCTGACCACCACTAGAAATGCCGACTGCCTGTGCACTCTGCTCGTGAGGATCCCGTCACATTTCAAATAATTGCTGTCACATCTAAAAAGACTCTGAAGAGCACCCAAAACTAACATATCACACAGGTTTCCTTTGGTTAGCGCTGTACAGTTCCTGATGTATTGTATGTGTATAGGCCAGACTTTCTACAGTGCTCAGACCCCAACAGCTCCCACTAATAAAACAAATGCTAATATAAAAAAGACAAACAAAAAGCATTGGAATGTAGGGTGGCTTGACATGAATAATTGGATGAGGGTGAGGCCTCGTTTCTTGAGACAGGATTAAGGAGGTAAATGGATCGACAGGCTGGAAACAGAATGTCTGTACTAGCCAATATAAGGGGAAACACTCAGGCAGCCATTCACAGTGAACAAAACAACAATGTGTAAAATAGGGTGGGACCATAAAATAAGGTAAGAAGTTGTGCATGGACAGTACCTGCTGTAGAGCGATTGGTTCCTACCAAGTGACCAAGCCAACCCCAAAACGTGTGATGCAATCTATAGTACATGCCATGTAATGTGCAAATGTATACAAAGGAAGAGGCTTGCTGTGTAACTTTGGATGTATGGTACGTCCTATACCCACCCCCATGCTCAAGTCTGATCAACTCAGTGTAGCTTTGCTGTATGCCAGATAAAGCAACCTGAGTGACAAGATGGGAGTTGAACTGTGTTCTTGGGGAACCAAGTGGAAGACGCCCCAGGGGAACCCCACCACTAAGAACAATGAGACCATTCACTTCATTTAGGTGTTTAAATGGGAGCTTGGGTCTCTTGAGAATCCAGCTACACTCACCTGGTGTCTATGTGGGAGGACGCTGTGTGCTCTTGAAAATCTGGCCCTATAGCACTAAAATGTTCTCTTCTGCATGTCTCCGGGTACATGAACATACTCTAATAGAGACATTAGAATAGCAATAGACCAGTGATTCCCAAACTGGGGTTTGTGAACCCCTGGGGGTTCATGAAATGTTAAAAGGGGGTTCTCAGGAAAAAATTCCCTAATGGTGGACAGAGCTGTCCCTAGGGACCCCGGGCAGCATGGGACCAGCAGCCCGGAGCCCCTGGACTTCCAAGAGCTAAGCAGAGCAAAGCAAGCATATCTATCACACTGAGGAGATTTAAACTTCAAGACTCCTTATAATAAATGGAAAGAGAGATGGATATTTTTTGCTGTTTTTAAAATTAAATAGGCAGCTAGTATTGTTTTTAAAATTATTATGAAGAATAAGTTTAAGAACGTAAGAATGGCCATACTGGGTCAGACCAAAAGTCCATCCAGCCCAGTATCCTGTCTACCGACAGTGGTCAATGCCAGGTGCCCCAGAGGGAGTGAACCTAACAGGTAATGATCTAGTGATCTCTCTCCTGCCAGCCATCTCCACCCTCTGACAAACCGAGGCTAGGGACACCATTCCTTACCCATCCTGGCTAATAGCCATTAATGGACTTAACTGCCATGAATTTTTCCAGTTCTCTTTTAAATCCTGTTGTAGCCCTAGCCTTCACAACCTCCTCAGGCAAGGAGTTCCACAGGTTGACTGTGTGCTGTGTGAAGAAGAACTTCCTTTTATTTGTTTTAAACCTGCTACCCATTAATTTCATTTGGTGCCCCCTAGTTCTTATATTATGGGAACAAGTAAATAACTTTTCCTTATTCACTTTCTCCACACCATTCATGATTTTATATACCTCTATCATATGCCCCCTTAGTTTCCTCTTTTCCAAGCTGAAAAGTTCTAGCCTCTTTAATCTCACCTCATATGGGACCCGTTCCAAATCCCTAATAATTTTAGTTGCCCTTTTCTGAACCTTTTCTAATGCCAGTATATCTTTTTTGAGATGAGGGGACCACATCTGTACGCAGTATGGGTTTATATAAGGGCAATAAGATATTCTCCGTCTTATTCTCTATCCCCTTTTCAATGATTCCTAACATCCCGTTTGCTTTTTTGACTGCCACTGCACATTGCATGGGCATCGTCAGAGAACTATCCACGATAACTCCAAGATCTTTCTCCTGATTAGTTGTAGCTAAATTAGCCCCCATCATATTGTATGTATAGTTAGGGTTATTTTTTCCAATGTGCATTACTTTACATTTATCCACATTAAATTTCATTTGCCATTTTGTTGCCCAATCACTTAGTTTTGTGAGATCTTTTTGAAGTTCTTCACAGTCTGCTTTAGTCTTGACTATCTTGAGCAGTTTAGTATCATCTACAAACTTTGCCACCTCACTGTTTACCCCTTTCTCCAGATCATTTTTGAATAAGTTGAATAGGATTGGTCCTAGGACTGACCCTTGGGGAACATCACTAGTTACCCCTCTCCATTCTGAAAATTTACCATTTATTCCTACCCTTTGTTCCCTGTCTTTTAACCAGTTCTCAGTCCATGAAAGGATCTTCCCTCTTATCCCATGACAATTTACATAAGAGCCTTTGGTGAGGGACCTTGTCAAAGGCTTTCTGGAAATCTAAGTACACTATGTCCACTGGATCCCCCTTGTCCACATGTTTGTTGACCCCCTCTAATAGATTAGTAAGACATGATCTCCCTTTATAGAAACCACGTTGACTTTTGCGTAACAATTTATGTTCTTCTATGTGTCTGACGATTTTATTCTTTACTATAGTTTCAACTGATTTGCCTGGTAATGACATTAGACTTATCGGTCTGTAGTTGCCAGGATCACCTCTAGAGCCCTTCTTAAATATTGGCATTACATTAGCTATCTTCCAGTCATTGGGTACAGTAGCTGATTTAAAGGATAGGTTACAAACCATAGTTAATAGTTCCGCAATTTCACATTTGAGTTCTTTCAGAACTCTTGGGTGAATGCCATCTGGTCCCGGTGACTTGTTACTGTTCAGCTTTGTTGTAACATGTGTTGTTTGCCTGGACTGCTCAAGACCTGAATGCTTGTGTAGGAGGAACTCTTTGAGTTGGCTTCTTAAATATCTTCATGCTGTTTCACATCTGATACTCCTTGATGAAACATAGGAGCCTTGTCTTATAACAGGCTTATTCAAAGTGATACAAGCTACGAAAGTGAGATCTTGGAAGAGTGGTGCCGTTTTCATAATGTAATAAAAATACTGTAATGATAAATAATTAATAATAAATAGTGTGTAATAAGCATGGCATAAAACAAATTTTATATTTCCAAGATCACTGCTTGGAAATATAAGTGTTCAATAAGTTGGATGTTCAGAGACATTCCAGAGGCCAAGAATAGGGTGAAAGCAGAGAGGGTTTTGGAAAAGAAGTTAATGGGGGTGTAAACAGTCTCTGGATATTGTTCGTTTTCTTCCTGAAGAACGAAATGGTGCTGTAATACTGTGTTCAGTGCTGGTCACCTAATCTCACATGACCTAACATAAATAGAGGCGGTTCACAGACGTGTGATGAGAATGATTAGAGGCATGGAAAAATCTCCTATGAAGATATATTAAAAAGATTGGGAACAATGACCATAAATGGGAGAATAATAACTGGTACCAAGGGCATGATAAAGGGACAGTAAAGTAATGAATGGGACAGAGAAGCTAGATCAGAATCACCCTTCATAATATAAGAACAAGGACTCATACAATGAAAGTGAAAGTCAGCAAATTTAAGAAACATTGCTTCACACAGTGCACAATTAGCCTGTGGAATTCAGTGTCACAAGATATAATTAAGGACAAGAGTTTAGCAGAGTCAGAAAAGGACTGGATATATGTACGTTTAATAATTTTTTTATTAAAATTGTTTTCAAAGGGATATAAACCCTCATACTTCCGAGTATAAGCCATCCATAATTCCTACTGTAGAGGTTTTGCACCTTCCTCTGAAGGAGCAGGTACTGGTGCCTTTCAGGAACAGCTATTAGACTACTTGGACCAGTGGTCTGATCCAATATGGCAAAGCTTATGTCAGAAATTAGTAAAATCTTGGGTAGAGGCACAGGAGAAGAGAGAGAGGCAATTGTAAAGAATTACTGAAAGTTGTAGGTATTGGAGTCAGGTATCATGGAAGCCTCTACAGTTTTTCTCCAGATCAACAGTTTTTCTCCAGATGTGCTCAGCTATGCAGAAGGAGGAAACAAATGCTAGTGGTGGAGATTAGTGGGACACAGCTGTGGAACTAGGAGGCAAAAGAGGAAAGCATAGAAAGGAGGATAAGGTTGAATGTGGAGACCATGGAACCAAGAAAAGACTTGCTAGTGATGGAAAGAAAAGGCTGTGTTCTGCAGAAAATGTAGAGATGCTGAAGGACTGTGGCCACAGAAGGACTGGGCTGGTGGGAGTGAGAAATATTACAGGGGATAAAATGGTGATCAGAGATTTGGAGATCTAGACATTAGAAATTGATCAGTCCTTGGTTTAGACCAGGTCAGGGATGTGAACAAGGTGAGGAAAAAGGAAGTTGGTCCAGAGGTTGTAGAAAAGGTTAGGGAAGTGAGCTGTGTAATCATGAAAAATGAAGCCTTTCAGAATGAGGATAGGTTTCAAAGTAGCAGCCGTGTTAGTCTGTATTTGCAAAAAGAACAGGAGGACTTGTGGCACCTTAGAGACTAACAAATTTATTTGAGCATAAGCTTTCGTGAGCTACAGCTCACTTCATCGGAAGGATAGGAGATCAGGACTAGAGGGAAATAAAGATAAAGTTGGAGAAGGATGAAAAAAACTGATCCCAGTCTCCATTTTTGTCTTTGTGGATGCCATATACCTTTTAATAGGATGATATGGGGGAGTTTTGCCTTAGTAAGACCAAGGACTGGCTGTTATAATTAATATTTTCTAACTATCTGCATTTCCCTTCTTTTGTATCTCAAATATTTATCCAGAAATGCTATGGTGTGCCAATTATCTAATGAACTTATTGGGATAAACATCTTATGTTGTCCTGGGAACTGAGAGCAAAGGGCCCTAACTCAAAAGAATAAAGTGCAAAATGCATGTAAGGCAGTTTTCAACAGTAGTAAAAAATCACCTCTCTTGAACAAAATTGCAATGCTCCAATAATAGACCTTGATGACAAGTGGAATTAAATAAAACATGAGTGATGAAACCCTGTAATGTTTATGGTGACGTAGTCCAGACAGCTGATTATTAACTGTTACCTAAACAGTATCTTGGCAGTAGACAAGCAGTAGCCAGGATGTAGACTGGTAGTTACTTTAAATTATTGGTAAAGATCTGTTATGCTTTTAAAAGAGTGCTTCTAACAGAAGGAAATAAGATTATGAAATCATGATTATACATTTGAATAGTCTGAGAGATCAGATTAAGAATGGGGTTTTATTTTCATGTTCTGACCGATTATAGTAATACCATTGCACAATGCAAAAATCTGAGGAGGGTTTTGTTTTTTGCCCTTTGACTAATCAGCAGGCCAAATGGCCAAATTTAAAAGAGAATAAGAAATTGAGATGAATATATAACTTTAAAAAGATGAATTGTTCACTTTTGATCTTGCACTCCAGGAAGGATTTTATCAACCTCAGATTCTGATGGTGTTGGATCATATTAAAGAAGATCTGTATTAAAATCACAAATGAGTTTGATTCCCCATAGTTTAAATTCCAGGGTATTACTAATTAAGAGGTCTCTTGGTTTTTGGTACTGTTTCTCTCCCTCTATGTGTGAAACTTGCACACTGCTAATTGTGTTAGTACATTCTAAGACAGAGTTTGTTCTCAAAGCAATTCTTTGTAACAACAACTACTTACACAGAGAGAGACTCAAAGCAATACTCTGTAACAACAGAAACAGCACTCAGAGACTCCCTGCCCTTTTGTTGTATTAACAATTGTGATTAAAATAGAGATAGAGGACGTATGTGGATGGATGCTTGGTGTGGATAATAACTGAATGATCAGGGAGGTGCCAGCCTAAGAATCCAGTGTCCATCAGCTGAAGAAGGTGTCAAGTGGAAATAACCAGAGGACCCCCGGAGGGCAGACTGGAATCTACCCAACAGCCTGAAGAATGGGAGAACCAAAGAATAAGATAACATCTGGCAGCACAGAGCCGTCAGGAATGTGCCATCTGCTGATTCAGCAACAGCATGATGAAGCAATTCCCATAAACTGGCATAGGAGTAAATTCCTATAAAAATGGACTCTAGAAAGTGAGAACTTTGGGGTCTGATTCTGCAAACCAACTTCCAGCAGCATCAGATGAGCATCTGACAAGGCCCTGCTCCCTCCTCATGTCCAGGCCACCTGGCCAGTGGCTTGGCATGAGCAACTCTAAGGCTGGTAACTATGATAACAATCTTGCAGAACCTGTGTGTGTATGTGTGTATATGAATGAATGTGTGAATAAATATGAGATTGAATTGAATGTTATAGCTATAACTAACGGCTTACTACGATTCTTTCTGTATTCACAATAAATGTGGCATTTTGTCTTTTCCCCTTCAATAAGATCCTGCTGGTTTTTATTTTATTGGTATAACAATGGCATCCCTTAAGCTTAAAGAAGAGAGTACTCACTATAAATCAAACCACTGTCCCAGGTATGCAGTGTAAGGTGATCTCAGAGGAAAGGGAAGAAGAGGAGCTGAGTAGGGAAAGAGGCTCCAGTTTAAACCTGCATATCAGTCTCACACCTACCCCCAAACTTGCCTATTAAAAGTAGGCTTGTTTCTTTGTTTTTAAGGACACTTGCACAACAGAGTGAAAGGAGGAAAAAGAAGAAAGAGCTGCCCTAGTTTTTGTACTAGAAGATATAAACTATGCATCCAGGAGTCAGTAAAAGCTAGAGTTATGCAAAATGTTTGCAATGAAACACAAACCCATGAGAAACTCGCTGGATTGAAATTTTGGTACCAACTTGAAATTCAAACCTCACTCACTGAAAGGTTTGATAACATTTGTGAACCATTCAGGCGATCACAGGGTCCAACTACAAGTGAACATGGGACCCACTTTGTGTTTCTGCATCACAATGGTGTGGTAATAATGATTGCTGCATATGACCAAGTGAAGTTTTGTGGTTCTAAGCGAGTTTTGTGGATTGAAAACTGAGATCCAAGTGCAGGGGATGCAAACCCACAAGGATCAAAGAGAATTCTGGATGAACACTTTCAAAGTGGAACTGCTGAGTTTCTCCAGGTACAGTGAAAACTCATTATCCTGTTCTAGTCAGATGGGCGAGTTTGCATCATTTCAAATGGCAAGTGTATGTCCTGCTACATCAGCTTGCCAGGCGGTGCCAACATACCAGAGATATATTCCTCCCCCAGACCTAGATGTATTCTTACCCTAGCTAGTGACAAACAGATCTCTGCACTGCAGATACAACTGTCTGTTTCCTCAATTAACCTTCTCGGAAGAATATAAACCCTTCCGTGGGTATCTGAGAGTGGGTTTTCCATATTGTTTATGTGAAGTTGTATGCAGAACAATATAAAGAGGATGGCTCTTCCTATCACTTACCAAGTCTCAATCCATTTACAGCACATCGCATAATCAGGTGAAGAAAACGTGATTGAATGTTGTGTGAGAGTTTCAAGGTGCACACACAGGTCTCTTGTATTTTACTAGTACCTTCATTCATTTGCAAACAGAAAAGGAGTACTTGTGGCACCTTAGAGACTAACATATTTATTTATAACATATTTATTTATGCCCACAAGTCCTCCTTTTCTTTTTGCGGATACAGACTAACACAGCTGCTACTCTGAAACCTTTCATTCATTTGGTAACCATAGCCCGTCCCTGGGGTCTCTGGAGTGCTGTGCTCTCTGGCTTTGTCCTGTAATAATCCCTGGTAGCACGTACCAGGTGTATCTTGGCCATGGCAAGCACTGTAGGTGTTTCAGCTGCTCGGGATCTATGGGCCCTAACCCCCGGAAGACCCCAGTATGTGCCCTGCCTTCAACAGTGTGCTTCTCCCAGGGCCTCTGGCTCCTGCTGCCTCCATGACCCACCTCTCCCAACTGTCATTGAATCTGCTCCTCCCTCAGCCAGAAGCATAAGAGCAGAAGATTCACCACACTGCCCTCAGCGGACCCATCATTGCTCAGTAGATTCATCACAACATTTTACCTAGACAATAAAATGAGAAATATTAACAGTGACATAGATTTAGCTTGCAATTCGTTAAGTAAAGATGCACCTCTAAACCACTGCCCACCATATTAGTTGGCTAGCAGAAACTATTATAAATTCTAGTCCACTCCCACTCCACTGTACATTCATAATGCTCAAAGACCCTACTGCCCAATGTATGCAGAGATTGAATTCAGATCAAACTAATTATTACAAGACAATAGCTAATTTCTATCCGACTTTTAGCTCAGAAATATTTCTTGAAAATTCTTGTTAAAGTATTAATGAAATAGTAGGAAGCACACCACTTAGTACTTTTTAAATGAAAAGGTATTTATTTCTTTTAAAATAAGCTACTTAGTTTAAAGCATTATTGTGTGTATATTTTATAATCACTATCAGAAACTCTAAGCCACATTTCTTTGCTTTTATAGTTTATTACCAAAAATCCCTCAAAAGCCCTGTAGCTCACAGCTGCCTATCATTTAGGCTGTACATAAAATAAGAATTAGCATTCTGTTCTAGTTTTAAAGCTGTTCATCATTATAATAAAATTGACAAATAAACAGCCCATTGAACAAACCCATGACTTTAACAATTATTGCTACCTACTTTAGAGCTGGGTTTTCTTGGGGGTGGGTGTGTTTCTTTTTTAATCCTTGCTATAGATCTCTTCTTACTCCTCCCCATCCCCAAGGGCTCCGAGTTCTCATCAGTCCAGCAAGCAAAGGACAAGACAACAAATGCACATCTCCTGGATAGCAGCACTAACCATCAGACCAATGGGTGTTCTCAGCATGCCCTTTAACTTTCTGACTTTGAGCTCTGCCTTCACACTTTACCATATGCCCTTTTAAAATATGGTGTCTGTTTAATGTTCTATATTCAGTTTTATCCTGTGTGAGAAACAGATACTATAGTCTTGTAAAAGTTAGTCATACAGTATAATAGGAAAAGCATGGATAAGGTTCTCAGCCTCAAGAAGAAATTACAATTGACAACCAACATGCCACCCACTTCCTATTAAGTGATAGTGGTTATGTGCCAAATCCCCCAGGATTAAGTCCCTAGCATTACCTTTTATATCAGCTTTAATAAACATCCCACGCAAATCACAAACAGATCTTTATACAAATTACTCCAGTGCTCTGTGAGAAGTGCAAACACTGTTCCACTCAAATGTAGAGATTGTTACAGTGTATGGAAAATTATGCTGCTTCATATGCATTGAAGTTCTATTCCGTTTGAATTCTCTGCTAACTGAGCCGATCCTTCTTCGGTTGTCTGAAAATAGGTCATGATCAAATCAGTTTAATCCTCTTGTACAGATGCACTTTGCCCTAGATGAAGGAGATGTTAAGATGTAAGGGGCCAGATTGTGCCCAGCCCAATACACCATATGGTTGCACAAGGGGAGAAAAGTACACAAGAAGCTTTCTGCTTTGTACCCTTCACTGAGAGCCAGGCCCAAGTCCTATTTTGGAGTCTAATGCCCCCAGTTAGTCCCAATGCTGATGGTAGTCAACCAAAGATGACTGAGGAGGGGCCAGGTCAGTAGAACAGCTGAGTGCACAGAGGTAGTGCTTCTTGGCTATTGCCAGCACGGTGGAGCTGCCATGACAGCCCACATTCTTCAGTAACCTTAGAAGGCATTTCCGTGGAATTCTGCTTCCTGATGCTGTCTTCCCCACTAGCGCTATCCCAGAGCCCCTCCGGTTGGAAGACATTCGGTACAACACAAAGCAAAACACACAGAAAGGTGAGGGTGCAATATAGTCAGAATGTTGCACGGAGGATCGGAAGAATATGAATCTGAGGACTGATTAAATACTAAACACATTGAAACAGGTGACAAAATGACCAGAAGAAATTTGCTGTCATAAAGAGCTTTCCATTCCCCTAGAGTACTACTAGTTGGCTACATGCTTAGCCAACAGCCTCTAGACCGGCACTAAGAATCTTAAGGGAAAAACCCTGGAAACCTTTTTCATGCTGAACGCTGCTCATAAGATAGGTAAATCATCATTTTAATGTGTAAACACAGCTCTTTTGCAAGGCTAAATCCCAGCTCTTCTTTGAGGATGAAAGACTGCAGAATGGTCTCAACTTGACCATGAGACATTTGGGATAGAAATCCCCCTACTGGACTTGGCCACTTGTGGAAGCATTACGTGGCAGTCTCACACAATCCAATACAACAGTTCAGTTAGGAATCATGTCAGGAATCAGGGCCTGCAGGAGAGCCAGTCTCCGGGCAACCCAGTCAGGCCAGCTGGCCTCTAGTAGGCTGCTTGATTGGCTATACCAACTCATTGGTTGGAACAGGGGTTAGCAAACTGGCTCTTAAGCCCAGAAGAAGATCTTTGGCTGCTCAAAGCATTGGCCCATGGCTGTGATAGCCCCAACCTTGCCCACTCCAGGTTACCCAGTTCTGAACCTGGGCTCTCACTTCAGCTGTGACCCTTGGCTTGGATACATGGCTCTGACTCTGATCCTGTGCTCTTCTTTCTGGTTGCCTGACTGCTGCTCCAACCACTAGGCATGGCTGCCTACACCCCAGTCACTGACAAATCAGTTCTCACAAGTACAGATCCATTATACAGCTTCCCCATTTGGAACACCAAAGGGAGCATCTCCATTATCACACCCCAGCAGAGGTAATACGTATATGTTTTTCAAGTCCAGTATGCTCGACCATACATTTCCCACCATTCTATCTCTGAGCAAACTTAGTCTTTTGGAAAGTTTCTAGATCTGAAGCTGAAGTAATCTAATTAGCCAAAAAAAAAAACCAAAACAACCCAGATAAAATAGATGCTAATAACAGGGTGAACACCTGCCATGTGTTCTTAACTTTGTTATAGAGTAGTGGCAAAAGGGTAGTTCAGTCTTTATGTAGCATTGGACCTCAGCCAAAGTCCTTGGCAATCAATAGAAAGACTACCAATGACTTCAATGGGCTTTGGATCAGGCCCGTAACCCCTCTGCTGTATTTTCGTAAAGATGCCAATTAAGATATTGATTTTGTGATATAGACACTGTGGGCAAAGAACTGAACTGCAAATGGAATAACATGAGAGCAAGAAAGCTCTGGAAGCTAACACAATGTATTTCCAACTTTAATTTTCTAACATCCTGATCTGTGACTTGTCTGATCCAAATAGGAATGGTCATATCCCATCAGGCCTGTCAAGGTTCCTCCCCCACTCTGAACTCTAAGGTACAGATGTGGGGACCTGCATGAAAAACCTCCTAAGCTTATCTTTACCAGCTTAGGTCAAAACTTCCCCAAGGTACAAAATATTCCACCCGTTGTCCTTGGACTGGCCGCTACCACCACCAAACTAATACTGGTTACTGGGGAAGAGCTGTTTGGACGCGTCTTTCCCCCCAAAATACTTCCCAAAACCTTGCACCCCACTTCCTGGACAAGGTTTGGTAAAAAGCCTCACCAATTTGCCTAGGTGACTACAGACCCAGACCCTTGGATCTTAAGAACAATGAACAATCCTCCCAACACTTGCACCCCCCCTTTCCTGGGAAATGTTGGATAAAAAGCCTCACCAATTTGCATAGGTGACCACAGACCCAAACCCTTGGATCTGAGAACAATGAAAAAGCATTCAGTTTTTTACAAGAAGACTTTTAATAAAAAATAGAAGTAAATAGAAATAAAGAAATCCCCCCTGTAAAATCAGGATGGTAGATATCTTACAGGGTAATTAGATTCAAAAACATAGAGAACCCCTCTAGGCAAAACCTTAAGTTACAAAAAAGATACACAGACAGAAATAGTTATTCTATTCAGCACAATTCTTTTCTCAGCCATTTAAAGAAATCATAATCTAACACATACCTAGCTAGATTACTTACTAAAAGTTCTAAGACTCCATTCCTGGTCTATCCCCGGCCAAAAAAACTACAGACAGACCCAGACCCTTTGTTTCTCTCCCTCCTCCCAGCTTTTGAAAGTATCTTGTCTCCTCATTGGTCATTTTGATCAGGTGCCAGCGAGGTTACCTTTAGCTTCTTAACCCTTTACAGGTGAGAGGAGCTTTCCCCTGGCCAGGAGGGATTTCAAAGGGGTTTACCCTTCCCTTTATATTTATGACAAGGCCAGTCATCCATCTTGTCTGGTATCCTGTTTCCGACAGTGGTCAGTACCAGCTGCTTCAGAGAAAGGAACAAGAAACCCTGCAATAGGTGGTTATGGAATAAGCTGCCAACAGGGACATTCCTTCCTATCGCCATCAGGTAAAAGACCTCTTATGCCCTGTAGCATGAAGGTTTATGTTCCTTCCAAAACTTGAACAGCAAAAACTTACAACTGTGTTTAAAAAAAACAAACCAATGATTTGTAGAAGGGATCTGAATGCCCATGCTTTAGGGAGAAAACTAACTGCTAATTGATGGGGGTTTAGGAAGAAAGTGGTCCAGATTTTCTTACTATTTTTACAAAAATCCTTATGCAACTTCCTTTCCTTCCTCTCTCTCTCTCTTCCCCTATTCTGTGGTTCTACTCTAAAAAATTGCATTGCTGGGTTTCATGTTTATTGATCCACGTAGTAATTTGTTACATGAAAAATAATCTGTCACCAAATGCTTTTGGCTATACTGACGTACATTGGCTGCAATAGCCCCCTACGGGCTGGGGGCCAGGACTGTCAGCATGCACAGTGCTCTGGCTGTGCCCCCACGTGGTGGAGGAGGGGGAGCAAGGAGGAGGAATGCGGGACATAGAGCTGGCTATGACACACCTGGGGATTCCACTACACAAGAAATATCCTCAGCTGGCTGCTTAAGCCATCAGGGTAGGGCTGAGGGTCCATTCCACTTTCTCGATCAGCCCTGCAGAACTGAGCCTTGCATTTGAAAGTCAAGCTGGGGTCTTTTCTTCTCAGACAGTCTCACCAGGAGAGCTGGGAGACAAACTTCCACTGCTTCTTTTGAAAATGGAACATGCCCCTTTGATCAAAACAAAAACTGACCCATTGGGTTTGGGCTGAATTTTTTCAGTTTTTGAAATGTGTTTAGGTGTGACGGAGCGGTGGAGGGGCAGTGTCATTTTTTTTGTATTCTTCACCTCACCTTTCCTGTGTAGAGTTTTTAAAAATGGTTTGTTTAGTTTTTCCCCAGCAAAACAATTTTTAAAAAAAAACTTGTTTTAAAAAATTCAGCTAAAATTAAAAAAGTCGATTTTTGAACGAAATGAAAAATGTTCCTATCTTTTGAATTTTTTTGCAAAAATCTAAAACTACCTTTTTTGACTAGTTCTAGTAATAAAAATCCTGCAGACTGAATTATGCCCTCAGTTACAACTGTGCAACCCTGTTGGCTGCACAAGTGTCACTAACTGGAATTTAGTAAACTATTCCATTGTTGGTGCACAATTATAATTGGAGTGAAGGAGAGAATGGATCAACTCCCAAGCCAGGGAAACTAATGATCCAGCCAGCAGACCAAATTTGGTGAGACTCCTGGTCACATGCTACCTGAGGCATGTTGCACATACACTAAGAAGACTGGAGTAAAAAGCAGTAAAAATATGTTTGTCATTTAAGCAAGCAGGTATGACTCAATAAACAAGACTCACATATACAGCTAAGTAAGGAAGTGCCAGTTTTGCATAGTTACTTCTCAGAGTAGAGAAGTAACTCACACTTTAAGCTACTGTGACATCCCTCCATTCCCCTGTCCATTTTTAGTGCCTGAGCTTACTCTCTGAACTCCATCTTGGAGAATCAAAATCTTCCCAGTCCTACCTAAAGTCACACTTCTTCTTTCTTGCATTTGTGAACGACCTTTAGCGTTTATCTCCTTATTTTGCAATAGCTCATAAAGCATTTTATCACTTATGAATATGTGATTACAACTGATATGTGGTGATATATAATATAATAACTGGTAGGTGCAATTCTCAGCATGCAGTTTTCTGCAATGGTCGATGTGCAGACTGGTAATGGGATTGCCACCCGTGTGGATTTAGTAAATAGATGGCTGCTTAGAGGTGTTATACTAATGGTTTCGTTAATAGCCCAATCCTGTAACCCTTAAATATGTAAGTAGTGCCTATGTTGATGGACTCTAGCAGAGTCGTTCTCAAACTAGGGCCGCCGCTTGTTCAGGGAAAGCCCCTGGTGGGCCGGGCCAGTTTCCTTACCTGCCACATCTGCAGGTTTGGCTGATTGCAGCTCCCACTGGCCGTGGTTCTCTGCTCCAGGCCAATGGGGGCTGCAGGAAGGGCAGCCAGAACATCCCTCGGCCTGCACCACTTCCTGCAGCCCCCATTGGGAGAAAGGACCAGATTCTGATGCCCACTCCAGCCCCTATAAGCAGTAGTAGAGCCAGGTTTTGAGCAGTGGTGGAGCCAGGAGGGGCAATGGGTCATTGGCGGTGCCACCTTCAGTGATACCTGTTGGCTTGAAAAGGTGCCATACATACACCTAGAGGTCATGGGAGGGGCAGTCGCCCCACTATTAGCTCTGCCACTATCTATAAGCTGCTATGAAGGGTGTAAAATTGTCTAGAAGAAAAAATCCTAGTGCACGAGCAGAGCTGGGCCAACACAGGTAGCCACAGGGGGCATGGCAGGCGCTCCTCTGCCCTGTACCAGGGCCATCTCAGCCACTGCAGCAGCTCAGAGTCTATGTGGCATACAGCCTTCTGGCCTCCCTTAGCTGTACCTTCTGTGCTGCATTTCTCAGGAGACTCCACACAAAATCTAGACCAGTGGCTCTCAAACTAGGCCCTCTGCTTGTTCAGGGAAAGCCCCTGTCGGGCCAGGCCGGTTTGTTTACCTGCCGCTTCTGCAGGTTTGTCCGATCGTGGCTCCCACTGGCCGCGGTTCACTGCTCCAGGCCAATGGGGGCTGCAGGAAGCGGCGTGGGCCGAGGGATGTGCTGGCGGCCCTTCCTGCAGCCCCCATTGGCCAGGACTGGCGAACCGCAGCCAGTGGGAGCCGCAATCGGCCGAACTTGCAGATGCGGCAGGTAAAGAAACCGGCCTGGACCTCCAGGGGCTTTCCCTGAACAAGCGGTGGCCCTAGTTTGAGAACCACTGATCTAGACCACCAGTTATTTATTTTTGTTTCAGGCTGTTTTAGTTGTACTCCCTTAGGTGAAGCCCACTGGAAAGATTATACCTAGAGACGTTTTCAAGATGGTTCTTCTTCTGTGTTGATTATGGTTTGCCCAAATCATCAGAGTTAAATACCCTGTGCTGAATACAGCCTGTACAAGATTTGGAGGCAAATCTCATGACTTTAGAGGGCGTTTCGTGTGCATATAAAGCAGTATTTAGCATTGTTTAATCTGTCTTTGCTTTTAGTATACTGGTCAATTGTAATGTGACAAATGTTTAAATTTATAAACTGTCAGGCAAATCTGCCCAGCGGTGGTTTGGGAAGTCAGAGACTGCATTCTGTTCCCAACTAGGGTTGCCAATTTTGGTTGGACGTATTCCTGGAGGTTTCATCACATGACATAATCTTTAATTAAAGATTAATCTTTAATTCCTGGAGACTCCAGGACAATACTGAAGGTTTGGCAACCCTATTCCCAACTATAGTAGTGTACATTTGGAGTAACTCATGAAGGTCACTAGGCCTGAACTTCTACTGCTTTGTGTAGTCACTTCCATCTGTGAAAAATGGCTGTAAACATAATAGCAAAAGCAGAAGAGTCAGAGTTTTCACTTTGCACAGGTGTAAATGATTACCCAATGTCCAAGGCAGTGAAGAATCCAATCCACTGGGTTTACACTGCCAGCACAGTATCTGTCCCAGACCCTCAAGGCATTTAGGCACCCAACTCCTATTGAAATCAGGATTTAGGTACCTAGATACTTTTGAAAATCTGGGCCTTAAAGTGACTTGTTCAAAGTCACACAAGAAGTATGGGATAGAACTGAATATTGAACCAAGCACTTGGCTAGCAGCCTAACCACTGGACCATCCTTCCTCCCACTGTGATATGTGTACTTCAAACCATAGTGATTCTTTGAACCAATATACCTGCTGAGTTTATTGATTTAGGGCCTGATCCCGATCTTTCATCACTTTTTAAAACTAGTATTACTCCATTGACCCTAGTGAGTTAGTCCTGACTTCCAACCTTGTAAATAAAAGAATCAGAATAATTTGTTCACTTAATTTTGTTTTACTCTGAGTCTGTTCATGTCTGTGTGGCATAAGTCTCGTCTTTTTGGTTTTAATCATGATAAACAGTATTATATCTATAGGAGCTATATGCACTATTTCACTACATTTTATAAAATTATTATACAAAATGAGTGGAAAATCAAGCTGTCAAGAGTCAACTGGTCTGCATTATTTGATCTGTATCCTTATTATAAATGTTCTTCATACATACTTGGCCTTGGCTATTATTAATTTCACTGCCTGCAGTGGGAATTGCTAGCACTTATACATGAAACAAAAACCTGTCTTGTTTCATTGTATCTCTTGTAAATACTTCTACTTTCCTCTCTGAAATGTTGTTTAATAGCTTCTAACAATATCCTCAGAGAATGACAGCCATGCAACAAGATCTCCTCCATCAATGGGACACAACAGAGAGGATTTATTTTTATTCTCCCGTGAGAAGAGCTTGCCAGTGTCACAAAATGTTTGGCTATGTCAGGAGTTCCCATGCACAGATGCCAGCTGAGTGTGAGCCTCCAGAGAAAACATAAAAAAATGGGGATAACAGGAGAGTAAATGGTGAAATCTTTTGCACCAGGAAGTAGCGGAGAGGCTTGGCTACCAATGAGACTCTCCCATTTGCAGTAAAAATAAAATAATCCATAGAAAAGAATAGAAGAACATTAAAGAGGCAGAATTTGCAATAGGGTATGTTTTTAATGAAAAAGGTAATTGAGGAAATACCTTCTGTTTACAAAATGTCAGTATTAGTTGAGACAACAGTAGGGGAGGGCAGAGCCAGGAATGTCTGGATTCTGTTTGGGATGTTACTGAATCCTGTAACAGAGCTAAATTTAACATTTCCGTAAAAAACAAACAAACTTGATCTTATATGATTTTTCTCTGTCACTGTATTGCCTGTTTGAAATGTGCAAACCTTTCCCATGTTCAGTACAAGAGAAGGAAGCAAATTTTGGTACCTGATCCAGTTTTCTGGTGGTTGAATCTTGTGAGGTCAGAGGTGAGGTTCGGATCAGTGAGTTCATCATGACTATTTGTGCAGGCTTGCATCATTTGCTAATATGCCAGAACTACACGTGGGACTAGGCCTCAGGTCTGATGCAACTGGAGTGCTCTAACCCAGTGGTTCTCAAACTAGGGCCGCCGCTTGTTCAGGGAAAACCCCTGGTGGGCCGGGCCAGTTTGTTTACCTGCCGCGTCTGCAGGTTTGGCCGATCGTGGCTCCCACTGGCCACGGTTCGCCGCTCTAGGCCAATGGGGGCTGCGGGAAGGGTGGCCAGCACATCCGTCGGCCCGCACCGCTTCCCGCAGCCCCCATTGGCCTAGAGCGGCGAACCGCGGCCTGTGGGAACCTCAATCAGCTGAACCTGTGGACACGGCAGGTAAACAAACCAACCCGGCCTGCCAGGGGCTTTCCCTAAACGAGAGGTGGCCCTAATTTGAGAACTACTGCTCTAACCTCAGGGAGACAAATGTCCCCTTGTGTATATAATACATTATAACTGTTATGTATTTGCAAATATAAAATGAGTCTGTCTCCAGAAACGGGAGAATTTCAGAAGACGTGTAGACCCTTGGTGACTAGGCTTCACTTCTGATGGTACAAGAGTTCTCTGATATCATGGAAATTTTCTCCACTAAAACTTGGATGTAATTATATCAAGCAAAAATATAAAAAGTTCATTTCCAGTCATTATGAAACTACAAAGTTTAATCTTTTCCAGACCATGCAAGCGTTAGAAGAAATTTTTTTTTACCCTGATATGTCTAGTGACGACAGAAATATCAATAAAAAATACAGCCTGTCTTTCTATCAAACTTAGTGAAAATGGTCCCTTTGATCACCTGGGACAGGCTTAACCAAGCAGGGACACAATCTATCACCAAGCTGTGGATTTCCTTATTGCCTATCAACACAGTAACTAAGGATTACACAGGTAAACTAGGTTTCCATTGCACAGTCTATAATGGACTTCCTGGAGTATTTTGCTCTTCTTCGTTCCTAAGAAGTTCTACTTGGGATATTTTAAAATTAATTATTCCAGTCGCGGTGGGATAGCTTTCCTTGCTTGCGTGTCTGCCTTGTGACTTCCACCACTGAACTAGACTCAGATCCAACCTACATTGTGAAAAGTAGTCTGATAAGCCCTGTTTACACTACATTTAAAAGGTTGTTGATTTTAATGTGGGTTGTTAAATCACTTTTTGGTCACACCCAATACATTTGCAGAGGCATTCCGGAGTGAGATTGATGCCTGATGTGTCTTGCTCTCTGGTTAGTCTTGATATCAGGTGTAGGTAGAACAGTATCTCCAGCATGCTTTCTTACCAATGTGGATTTGAAGTTCATCCCAACGCTCACTTCTCCCTGCCAACCTGCAATGCCAACTTGGTTTGGTTGATGCACATAACACTTTGTTTTGTTTCTGCTACTCTCCCTCCCCTGCCAACTTCCCTGACAATATCACTGTCAAATGCTCCTTGTAAGACCAGAGGTCTAAACAAAATCAATTCCTTCCATTGTGTTCCCCAAATGGCAGTGTTCTTTCCATTATACACAAATGCAATTAATGATTTTCTATCTTCTGCAGAGACCTGAAGTGCACAACCTGTCTTCTGCAGCTTTTAAAAAGGCCCAGGGAATAAGCTGGGCTTGGACTTCACTGGGGTGAATATTATGAATCTTTCCAATCAAATGTATGTTGATGTAATGTCCATTATATATAGTTACAAACATATGTGTGCTGCATTTCCCAGCTCAACAGATATGACCCCCAGTGAAGGAATATGAAACCAGATGCACTTGGATGGCTATAAAGCCTACCCAAAAGGGGAAACTCTCACATAAACTGGAGAGCTGCTTTGGAACGTCTTACTGTTAGCACAGTGATCTCTGTGTTGTCCTAACAGTGAGCTTGACCCCACCTTCATTTCAGTCCTCCCACCCTTTCTGCCAGAAATAAAAAACATATGGAGAAGGGATAAAAACAATAGCATGTCCATTACAGTGGTTTAGGAGTACAAATGTCAATACACAAATCACAAGATGATGGTGTGCAGAGCATTTGGACAAATCGCCCACCTAGAAAGTGAAGGGAGGAAGGCACTAACCTGGACTTTAATATTTTGCTTATCAGAAGAAACAAGCTTCATAAAATTCCAGGTAAGAAACTCATCCAGTTTGGCCCTGAGATTGCTAGCAATTTACATCATAATTAGCCACATTATGCTATGCACTTATGACATACTAAACAACTGCTTCTTTGAGCAGGAGAGCTCCATAAATATAAGCTTTAAAGGTGGTCTCATGAAATCTCTCTGCCTCCTGTACAGGAGTGACATTCAGTAAGGTGACATAAGGCCCTGGCACTTACATTACTAGGTATTCCAGCAGGCTTCACATGCATGCTGACTTTGTTAATTGGCTCCGACAAGATCTCCAAGGCCACCAGCAGGGTTTCTAAGAAGAGGAGAGTGCAATGGGATAGTAAATGCAATGTCAGTAAAACACACCACTCCATGAGGAAGCTATCCTACACTGTACATGTGAGGAGGGACTGTGTTCTACTCTTTAGGCTGTAATTTCCTTCACTGAACAAACTGTCTCAGAGCACAGAGTTCTCAGGACGCTAGATGGGGCAGCAGCATGCTGAGCAGAGGGGCCGTCTGACCTCTCACTACAGTAACGTGTCCCTGCAATGTATCACAGTTTCAGTTTCCCTGTCCTGAGTCACATATAACTGAGTTTGTGAAGTAAACTATGGAACTGGCACTTATAGGTCATGGAAATAGCGTCCCACCGTAAGCACATCACTTGTCAGCCATTGCCTAGTTCCTTCCTTTACAGGCACAAAAGGACTAAAAAAATCCAAATCTGACAAAAAGTGTTACAGGCCCTTTGTGAAAAGTAACTTTCAGAATAACCCAAAGCTGCCCTGTCTGAAAGAGTGAAAACCATGGAAACCATGGCTCACTTGCTGTAATTGACTAGGTGCAGTATAAAGTTGGCAATAGGGTTCAGCCGAAAGCAGCAGCTAACATCATTAATGGGCTTTCTGAGGGTTCTTAATTGACCCCTATGGATTCTTTAAAATTAAAGCCAGTAGACTAATCAAATGTTAAGTGTGCAGTTGTGGTTTTTTCCCTAAATAATCATTACAAACTTCTATATTAGGGTAGAATATAGGGAGAAAATCTAAATTCAGCTCTCAGTAACCAAAAAGGTTTTGTTTTTGTTTTGATTATGTAAAATTATCTGGAGGGCCATCAGCTTTGCAGTACTGCAGGATGCAGGAGCATAGCACAGTGAGAATAAAGGCCCGGTCTACATTGCAAAACGAGGTCGATGAAAGTCGACTTGCATCCACCTACTTGTCCATGTGTCTACACCCAATATTCGTCTCCTACTTATGTAGGCACCCCATTAGAGTGACGCAGTAACACCACCTTCCCGAGCATTGCACAGCTGTGGTCAACCTACTCAGCATAGACACTGCATTGCTTGTGTCGACCCCAGCAGTTCTCTAGCAGCTGCCCTACAATGTCCTTGTCTCTGCAACAGTGGCTGCTCTGGTCACTCTGCTGGTCAGAGGTCACACAGACTGGAAGACCATCCCACCTGGAGGACGACAAGCAGAACTATAACAACACATAACGCTGGCCTGTGAAAAGCACAGTTTGATGCATGTATCGGCACACCATATTGCGTTGTGATAGGTTTTAGATACATGGAAATAAATGTTCACTTTTGTAAGTCCACTTTTACTTTGGGTTTTAAAGTGTAATTCACCCTGTTCCAGCGTCAGTGAAAGGCTTTTAACCTTGTGCAATTTGTTCGCACTTTAATGCTGTTTAATATTGCTCTTTCTTTGCACACAAAGTACTATTTTTGGAAACTCAGAGTATCTTCATTAGTTTACACCAAGCGTTACAGCATTCAGAGTTTCAGGCAATAATTCGCCCCATATTTAATCTCCGTACACATGAGACACACTGTTTCATAAAAGCATCAAACGCCACTACTGGGGCTGACTGCTAAAATGATCTGATATGGTGTCCTCAGCTGTGCAGCTCCAGGGTTGGCTCTTCTAAAAGTCCTTATATCCAGCTGTTCAAATTCAGCAGACAGCCAGTTCATCAGGCCACTTCCCCCTGGTGGTGGCTTTCCCCCCTTTGCCTCACAGATATTATGCTGTGCACAGCATGCAGCTATAACCAAGAGCAGGGGTTCTCGACCTTTTTCTTTCTGAGCCCCCTCCCCCCCCGACATGCTATAAAAACTCCTGGGCCCAGCAGGGAAGTGGGGGACTCAGGGCTCTGGGCTGGGGGTGGGTGGCTTGGGCACAGGTGTAGTTTGACTTCTATTTTGGGTGGGCAGGGACCAAGCCAACTCCGCACAGCGGGGTCCATGGAGGGAGCATCACTTCCACCCCCTGACTCACTCAGCAGGCCACCTAGCCTGTCTGGGTTGTGGTGGGGAGGGAGCGCAACAAAAAATTATAACTCAAAGGTGGAGGGCTCAGCTCAAAAAGTTGGAAAACAGCTCAGGGTTCAAGGAGAGGGGTACCTAAAGGCTATGTGTGGGCAGGGACTGCCCTGATCTTGAAGCGTAGTTTTTTTGGGGGGGGGAACACTCCAACTCTGCCCATAGGCTCAGGACTTCTGCCCCATGGGGAGCACCGGGACTTGGGGCTCCGGAATTCAGCCCTGCTTCAGCCCCGTGGGAGGTGCTGGGGCTTAGGCTCTGGGTGTTAGCCGCAGGGCCCCATAGCCCCCCTGAAAAGGTTTGCGGACCTCCTGTTGAGAACCGCTGACCAAGAAGTTGTTTGCCTCACTGAAACCCAATCTATTCCATAAACAACCTCAGTGACCCTTCAGTTAGGGTGACCAGACAGCAAATGTGAAAAATTGGGGGGGGGGGTGGATAATAGGAGCCCATATAAGAAATCCAGACAGCAATCCAGAGTTGCAAGTTTCAGAACATGATCACCGCTCACTTCCACACTATCAGTGTAGCTCTTGTATTGGGTCCCTGCCCTGGAGGCCTGGAGCAAGCTCAGCACACCAGTCCAGGAATGTGGCCTTTTGCATCTGAAAGTTCTGCAGATCGTCCCAAACCTGCTTTGTGATGTGATCTGACCAATGAGTGCTCATTCCGCAGGCCCAGATGTGGCAATCCGCCTTGAGGAGCTGCTGTGAAAACCAACAGCAGCCTGGCTTTTTTTTTTTTTTTTTGCTGTGACCATCAACCTCTGGTTCTGGCACTTGAACATTTCTGCATCTTCCTCATTACAATCCCGGTTGCAGTAGTACCCATTCCAGTTCTGGAAATACAGGAGAACTGTGCATCCTGGATTAGCAACATGCATGAGAATTGTGCTGAGCTGTGCAGGGTCCATGGTTCCGACAGAGAGATGGTGGAGATTGACAAGTGGCCTGTGGTGTTTTAAAACATGGCCCCCAAATTATGGGATGTGGCAAGCATTATGGCATGGAGAAAGTGACATGGTGGGAACTCGACCCTAGCCCCTAGGAATCCTTGGGCAAATTGCTGGTATTCCACAAAACACTGCAGAAATGTCCCACAATCATTGAGCTGGAGGGCCCTGCATTTTACATTGACACAAGCACTCGTGCTGAGTAAGGGCAGCACTAACACAAACACGCAAGTGTGCTCCCAAAGTTGGTGGCCGTTTGCTGACATAACTTGCATTGACTGAACTTTGTAGTGTAGACATGACCAACGTGATAGATTTTAGCAACTCATCTCCTTAGCACAGATGCACAAAGGTACTTAAGCTCCTATCTTTCATTGATTTCAACGGAAAATAGGAGCGTAAATACTTTTGTGGATCTGGGCCCTTGTAAATAAACTGCTAAAATGATGCTACTGTCGTGACCCTGTGATTTCCACCTATATACATGTATAAATATTTGATGGTACGTCAAATGTATTTTGAACATGTGTTTACAATAACATACTATACTAAAATGAAAAACAGAATACACTCCAATTGCTTCCTAAATATTTTGCCTGATAAATCTGGAACATGTTAAAAATATTTTAGGAATAATAGAAACATTTCACACATGCAGCATTGATGCAGCATAATTTTTTTATATCTAAACCATGTGTGCACTACCCATATTTGTCCAATAGGCATTGTGAAAGGAGCCTTCTGATTTGCTGGCAGTTGTTCTGACTGTGTGAGCATCTAACCAATATAACCACACAGGTCAGGATTTATTAGCCTAGGCAGCACATCACAACACAAAGGCAGGTGTCCAACATGAAATTTGCCACATGCTGCAACCCCCTACTGCTTTCTCTTGCAACCTAATCCAGAAAACATGAATTGATGGAGGGTCCAGCAGAGGAATCACATGGGCCTTTTGCTGTTTTATGGAAACATTTTTGGAAAATATTTTCCGGGGGTAATCCATCATAGAACAATCATGCAATAAATTTGCTTTATGTAGCAGACCTGATCCTGTAACTATTCCTCCCTTCGTTTTTCTATTGATTTCAGTGGACATGTTATTTCAAAATAAAGTGGTCTCTCTATTTCTGTATACAGAAGGAATATCTTCTTCCTACTCCCATTGGCTATTCCCATGTTTATACATTCAAGGATCATGTTAGCCCTCTTTGCCACAGAACTGCACTGGAAATTTATGTTCAGTTGCTTATCCACAATAATTCTCTGAGGCCTTTTCAGAGTCATGGCTTTCCATGATACAGTCCCCCATCCTGTTAGTCGTAGATTTATGATCTTGATTTGGCTGTGTTAAAATGCATGTTTCACTGAACCAAGTTTATGAAGTGAGCCAGATCACCTTGCATCAGTGACCTGGCCTCATCATTATTTACCACTCCCCAGTCTTCATGTCATCTGAAAATTTTATCAGCAACTAGTTTATATAGTCTTCTAAATCACTGATTTAAAAAATACTGAAGTGTTGGTCTGAGAACCATTCTTACAAGACTCCACTAAAAACACTCATTGTCATTGGTAAACACCCTTTAACATTTACATTTTGAAACCTATTAGTCTTTAACCCATTTAATATGATCCTGTGATGGGGTATACCTGACCGTTTTGGCTCCCTACAGGAAGCCCCATGGTCCTACTCCACCCCACCCCAGGAAGCAGCAAAGGTGGGGCCTCCAAACCTGCCTAAAGAGGCCTCACAGAAACAGCCAATCAGAGTCCAGCAGGGTCAGATAAAAGGAGCTGCAGGGGCTTAGCTGTTCAGTTCCTGGTTAAGATCAGAGATGTGAAGAAGGGTACTCTGCTTTGGCAATAGAGAAGAACCTGAGGCTACTGGCCCTGAGATAGTGCTGGAGATAAAAGGGGCCTAGTAGGGCCACAGATAAAATGGCATAAACCTTAAGAAGGAGACAGGCCTTATTTGGGAGTCTGAACAAAGGCCTGAATTTAAAGGGCCCAGAACTGGGGCTGAAGATCATAGTGCGGGGGAATAGATTGCTTATTTGTTAGACTCTTCAATAGCTTGGAAGAAGTTTGTTTGGACTTTGTGGCTCAGCTAGAGGTCTAGACCACTGAAGGTTGTCTGGCAGCCTGCAGGGGACGCTAGGGGTGAGAAAAGAACAGTGATACCACCCAGCTGATAGGAAATGCTCCAGAGGTGAGTGCCCCCATTAGAGTCATATTGATTTTATAGGGTGCTATATTTTTACAAAAATGTTATGTGACACTAAGTCAAATTTTGTTCAGAAGTCTAGGAAGATTACATCAACAGGTACCTTTATCAAACCTTGTCAAACAAACATGATACTGTTATTTGACAAATACCTATTTTCCATGAAACCATGTGGATTGGCATTAATTATATTTGTCTTCTAACTATTTATAGAATCCCATATCATTCTTTTCAGTATTTTTTCCAGCATTGATGTCAGGCTAAGCAGACTATAATTACTTGGCTCATCCCATTTACCCTTTTTTAAAAATATTGGCACAACAATCACTTCAGTCCTTTGGAATTTCCCATTTTCCAAATCTTATTAAATTCATATCTGTGGTCCCCAGCCAACCCTTTAAAATTCTAGGGTGCAAGTTATCCAGACCTGCTATCTTATAGTTTAAGCTATTTAACATCTTTTTGATTTACTGTTAAACCAGAAATTATTTCATCTTGATAAATTCTCCAATTTTGGTCCAGCAGAACAGGGATTTATGAATGAGATTATAAGGGGATTGCCCACAATAATGGGGGACTGGACTTGGTGATCCAAGAGGTCCCTTCCAGTCCTATGTCCTGTGTTCCTAACAACAGATATATGTATTGAACACTCCTGTGTTATTGACTGACAACTTTACTATCTCCTTTAAATAATGGATTTTTGCC
Source organism: Eretmochelys imbricata (assembly GCF_965152235.1). Taxonomy (NCBI): domain Eukaryota; kingdom Metazoa; phylum Chordata; order Testudines; family Cheloniidae; genus Eretmochelys; species Eretmochelys imbricata. The sequence continues at coordinate 66,207,215 of NC_135574.1, read as the reverse complement.
AGTGCTAGGATTCCTTTGTTTCCTGATGTGTTCAGTCTTTATTGTCTTTCATATTCATTCACACCCCCTTTCTCTATCCAAAGAACAGAGGAGAGGTAGCTGGTCAGTACAGCTTAAGACAAATGAAAGGGGCTCAGGTGGGGAAGCAGTGGCTCTCAGGATACTGAAGTCATGTGATTCAGTCACTTTTTAAAAGCCTGAGCTGGGGAGTAGAACTACCTCTGTGGGCATTCTCCAGAACCTGACTTGGGCAGAGCTTTGATCCCACTTCAGAGGCTGATAAAAAATGTAAATGTCTTTGTGGAAACTAATTTTTTGTATCTTTTCCTTGTGGGTAGCCTAGATACTCTTCAGCTAGCTGCCTGGCATAGTAGTGCAAAGACATGCTGATTTCATGCTTCTCAGAGAATATTACAAATGATAGTGAAGACACACCTTAAAAAGAAATGTCCCTTTAAACAGCTTTACCAATGTACTACATTTAATATGTGTATTGTGGTTGCATGTTGAAAATGCAAAGGAATTGGTTGTGGACTCTGTCCTAGGTAGTGTGAATGAAGGTGGCCTTAATTGGTGATTTGCTTTAATGTTTTTTTTTTTCCTGATGGTCTTGGTGGGATTTGCACTTCAGTAACCTTACCAATAAGTAAACGGATCTTCTCTTCTTTTGGAGGGGGCGGAGGAAAGAAGAAAATGAGAATTTCAGTAAATGCTTGAATCTTATTGGGGAGGCAACTAAAACTGTGGCTTGAAAACAGATGGAAGATAATGATAAGTGGCCAAGCATTAACCTGAGGGATGGTGTCTGGTGGACTATTACAGGCATTTGCACATACTTCTATTTAACATTTTGTTTAATGTGGAATGTTAAGCAGATAACACACTAATATAACTAACTTCTTCCAATTCAGTATCTTGAACACTTCAAGATGGAGGAATGGCCCAAAGAGACTCACAGTTGTTGATGGAGTATGCTCAATCCCACTCCCACAATATCACCCAACCTACAGTTGAAAAGTCAGGAAACTGCCTCAAGATGAGGCTTGTTTACTATGTAGTCATTTGCATTATTGTATTCAATATCGCACAGTTAAGACTCCTACACAGTAAACAGCATCAGCAGGCAAACTCAAAAGCTTTAGAGTTGGTTGGGCAAACAGTCTGAAGTTCAGAGGCTGATCCAAACCTATGAAGGCCTACACAACTCTGTTCTCCATCTGTTACTGCCACTCTTCCCAATCAGAGAACTCTATCTGTTGACACGTTCTAGGTAAAAAGCCGGTTCTTTCCCGGTTCTCCCATTCAGCATCTGGAGACACATGGCAGACCTTCTCCCCATTGGGTACCTCCTTTCCACTGAGGATAAATTCCCTCTTTTCTTTCTCTTTGAGAGGGGCCTGGGCCCAGATCCACAAAGGCTCAGCATCACAATGCCTAATTTTTAGGTGTCTACAAAATCACTCAGTTACAATTTACAAAGCCTAAGTTAGGTGCCTAGGCTCCTATGCAATGAATGGGGAGAGATCAACGCCATAGAATGTGATCCACAAAACCCAGCATGGTAAGTCAGAAGCTGCCCATGCTAGCCAATGGGAGATGCACAGGAGAAGGATGTCTCCTAAATCACGCCTCTCTCACAGAGCTAATGCCTAAGTCTGGGCTGCAGGGAGTGCCTATCTCTGCTTGTGATCCACAAACTGGGAGAAGACAGGCATCTAAATTGCATGTGGGGTGCAATCCCGTAGGTATGGTCAGAAGCTACTGAATGCCACACAGCAGGCAGGGCTTGGGAAAGGGCAGGAGTAGTTGGCTACTCTCCTTTATAACTGTTAGCTCAGTGGGTAGGGTATTCAGCTGGGATGTAGGACATTTCATATTCAAGTACCTCTTCTGCGTAGTGAGAAGGAATTTAAGTAGGGATCTGCTGCATCTCAGATTGATTACGTGTGTTTAAAACTATTACTAGAAGATAGGAAAATAAATATCCACTGTGCTATTATAATGTTTACATATCATTTTTCTGGGCTATTAACCCAAATCGCCTATCTTCTCAAGAGAAACACTTTTTTTCATATAGTGGGTTCCTCAGTCTCTCTTATAAAGAAACTATTTATTTGTCTTGCTCTGTAGAAGTATCTTCCCAGGGATTGTTTATTTAGAGCTATTTTGTGTAATACTTCATAAGCGGAGGAAAATTATCCTTAAACTTTAAGGTGAATTTCTCCCTTTGGTATGTTTGGCTGGCAATAGGCTCTTAAGATGGGTCTGGTCAGGGTTTCTGCACTTCCTGTCAACTACAGAGGAAGTCTCTTCCCTTGCTTCCCCCGGCCCTATACTAGCCCACACCAGGGAAGTGCTAAAAGAGGTTTGGGGGATGACGTCAGGGGTGGGGATATGGGATTTGTAACTAAGTGGAGTCAGTGGGCCAAAACTGACTAACGAGCTATGGAGTGGTCGGGGCAATACTCCTTGCAGCCCAAGAGAATAGCCTTGGTTTGACAGGTAGATTTCATCTCCAGTCACCAAAGTATTCCCTGCTTGGGGCTTGGGATGCGAACTGTCCATTCAAATAATATTAATATTGATTACCACTCTTTGAGCCAATTAGATCCATTCCATTCATGAACATTTCAGGCACTTCCATTTTGACATGAGAACATAAGAACAGACATACTGGGTCAGACCAATGGTCCATCTAGCCCAGTATCCTGTCTTCCAACAGTGGCCAATACCAGGTGCCCTAGAGGGAATGAACAGAACAGGTAATCATCAAGTGATCCATCCCTGTCACCCATTCCCAGCTTCTGGCAAACAAAGCCTAGGGACTCTACCCCAGCCCATCCGGGCTAATAGCCATTGATGGACCTATCCTCCATGAACTTATCTAGTTATTTTTTGAACTCTGTTATAGTCTCGGCCTTCACAACATTCTCTGGCTCCACAAGTTGACTCTGCCTTGTGTGAAAAAATACTTCCTTTTGTTTGTTTTAATCCTGCTGCCTATTAATTTCATTTGGTGACCCCTAGTTCCTGTATTATGAGAAGGAGTAAATAACACTTTATTCACTTTCTCCACACCAGTCATAATTTTATAGACCTCTATCATATCCCCCCTTAGTCATCTCTTTTCCAAGCTGAAAAGTCCCAATTTTATTAATCTCTCCTCATACAGAAGATATTCCATAACCCTAACCATCTGACATAGTTGTAACCTTGCACTGTGAAGATGTAATGTTTTATTTTCTTAAGTATTTTAGGTTTTCTGATCTGACATGTTCATGTAGATATTATGGTTGAGATTTTCGAAGCTGGCAAGAGGTTCAGATACAAACTCCCATGAAAATTTACTGGAATTATCTAAATACCCAAATGAACTCTGAAGATCTTCAACCTATACCATATTCCTACTGTTAAAGATTGATTATCATTTATAAGAAGATTGAAATATAAATACAATCAGAACCACTTAATTCCTTGCCAGTCAATTTACAAGGAACATACTACATTTATTTAAAAGCTTATGTGTGTATTACAATGGAAATTCAGAAAGCAAAGAGAAAGATTTAGCAAACAAATTATCACCTCAAGGTACTGGTATGTAAAGTCTTCTGTCTAATCTGTTACAGTTGAGACTGCATGATTTAACATACTACTTCAGGTTCTTCAAATAGTTAGACAAAATACTGAGAAAACAACTCGAACTCTGGATGGTGGTTCGAGTCAATCAACCAACCCTTTGATTCTACAAAGCTGGGCTAGCAACTACAGAATAGGCTTTCTCTTGAGATTGTTATTACTAAGTGGAAAAATACTATATCTTTTCAACTTCAGACATAGAGAACGCATGTGTATTTTCTTTTTTTTTGTAATGACCCTACCGGTGCTGTATGCCATTTTACAGGGGCGGGGGTTGGGAGGAGACACAAATCTATACCACAAACGTATTTTCACATCTCTTGTCATTCCTGGCTAGAAGTTCTACATATATGTCCAACAGCTCTTTTGAATCTCAACATGGGTTGACTTCAGGTTCACTCTGAGTTTTGGGTAAAGATTCAATTATTTTATGTGAATTTATTAATCTCTAATAAGAAAACCATATTTGCATCTTGTAAGCTTAGTCTTTTGTACCTAGTACTAAATTTATTTTGGAAATTTCGGGGAGATGACATGTTCAGAAGAAACAATACACTACCAAGATATAAAATTGGCAATCTGGGTCATGTTTAATTCACTTGCCAATAACTCTCCTGTTTCCAGAATCCTTAGATATTTCTGCTTCATGGGCATTTTAGCATCAACACTAATTCTTACTGTCATTCATATATAAAATTTATATTTCCATGCCCTCTGCACATGAAAAATATAAACTAAACACTACCATAGATGATTTACTGCTCCTACCTCCCACCCCAAAAAAAAAAAATACTAGTGAAAGCAAGGCAAATGGTGTGTCTTAAACCCATAATAGCACAGAAATCCAATCAGCAAGCAACCCTGCATGTCTAACTAAAGATCAATACTTGCTACTTATATATCACTTTCCATTTAAGAATCTCAAGGTGCTGTGAGGAACTGCAGGTTGGGAACCTGGGCCTGCTGGGTGACTGCCACATCCACGCTACCACCCAATGGCCCGGAGGAGCAGCCACTGATGGGCTGTGGCCCAAGTACCACAGCACATGCTGCCCAAAAAGGGCCTAACTGGCGGTTCCTCTGGGGCCCCTGATTGGTCCAGATGCACCACTTAAGCCTAGAGGGAACACCAGGAAGTTGTGCAACTACATGGATCCCCAGTTGGCTGCCACAGGAGGCCCTGCTCCTTTGCCTTGCTCCCAACTTCAGGTCTGACCCTCAGCTCTAATTCCTGGCTTCTGGCTCTGACCCTGGGCTCTAGTCCTGGGCCCCTGACTGTTTCCACCCACTAGGCATGACTGCCCATGCCTGGCCATGGCAGCTGCTATACAAACACTAAGCGACTAGATTGTGGCTTCTCTGCCCCTTAGTCAGGAGCTGCACTGCCCAGGAGGAGTACTGGAGAGACTGTGCTTCAGAGGCACAGTTGCTACTGGGGCTGCTCCTTGTATGTGAGGAGTGTGATCTGCTCCCCCGAGTATGCCACCCCTACTCTGTAAGCTAAAGGAAGTAACCCCATGCCCTACCTCCTATTAGGAGTCCCATTGCAGGGGTGAAAGGGGATGTCTCTGTGCTCCCCATAATACAGTGACTGCTATTGTGAGTGGTCCTTATGCAGCTTCTCTTGTGGGAGAGGAAGCATCCTGCTTATCCCTGTGCGGCTCTACAGGGGCTGCTCATGATCCAGCCCCAACGATTGTCCCCCCCACATCCTTGAGAGGTGGATAGGTGCTAAGGGCCCTATTTTTGCTTGTTGGGTGTGTGATCACTGACAAACATGACAATTCAAAGTGCATTTAAACCTATCAACATGTGCATAAAGCACATCCATGCCTATTAATCGCTGTTGGGAAAACACAACCACCATGCCATTCTGGACGAGGTAACAGATCATTCCAGCTCCATGTGGCCACCATCAACCCTGACTAGCAAGAATATAGAATGAGAGTCAATAGTATAAGTTAAGTCCTTCTACAATGCATGCAGAAATCTATTTTGAGATTAATGTAAAGCTGTAACAAATACTTGCATGCTAAGACCCATATATCTGCAAGCGTAGTCTTTGGGGGGCTTCGTGTGTTTCAAGAGTGACTGAATATTTTTAAAATTTAGGCTCTCTGTATTTTTCACAAATCTAACTTTAACCTGAGATGTGAACAGGGAATCTGGATGGTAAATTATGCATCAGTTCTGCAAACACTTGTATTTATGAGCGGTCCCATTTACCTTGGTGGGACTACACACATAAGTAAAGTTTAATGCTTTCATTATAAAAATATCTTAAGACTGTTTAAGCTCCAGCAAAGTAGGTTTGCATGTGCTTAAGTCCTGTGCTCCGTGGGAAATTCAGTGGCTAGGTTTGGGGGCATCAGATAATATAGCCCCAGATACATTTGTAACTGAACCCAATTTTAGGTGAGAATGCTTTTAATACAATGTGGCCTGCTAGCATAAATGGGTTTAAACTGTCTTTAAAGCAGTTTTATAAGATGCGTTAGAAAGTAGGTGGTCTCAGACATGGTCTTTAAATGCAACAGGCCAGATCCTCAGCTGGCATTAATTGGCATAGCTCCACTGACTTAAACAGAGCCATGCCAATTTACTCCAGCGGAGGATATGGCCCTTATGGTCTGGTTAATCTATTTAGCCACTTTAGAGTAAGATGGCTTTAAACTGTGCTCAAAATGACCTGAAGAAATGACTCTTCCTTACAAGAGTTAGATGGTGTCCAGAGAGATTGGCTAATTCTTCTATACTGCAGAAGTGCAGTGGGCGTCTGAGTTCTTTGTTGAGGGTGAGCAAAAAAGACAATAATTAAAAATGAGCCATGACCCGAACATCTCATCTCGCTACCCCGAACTCTGGGGAAATTTGAATCCAGCACCAAACTTGGCAGCCTGGTCCAATCTTTTGCTTAAACCTTCATATATCTTTGAAGTGTGAATCTACCATTGCCATGGTTACAATGTTGACCTCTTGGACTACATCCCTTTGTTAGCCAAGTTCACAGGAGGTGAATCTTCTGTACAATTATACCTAAACTGTGCTGTCTTGGAGTCCTCAGTACACACGTGTATCCCTTAAGCTGATTATCAGGCGAGAACACATTAAAATTAAACAAATTACTGGCTATTACAAGAAACATACTTCGCTAATTGGCTTCTGGGGCAATATTTTATTGGGCAATGACTATCAATAGGCAAATTGTGGCACTTGTTTAATACTCGAGCTTTATTTTAGCCTAAGGGAAAGGAAAGACTAAAGGATCAAGGAGACAAATGAAAAACAAACATGGAAAGCTGCAAAGTTAAAAACACTAAGGGGAGGAAGCCACAAGGGAACTGGATTCGGTTTCAGAGTCTCAAAAAAGAGTACCATGATTCTTTCTTGTAAATTAATTCCACACTTAATTTTTGGAATTCTTTCTTATTTTTCCAGACTCCAGCCAAAACTAAGTCAGATGAAATGTTATAGGAAACTGGCAGCCAGGGATGCAGTGGTAAACTAGTTTACTTTCACAGTTTCCTTTCATATGTAGATTAAGCACTGCATTTTCTTTTGTCATTGCTTACAAAGATCTAAGCTTCCTTCCTAAGGCATCATCTTTTATTAATCAGCTTATCCACAACAGAGTCCAAAGAGACTGGAAATGGGTTCAGACAGATGTTGATAAATGTCTTAAGTTTCTTATAAACTAAACCAAGGCCAGCCATGTTTTATTAATAAGCTAACCTTCAAACATACTTTGCCCTCTGTATACTGTATCACACTTTATATGCCATCCTGTTTACACTGCTTGTCCTGACTCATCTGAAGGTTGTTAACATATTTTATTTAAGAAGGCAAACCCGGTGTATATATTGAGCATATGCAGTTAATGATAAATGTTTAATATTAATTGTGTGCAGGAGTACGTGCGATACGTTGTGTGTTATAACAATTTAAAAATAACATCCTATTTCTTTGCCTCTTTTTTTAGTTTAACCTGATGCTGACAATAATGTCTGTCCAACTAGCCAGCTTATCTGATGTGACCTTCACGGCTTGGGAGAAACAAGTTTTCCCTTGCTGCCTCATAGTTCTAGCAGTATTGTTCTAGCTTAGATGTAAGTACATAACTAAGCTACTTCTAAGATCCCATCCTTACAGTCTCTTTGGTTTTCTAGTCCCTCGACTGTTGCCGATCGTGTGTATGTATTGTGATAGACCCAGGCTAGTTGGGTACAGCAGAGTAGCAGAAGGCAGATATACTGGCCACTGGATTAACAGTTTTCTGTTCCCGACTGACCAGAGCAGGGAGTGCTCCAGGCTAATGAGAACCCTTGACTCCAATTAACCTGCAAAGAGTCAGGTGAGGCCATTAAGCTAATGTGACCACCTGACTCTAAGGCCCCTCTGATACTATAAAAGGGCTCACGCCAGTCAGAAAGAGGAGAGGAAATGCTGCTGAAGGGCTGGTTAATGAAGACACCCTCAAGTCATTGGTAAGGGTGAAGAAGGGAGAAGCTGTGGGGAAGTGGCCCAGGGAAATGTAGCAACTCTGGCAGTGAAAGGTTGGCTGCCAACAGCTGCTACCATTAGGGTCCCTGGGCTGGAACCCGGAGTAGAGGGTGGGCCTGGGTTTCCCCCAACCCACCACTACAGAAACATCTCCTGGGAGGGGAAAACAGGCCCCTGTCAGGAAAGGAGGCTAAACTGTTTTGGTATGAGGCTGCAGGAGCAACAGAGACTGTGGGAGTTCTCTCACCAACCTCCTTGCTGGCTTATGATGAAGGCTCAGTAGACTGTATCCCTAGCCCTAGAGAGAGAAGGGCTATGTGGAGGGTTGCAGTGAGCCTCTGAAGCTAGCATAAACTGCCGGGAAGCACAGGACCCACAGGGACAAGGTCGGAGCTCTGCCACAGTATATATTCTGGTATTTATTTATTTATATATATATAAACACCTAAGTTTCACAAAGACCAGAATTGTGAATTTTATAGCTTACATTATCACATTCTGAACTCACTTAATATAATGTTGGAAGAGAGAGAGGAAATACAGCTTGCTAAAAATGGCCTTTAATACTCTTTCTTAACATCCAATAGATGTTGGAATCTTAAGCCCTGTCTACAGAAACTTACACTAGTGTAATTACATTGATAGGAATGGATTAAGGTGCACTGGTGCATACCCTGATTTACAATTGGGGGATTGTAGCACTGGTATTTCCAGTGTTGGAAATGTTCCAAGTGTAGATAGGCCCTTATTAAAAAAGCGATGCAGCTGGAGTCAAATTTTCATGAGATGCCTGTGTGACACAGGAAAACCAGGTGCCAGCTCTTGCCAAGGCTTTAGGCCTCAGCCAAACATTGACAAATTCATTGCTGGAAACCAGTCCAGCTCACCGGTGTGTTAATATGGTTAAGATGGGTATTAGACTTATAAAAATGTGTTTAGACTTTATGAAATGCTTGTAAGTTGTGGCATGTATTGATCCTACTTATAGTATCCGTATCCCATTATAAGGTAGTAATTAAGGGTCTGCTCTATAGCTATAAAATGTTTGTTCTGAACTATGTAACTCACCAAACAAGAAAAATCTTAGCTAGCGCTAAATGCTAAATCCTTAAGAAAGGATTATGTGCAAAAGGACTTATCCCATCAACTTGATTTCTGGAAGGAGGAAATTAAAATAGCTGTCATAAAAAATATTTCATCTCTCTGCTGTTTGGAGTCTCTCAGGGCTGGAGCGAGGAAACAGAAGCAGAAATCCCCAGGGTTAACCGGGGTTATCCCTAAAAGACATTCAGTGTGACAGATTACTACAACTGTCATCTTTTTAAAACCATAGACTGTAATTCATTTGTGTACAGACATTTCCCCAATTTAACTTCTAAATTCTTTCCTCATTAAAAAATCCTTAGTTAACTATTGGATTGGCTACAACAAGTGTTCTCTTTGGTGTGAGATCTTAGGTACAAATTGACCTGGGGTAAGTGACTGGTCCCTTGGGACTGGAAGCAACCTGAATCTTTTGTGATCTTTGGTGCATGGCAGCCACTTATCACTAAGTCCAGATTGCCTGGGTGGCAAGATAGACTGGAATACTCAAGGGGACTCTCTGTGACTCCATGGTAAGATTGTTATAGTGCTTCAGCAGTTCACATTTGTTACGGGGTTGGTGAAATCTAATTATAGATCATACAGCCAGTTTCGGGTGTCTGCTCTGCTTTTTGACAGTCTGCCCTGAGGCTGGAACTCATGGTCTTGAACCACTCCAGACAATGTGACAGCCTGGTTTTATTTATTTATTTGCTGTGCAAAACTTTAGACTTCTGTGACCTGATTTTTTTTTTTTTCAGGGTGCTGAACACTTGCAACTCCAATTAAAGTAATTTAAGAGCTGTGAGTATTCAGGATCTCTGCAAATCAGACATACCCTCACCCCACTCACCACCTGGGGTGAAATCTTGGCTCTATTAAAATCAGTGAAAGTTTTGTCATAGTCTTCAATAGCCGGGAGTTCATCCCAAGTGTATAGAGTTGGGCACTCGGAAAATGAGGCACACACAATCAGAGGCCATTCTTGAAAATGTGGGCCCTCGTACCTGCAGTTCCTGTTGTAATGGTGTGATATTTTGGATACCTAAACCTGCTTATCGGCTATTCAAGAGCACAACATTACTTTATGCAAAGCAGGAAGACTGCGTTTTAAAAAAGATTCTAACAATAGGCCTCATTCTGACATGGGCAAAACACCCCATCTTCCTTGCTGGGAAACTATTTTGAATAAGAACTGCAGAATAAGGTGCTACATGTCCTGCAAGACTAGATTAGACTAAACATAGTAGCTATGATGCCACAGACTTAGAGTTAAGAACTTGTATACTCATGTAAGTACAAAAGCCCAAAGAACAGGTCAACTGAAACCGCTGCATTGCACTGACAAGGCAAGAATGTGAAACAACCTCATTTAAAGCTCTACTTTCTCTGCTTGAGCTACCATGCTAAAAATATCAGTGGAGGTAGCGTGGCAGCCTATTACAAACCCACCCAGACACCTGGCGTACCTATTTGGGTGGCAAGCCCAAGTCACTGCCTATGCTCCCCCTGGCTAGGCTACTATTGTTAGCCTGCTAGCTTGAGCAGAGCTAGGGTGTCTCCCTACCTGCACTGAGAAGCATGCTCCCAGCTGCAATGTAGACATACCCTGAGAGTGGAGTTTGACCCAGGGTCGACTGTTTTGGTTTCATAGTAGAATTGCCAGACACTATTTAGAGTTGTAGAAAACTTCAACACTAGTAAACATACAGGAGAAGTCCTTGCTCCTTGGGTGTTACAGTGACAGTAACATAGCTGTGAACAGCATGTGCTAACCTCTGAGAAGTGAGAAAGTCACGAATTTCCTACCAAGTAATGCATTTGGACTGGCAAAGCATAAAATGCCAGCAAGTTGTTTGAGGTTTTTTATTTTGAATTCTAGCCCAAAAAAAAACTAGCTGAAATTTTGGGATAAGGCAGCTGAAGTCTTTCAGGATGGTCTTGTAACCTCAAAACATATGAAAGCCAAAACTGTGCTTGAAGATGGAGCAATTCCTACACTTTGCAAAACTCAACCAGTCCCTTGTGATGCCATCAAAGACACAGGCAGAACATCAACATTTATAGGACTCTGGAATTACAGCCAAGGCATCTCTATAAAGGAAAAAGAATGGGGCTGTATGTATCTCTGGTGACCATTAACCAAGTAACCCAGTATCCTTTCTCTAGAATAGAGGCTATATTGGTATCATTAGCTGGTGGCAAGTATTTCTCAAAGATCATGCTAGCCCGAGCCTATCTACAAATGGAAATTGAAGACAGGGAGGGCCACTAGAGGGCACATTAACTGTTTAAAGGGACACTACCTGAGTCTTATGTACTACATTTCTCTTACTCTGTTTCTTTGCACAATAGGCATATATATCACCTCCTGCTGTAGATACTTTAAATTAGACTCAAGGGACCCAGCAACCTCAACTTTCATGAAAATCCTATTTCTCTGGCAGAATTAGGCCCTAGATGTAGGTGGTCTCCAAGCAAGACTCAGCCCTGATTATATAGGGGCAACTGTAATTACTTCAGTGGAGTTTCACCTGCTTATGCCACAGTTAAATTTGGTCCCAGTGTCTTCAGTCAGTTGGCTGGAACTCCTGATCACAATCTCCTTTTGTCATCCCTTTATGCACATTTGCAGAAAATAGGGCAATGGTAAATAACTCTCAATCATTTTTCTCTTCTCTGCCCCACCCTGGCCCCCCGGCCTGGTATGTTAAAGAACTACTCATTTCTCTGTCTGCGGGTCAGATTGTATTAGAAGTTCACATTCTTAGTTAAACATGCAGGCAGATGTTTTCTTCAGGGGGCAGATTCTGTAGGAGGAGGCATCTTTCTGCTCTGGGGTTTCACTCTTGTCATCCTCAGCTGTATAAATGTGCATCCAGACTGAACTGCATATGTTCCAGTTTTGACTAACATTTCACTGATTTTTTTTAAAACCTGTTAGAGGCCTGTTGTCTCTTTGCCTTGATCCTTTCCCACTGAAATCAATGAGTTCTGCTTTTAACTTGAGTGGGAGTAGAACAGGGACTCATGTCTCCCTCTTGGCCAAAATGTAGCTCAGTAGTAAAACTTGGGGTGGGGGTGGGGGACAGCCATCTAGGCTATTTAACTGTACTTTATTTAGTAAGGATTACTTTGGAAATGTATTTCTGTATTGTAGAAATACATCTACTGTATTTAAAATGAAAGATTGTCAGCCTGAAAGAAATTACTCTCAAATTAGGCCAATAGACTATGGCCATAATGTGACTTCTTTGTAAAAGATCTAGCTAGAGCTCTGTTCCTGGCAGATTTAGCCCCCACTTGCTTGTATGTACTTGTTCTACCAATCTTCCATTCATTTATGGGAAATCTGTACTTTCTGGCTTGGATTTTCATGGCAGTTAAACCCATGGGCTCATTACCAGGGCTGGAGTAAGGAATGGGCAGGTGCTTAGGGCTGTGGGTCTCGGAGTCCTGTGATTACTTCAGAATCTCAGATTTCTTCTTTTTTTTTTTTTTTGAACCCTGTTACTAGCCCTCTTAATTGCAAAGAGATCCTTGAAAATATGAACAGGGTATAACGGAGTCAGGCTGTCTACAGACAGTGCTGTCACAACCGGGCCAAGAGATGTCAATTGTCTTGTCTTACTGGTTTGTAACTATGCAACCTGCTTCTTGGGGTGGTGGTGATGGGCTTCTTACATCATCCCAGAGGGGAAGAATGTGTGTGTCCTGGGGGAGGTGAGTGATGGTCAGGCCTTCTCTGCCACCACTCCTCATATTCCTGCCAGTCTGGCATTGGAGGGGCCTGATTCACAGGGAAGTGGGAGAAGGCAGAGTCCTCCTTCTGGGACAGACCTCAGCCCTCCTGAAGACAGGGAACGGTGGTTGGGGGAGACCTGGCCAGCCCAAAGGGGAGTTTCCCAGTAGAGTGATCTTGTATAATTGGCCCTGTCATTCAAAGAATGGGCAGAGCTAGACTGTGGGGGAGACAGGCATGGCATGGGCTGTAATCATAATTGCTGCGCCCAGCTGTTGCAGGGCAGGGTGAGGGCCACAACTGAGAGCAGGAAGCCTGTCTCTCCTGTACTCCCAATGACCAGGCACCCAGGCAGTGTGGTGGAGGAACCCATCTGATGTGAATGCATAGGGGACAAAAGTCAAACCAGGGGGGGAGGAAAAGGAGTCTGGGAATGGAGGGTTGGAAGGAAAGGAGCTGGAAGAGGGGACTGGGATTAGTTGAGGGAGGAAATGGGAGGCCTAGACTGGTTGGGCAGCAAGGTTGGGTCTGGGAGTTGGTGGGGATAATGGTTAATGGGAGATTGGGAGACAGTGGACTTGGAGTAGGGAGGGAACACTGAGATCGGACAAGGAGTTGAGGGCAGGAGGAGTCTGGGACTGGCTGGACAAGGAGCCTTGGAGTAGGAACCAGTGGTGAGGTGGCTCAGGAAGGGAGACAACAGGTGTGACATGGAACTAAGGAATGGGAGGAAACTTTGGCTGGGATAAGAAGCTATGGACAGGCATTTGGTGGAGGTCTTGGAGCCCAGTATCTATACTACTGTCTTTAGCCCTGCAGCCTGAGCCAGTGGCAATTGACCCGGACTCTGAGATTTGCTGCCGGGAAGTTTTCTTGAATGATCAGAGTTCACTCAGAGCTGTCTATTTCAAGTGTGATTTCTTTTGCAATAAGGGGACAAGCTAAACAATTGAGCTATTCTACAGAAATCTCTAAAACCTCTTGAGTAGTGTCACACCCCTCCACAGATTTAAAACCCCAAAGATATCCTGCGTTCAATGAACTTTGGGTCAAGTCTTTAAATCTGTGGGAGCATTTCCCCAAAGGGCTCTAGGCTTTGGATCAGGCCCTGAGTTTGCAATGGAAACCCTTTGTATGTACCCTTTGTGCATCCATGCATCTGAAGTGTTGTTGTTTTTTAACCCACAAAAGTTTATACCCAAATAAATCTGTTAGTCTTTAAGGTGCCACTGGACTCCTCATTGTTTTTGTACATATAGCACTTTCATCACTGAATCCTTCATTTTTATTTAAAGGAATTCCCATAAGTAATACCTTAGTCTGGATGCCTCTTGGAAAACTTTTGAAGTTCATAGCATTTAACAATGACATTTTTTTTCCAGAGATAATTTCTGAGAATTTCAGTGTCATTTTTTGGCTGACAAAACAATTCTGTATCCCAAGGGTTAAACATGCTAGGAATATTCTGACCACTTTTGCACTCTCTAGCAGCAAAATATTTCTGGGTACAATAGCCCCTGATCACTATACATGAGACTTTCAGAAGTCCTTGGTATCAGTCATCTCATTGAAATCAATGAGTTTTACCACCATTGGGAACAGAATTAAACCAATGCTGAGCACATCTGAAAATCCCACTTTCTGTCCAGAATGGACTAGTGCCCATAATTAAGGCTGCATTTTTAATGAGAGAACTGCTGGGTGCTGAGCTTTCTTGACAATCTGGCCCTCTGTGCCCAAAGATTAGCTATAGTCATGTACTAAAGAGCATATGTCCAAATTCTGTGACTTACACCCCTTGATTCCCACTGAGTGCCCATAAACCAAAATGCTTGCAAAGACAGATAATTTTCAAACAAATGCAGAGCGTTCAGCAAGGTGGTTGACCAGAGTATAACTATTACTCTTGGAGTTGTTGGTGCGACCGCACTGATTGACCCAGTGACACAGGGGTGCTGGAACAATTTGTATAGAGGGGGTGCTGAGAGCCATTTAACCAAACTGTAAATGCTGTATATGATGGAAACCACTTCAAACTAATGGATGCTGCTAGACCCCCAGTACCACTAGTTCCAGCACCTGTGGTGACAGGGTGTCGAAAGGAGACCACATATCTCTTAATCTTAAAAGCACACTGTCAAATACAGCAAGCCAGTGACTTTCTCTACAGTAAAAAGAACAGGAGTACTTGTGGCATCTTAGAGACTAACCAATGTATTTGAGCATAAGCTTTCGTGAGCTACAGCTCACTTCATCAGATGCTTATCTACAGTGATATTCTTTTTGCCCTATTTTGGTTTGCAAAGCAAACTAAAGTCTTTCTGGATCAAATCCAGAGGGGTTTCTTCAGCCTTTATTTGAGTAAATTCCCATTGATTTCAGTGGGCGTTTAAGGATTTGGCCTTGTCTTTCCTCAGCTTCTTATAGATATATCTATACATACATGCTATTTAAAGTGAAGGCTATTTTGTAGCCCACTTACACCTGTTTAGACAGCCCTTGTGTTTTTAGCGGGATAATTTGAGGAGTTGTACCTTACTCAACATGAGTAAGTGTAACAAAGTCTGGTCCTTAGTAAGCCCAGAAGGTTTAAATGATGTCAATGAAAGCAAAATTTGTCCCTAAGGTTTGAATGTGATGGATAATTAGGCTTGGCAGAACATCTGTTGAAATTCTAAAAAAATGTTTGGTTTTTTTAAGCACTTTTTTCTGATTTTTAGCAGGTCTTTTTAACTTTCACAGTTGCGGGAAATTGGGGATGGGGGTTAGAAAATAACTATTTAATAATATACATGTTGAGATTCTGAAAGTTAAAGCTTTGTAACCTTAAAATATGAATTGTCCACATTATCCATCAAAATATACAAAATAAATAAATATCTTTTTAAACTCTAAGTTCTCAAGTAGCTTTTTTCTTACTTTGCCTATCTGTAAACTTTCATTAGTGATGGAAATATTTGTCCTCTATGTGCAACTCAGTGAAATTGACATTGATGGATAAAAATCTAACCCTATGGATAATGTAGGTTCAGTTGGATACAACAAATGGAAAGCTAGACAACATGAATAGTCCCCTTACAGGGTCTGAAATAGAAGAAAAATATAAACAGTACAAATTTCAATCAAAAATGAAGAATTTCAGTGCTCATGGATGCTTTTCAGCTACACTTGGGCTGTCAATAGTCATTACACTCTTGCTCTGGCTGTCTTGGAAACTGCCTCAACATATGTAGCACACAAGCAGCACTAGACCTTTGAAGATCTGATCCATTTTAGATCATCAAGGGCTTTAGTTGTGTTCATGTCTGTTTCTTGTAAATGCACATTGCAAACATTATCTGTCATCCTTGCGTGCAGTTGATTGTTTTAATGACCAATTACTCTAATAAAAGTCATTCTTTAAGGTTAGTGATAAAGAGCATGAATGAAAGACGTGCAGAAGTTTGCACCAAACCACTTCTGGTAATAAAATAAACGCTGAGGTCCATTCTTCAGTGCCACCTATTATAAACATGCAGTATTATTCAGTGCTTTTTTTTTTAAAAAAAAAAACATAGTTCCTCCTGCCACCCAGTAAAAAATGTACATTTGCAATCTCCTCTTGTTTTGCATCTGATTGGTTGCATACTTTTAAACTGCTGTAAGTAATAAAAATATATATGTGCAAGTTGGCTATAAGAAATGCCAGTTTCACCTAATAAAATTTTGGTATGCCTCAATTTTCAAAGTAAATTTGATTTATTTGAGTCACCAGCCATCTGATGACAGCCTTGTGTTTTTTATGAGTCATGTCCCAAGGGATCTGGAATATGCCAATAGTGTACCTTGGATCAGATCCAGTGTCCGCAAACAGGTTTTCATTAGACTTTGATGCCAGTTGCATTTGGGAGCAGAAAGGCTGCTGAAAACCGGCTTGGCTTTGGGATCATTTCTTTCTTTTAGAAAAAATAACAAAGCTCTTTTTTTAGAGAAGCTTTATGCCTCCACATTGTAGGTGTATGGCAATATTTTAGGGAACAGTAATCTGTTATTGCAGGTGGTCATGCTTCAAGCACTTCCGTATTTTGAGAATAGATCAGACAAAGTGCAACAACTCTTATTGAAAAATTGCCGAATTTGTAAATTAGAAACACATTTTACTGTGGCTAAGATTAAGTTTGCATGTATTACAGTCACTGGGACTTCTCTGAAGCACTAAAGGGAATATAATTACATAGGTTATTCCACATGTCATGGGGCTGGGATCATGAACATACTTAAACCTCTATTGCAGTGTCCTAGATCCGTCTTTAATTTCTATGGAGGTACTGTGGACTTCTTGGATTTAAAGTCATGATGGACTACAGAAGGAACTATACATGTCCCTTTCCCCTCCCCCGCACCAAGACTGGCACCTCTCTTCCCCACCTCCCCAGCTGTCTGGGTGTGAGAAGGTTGTATAGGAACTGTACTAGCTCTCTGGGGAGACAGTTCTGCACTGTTTTGCAATGGTCATTTTAATGTTGGGGTATCACTTTTAGGCTGTAAATGGAATCCCATTCATCCCAACACTGCCTAAAGAAAGTTGCCATAATTAGAAGCCTTGAACAGGATGTGGGCTTGTAGTGGAGGAAAACAGGGGACCCACTGTAAAAGGTTCCTGGGTATAATTGCCAATGTACATTCAAATGTTGTTAAATAACAACCTCTGTTAAAGGGGCAGCTTTCTTTTTTTTCAAATTTCTGTATTTGTGCCTGGTTAGCACACAAAGCTATGGAAATCTTTGGTCTGTATCTTTAAAATCTATAATTGGTAAGAAATTAAGATTTAATTTAATTAGGAATATTCCTATCTCTCAATTGTAGAGCCCATATTCTGATTGTGTGAGACACTGGAAAAAAACTTGTACTTTTAAGGTCACAGTGTCAAGCTGAAGAGGTAACATGAAGAAAACCATTTCTTTTGTGTACAAAATAACCATTAAAATATATGAACATCTTTAGTGTGCTCAGTGCTCTACAAACCAGAGAAGAAAATGTAGTCCATGCCCCCAAAGAGTTTACATATTAATTACAAGTCAAACTACTTCAGAAACAATACAACAAATGGCCAGTTATTAAAGTACCACAGATCTGTTTCCAGAAAGTTAATTTTCACTTTGGTGTATCGTTATAGGTAGTCTTCCTTAAAATACTTAAGCTGATTGTTCAGTGCACAAACAGTGGCATAGAAGAAGGTGCACAGAGAAGAATCGTGGAAGTAAACCAGGAAGTGACTTTTAGGCTGGTGGTGTTAGAGAGGCATAGGCAGTTGAGGTGAGTACAAAATGAGTTGAGATGGGGCAGAGCTGTTACAGGGAGGACAAGTATGAATTTGAAGCTATGGAAAGTCAAAGGACAAAACGTTGGTGACTTGGTTAAGGTGGTGGAAAGGAAGTAAAAGGTCTTGCATAGAAAAACGTGACATTCCTTGAACCAGTGGCTTAAAGTCAGTTCTCTTCACAGCCAGCTGGCTTTGATTTTTCAATTTCATGCTACCTGGGTTGGCAAAAGCTGAAGTGCAGTAAGGGTATTCCCAACCTCACCCCCATCATGAAAAGGTTAGGGTGCTTAGTGATTCAACTTCATGCTCTGCTGCAGCCCTCCTGTGTGACCCTGCCACAGGGTGCCTCTGTTCCCTATTTGCATAGTGAGAATAACAGCATTTCCCTACCTCACAGGGTGTTAAAAATTGTGAGACAAAGATACTACGGTATCAGGGACCATGCAAATACCAGTGATAGAAGGAATTACCTCAGTTGTTTCTCAGCAACTCTTTCAATTTATTAAAAGCTGGTTAAGATGGCTTCAAGGAGTCCTATCCAGTGCTTGAGCCACTAGGATGGTGGTTATAAGTTAGTGCTGGGGCAGAGGGAGGTTCAAAGTGTTGAAACATGGATAGTGAGTGTTGCACCAAGGATACATACCCCCTGATGGAAATACAAATGAACATTTCTCATAATATCGTCATCACATCATCCAATGAACATTTTTGAATTATGAAAATCATCTGCTTCACCTGATATTAATTCTCCACTTTCATAATAATTCTTAGCTCTAATGTAGGGCTTGGCACTTACACAGTGCTATATATCATCATCAAATGCTGTATGAACATTAATCCTCACAATAGCCATGTGAAGTAGGAAAACTACCACTTGTGTTCAATGAATGGAGCAGTCATTAATAACTACAAGGGAGTACCACTTCTGTGACTGTATGGGTTCTCCATCTACCCCCAGTCACTTGATCTTGCACAGAAACTTCAATTTATATTTAAGTTCCAGTATGTGCCACTTGGATTACTCCCACCAAATGATCTTGTTTCACACGCTTGGTGCTTTACAACAGAATCCCTACAAATTCCCAGCACAATGCAGTTTAGTCATGGCTAGGTACCTTTTTCACCAACCTTTCACTCTGAGTCCTGGAATTGGCCTTCTCTCTCCTTTTTTTTTTTTTTTTTTTTTGCCTGCAACTGCTCAAAGTGAAGGAGGCTTCTGTGTGTTTTTACACCTTTACAAGGAAAAAGTATTTTTGTGAAATAGTGCACATTTGCAGAGTGCAAAATGTCTCATCTTCATAGATTACAACTTTCAAAATCAAATGGTAAATCTTGGGCGCATCTTTTCTGACTTGTCACTGGTAAAAACTTTTTTCTTATGGTTGTGGCGAAAACCCATACAAGCTGTCCTGTTTAAATATATATTTTTCCACATTTTGCAAAACTGTTAAAACCTAGAAACTCTTTTTTTTAAAAAAAAAAAAAAAAAAGGTACAAGCCTTTTCACACAGCCCTGGGAACAACCCAGTTTCTGATAGCTAATGAGTTGAATTTTCTGAAAGAGAGGATCCTATTCAGAAGTGAAGCATTAAGGTAGTATAAATTAGACCCTTACTCACATTAACTTGTACTCCATTTTATTTAGGCTTCCTTTCTCCAGGTTTGCTTCTCTTATACATTAGTAATGAGGGGGCAAGCAAATCTAGGGAGTCTAAATTGCCATAAAGAAAAGGCGTACTTGTGGCACCTTAGAGACTAACAAATTTATTTGAGCATAAGCTTTCGTGAGCTACAGCTCACTTCATCGGAAATTTGTTAGTCTCTAAGGTGCCACAAGTACTCCTTTTCTTTTTGCGAATACAGAGTAACACGGCTGCTACTCTGAAATCTGTCATTAAATTGGCATAGTTTATAAGCACTCTAATTTCTGGATCTTCCTCCACTTTATGATGTGGGAGCAGGGATGGGCATACCCCTACTGCACTTCAGCTTTTGCAAGCCCAGGTAGCATGAAACTGAAAATCAAAACCAGTCTTCCAGATGGCAGTGGAGAGCACTAACTTGGTATGTAAACTGTTGCTTAAATCAGCTGCTGTACCACATGACTGGAGAATAGCTAATGTGGTGCCAATTTTTTAAACATGCTCCAGAGGCAATCCTCGCAATTACAGGCCAATAAGCCTAACTTCAGTACCAGGCAAATTGGTCAAAACTATAGTAAAGAACAGAATTATCAGACACAGAGATGAGCTGAATATGTTGGATAAGAGTCAAGAGGGCTTTTGTAAAGGGAAATTGTCTCACCAATCTATTAGAATTCTTTTGAGGGGGTCACAAACAGGTAGACAAGGGTGATCCAGTGGATATGTATACCTGACTTTCAGAAAGTCTTGGACAAGGTCCCTCACCAAAGGCTCTTAAGCAAAGCAAACAGTCCTGGGATAAGAAGGAAGGTTCTCTCATGGATCAGTAACTGGGTAAAAGACAGTAAACAAAGGGTAGGAATAAATGGTCCATTGTCAGAATGGAAAGAGGTAAATTGTGGTGTCTCCCAGGGATGTGTAGTGGGAACACTGCTGTTCAACATAGTCATAAATGATCTAGAAAATGGGATAAACAGTGAGCTGGCAAAGTTTGCAGACAATACAGAATTACTTAAGATAGTGAAGTCCAAAGCAGATTGCAGAGTTACAAAGGGATCTCACAAAACTGGGTGAGTGGGCAGCAAAATGGCAGATGAATTTCAATGTTGATAAAGGCAAAGTAATGTACATTAGACAACATAATCCCAAGGATACATACAAAATTATGGTATCTAAATTAGCTGTTACCACTCAAGAAAGAGACCTTGGAGTCTCTGTGGCTAGGTCTCTGAAAACATCCACTCAATGTGCTGCAGCAGTCAAAAAAGCTGACAATGTTAGGAGCCATTAGGAAGGGATAGATAAAAAGACAACATAATGCCAATGTATAAATCAATGGTAGACCCACACCTTGAGTACTGTGTGCAGTTCTGGTTGCCCCATATCAAAAAAGATATATTAACAATGGAAAAGGTACAGAGAAAGGCAACAAAGGAGATCAGGGGTACAGAACAGCTTCCATATAAGGAGATATTTAAAAGACTGGGACTGTTCAGCTTGGAAAAGAGATAACTAAGGGGGATATGATAGAGGTCTATAAAATCAAGAATGGTGTAGAGAAAGCAAATAAGGAAGTGTTACTTACCCCTTCCCATAACACAAGAATCAGGGGTCACCCAATGAATTTAATAAGCTGCATGCTTAAAACAAACAAAAGAAAGTACTTCACACAGTGCACAGTCAACTTGTGGAACTCATTGCCAGGGGATGTTCTGAAGGCCAAAGTATAACTGGATTCAAAAAATAATTAGACAAGTTCATGGAGGATAGGTCCATCAATTACTATTAGCCAGGATATTCAGGAATGCAACCTGACGATTAGAGGGCTCCTGAGCTGGAACCCAGAGTAGAGTGCAGGCCTGGGTTCCCCTACCAGCCACTGAGGATGTGGCACAGACCAGGCAGAGGACTGCCTGGGACAATTTGTTCTGTGAAGACTTTGTTACCTCCCCCTGGAAGGGAAAACACTCATAGTGATCTGGCCGAGGGCCAAGTTGAGAAGAGGAGGCTGTGGTTCCTGAAGTGAAAGGGGTCTGCAGGGTGAGAGGATGATGGGAGAGACCCTGCTAGAGGAAGGCATAATGCCTGGCCAGAGCTAATACCAACAGTAACCCGGAGGAGATGAGTGGGCACCCCTTCA
The DNA here is from genome assembly GCF_965152235.1 of Eretmochelys imbricata. NCBI lineage: Eukaryota > Metazoa > Chordata > Testudines > Cheloniidae > Eretmochelys > Eretmochelys imbricata. The sequence goes on along the minus strand of NC_135574.1, from coordinate 66,185,169 downwards.
CAATAATACTTATTGAGCTAGCCACAGATCCGGTGCCGCTCTGCACTGGCTGGCTATGAAGCCTTGTTGTCCTCCCAGGTAGGAATGTCCTAGGCCTCAAACCATTTGGGGCTCTACAGGTCAATGACTAACCTACCATGTCATCTACTAGAGTTATGAGCAGCAGAGATGCTTGAGCTGGAGCCTCCTCAGTATGAAAAAGGAACTGCTGGCAGGGCATTCTCTGTGAAGACCTTTTTGGTTTTGAAAGTCACTTCTCTCCCCTCACCTTGCCCTTGTTCCAAAGTAGCCCACATCTGATCGCCTCAGAATGTGCTGCAAAGCCCATCTCTTTTCCCCTGAGCATTTGAAAAGGGGGAAGAATTTTCGAGGTGACCAGTGGCTGGAAAGAAGATATTGTTTCAGTTTTTAATTTGCCTTGTTTGCTGCTTGGAAGCCACATGAGATGGAATTGCTTTAGCTTAATCATAATAAAGGGACATTTTTGTGATATAAAGTTGTGCCTAAGATGCTCAGAAAGGGTGTACGAGTGCTTTTTGTATCTCATATAAGGTTAAATAAAACTTCTAATAATCATTCTTTGAATTACATTTTTCAGGTAGGCCTCAACTACAAAATGTAGAGCAAATCAAGCTCAAAATTTTCTAAAGTGATTTTGAGGACTTCAAGTTTTTGGGTGCCCAACTTGTGACATCTTAAGGGGCCTGATTTTTAGTGCCAACGCTTTCTGAAAATCTGATCTCTCTATGGTGCATTCAGTCAGATATCCAAAAATTGAGATACCCATGATCTAGGGTTGCCAACTTTCCAGGATTATCCTGAAGTCTCTAAGAATTAAAGATTAATCTTTCATTAAAGATTGTCATATGATGAAACTTCTAGGAATATGTCCAACCAAAATTGGCAACCCTACCACAATTACTGTTGAAAACCTTGGCTCATGACTTCAAAGGAAGTTGACAGCATTAAACATAAAATGTAAAAGAAATCAAAACTAAGGATCTTGACCAACAGTGTTTGGAAAATGAAGAATTGTTAAATCCATATTTTAAGGCAGTCTCAATTCTAATTTTTCCTTATAACTGAACATTGTCTCTGCAATTGCAATGTTGCCAGCTTTAATCCATGAGTATCAACCACACATGCACAGCCCTGCTGATTTCTCTACATGCCCCTGGGAGATGGACTGGCTGATTAATATTGTGTCCAAATGTGAAGTTCAGTTATTGTCTGATTACTTCAAGATCCTCCATCTTTTTAAATAGAATTAATCAGACTGAACACTGAAACTTCAGAACTCTTCCTATTATGTGTTTATGCAGTGCCTAACACAAGGATTGGGGCCCTTAGGTGCTATCACAGTAAAGTTTCATTCATTAGCCCCGTCGCTGAGTTAACTGTGTCCAACTTACTACTACTACTACTAGTAACTGTGTCCAACTGACTACTGAGTTAACTGTATCCAATTTACTAAACTCCAGCAACGCTGGATGGCACCCGAAAGGCAGGCTACAAAGACTGGGAAAATCTGTTGTACCAAGAGATGGTTAAAGAGACTCCTGAGCTTCTTTTGCCTTATTTTTTCCCAAACCACAACTTCCATATCTATGAGATCAAAAGAGGCGAGAAGAAAAAAATGTACTTTTAAAGCCAAAGTGGGGGTTGGGGGAAAAGTCCTCGAAATAAGAGACCAGAGGCTTGTTTGTTTTAATGTCTCATCTTAGCAGCTTAACCTCTACATGGGCCTCCATGCTGGCTCCCAACTGGCCATTTCAAAGAGAAGGACCGTGGGAAGAGACCCTCAAAGCTACATTCTGTCAATGGCTATCTTTTTTTCCACCTTCTTACATCCCCATTTCACAGATGAAGGAAACTGACCAGAGGTTAAGACCCCAATTCAAGAAAGCCTCCCTAATTAGAACAGCTCTTAACCATGTGCTTAAGTCCCATTGACGTCACAAGCTTAATGTTAAGCTGTCCTAAATCAGGGCTTAAGCACCTTGCCCAAGGTCTGTGGCAAAGTCAGGACTCGTCACTCCTAGCTGGTTCTTAACCAGAAACCTTCTTTCCTCCCCTTGAACTCTATGGTATACTCTTATAATAAATTTTGACAAATGAAGAACTGACACTGTTGTGCTGCATTATTGTGTAGCATTCATACTGTTGCTTGTATTATTTAAGCCTTTTCTCTCTTTGATGGTATCTGACACTATTTCTCATTTACTACTGGGAAGGAAGGCTAGTTTGTTTTTAATGGTGCACTGTACCTCCTTCAGCATGACATAGGTCTGATATCCTGCTGAAATGACAATAACAGGAACTACAATTCCACTTGGCAATTGCTTCTATCAATAGCACTGCAGATCATGTCCCATAAAAGAGTTCAAAAAGCTCCATTTGATAATGAGTCATCCACATCCCTCTCACCTCTCCTGCAAGAGCAGCGTAGAGTCCTCTGAGAGAGCATGCTTTCATCATGTCATATTGAATGGAAATGGGGCCAAGTTCTTCTGCTACACTGGTGTAATTCCACATACCTCAGTGTTGTTACTTTGGATATATGCTGGTGTAATGGAGAGACGGATTGGCTCAGGGTCTATTCAACAAAGTGAGTTTATTTCCCTTATCCTACTGCTCAAAAAATATTACAGAATGTATTTCTTGGTTTTCCATTTTATTGGAATGAGAAAGCTACAATGCATAAAACCCCTTCCTGTCTCCATAGAGATATAGCGAAATACAGAATTCAAAGCTCACAAAGTATGCAAATCTCTGAATTAAAGTGAAACCTTTGCAGCATTTTCCAATATATTAACTCATTTTATGTCCATTTATATATATATATATATATATATATATATATAGGTGTAGATGACTGATGAGATGAGAGAATGCATACACTTACTTTTCCAAATTTCCACTGGCTTTGATTCAGATCATGTGCATTTAGAGAAGCTTTTGGTTCACAAAACCATTAATTCCAGTAGTGGCTGTTGTTTTCAATATAACATTAGAACAGAAAACTTTCTGGTGCACCCCTTACACATGACGGCAGAAAGTCACTTCCGGAAGCATTGAACAGACTTGAATATTGTGGGCCAAATTCTATACTGCCTTATGACCCGTGCAAGTCTATTGAAATAAGTGGGATTGCACAGGGTCTAGTATTCAGTCTCTAGGGTCTAAAACTGCCCAATAGAACTAGATAATCTTCAGATGTGTTTTGTCTATACCGTTTTTAAGTTGAATTGCAGAGAGATAAGGGTGTTTGAGTGAAAGATGAATCCATTCCACCCTTAACCAATTTAATCTAATATGCAGCATGAATGAAACAGTCCTTTTGATAGCTTTGGTTACTTCCACAAAGAGATTTGAAGATCGGGCTGAAGCCTTCAGCAGGTTATCTAGCAGGGAGCCAACATAAGGAATGGGGCTATGGGTTATGCACTCTTGGTGTCCTGATGTGATAAGGACATGGGCTGTTACTTTCTGAACCATCTGGAGCTTTTTCTAAGGCCAGCAATTTAATTCCTTTGAAGTTGCAAATGCCCAATCAATTATTTCAAATACATAGGTCCCCATGACCAGGTCAAAGTCACTTTGCCAGCAGTGGCTATTTCCATACTCCACATCAGTGAAATGGGGACAAGGACACCTAGGCTGCAGATCGTGGAAGGCAGACCCTTTTGATTTGGGGTGGTGGTGGTGAGGCATCACATTCTTTTGAAGTGCTTCCCTCTGGACGCTGGTATCACCTCTGAAGAGCAACTTATCCACATTGCACCTAACAGCAATCTCAAGGGGTGGATCCTCCCCTAACCACTGCAGCACAGAAATAGCCACAACGGAGTTTTGCACACCAGAATGCTCCCAGCTGTAGGCAGCCAAAGTCTGGGTTGAGAATATAAAGGGGGGAAAGTGCGTGTGGCTGAAGGCATATCCCCCAGACTTGACCTTAGAGCTCAAGCTTGGGTGGAGAGCAGCAAGTCTGTCAGAAGTTTCTCCTGCATGTTTGCAGAGGTACAGCAACTAGAAATGTGTATGTGAGGTGATGAGAAGGATACAGAGTAAAGCTGCTGTTTGCTCTGGTGTGCATGTTTATCTGGTACACTTACCCATCTCCCTCTCTTTTTGACCATTGCTTGATCTGACCTAATGTGATATATTAAAACACAGACATACTTTGTCTAGCATATGACATCCCATACATAGATTATTGCCCGTAAATGTGGACTGAAGTGTCTAATTTTTTTAGACACCTAAGAGTGAAAATTTTGGCCTGAGGGTTTATTTTCAAGCCCAAATGTAGGATTCCATGTTAATTAATGGTGAACGCACTTCCCTATGAGGCATGAACCCCTTAGGGTTCTTGGTAGTTCTCAGCAATTACCTTCATTACTGATCCAATGCAGCTCCAGGTGGAGTCAATGGAAGGATGTCCATTCACTTCAGTGAAAGCTAAATCCAGCCCTATATGCTCAACTGTAATTTACCTTAGGGCTCTCCTTTTTTAAAAAAACTTGATATTTATTTTTGCAAAATATATGAAAGATTTTGCACAATTGTACATTCTATTAACTTAAAAACAAAGTAAATTCTGTTTTTTTCTTCTGAGAAGAGTTAACTTAGTATGCTCTTCAGTGTAAATGTTTTGTTAGAGATTAATCACAGGTGTCTTCTAGATTAGGAGTTGACTTTTACTCCATGATACATGAACTGGGTAGATCAAGACCAGTGCAACATCCACTGGTAAAAAGAGGAGCAGGGGAAGGCTATGCTCTTTGTGTGTGGGGGGGGAGGGAGAGGTGTCCTCCACTTTTGTTTTGATCTGACTCTCATCTCATTGTGATGAATTACCCATGGTTCTCAGTGACCAATGCATTTTCACATGTACTTGAAGTAAGTTGAATTCAGCTCCAGAGGCAAGCTGCAGGGCTCGCAGACAACTTTTTATTTCCTTGTCTTTAGGTAGAGTGGGCTAGGAGCCACAAAGAGTTAATCCATCACTAGTGTGAGTCTCTAATAACTAGTTCTCTAGTACAAAGTATGCATTCATGTCTGGGCATATCTGGGATAAACCAGTCACCTCTCAGAGAAGCACATTCACTTAAGGACTGAGGCAGTGGGCGCAAGGTTGGAATCGCTGCAGCACCACTTGGAGGACATTGCTTTACTAGTCACTTACTAAAACTCATGTAGCTCTTCTAGTCTATTTATATGATGGAGATTAGAGATGAGTTAACCGACCTTTTATTTGTCTATTACGCTTGTCGGGAACTGGGCTCTTACAGTTATAATTTCATATAATTTATTCCATGGACAACATTTTCCTTGCCCAGTTTCCCACCCCCATGTATCCCTAAGAATAGATTCTGCCATACTGAATTGATTTGAGAATTATCTAATAACTAATTAAAAAGTCTTGGCTTTCATGGTTCTTACCCTACGATAAATCTTGGTTTTTATTTCATGTTTTCTGCACTAGCAGCTGTGTCACAGCGTGCACTCCTCTTTGCGTTACTAATTCTGTGCTCCCTTTGATCAAAGGTTGATGGGGTTTTTTTTTAAAGAAAAAATAAATAAATAAAACACTCAACCATAGTCAATGGGAGCCACAGCAGTAGCAGAAGTTGTTCAAGAAGCAGTTTGGAGTAATCCCAGCATTGGTAAGGAACATTATAATTCCCCCTGCCATCTGAAGCCTGATTGTGAACACTTAGGAAAAGAAAATTGTACATAATCTTATTTATTACTATCCCTTGTGAGAATGTGCTGTCATTGGCCAACAGATAAATATTCACTATGAAAAATATCCAAAGATTCGTTTCACGAGAGCAAGAATCTGACACTTGCAGTTTATAAGGAAAGATAAACCATACAGCTTTCTCTGCTCCTGGGGAAATGGTGGTCCTGTCCCCAGCTGAACAGATATTTGCTCTGTATTACCAAACTTTCATTTAAAAAATATAGAGAGAATTTTTCCTAAGGATATGAACTCAGGTAGTCTGCATGATATTGAATAGCCTTAGATTCTCCCCCCCGTTCCCCCCAAAATAACACACTTTTAACCTATTCAACTTAATGGATTCAAATTGCTACTCTGAGTGCTAAATTTCACTGATTTAACACAATAAATTTACACAGCCATGAGAAGGGGAGCACTTAGTTGAGTAATATAATTTAGTCTGAATATGGTTTATCAGGATTCACACAAAAAATAATGGAGGAATTAAACAGTAAGAAAGCAGTGTGTATCATAAGGAATAATCATCACTGTTTGTCTACATAATACTATGTTCTTTCTGCTTTTCTTCTTTACCCTCTTGGTACTGGCAACAAGTGACTAATATATTTAGTGATGTGGGAACTCCACAAGGCAATGACATCACATTACTCAATTCGTCTCCTGTGTACTCCAAAAAGTCAAAGGTCTCATGTACACTCAAAAGAAAACCAAGTGACCTAGTCTGAATTGAAAGTACTTTCCAACACAAACAAAATCAAAGATCCAGTTCTTTCTTGCTTTTTTGCAGTTGTGACAAACTAATTTGAAACTTCAGAACACTCTTTGGCCCTAGTTTTGAATTAGTCAACTGAAAGAAAGAAAGATGCCAAATGTTGTCCGAGCATGAAATTTAATGTTATGAGATTTCTCTGTTAGACGATGTTTCCTACACTGATCTTATGTTGCCAACAACTAAAATACCTTTTAATGATTTCTGGCTTTCAAAGTATAACACTGCATGGGCTACATATGTTTACCATTATCCATAGAATCATCAGACCCTTTATTTTCAATAGAAGCACTTGTGGACATGGGCCAGAATGTGCAGAAACACAGTTCCGGTAGTGAAATTAGCAACTGGACAATATTCCCAGAGAAGTAGTCCTGTTTGTTTCTGGAGGAAAGCCAATTTCTGATACAAAAATATCCCTAGAAAAGAAATGTGTGTGTGTGTGTGTGAAATTATTACACATCAACACATATATTACACACTGCATTAAGTATCTTTCATGTGTAGCTCTGACCCCTTTACAAAGTTGGGAATGTATCATTATCCCCATTGTATAGCTCAAGACACTGAGGCATGCAGATGTTAAGTCATACAGTGAGTTGGCGTGAGCTCTAGGAACAGAAACCAAGTGTTACCCCACAGGTTTTGGTGATATCCAGGTGCTAAATTGCAGAACTACGTGACAAATTGAAATGACCACCTTACCTGCCTTCTGTCCAAGGATCCAGCAACCCTGCGACTTATTCTCATGTTCCAAACACTGGTGCAACTTTAAACAGCCACGTTTGGTTTTCATTAAATCACCTGCCACAAAAAAAGTATCCTCCTATTCCCTGAAAGTGGAATATTCATCCCCAAATTACACTGCACTGAGTTTTTGAATGTGCAATATTCAGACCTGGGCCAATGGCAATCAGTTAGAGCTAGAAACAGGCGCTTTATAGCAAGAGAGCTTCCCAGCTTTCCAACGGGATAAACAACATTTGCTGTTTTCCCTGGAAGAGCCCCAGATTAGCTACACGAAAGTCACAACATTTTTCTCTTTAGAAGAGCTATTTTAGGGCCCTTTAAGAGGTGCTCTACATTTATTTGTTCTAATTTCCCCATCCCTGAGGGCTGGACAGATGGATACCTGATAATGGAGGCAAGTGGGCCTACAGATGAAGGGATCCAAGAAGTAGTCTCAGGACATTACTAAGGCCCCTTTAAAATACCTTTCCTGTTACAGACAGCATCTCAACCATGTGTGATAAAGGTTTTACTGACACTCATTTGGGGTGGCCTGCAAAAGATGCTTTGCCACTGAGTGAACCCAAACTCATACCAATAAAAAAGTAAGACTGTACCACACCATCATGCACTGCACGTGCACAAATAGAATGAAACCAAGTAGTAAAGCAATTGGAGAGAAGTGTACTTTAACATCACCTAATAGAAGATAAGTGCACATATCTCACTGCCGTCTTGGGGCCAGATGCTATTCAGATGCAGTGGAGGGGAGGGCCTGAACGAAGGCTAAAAGTCTGTCAGTGACCTTACTCCAGTGGAGGACCATAGCTTAGGTCTGCTCTGCCATGCTTCCCCCCTACCCTTTATGGTAGGGGTAGCTGGCACAGGAGCTGTATCTGCCAGCTTTCTGCCCAGAATTCGCCAGAAGTGATGGAATTCTCCACTGACTGTTGCAGGCCACTTGAAGTCTGCTTTATGCACTCAAGCAACACAGAGTGTATTTCACAAACTGGGGGATTTCTGTGACCTCCCATGTCTCTGGCCTAGCGAAGAGCCTCATCGCCCTTCTCTAGCCTCGCCAAAATGGGGCCACTAACATTGTCTTTACACCCCCTTGATCTGACTGTCATTCTCTCCAGACCTCTCCACTGGCTCTTCCATCATCCAATCATTCTTAAAGTTCTTGATATCGCCTTTAAAACATTACATAATTCTACCCCACCGTACTTATTCAACTTGGTCTCTTATAACCTTGGCCTTCACATCCCCTCCTTTCTATCATTGTCCACAATCTAAACAACCCCCGTCTCCCAAAAGTATTGGATGCTCTTCCTACTTGTCTTTCTAAAAGACGTATTGTAGCTCAATCAGAAGTTGTGGGCTGGATGCAGGAATTAGCATGTGAAATTCTATGGTTTGTGTTATGCAGGAGATCAGACTACATAATCAATAGGCACCAATGTGGTGTTAATAGATTCATAGAGAGACAAGGGGTGAGTTAATATCTTTTATTGGACCAACTTCTGGTGGTGAGAGACAAGCTTTCAAGTTACACAGAGCTCTTCTTTAGGTCTGGGAAAGGTATTAAGAGTGTCACAGTGAAATACAAAGTTGACAGAGCATTTAGCATAAGCAGTTAGCAATATTCTAAGGGATCATTCAAGGTGAAGTGGTGCTTTAACACCCTTGTATTCATACAACAAAAAGGGGGGGTTACCTGGATGACCATGGAAGAGTTGCATGTTTGCCTGCCTTATTTTTCCCCTCGCCATTTTTCCCCATAAGGGATAACTTGACATGCTGCTATTTTTAACCCTTACTACTTTGATGGCAATCATATTGTTTCTTATTTTGAAAATGGTAACCCAGCAGGGTCCAATGGTCAGAATGAAAAGCAATGCACTTTCTGTCATTGTACACAATATATGATTGTCACTGTCAGAAGAACACACTTTAAATATGTAATAGGCAGAATTCTAACTGCTAGTACGTAAAGTCCTTGGTCTTTCAAGTCCTTAGATAGTGTATAGCAGGAACAGCAAGTTTGTGATCCTCCAGTGTGAGTGGAGACTACTCATGAAGACAAGTAGGGTTAAACACATAGTCCTCTGCACAGGGCCAAAGCTGGTTTCATGCCCTCTCCATTATTCTCAAGAATGCAAGGTAAAAACGGGTGGGGTTTGGATGAAGACTAGGTATGTGAGGAGATAAGGATTTAAGTATGATCCTCAGAGTGCAAATTGGGGTACTTAGGTGTGCTCTCCCCGCTTTGGTCTTACTCTTTCTGGTAGGCCAAAGTAAACTGGTGGCTGTGGAGAGCCCTCTCATCAGTGCAGGTTTGGGTATTTTTGTCTACCTGATCCTGCACATCATTTTTTTACCTGGTTCTTATATATACATCTCGCAATAGCACTGTGCAGGTTTAACTCCACAGTACGGTGAAGAAGCAGATAAATTAGAAAGCTTTTATTTTCTGGATTCTGGAAAAAGTTTCTGGAGCTTTTGTAAGTTAATTAAAATGGTGCACGCTTCTTCTGGGCACTCAGGTCACTGTGTATCCCCCTGCCTCAGTGAGAGAGAGATTTGCTGGTGCTAACCTGGGGATCAGCTCTCTGCCATCCAAGTCTGTTAGTCACCCAAACAGTCTCCTCAGAAGCTCTGCCAGCCTTCTTTTTGCTTTGCAGGTTAACACATGGTGTACTCAAGCCTGTTTGAAGAATGTGCCCCTGTCACTGGACAGTCACAGAAATTACCAAGTTTGCTAGTCCCATGGGAATAGTATCTACATTCCGGCTTGTTTGATTCAACTGAGAGCATGTCTGCGGGCAACTGTACCTCTGCAGCTGCAGCACATCTGGTGAGGATGCTCCATGCTGGCGGGAGAGAGCTCTCCTGCCACCATAACACTGCACGCGAGCGCTTATCCTGGCATAATTTATGTCCCTCGGGGGTGTAGTTTAGTCACACCCCTGAGCGACATCAGTTATACCAACATAAACTGTAGGGTAGACATAACTTGAATATAAGCTCAGTAGAGGATCACAGTACTGTAATCTATTGACAGTGTAAAATCAAACATAAGTTTATTAATAAAGGTTAAGATTTTTAGAGATAGTGAGTAAGAGTCATAAGAACAGATTACAAATTAAACAAAAGTATTACATGCTTTCCAGGGACTAAAACTTAACAGGCTACAATCCTTATCAAAAATAGTTTTTCACCCTCAGAGTCTTTCTGTAGAGCTTGTGGTTTTCAGTCAAACCAGGATCCAGAACGTTCACGAACCACCCCCCTGTGCCCAGGGCGTTCCTCAGGGAAATGGACAGCAGGCTGTTATCCTTGCATCCTCTTCTGTAGTCTGGTAAATCTTTAAAACGTATCTTGCTGTATGTTCTCTGGTGTGCTGGCCCATGCTGAGTTTACATCCCCCCAATCCACCTTTTTCCTGTTAACTTTATATATAAGTGAGACTTGCTTTGTCTTGGCTTCACAATGCTTCATTTACATCAGAGACTGTGCACATAGGTTATTTCACACCCGTTTGTCTGGCAAAACTTGCTTGTCCACCCTGCCTAGGACACAGACTCTAAACATGTTTCAATCCGTACATACACCTCCTTAAATACCACTTGAATGTACATTCTGCAACCGCTAGGAGGGTCAGCATGACATAAGTTTCCATTAGACACCTGGTACAACTCTTTTTGGGTAAATACGGTGAAAGCAGTATGTTGGGAGCAGTGATTTTTGTCAAGTCTGATAGGATTTGCTATTACAGTGCAGTGAACCCTTTGCCAGTTGGCGCTGAGGGGCTCTTAGGGTCACAAATAGGTTAAAACTTTTTGTACCTTTCCTACCTAGTACAGTCAAGAAATGATGCAAAAACTAAGACAATGGGTGAAGTAATAAATGTGAGTGAGACCTGAATTCCTGAGCACTTTGGTTTATATTGCTACTACTGTACATGGGGAAGAAGCCACATGTGAGACCTTAGGACATGATCCAAACACTAACCATACTTTCCAGTTTTTCAGTGTTCTCACCTGGTGTGTATGCTGGAAATGTGATGTCTGGAGTACAGTCTCTTACCCCCTCCCCCCTGCTCCAGCTTTGAGTGCTGCTGTTGTGTTTTTGCTTCCTCGTGGTGGTGATAGCTATGTTAGGCTCCAAACCAGTGTTAGAAATAACTTCCTCAGCTTCAAACCTTAATGTGGTGTAAAAGGGAAAAGATACATTCATTTCTCTTTTTGTCCACAGACTGTATAGGTAGAGAGGCGTAAGGCTTTGTCCTGGACCATTCTGACATGTCTGATGAAACCATTATATGACACAGCCCTGGTGGAGAAGAATATCGTTCTTCGGAAGGAACATTATGGCTTGATACCACATATCCTTAAGAACCTTTGGAAACTAGTATCCTTTTACAATGGATTATAGGTGCAGATCCAAGGCAATCTATTTTTTCTTCTAATTTAGGAACGGACATTGCTGTCGTTCAGCCTGGTGTAAACTAAACTCTGCCTGCCATCGTTTGGGAAGCTCTTGTATCTATCAAGTGGTGGTGGAGATACTGTACTAGTAATACGGCTTCTAGATAACAAAGAAGTTACTTCATTGTGAAGAGTTAAACTTTCCTTCTTCCCCACTAAGCTCTTCATTTCCATTACAAGCACTGCTGGCACACTGTGTATGGTGTCTTCCACATGACACCAGAAGAAGCAGAAACAAATATATGATTTGGATGCTTACACAGAAGAATTCATCATAAAACTAATGCAGGAAGCAGAAATCCCATTTATTTGGCTTCTGTGCATTTTACAGAGGACACATGGAGCATGGTATGGATCATCAGATGTCTGATAAAAAAGTGACTCTGCACAAGTGGTGTAAGGTGCTTATTTCAGGGAGAAGACAATGTGAGTAATAGAGAGAGAAGAAGCTGAGATATTTTTGTGGAGTCAAAGGGGACTACATTAACCAGAGGGTTAACTTCTGTTTTGTGTCTTCTTTTGGCAGACATCAGTGGAATGCTGACACTTGATTATTCATAGTGGTACTAATTACATCCTAGTACACGTCTTCTCAGGAGATTGTATATGTATATCATAGTCATCTTCTGTATCACTTTTGGTTAAAACAAGAGGACTGACTACTGATTAGTAGGTTTGGTAGGGGGCCATGGTGATGGGCCTGGTGTAAGAAAGTCAATACAAGAATGACTTAATATGACAGTTGTAGAAAAACGAAAAGCTGTCCCTAAAGCTCTGACTGCCAAAAGCTGAAACTGGATGCCAAGGGATGGATCATTCAATAATTGCCTTGTTCTGTTCATTCCCTCTGATCCATCTGGCTACCATCAGAAGAGAGCATTCTGGGCTAGATGGTCTGACTCAGTATGGCCATTCTTCTGTACTGTATAGTGTGCCCAACTCCAGCTTTCACTGGCTACAAGCGTCTGCTGCTTGCTTTCTGCTGGACACTATGTAAAATTATTTTACATATTTTTAAGTGATTCAGAAGCCAAGTGATTGGTTTAGGTTCTGTGAACCTCCTTTGTCTTAGCATGCAGAATCCATCTGCATCATTCTTTTTGGTTCCTTTTCTATTCCATCCTGCTTCAGAGAAAGTGACTTTGATTTGGGATGTATTGCATGGAGGTGCAGAAGAGACTGATGGTCACATTGAATATACTCATCAGATTTTGATTTTGCAGAGGATGTCACTTGGTGATGCTGAGGGTTAGTAAATACATGATTCTGAATATCGCATTGGCGTTGGTTCATACATATGAAGATAACTGTAGCAAACTGGAAGGGAAAATAATGTCACAATAAAGACCAAAATTGGATCTTTCGGGAACATCAGGCTGTAAGGCTGGGACAGGCAACTTGAAAGTGAGAACTGGGGAGTTCAAGCATCAGATTCTTAAATTTACCAATTTGCTACCCATTAAACCTCAGTTCTAATCCCATGCTCCCTTAAATTAAATCCAGGGGTAATCTACATTTGTTGTAAATATATTTGTGGGAAGGGAGATTATAAATCTCCATCGTGATTGTATGATGAATTCTTGATTTATGTTCACTGTATACTTGGCAGTAATATTACAATCTCCACAATATATTTAATAATTTAAACTACCGAGGATTTAAATTAGGGTGAAAGGGAACTGACATGATTTAACGCTAGCCAAAGGGAAAATGGTGAGGCAGATAATTTTTGCAGCAGCATTTTTGGAGGGGATGAAGCATGAGGTGAAAATCACTAAAGAGAGGAGATGACCAGAACCTGGACAAAGCTTTTGTTTGTGTGAAAAGACAGATTGTTGAGCTGCTGGAGGCAAAAGTTGGCAAGATGTAGGGATGTGCCTAGAGCTGCAGAGATGAGTCAAAAACAACTGAGTCTGAGCCTGGGAAATAAGAAGCAGGTGCTAGAATTGATCAGGGTGCCAGAAATATTAGGAGCTAGGGAGAGTGTAGGAAGAAAAATGGGGAATTTCGTTTTCTGGTTATCTTAGATACTCATGTGACCCCCATTCTGTAGTATCTGAGCACCTCCCAATCCTTTTAAAAATATACTCATCTTCACAACGCCCTCTGTGAGGAAAGGAAGTGCTATTATTCCCATCTTGCACACAGGCTCTTTGGCCCAGATCCACAAAAGGTCTCAGGCATTGTAGTGCCTAACTTGTAGGTGTCTTGCCACCCAGTGGAATTTACAAACCCTGAATCCACACTCCTGAGCGGTGTAGTTAAGACAACCTAATCCCTGTGTAGACAAGTGCTAGGTCAATGAAAGCTATTGCCTCTCAGGGAGGCGGATTACCTATACCGACAGGAGAACCCCTCTCATCAGTGTAGGTGGTGTCTACACTGAAGCACTATAGCAGCGATACAGCTGCTATAGCATTTTAAGTGTAGACATACCCCTAAGCAAGTCAATAGGAGATGCCAAAGAGAGGTAGTCATAGAATCATAGAATCATAGAATATCAGGGTTGGAAGGGACCCCTGAAGGTCATCTAGTCCAACCCCCTGCTCGAAGCAGGACCAATTCCCAGTTAAATCATCCCAGCCAGGGCTTTGTCAAGCCTGACCTTAAAAACTTCCAAGGAAGGAGATTCCACACCTCCCTAGGCAACGCATTCCAGTGTTTCACCACCCTCTTAGTGAAAAAGTTTTTCCTAATATCCAATCTAAACCTCCCCCACTGCAACTTGAGACCATTACTCCTCGTTCTGTCATCTGCTACCATTGAGAACAGTCTAGAGCCATCCTCTTTGGAACCCCCTTTCAGGTAGTTGAAAGCAGCTATCAAATCCCCCCTCATTCTTCTCTTCTGCAGGCTAAACAATCCCAGCTCCCTCAGCCTCTCCTCATAAGTCATGTGTTCTAGACCCCTAATCATTTTTGTTGCCCTTCGCTGGACTCTCTCCAATTTATCCACATCCTTCTTGTAGTGTGGGGCCCAAAACTGGACACAGTACTCCAGATGAGGCCTCACCAATGTCGAATAGAGGGGGACGATCACGTCCCTCGATCTGCTCGCTATGCCCCTACGTATACATCCCAAAATGCCATTGGTCTTCTTGGCAACAAGGGCACACTGCTGACTCATATCCAGCTTCTCGTCCACTGTCACCCCTAGGTCCTTTTCCGCAGAACTGCTGCCTAGCCATTCGGTCCCTAGTCTGTAGCGGTGCATTGGATTCTTCCGTCCTAAGTGCAGGACCCTGCACTTATCCTTATTGAACCTCATCAGATTTCTTTTGGCCCAATCCTCCAATTTGTCTAGGTCCTTCTGTATCCTATCCCTCCCCTCCAGCGTATCTACCACTCCTCCCAGTTTAGTATCGTCCGCAAATTTGCTGAGAGTGCAATCCACACCATCCTCCAGATCATTTATGAAGATATTGAACAAAACCGGCCCCAGGACTGACCCCTGGGGCACTCCACTTGACACCGGCTGCCAACTAGACATGGAGCCATTGATCACTACCCGTTGAGCCCGACAATCTAGCCAGCTTTCTACCCACCCTATAGTGCATTCATCCAGCCCATACTTCCTTAACTTGCTGACAAGAATACTGTGGGAGACCGTGTCAAAAGCTTTGCTAAAGTCAAGAAACAATACATCCACTGCTTTCCCTTCATCCACAGAACCAGTAATCTCATGATAAAAGGCGATTAGATTAGTCAGGCATGACCTTCCCTTGGTGAATCCATGCTGGCTGTTCCTGATCACTTTCCTCTCATGCAAGTACTTCAAGATTGATTCTTTGAGGACCTGCTCCATGATTTTTCCAGGGACTGAGGTGAGGCTGACTGGCCTGTAGTTCCCAGGATCCTCCTTCTTCCCTTTTTTAAAGATTGGCACTACATTAGCCTTTTTCCAGTCATCCGGGACTTCCCCGGTTCGCCACGAGTTTTCAAAGATAATGGCCAATGGCTCTGCAATCACAGCCGCCAATTCCTTCAGCACTCTCGGATGCAACTCGTCCGGCCCCATGGACTTGTGCACGTCCAGCTTTTCTAAATAGTCCCTAACCACCTCTATCTCCACAGAGGGCTGGCCATCTCTTCCCCATTTTGTGATGCCCAGCGTAGCAGTCTGGGAGCTGACCTTGTCAGTGAAAACAGAGGCAAAAAAAGCATTGAGTACATTAGCTTTTTCCACATCCTCTGTCACTAGGTTGCCTCCCTCATTCAGTAAGGGGCCCACACTTTCCTTGGCTTTCTTCTTGTTGCCAACATACCTGAAGAAACCCTTCTTGTTACTCTTGACATCTCTCGCTAGCTGCAGCTCCAGGTGCGATTTGGCCCTCCTGATTTCATTCCTACATGCCCGAGCAATATTTTTATACTCTTCCCTGGTCATATGTCCAACCTTCCACTTCTTGTAAGCTTCTTTTTTATGTTTAAGATCCGCTAGGATTTCACCGGTAAGCCAAGCTGGTCGCCTGCCATATTTACATTTAGTCCTGTAGTACTAAGCCCCACCCCTCTGGGGGAGATAGGGGTGTAAGTCTGGCCTGGAGGGAGGCATCTAGCTCTGCTTGGGCAACAGTTAATGATTTGGAAATAGCTGAGCTACCAGAATAAATTCTGCTTTAAAAATGTTTTTAGGAAAGAAAAAAGGAGAAGGAAGGAGGA
The DNA here is from genome assembly GCF_965152235.1 of Eretmochelys imbricata. NCBI lineage: Eukaryota > Metazoa > Chordata > Testudines > Cheloniidae > Eretmochelys > Eretmochelys imbricata. The sequence continues at coordinate 66,168,774 of NC_135574.1, read as the reverse complement.
AAAGGGGGTGGGGGAGGAGGACTTAGAAATGTACACAACTAAGAAAAGGGGGAATGAATATATATATATATATATAATTAAGAGCAGGCAGGACTGCTTGGGAAATGTGACTAGTTATAGAAATCATCCTGTCTGCATGATATGCAAGGTGTTAAGAGAGTTATTAAACAAGCTTATTATAGCACTGGCAATTCATTCATGAAGTGCCATGGAACACTGGGGAGGTCTGGGAAGACTGGGGGTGGGGGGAAGATCAAATAGAGCATGACTCTTCAAAAAAGGAAGAGTGATCTGGCCATTACTGTCCCAGCGGAAACAAAATAGTAAATGTCTGAAGATAATATGCCCATGAGCAATACCATCTGTTTGTAAAGAACCCCTTTTGCCAGACACATTTGATTGTTGGATGAAGGGAAAGTAGTAGATGTCATATTTGGGTTTTAGTCTGACACTTGATAGTGTCTTGCAAAACAATAAAATTGGCTTGGACACGACTGCTGTCATGGACTGAAAACTGGATGATAGACTGTAGATAAAGACATGGTAAATGGCACTCACGTAGCCAACTTCCCTCAGTTTTCTACTATGCCACAGTGATCTGGGTGAGCTCCAGTCTTGCTGAATATTTTCATTAGTGATCTAGAAGAGAAATTTTGTCTTGACAATGGGGAGATACAAATATGTTGTGACTATTCCACATGATGGAAAACTGAGCTCCAGTTAGTGGCCTCCAAACATCTGCTCTGTTGCCCCATTTAATTTCTATTATAATCTGGGGGTGGGGGTGTTTTATGCATTCATCGTTTGTTGTTGGCAGTTTAGAAGTTTGAAACAGAGATTAGAAGTCACACAAAGTGGATGTTTCTGTTATGGTATCTTTGTTTTATCGCTTACAAGTTATTACTAGTATGCATCCTTATCTATCTTGAAATGGCTCAAGATTTTTTTGTTCGTGCCTTACTTTCCTTCTCTTTAAATCATAACATTATACAGAGAGGTGATTCCTAACATACTATTAATCAGCTGTAATTAGTGCAAATCTGAGCTGTTAGGATTCTTTGTTGCAAGGCAGATGAAATGCATTACACCAATGTTGGTTTCATTATATTGAATGCCATATAGGAAGCCACTTTAATGTGCTCCTTTTGACTTATCACAGACCCAAACGTAATAAGGCTTTGTATCTCACTACTTCATTATCCTCAGTGTCCTTACGTACCAGTTATGAGCCTTCTTTGTCTGGACTTAGACAGGAATAAGGCAGCTGGACTTTTTCAATGTGCACAATGAAATAGAGGGTGGCTTTTGTTTTAGCCGTTTGGAGAAACCACGTTGATCCACCACTGGCTTTGCAAAATAGCCAAAAACAAAAACTGGGATCATTTGGAGATGTCTCATTTGAATTTAAATCTCCAAAACGTGGGTGGGAAAGGATGGGCAGTTTTGGTAAACTGTTCTGGTTCTGGAAAATCTTTGTTGGAGTGGGAGTAGGGTTCTTGCATTCAGTAAAGCAACCATTTCCTTTAGGGGTACATCCACTCAGCAGCTGAGAGCGTGCTGCCCAATGGGTGCCCGCTCTGCTTGAGCAAGCGCATCTGAGAAAGAGCAGTGCGGCTGCAGTGCGCGGAGGATCGGCATGGCTGCCAGAGGACATACCCGGGGGGGCTGGACGGGATTGTACTCGGGCAACTAGCCTGAGCCACTGCCCATGCTGCTGTGGCCACACTGCTATTTTTTGGCATGCTAGTCTGAGCGGAGCTACCATGCCCCTGTCTCCTTGAGCCCTGAGTACCCTCCCAGCCGCTGTGTAGACATGCCCTCAGTTTGAATGAATGTGTCAATGACAAAACAAGAGAACAAAGTAATCGCCATGAGAGAGGCCAGTGTATTTCTCCTCTGTTACCTGCTACATCAGTTTTGCCTTACAAAAATGGTGGCTACCTCTGTAGACATCTGACTCTGAGAAACTTAAAGGTGCAGTACACAGAAAACAAAATCATCAATCAGCTAACAAACTGGGAGTAAATTCAAGGCTAACAAAACAACACACTTTTCAAATTATGAGAAAGGCCTTTGCCTACTGTCTGAAAATGCCTTTAAAAGTGCATGTAAATGATATGGTTTATAAAACTGAACTATATTCCTCTAAAATTTATGCTAGCAGCCTGGGAGTATACAGCTGTATTCCTAGCAGTGGAGGTTGGGGGAAAACTGGATTTTCCTGTATTGTAGCACTATTTTAAAGCACTCAGAGATAAAAGATATATGGCACTTAGATCTAGAAGATAAGGCATGAGGAGAATATCATGTAAAACAAGACAGAGGAACAACAGAGGACCATGAAACAGCATATGAGATCCCTTAGGGACAGCAGTATATAATAAAAGAAAATAATATACTCAGGAAGAAACCGAGAAGTCAGGAGAGAAAAAGTTGCATTCCAGACCATGGAAGAAAACGGAATGTCCTTTACACTTCAGGAAGCCAATATGCTAAAATTGCCCCAGAACTCTGGAAATAACTTTAAAAAAAGAGCCACTTCTGAGACCTGTATGAAAGTAGTGATTTAAATGAGATTTCAGTTCTGGAAAAGAGGGAGACATGCCTTCATACAAGCATTTGTGGGAAATAATTCTTTATCCAAATAGAAACCACTAAGGAATTAACTAACAATTACAGCGATGGCTTAATATATACCAGAAACTGCTGTAAACCTAGGTTGATACCCAAAAAGACTTAGGAGGTGAAAAAATGAGTGAGTATATAAGAGGGAGGAACTGCATGGGAATGTTTTGCAGAGCAACGGGGGAGCCAGGGCTGCCACATTGGAGAGTAGAGGATGCTCTATTGAATATGAGGTGCAGCAAAGGTAGGTTTTATCAGGAACCTCAAGTTCCATTGCATCCAATTGAAAACAGCCTGCAAAGGGTATCGTAAGTCTTCAATGGCACCCATCCTCAGTGTGCCAAAGCTCACATCATGACAGCTCAGGAAAGGAGGGATGAGGACTAAAGGTCCTCATTTTAGGACACCCTCGAGGCTGCTCTAAATTACACCCAGCCGCAGTGTTCCCCAATGGGCTGTTTCACAGCCAGGGATTGCCTAATATTTGCCACAGTGTAATGCTGCACTGGTCTCTTTCTCAGCACAAACCTTGTTGGATTTTGATGTCTGAATTTTTACAGCTTAAGGGACTTTGTCAACTTAAATTGTGTCTTTGAAAAACTCACCTTCCCCTAATCATGTCACTTTAGAAATCTCAGTTAAATCTGTTTTCTAATCAGATTCTTCTGCCTTCAGTTCTACATCCTGGCTCCTGCGCCACTTCCCACACAGACTGAGAGAGTTTGCTGACACATCCTTGTTCCTGCTGTTTGCAGGTATGGCCTGATGATATCATCCTGAGTGAGGTTAACAAGCAATGGGGAGGGGATGGGGTGGGCAAGGGCAAGTGTTACAGCTGTATGAGATATTACACATTTTAGGCTCATCTTGATGGGTCAGTTAAAAGTAACTGCAAAAAATATGATTCACTTCTTCCATGATGCCCACAGGAAGTGAATCAATCTTAAAAAAGGATTTGAATGAAAAGGAGGTAGTGGTTGGATCAACCAGAATTGTGAAAGTCTCCCTCCCTGGCAGTCTTTCACTTGAAAGACAACCACCAAGATGGACCTCATACTATACCAATGGCTTAGTGTGTGGAATGGGGAGGAAAGGAATAGGTCTTAAAACAAAAAACAGCATAATTTTGTAAGTGGTGTCTAGGCAGTATGGCAATGAGTGCACTAGAAATACAGTTAGATTAAATAAAAGTAGCACAAAATATGATGAAACGGCAAAAACTTTGTTCTTAAACCAAAGTTTAAGAAGTTTCTGAGGTGGCAGATCAAGTTCTATTTCATACCGCTAAGCTTTTGCTACACGTATGATAGAGGAAGAAGTGTAGAATTCAGTGTGCTCTGACTGTGGAGGTTCGGTACAGGGTAGCTGAGGTTCTTTTCTTCATTAAGAACCGCAAGCCTCGCCAGAAATAACGACTCTGGAAAGAAAGCACTCCTCATTTCTTTCAGCTAGCCAGAACAGGGTGTCTCCTAAGCATCCTTGGTTGCCAAATTATGTATGCTTGTTTGTGCTGTAGATAACATTCCAGTTGGGACTATGCTAAAATCCCTAAAAACTCATATTATGCAGGACCTCTGGCTGAACTACAGCTTTTTGTGATTAGTACTGCAAGACTGGTGCTATATCCACTAAGCTGCCCAGGTCCACATCAAATGCTATAATTTTAATTACACACTTAGCTAACAAAAATTGCCTTCATCAAATTAAATGAGCAATGAATTCTTTGTTACATGCAATGAATAAAACAATATTTTAGATTAATCTATCCCATATTCAAGACCATATATAGGTAATGATGGCATAAAGGCACAAAGTGACCATCTATATATTGGTAGATTCCTAGTAGCTTTTGGCTTTGTCTGCAACAGATGTTTCCCTGTGTTGGTCAATTGTAGGATATAAGCCATAAAATAAAGACAGAAGGCTTAGCAAATGATTGGCATACTCCCAAAACTTAAATCAGCCTCAAGTAGTATGAGAAATGATGCTTTATTGAGGGCAACTACAGTATAAGGAAAAACAATTTTGGTATCCTGTACCTGTTCCAGTTTGGCTGATTGTTCTTTGAACTCCCCCTGCTTACGAGGACATGAGGGGGGTATATGTTTCAAAAATACATTGCACGGCATTATTAAGCACTCTTCTTAGATTTATCCTGTCTCAATGTTCTCAGTTACACATCACATAAGAGTTTCTGATTTTTCCTTTAATATGCACCATTGGAAAATGTTAGCAATTCTAAGCATTCCACTTCCAGTGTCAATCTGAAGTTGCATAACTTCTTCATTAAATAGTAATGGATAAATCCCACTAGTGTCTACAGCTTGGAGAAGCACCTAAAAGTCTAGATGCTTACATGAAGTAGATCACCGTATTTCTTAACACAAGACCTACCAATCTTCCCTCACTACCCAGTCACTCAGGCCTTCCTTAGGACTGGCTAAGACTTACCAAACTTGGAACTTCATGGGATTCACGTGATGAAGGCATACTCGGAAGGCTTCACAGGTAGCTCCAGACTTACTTGCACTGATCCTGTACTGCTCCCTCCAGTTGCTTGGTTGGGAGGGAGGAAGGCCCAACAGCCCCTCCTATTCTCCTCGAGGTGTGTCCCTCTTTCTCCTCTCCAGTGGGAGCCTGGGGCCTAATACTGCTTCCATTTTTGGGACTCCTGCACAGGGTAACCAGCCCACACCCTAAGAACCCTCTTTCTCCACCAGTCTGGGGCCTTCATATCCTTAAGGAAGAACAAAACAGCCCACCTTTGTGTAATGAGATCTAATAATGCCTTTAATGTGCTCTGTTGATCTCGTCACTTGAAGGTGTAAAAAGCATTTTGGGGCTTAGCACAGCCCCTCTCCCTTCATGTGCATGCCTGCACACGCCAGTGGCCACACTCTGCCAGCGTACTACACTACTCAGGAAGCACTACCTCAGCTCCCCACAAGATGAGCGTCCTGAGCAAACCTGAAGAACATTTGAACAAAATATTATGGCAGCTTCTCTGAGCTCTCCTCTATTTCCTCTGATCGTGAGACATAGCCTAGATATTTGTGATTTAAATGAGAGCTTTCAGCCTTAGAATCTGGGCCTGAAGCAGTGCAGAGGCAGCCATCCCCCACGACACTACAAGCCATCACAATCACATCATCCCTAAGGTAGCAATGCTTCCACAGGCTTCCCGTCAGCCTTCTTGTCAGTTCCAGGCCCTAGTCTGGATCTTCAAATTCAGAAATGGGTCAGGACCCAGCTACATTAGTGACTGCATCTCCATCCATGACCCACTAAGTCAACTGAACTCCTCAGGATGAAGCATGTGAGAGCCAGAGGTAAAGTATGCTTGGTCAAGGGTATCAGCTGTGGGAAAAGATACTAGAAGAGGTCAAACTAATCTGGGGTCTGACTACCTATAGCACATGTTGCAAGATACTCCTCTGACAAATGTTAGATGCGATAGAGCTGGATGCGGAAAATGCTAAAATAGATAAGTGGAATAGGCTTCTGACTCTGCACTGACCTTTACCAGCAATTCTTGTTTTGAGGAGTAAAACTAAAATATGGTGGTTTGCTATCAGGTTTTTGTCTTTCCTTGTCAGTGACACAAATCTTTCCCATGTCTATGAACCTGGCAGGATGCCACAAGAGAGGGAAAAACCCTAACGCTGGGCCAATCTGCTCCTGAGCAAACTTCCTTCATGACCCAGAAAACAGCACTCACCGAAGCTCGGCATCTGAATAAGGAACACCTTGTATGTTTCCTATAAAATCTGGGGCAAAATCCTGGCCCCGTTGAAGCTAATGGCAAAACTTCCATTGACTTCAATAAGGTCAGGACATCACCTCTGGCATTTACCCGCTCCTCTGTTCAAAGTGTTCCTAATTACTCCAAATATGGCTAGAGCCAGTGAGAGCAAACCCAAGAGAAAGAGGCTGCCAATACCAACCGGGACACCAGCAGGAAAACAAGATCCCTGATGTGATGTATCCCCACCAGGACCAATCAATGTGGCTTGGCAGCTGCAAACTCACCATGGAGAGCTTCTGAAAGATCACAGGAAAGCCACAAACAGGATAGTAGTGAGTGCTGTAGCATATAGGGATTATGCATCCCTATAAGCTACAGCAAACTTTGATACCTCCCTAAAAATGAGCAATGTTTCTGTACGTTCACCGTCTCTAAGGCCAGAAGAGGCCACTACGATCACTTAAGCTATCCTCCTGCATAACACAGGCCACAGAACTTCAGTTGTATAGTTGAAAGTCAATGACCAAATAAATGAAAGGGTTAGCACTGCAACTTCACAAGCCTCTTGTTACCATAGCAATAACATGTTAGGATAGGTGAAAACTGATCTACAACATTTCCAAGGTGCTTTATATACCATCGATGCGGCAATCACTCGAGTAGCCTGCTCTGTGAAAGAGCAAAATCAATGGCTATGTGAAATCTTGTTGGTATAGTTTCTGGCTGTTCCAAACTACAATTGCTTGTACTCTTATTTCTTTAACAGAAAAAGAAATATTTTTCTTCATTTGTTTAAAGGAATGGTATGTGTATTTTTATTAATGAAATCCCAAACCACTTTTTTCATCTCATTCTGCCTCATTATTTTATTTTATTTTATTTACATTACTATAGTGCTACGCGGCCCTTGGCATGGCCCAGGATCCCATTGTGCTGTACAAACACAACAGAAACACAGTCTCTGCCCCAATGAGTTTACCGTCCCCCAGCTTCACAGGTATGTAACAGACTACAATACTTGCATACATGTGTCTGGGGAAGGAGAAATTAATGTATCATGAAAAATAACCTAGTGTAGAAAATGTTTATTTTTACAAATCTGGTTTTTAAGACTCCTTACTCTTAAAAATTATTATCACAGACAGATTGTGCATCAAAAAACTCTAACTTAGCTGTGCATATGATCTCAAACATGAATACCTGGTAGACTGTTCACGCAGTGTGCTTCGAAAAATAACTCTTCACAGATGGAAAGCTATAAAAGTGGTGTTCAGCTATCTTGTAGTTTGAACCACAATCTCAGAACATATGAAATATTGATATTAAATCAAGCTGTACCTGGTTCCCCTGAATGAATTCTTCCAAGTTCTTGACCTTTGTTCTAGCACTATTTCATTTTAGGCTAGAGTCCAAAGGGGAAAAAAATCCTTTGTCCACAAGGAAAGGCAAATTGAGAATGACATACTGTTTTCTAATCAGCCTATTTGATATTTTATTTAAGTTTGAAGAAAGATTTTAAAATAAAGTATAATGACATAAACGGTCACCCACATAAATATTTACTTAGTGTGAACTGTTTTCACTACTCTCCCTCTAGTGATAGATCTAAACAAAAAAAGATGACACAGAAAGCACTGCTGACATTTTTAGGTGAAGGCATAATCAAAATAAACCTCCGGTTACTGCTGGATATTCTGGAGAATAGTCAAAATATATGGCACTATTTGTAGATACAATATCCACATTATTGGTTTATAATCCTCACTGACCCCATCAGCAAGCTTTCTCTTGCAAGCAATTTGATCTGTGATAAGGAAACTTCTTGTAAAGAATCCTTTCCATAAAAACAGTGGGCCAATTTCATCCCTCGCACAATTTCACTGAGCTTACAGCAGGAATGATTTTGGCCCACTATCTTTAGCTTATTGCCAAAGTGACATCTAGAATACATAACCATATCAAGGCAAATCTCCAGTGGTCTATGCATGGGTTCTCAACCTTTATAGATAGATAACTGTACCACTTTATCAGATCTATCTAGCCTGTGATCTGCCTGTGAAGTGCTGAGCACCCTCTATTTCCAGGCTGCTTAGCATCTCCCAGGAGGCACCCAGCATATGGCCATAAGTCCTCTGTGTAGTAGCCAGTGACTGCTGCCTCCCATTCAGTTGTGTGTATTGTGATCTGCAATGGATCTTGGGCTGTTCTAAAGCCCAGTGTTGTGTATACAGAAAGGAGCAAAAAATGTGTGGCTGGCACACACCCAGTCTTTGCTGGTCAAAGAAATTTGAGCCAAAAATTCAGATCTGGATTCAAATTTCCTCAGAGTTCAAGAATGTCTGGGTCTGAAGTTTTGGTGCAAGGGATCGTTCTTCTGAAGTGTGCTTAAACAGATTCACAGCACCACGTTATGAGCTTTCAAAAGTACCCCGAAGTCCCCATTTCAAAAGTGATTTAGTCTCACTAAAGGGAGGCTAAATCCCACTGACTTGGTCACCTAGGTTGTTTTTGAAAATGTTGTCCTTGGTCCCCAGCAGGACCTCAGAGGCAGAATGAGCTGGTCCATGATATACTCTCATGCTGATATTTTTAGGGAAAATGAGACTCTGAGAAAAAAGACAGAAGAAAGAAGGTCTCCTTGTTAACTGTTTGCAAAGTGCATCTCCCAGATAGCTGTCTAGATAGAAGGTGGGTCGGGGGAAGGAAGAGGCTGTACTCAGGTCATGAATTGGGAGCCTGCCCAATGTGTGGAGAGATCAGTATTATTGTACCTTCATGAGAAATCTATTTCTTCTCCCCATCCCACCCCCACCCGTGTGCAACTTCCTCTCTGCATAAAGGCCTTACATAACCATCATCCTGCAGTCAGGAAGGAACTGTCAGATCTCTGTTAACATGACTCCCCATTGGCCGGCAGCCGTCACTGCTAAGCATCACAACTTTCAGTTCCCCGGGAAGCTGAGTGCCGCTTCCAGAGCACTTCAGCTATTGCTGCCTAGGGGAGCAAGGAATAGATTTCGAACTTCAGGCTTGGTTCTTCTGCTTTTTACTGCATATCATTAGCTCCATAGTGTAGACCAACGTACATTCCATGATTGCTTAACCTGAGCCAGGCTGTACACTACAGCTGGTTGAAAAATTAGTTCGTTCTGCGAAAAATTTCTAAAGAAATGGGAAATATGTTCTGAACAAATCAAATCATTCGCAGAACTGTTTGACAAAGCAAGACAAAACAGAAAACTTCAGTCTGATGCAAAACAAAATTGGGCGCAGGGAGGGAATTTGGTTTTCTGCCCCGCCCCTTTTTTCCAGTGGAAAAGCATGTATGGGGCAGGGGAGGAAGAAGCAGAGGGGAGGGAAAACTCAAATCTTTTTTTTTCATGAAAAATCCAAACATTTCAACCACATGAAAACTGGCAGAAAAATTTCAATTCGGTCAAAAAGCCGGTTTATGTTGAAAGAATGTTTCCATGAAAAAAATCTTTGACCGGCTCTAATTTAGACAGCCTCTTTGCCTGAGCAGCACACGTTTGTGTCTCTGTCTGAGCTAGTAAGCCGGTGACCCACTGGGCCTATGTGTTCCCAGCACACTAATGAAAGAATCCCTTTTTGTATTTGCTGTAACTAAGTCCGGTTTCTTCTCTATAGCAAGGGACACTGCACTGGATACAGCGACGTGAGTCCCATCCAAGAAAATGGTAACAACTAACCTTGAAAACTTCAGGTACTTAACTGACAGGAAATAGAGAGGGCACTTAAAACCTACCAACTGCAGTTGTCTTAGATCAAAATAGAAACGCTGCAGGAAAAAACAGTGGCACCTGTGGTATTTTGCTGGTGCTGCACAGATTAAGTTCCTCAGGTTGGATTGACACAAAAGTTAAAAAAAAAAAAGGGAGCTGCAGGATTCCTGTCTACACTACACCTCCCACCAGGCCTCCATTTCCAGTGCATAACAACTTTATAGAACCTACTGACTTAGGAACAAAACGTCGTATTCTCATGTACCAGTAGATGGTCATCTTTATGTTAACTCCCAGCATGTACACAAAAATACATACTCTTTTACATAGCACTACGTGCAACAGCTCCCATCTGTGCATGTCAACAGCTCCCATCTGTGGTAGCACTTTTTTCCCCCTTAAAATTCCCCAGTGTAGACATACCCACACTGCACTCTCATTAATCTCCACGAAGTTATTCAGACGAGAGCATATTGTTGCTCTTTGTGTGTGGAAAAACACAAGAGATAGCAACTTGTCTTGACTTTCTAATAGTTTCATGATGTTCTTTTAAACAGAGTCAGACTTGTTCAAGACTCATGACATTTGAAGCTGGCAAACAAGTCAATGTTTGTTTTTTCAGAAGTGACTGTTAAAAATAAAACTGTTACATTTATTTCAAAGGAAAATATTTGTCCCCATTTTTTACATAAAGTGCACTTATATGCAGGATTATTATTATTGTGTACGTATGTTGCAGTGCTCAACATTTTAATTGCCACTTCCTCAATAAAATGATTGGAAATCTTCCATCTTGCCATTAGCACTTACAAAATAACTGTTAACAATATGTTATCCAGACACAGAAACGTTATAATTAATGTTGGAATAATCTTCAAAGTCTAGTGACTAAAATATATCCTATAAAATTACTGGACTTCATTCAATGCTGTTCTGCTGTTTTAATGTTCAATAAATGTGTTGAGGGGAGATATTTGGCAACATGAGTTAGTTTCTCTGGCAGAGAGAGTGACTACAATAGGGTTAGTTCTCTGCTGTATGGCAAAAGCACCGATATCATACTAGGATATAGAGCAAACTTTGAAAGGTTGATGGTGCTGTGAAATAATGCAAATCCCGAATGCACTGCTGTGCAATCCTTCAAGTCTATGCTCCTCCCTTGTCAGCTGATGAGGAATTTGACAGTTTTCACATAAGCAGTAAAACACAAGAGACAGTGTATTTCTGGAGGATTGTAGTATAACTCTGGAAGTGCTAGAAGTCATAAGGCCAAAAGCCAAGGTCTTAACTTCATGAGAAATGCAAAATTGGCTCACAAGTGTCTTAGTGCTATCCTGAAATGGAATTTCTACAGTACATTAAATACAGAGAAACACTTAGACCTGTGTGTTCAATACAGACACAGACATGATGTCACTGACAGATCATTAAAATTCTCATTGCATCCAGAGTTTTCTAAAGCTATCTTCTAAACTGACCTATAGAAGAATGATAACTTGAGGAAGAATAATATAAATACCACAATAGGCAATTTCAATAGTGTATGTTGTTGAAGCCAGGATTCAAAGGATTGGGGTGATCCATCTTTGTGATAAAAAATGAGAACAGTAATATAATGGCTGGTTTTCATTGTGAAAATGAGTTTTGCAGGACAAAGGTATCTTACACATTATCCCCAGAGAATCTAGCTCTTACCTGATAGAAAACATCTGAATGAGTGTCTATGTACCTGTTAAGAAAAATAAGGGATGGACCAACATATGTACAAGAAAATCCAATGTGGCAACCATACTGGAAAATGTTATTTTTTAGAGTTGTGCCTAGAAGCCAAGAGTCCTATTGAGTTAAGCACTGTACAGACACATAATGAGGGAGTCCTGCCCAAAGAGCTTACAATCCCGCATGAATGTAAATATTTCATGTACCAGGTGAAATATACATGCATGAGCCTCCTTGGTCAATAGTCAGCCATCTGCCCTCATGACTAGCAAGAAAAGCTGGAGATCCGGATGCAAAATCCACCACTTAGGAACACCATGTGGATTTGTGAGACTCACTGGGCGGGGGACAGGAAGTGAGTATAATTTATTCACATAAGGACCCTTATGTGACATTTAAGCAATATTATTTAGTTAAGAAATAATCCAAATATAATTCAGTACAGGTCAGTGGGAGTTTTTGCCTGAGAAAACTTTGCAGGATTGGGTACACAGCTATTGAGCAGGCATTTGTATTTAAATCTCTGATTTATAACTTTCCAGAAAAAAACATACTTGGGCTGAATTTTCTAATGCTATTCTAAGCCCAAAGGTAAATTTGTTTGAAAAGTTTGGCAAAAATTATATTTTGGGGGGAGGGGATTTCTGTTTAATCCAAATGTGAAAACAGGTGTATTTTCATGCATTTTGTTGGTACTTGGATAACTGACAGTTGCTCTGGTTATAAAAGTTCAAACTTGTCCCATACAGTGGACACACTGAAATGGGTTCCTTGGGTTTGAAAAATTCTCTCATATCCAGGAAGATTCCTTATTTTTATAATGGGCCGTTCTGATAAAATCTTTTAAGCCAGTGGAACTTTTCAAATGTGGTGACCTCATGTAGTCCTCGAGCAGTTATAATTTGTTACATTTGACAAATTAGATGTGAAATAAAGTGGGTTAAAAACTCTTCATTAACTTAGACCCTGATGCTGAAGTCCACATAGATGCACTGGTCCATCCACACACCCCTAATTTCGGCACTGGGATCGCACACCGTAGGCTTCCCCGTTTGTTCACACCTTGTATGCTATACTTAGGGCTGTGATTTTGTCATGGTGGTCCTGGGGGGAGGGGTGTCACAAAAATCATGCTCTTGAATAAAGTCCGTGAAATCTTGGAAATGGCTGTAAACACACATTTGATTAGTCCTCCCCCTTTCCCCCAACCAAGTGGTGTTTCAACTTGCTACACAGAGTTGCAGCATCATTTAGGTTTGACTCCTCCATCTCTACCTAGTGGAAGGGTGGGTGATGCAAACCTGAGTGGTGTTTTGACCTTGCGTGCTAGGTCCCAATGCCCACAGGGGTGACCTGGGCCGTCCGATGAGATAGGAGTCGCAACCACAGTGTGAGTGTGGAGCAGGCTCACTTTCCAACTCCCTATCCCCCAGGCCTGACCTTTCAGAACCCCTACTATACTCTGGGGTATGTTGATGTAGCAAGATTTATATTATTTGGTGACCTTTCTGTTACATATCTTCCCCCCACCCCCTGCCCCGGCCACAGCTCTGCCATGTGACTTACTAAAAATTTCCATGCCAAAATAGTAATCTTAGCTATACTCACTTGCTTTCTCCCTTTGTTTCTCAACCTGTTTTTATAAATGGATGGATTTGCTACATTTCTTACTGAGGATTATGTAAACACCAATGTGAAAATGGAAGCATCTTTTAAAATTGTTGACTTCAGAGAAGCTGCATGGGGGGTGTGAGGCAGGGCAGAATGTGGACTGATGTTTTTCTACGTGCAGCAATTCAAGTCTCAGCTCTCACTTTGAAACACATTTTTCTTGTCTTTTAAAGAAGTAACATTTAAATGCAAAGGTATCAGTTACTGTTGTTCCTATCGTTGAGATTTCACACACATTCAGCAGGAAATTCAAGGCTATAGTGAAATCTTGTGCAGAAAGAAACATTTTTTAGATCCCATATATGGATTAAAAAAATGGTGATACAAAATTTGCTTTGGGGTTTTAAAGTTGCTAATTCAATATGTGATCAGTTAGGGGTTGGGATTGTCAAATTAGTTGAAGGGAGTTAGGTCCCATCTCCCACTGGAATTCTATAGGATGTGGGTGCTGTCATGGGGTATACAAACCCCATCCTGGAGAAGAAGGGGTTAAGGAGCTGCTCTAGGCCCATGTGCCTCCACCTTGCTACACAGGGTGGAGATGGAGCTTAAAAAGGGAAGCAGAACAGCTCAGAAGGAGACAGACAGTGGAAGGGAGTAGACCTGCTCTGAGTGCTTGGGAAGGAGTACTCCAGGAGCTCTTGCCGTCTGAGGCTTAGAGATACTGACCTGACTAAGCCTGCAAAGGAGGGACTGGTGACTTTTGAATGTCAGGAACCTTAATTTTGTGTTCAGTTCTTTATTCCACCCTTCAGGAAGAGGGGATACAGATAGGAAGTGATCCAGGGACAAAGCTGAGTAGCACCTGGAGGTGAAGAATTTAGCTGCCTACCTTTTGGCCCTGGGTAAAGCCTTGTGGAGAGGGTGGGCCGAGGATCCCCTACCAATCTCTAAAGAGGGGACAATGACAGAAGTCTTTCCCTTGGCTGGGGAAGATACTGAAAATGCAGGGGCTCAAACCCTAGGACCATCACCGAGTGGGGGGCCCTGAAATCTTTGCTGACTTCTGAAGATTGGACTCTTTGTGTACCCTGCAAGGGGTGGACTTGAAAAAGTGACCCAGCCAGAAGACTGAGTTGCTAACATGACAGACTCCCACGTGGTGGATTTATAGTGAGAAAGGGGAACACACGGGAGGAAGACAACCTGCCACACCTGGCCTCAGTATTAGGTTGCACTCCCAGTAAGTATTCCCCTTCGTGGGTGCCTAACTCACTTAGGCTCCTTTGAAAATCTCAGCCTGAAAGTTTTATTTAGCTGTTCAACCACACTAGTTTTCCAAGGAAACTGCATTCGGACATGCTCTGCAAAATTCCTCCTTCCCCACAAACCTCTGCAGGGACTTCCTCAGGGACAATAATGTGGTGAGAGTCATACTCTGCCATATTATTGCTCCCTGCCCTGAAGCGAAAATCTGCAGCAGCCTCCAATAGGGAGCACATGGTAGCCATGTCTACCTGACAGATCTGCTGTCATAGGAGAAGAGCAAGCCTGGGAAGAAGTGTGCAGCAGACTCTAAAATCTACACCCCTGAGAGACGTAGTTAAGACAATGTAAGCCCTGGAGTAGATGCTACCAGGTCAAGGGAAGAATTCTTCCATTAATCTAGCTGCCACCTGCCAAGGGGGGGTGGATTTACTATAGTGACACAAAAAATGCTTTCCGTGCCCGTAGCAAGTGTCGACACTACAATGGCATAGTTGCAGCGCTGCAGTAGCACTTATAATGTGGTTTCACCCTTAAGCTCCAAGTTCTTGCTCTCCAAGGAGGGTCCAGAATCCATGAGAGGTCCCCACAGATATCACGACATCTGGAATTATATAAAATGTGTAGTTTAAATAGCTTTCAAATCAAAACATTTGGCTCTTGGATGCAGTGGACAAGATTCTCATTTTCACATAGGCCCCTTTACACCGCTCTGGCTCTTACATTTACACCCACTTGGAGGCCTCTTTATACTGCCAGAGCGGTGTAAAGGGGCCTTGGTGCCAATGAGAATCTGGCTCAATTGCTTGTTTCTCTGACCTTCCGTAGGTTTTGAAACATCTGGCAATACACATATCTTTATATTTTGAAAAGAAATATTCTCTATTTGTCCACACCTCACTGACTAGCCTTTCACAGATACCAGCTGATATGATGATTAGATCTTTCCTATGTGCAGTAGACTTTACTGGAAGCATTGAAAGAGAACTCTTATTAGGAACTGTTCTTATGCTCCTCCCTTTCCTCTCTCAGGTCAACAGCTGAGGGGAGAGGTCAGTGTCCGGGCCTCAGCGTGGGCAAGTGCTCTGGGGGGAAGCCTTTAATCTTGTGTGTTCGTTGGACTAATATTCATTTCTTTCCTGTAAACAGTTTTGAGAGTGTTGTCAGACCAGCTATTTTCAAACCACTCATCAGTGACTGAGTACATATTTCTCTTGTAAAATGCAATTGTAAGATTTGACACAAACAGCGAGGAACAGTGATTAGTCGTCTTAGTTTTTCTTCCAAACCTGAAGACGTCTACTGGGTCATACAGGATCTGTCTACACAGCCTGCAGTAGCGAGCCGCCCAACACAGGCCGCCAGACTTGGGGCTTGAGGGGCTGATGCAAATGCTCTAAAAATAGCGGTGGAGACAGCGCTTTGAAGTCGCAGCTCCGGCTGGATCTCTGGCTTTGAGGCTTAATCAGATAAAAGCTCTGTCTACACTGCTATTTTTAGAGCACTAGCACAAGTCCCGTTAGCCCACGTGTGTCGACCCAGGCTGGGAGGCTCATTGCCATGGGCTGTGTAGACATACCCTTATAAATGTCAGACCTTTCCATATATTCCTGGCAAAGGACTGAGTCTGTTGAACAACACACCATTGTCACAGCTTATAACTGAGTTCCAATAATATAATTTTAGAATGAGGGTCGTAGAGACCATTGTGAGATCAGTGGAGTTATGCCAGGGTAAAACTAGCGTAACATTAATCAGGCCTCAGGCATCTGTTGAAAATGTTCAGAGAAAGAAGCCCTTTCATCACTCACCAGTGAGCATTCAGGCTGAGTGGTGTTAATAGATTCTGGAAGGTTTCTTCTCCAGTCCTCTTTAGCCGTGAAGCTTGAGAGTGGAGCAGAGGAGAAATAGAAGGCTTTCCAGGACTTAAGCAGGGCAATGGGGTCCTTTTAAATAAATAAACCTTTATGGTATTCCTTCAATGGGGCCAAGATTTCATCTGACATTGAAAAATAATAATAATACCAAGCTCATATACAGCACTTTTCATCAGTAGATCTCAAAGCACTTCCCAATCTTTAATGTATTTCTGCTCACAACATCCCTGTGAGGTAGGGAAGTGCTATTATCCCAATTTTACCGATGGGGAACTGGGGCACAGAGAGGCTAAATGATTTGCCCAAAGTCAGGAAGTCTGTGGCAGAACATGCAATTGAGCCCGGGTCTACAAGTCCTAAACTAGTGCCCTAACCACTGGAGAGTTTTGTGAATTCTTATGTGGTTATGGCACCCAGATACTGCAGTGATAAGCACCACAGATATCCCTACACTAAATTAAAAACCAATGGCATTTGAGTTATATTTAACAACACTGCAGAAGACTAGTTCTTAGCAGAGAATAGTTTCCTGGGTTAACTTATGGAAAAAAATACTAGAAGTGGGGGAATACTTAAAAATGTTCTGGGAATTTTTAAATGAATTTGTTATGACTGTCTTCATGTTGACTTTCTGGGAATATTCAAGCAAAATTAGCTTCCAAAGGGATCACAGAAACTGACTTTTAAGTGAATACTAGCGAGTATTCACAAAGTAAGTTTTTGTTTCAATTTCAAAACGCTAATCTTAAATTTACATTTATCCAGTCAGGGAGCAGAGCACTACTATGGGCTTGATCATGCAAATATCTATGCATGTAAGTAATCTCACTCGGGCGAGTACTCCTATTGATCTCAATGGGACTATTCACCTCAGAAATTATTCATGTGCAAAAAGTATTTGCAGGATCGGTTCCTGTGTGACCTTTCTGTCCAGTTAAAACAACCCTCATTCTGAATACTTGCAGTGAATTCTCAATGAACAAGCTACAGAACAAGCATTATTTGGCAAATCCTTTCAAATAGGCACATTTGAAAATTTTACCCTCAATCTTGATCTTCTTTTTCAAAATTGCTACATGACTCATTCCCATTTTCAAAAGTGGTTTCAGCATTCAGCTCCAAGAGCTGAAATTGAAGTCTATTTGAAATTCAATAGGGCGTAGGCTCCTTAGTGCTGAAATCACTTTGAAAAATGGGGCTAAAGTTCCTCAGTCACTTGGGTTCTGCTGAAAATTTGACCTCGACTCACAGATAAATTATATGCTACAAATTATTGACCCAGCTCTAAATTTAACCATGTTAATTCCTTAGAAAGGTGGCAGATCTTTTTTTTTCCCCCAGGCAAACAAACCCTTTCCCCCGCCCCCCTTTGGCAAATTTCATAATGATTAGTATAAGCAGAGCTACAGTAGTGCATATGGTTAACAGCTGCTTTAACATGATATGGCATAACAACTATCTGGAAGTCATTAGCCTAGCTTTTTTTTTTAAGTATTTGGATAATTAGCCAATAGACAGAAAGAAATGGAGTACTTGTGGCACCTTAGAGACTAACCAATTTATTTGAGCATGAGCTTTCGTGAGCTACAGCTCACTTCATCAGATGCATCTGATGAAGTGAGCTGTAGCTCACGAAAGCTCATGCTCAAATAAATTGGTTAGTCTCTAAGGTGCCACAAGTACTCCATTTCTTTTTGCGAATACAGACTAACACGGCTGTTACTCTGAAACCAATAGACAGAACCATTTCAGTCTGTCAGATTTTTGTGATATTATTTACCGTATTAATCATGTTTATCAAGGTACTGAATGTTTTTGATAAACACCCTGACTACCTGTCTGAAAGAACTAAAACATCACAAGTTTCAACAAATATTTACCAAAAAGACCTTTCTTTAAGGAAATTAAAACAAAACTCACTGTTAAATATTGTTAAGGTTGTAGAGACCCTAACAAAAGTCAAGGAGATATATGTAAATACTATGAGGCAAGGGTTCTCAAATACTTTCGTAGTATGGAGTGCAAATTAATACAGAGATTGTCTATTCACAATTGCATGGACTGTCTCTCATCTTTCCATAACATCCTGGTGGTGTCTATAGCACTTGCTTATACTAAACGGTGATATTAGACATATAGGGCTGGAAGGAACCTCAAGAAATCATCTGGTCCAGCCCATTGTTCTGTGGCAGGCCCAAAAAAACTTAGACCATCCCTGAAAGGTGTCTGTCCAATCTGTTCTTAAAAAATCAAATGATGGGAATTCCACAACCTCCCTTGGAAGCCTATTCCAGAACTCAACTACCCTTATTGTTAGAAAGTTTTTCCTAATATCTAACCGATATCTCCTTTGCTGCAGACTAAGCCCTTTACTTCTTGTCCGATCTTCAGTGAACATGGAAAACAATTGATCACCATCTGCTTTATGACAGCCCTTATCTAACCTGTATCTGTTATTGGGTCCCCCCTCAGTCTTTTCTCAAGACTAAACATGCCCTGTTTTTTTAACCTTTTCTTATAGGTCAGGTTACCATTATTTCTATATGGTTCCACCAGGAGCTCTTTAATGACCTGTAAATAAAAAAGGAATCCTACAAAAAGTGGGAAAATGGATTATCTGAAAAGGAGGAGTACAAAAAAAAATACCACAAGCATGTACAGACAATCTTTCCTTCACACTGGGATAGTTTGCTGTTGTAACTTTAATATTGTCTCCTTGAGAAACTTCCAGCTCTCCTGAACTTCTTTATCCCTCAGATTTTCTTACCATGGGACCTTACCTACCAGTTCTGAGTTTGTTAAAGTCTGCTTTATTGAAGTCCATTGTCCTTAATCTGCTGCTTTCCCTTCTTCTTTTCCTTAGAATCATGAAGTCTATTATTTCATGATCACTTTCACCCAAATTTCCTTCAACCTTCATATTCACCACCAATTCCTCCCTGTTAGACATAATCAAGTTTAAAATGGCTGTAGTCTTAGTTACTTCCTCCACCTTCTGCAACAGGAAGTTGTCCCCAATAAATTCCAAGAATTTATTGAACATTTTGTGTTTTGCTGTATTACTTTTCCAACAGATTCTAGTACTCAAAGTCCCCCATTACGACCAGGTCTTGTGTTTTGGATATTTGCTATTTGTTCTATAAATGCCACATCCACCTCTTCTTCCTGATTTGGTAGTCTACAGTAGATTCATGTCACCCCCTTCTTTTTCTCCTTTTTTCTTTACCCAGACACTTTCAATTGGTCTGCCTCCCACCTCCTTCTGAACAAGTGCATGTATTCTTTATATATATTGCAACACCTCCTACCTTTTCCCCTGCTCTGTCCTTCCTGAACAAGCTATACCCCTCTTTACCAATATACCAATCATGAGATTTATCCCACCAAGTCTCTGTGATGCCAATTTAGCTTATCTACTAATACTTCCAGTTCTTCCTGTTTAGTCCCCATATTCCTTGTATTGTCTACAGACAGCTAAAATGTTGAGCAGATTTGCGCACTGATTTCCCTCCTGTTGTTCCTATGAAAGATATTCCATGTCCCTCCTTGCCCCCTGCCATCTGTCAACATCTAGCCTTCTGTTAAGGTTTTTTCTGCTTAGCTGTGGGCTTTTATTACCTACCCACTTTGAACCTCATTGAAAGGCCTCCTCATTAGATTGGTGAGTTTGTGCATGTCATAAATATAAAGGGAAGGGTAACCACCTTACTGTATACAGAACTATAAAATCCCTCCTGGCCAGAGGAATTTCCCCTGTAAAGGGTTAAGAAGCTAGGATAACCTCGCTGGCACCTGACCAAAATGACCAGTGAGGAGACAAGTTACTTTCAAAGCTGGAGGGGGGACGACAAAGGTCTGTCTGTCCGTGTGATGCTTTTGCCGGGAACAGAACAGAAATGGAGTATTAGAACTTGTTAGTAAGTAATCTAGCTAAAAATGTGTTAGATTTCCTTTTGTTTAAATGGCTGGTAAATAAGCTGTGCTGAATGGAATGTATATTCCTGTTTTTGTGTCTTTTTGTAACTTAAGGTTGTGCCTAGAGGGATTCTCTATGTTTTCAATCTGATTACCCTGTAAGGTATTTACCATCCTGATTTTACAGAGGTGATTCTTTTACTTTTTCTTTAATTAAAATTCTTCTTTTAAGATCCTGATTGCTTTTTCATTGTTCTTAAGATCCAAGGGTTTGGGTCTGGGTTCACTTGTGCAAATTGGTGAGGATTTTTATCAAGTCTTCCCCAAGAAAGGCGGTGTAGGGTTTGGGGGGATATTTTGGGGGGAAGACGTCTCCAAGTGGGCTCTTTCCCCGTTCTTTGTTTAACATGCTTGGTGGTGGCAGCATAGGGTTCAAGGACAAGGCAAAGTTTGTACTTTGGGGAAGTTTTTAACCTAAGCTGGTAAGAATAAGCTTGGGGGTCTTTCATGCAAGTCCCCACATCTGTACGCTAGAGTTCAGAGTAGGGAAGGAACCTTGACAGTGCATGAAGATGCTCCTCCCCTTCTTGATCGGCTGGACTCCATCTCTTTCCAACATATTTAATATAGCTTTACCTGCCTTGTGGTGTGGTCCACAAAGGGGGACAGCCAGCACCAAATATGGGGGGGAAATGAAGCTTGCCTCTTATATTTTAAGCAAAGTCCATGGGCGGGTACTCATCAGCAGTGATCTTAACATCATCAGTCCTAAGGGGCTAGAGCACATGACTTATGAGGAGAGGCTGAGGGAACTAGGATTATTTAGTCTGAAGAAGAGAAGAATGAGGGGGCATTTGATAGCTGCTTTCAACTACCTAAAAGGGGATTCCAAAGAGGATAGAGCTAGGCTGTTTTCAGTGGTGGCAGATGACAACAAGAAGCAGGGGACTCAAGTTGCAGTGGGGGAGGTTTAGGTTGGATATTAGGAAAAACTTTTTCACTAGAAGTGTGGTGAAGCACTGGAATGGGTTACTTAGGGAGGTGGTGGAATCTCCTTCTTTAGAGGTTTTTAAGTTGAGGCTTGACAAAGCCCTGGCTGGGATGATTTAGTTGGGGATTGGTCCTGTTTTGAGCAAGGGCTTGTACTAGATGACCTCCTGAGGTCCCTTCCAACCCTGATATTCTATGATTCTATAATTCTATGCATGCAAACACAGGAACATGGCTCAAGTCAAACACCCATGAAGTAGCAACTTCAGTAATTTGAAAAATAGAATAACTTAATCAGATAAATAATTCAAGGATTTCATACAATCCCTTGACTTTGAAATTGTTGGATGTTTAAATACTTGCCTAGTGGTGCTAAAGGTAAAATTTAGAATCAATATGTAAATATGTGACAAAAAACTAATACTTAAATGATAATACACATTCTCTGGTGTCACCAAAATGCCGAGACTGCATGTCATTGGGTGGTGTGCTAGGGTACCTTAAAATACTGATCCTGATGCTGTTCTGTGCAAGTCAGTTCCCTTTGCTGAGGGCAGCTTTGAACACACACTAGCCTTTACCAACCATTGGGAGCCAAAATTGCAGCATGGTTTAGGTGAATCCCAAACACACTTCGATTTCTGTAGCCACACCCTCTTTCCCTGGTAAACTGGCAGAGGGGAGTGGCAGGCAGGTGCGGGAGTGGCATACAAGAAACAGATCTACATGTCTGCAGGATTGTCCGTCAACTGCAAGGATGTCCCCTGAAACAGATAAACTGTTACACCAGCAGTTTGGTGCAAAGTGGCTACGCTACATCTGAGGATCTATGCCTATGTTTATCTGTAATGGAAAGAGGAATTTTTTTTACTACTGTGCAGACCCATGCTTACCTGACGACTCCCTGCTCTAAGAGATTATTCTAAGAGACCAATTTGCAGTATCATCACAGGCTTTTCAGTAGTAACTTATTTGTATTCAGAGACTAGCTCTCTAACCAACCAGGGGTCATGTGAAAGGAGACCCCTACTATATTTATATTTTCATATCAAGTCAAGAGAGACTATATACCCCTAAGTCCATTACAAAAAATCAAAGACCATATTCTCAGCTAATGTAAATTGGTGTAGTTCCATTGACTCCAATAGAGCTACACCAGTTTACAGAAGCAGAGGATCTGGCACTAGGTATTCATCACTCGTGCCAGCTTACCCTAACAGAATCTCCCCCATGGGTCTAAATATTAAAAAAACACAAAACTGCTAGATAGTAAGCTCTCTGTGGCAGAAACAGTCTCAATATCTGTCTTCCATAGCAGGTAGATCACTGTTGGGGCTTAAGAAATAAGTCCTTTTAATAGTGAAATGAATAAAATGTCAATTTTCAGAAACAAATCAGCTAAAACTGTCCAACAGCTCTGGGGGAAATCTGACGATTTTTAAATTTTGATGGGCCACTCAGCTGTAAGGTTGTATGGTTTGTAAGTGAGAGAAGAATCTGGTCCAGTTGGTCTTTCTATTGGTATATCATAAACTATTGCCTACAGTGAAATACATTTGAGCCACTCTTAGAAGTGAAGGTCTCAAGCCTTCATTTTAATTGTTCCATGGAAGACAGTTGATCTTCCCTTTTAATTTTTGAATCCCATGCAAATCAATGGATAAATTCTTCCCAACTTTTGGAAGCAGAAGGATTTCTGAAAATGCAGCAGTAAATGTTGATCTTATAATGGAACTTGAAGCACAGATATGATCATAGTTAATAAATTTAGATTTCATCTCAAGAGTAACCAATTACTATGGAATAAGAAAACAGTCTCAGCCTGATATATAGTTCTTAAACTAATGTACTGTCACAAGATACAAACCACATAAGGCCACAAGGTTTATTAAACATTAATTGTGGTTCCACAAGACAACCACCATTATTAAATGAGGGCAGATTGCTAATAAGTTTTAGTCCTACTGAACAAATAGAGTTATGCAAACTATCAAGATATGATTGGGAGTTACATATCAGCAATTTTCATGGCTCAGTCTAGTCAGCAAAGACATACGGTGACACCTGTTACTCTTGTATATCATGAAAAAGGACTAGCAGTCCTGTGATATCTCACAGTATACCTATCCAATAGCTTCCAGTTATTCTAGATTGCCCCACCATGGAACCAACAGGTATAAATTAAAACAGCACTGGGACAAACCCAGAATCTTGAATTTCACAGGTAGGTTCAGATTTGAATTTGCTCCTATTTTTGGTTTCAAGACTGATTAAGAACTTAAAGGAGTGTATTTTCTGGAAATCTTGTAAAATCAACTCTCCTTGCAAGATTTCAGGATGAAACCTCTTGAGGTCTGCTGATCTTGCAAGATTTCTGATACTTAGGGCCTAAATCTCATGTGAACAGCTTGGTATATTTTGTCATTATCAAATGTGAGCCTGACCTCAAACCCTAACCCTGGTCTAAACATAGGGCCTGATTCTCCACTGCCTCGCATCCTATGTAGCCATTTACACCACGACAGAATGGGTGTAAAATGCTGATTTGGTAGTATTTTACACTGACTTCGTACACGAAGGGACTACACAGCCATTCGCCATTGACAGGTAATAGGACAGATACACTAATTGTACATTAAATAGATTTTGCAGAAAGCATTGAAAGAGAACCCTTAATAACAGCAATTACTTTACATTCTTCCTCTTGCCCTCTCCCACAACAGTAGTTGGGCGAGCAGGTTGGAATAAACATGGAAAACAGTGGAGACTCATGTTCCTACTCTGAGTCCAAACACTGCTGCCTCTGCATGGCAAATGGGAAACTAATTTCTGTTCACTCGGGTTGTCATTGCTGGCTGGTGACCAAGATACATGCTTTGGGCCTAATCCCGCAATCCGCACTCGGGCAATGGGATACTTGTCAAAGTAAGGATCAAAGGATCAGACCTTATATCTGTTACTCTATAATCAGCCTGTTCCTCTTGCCTGATTTATTCAGTGAGGCTGATATTTATGACTTCTTCACTGGAGTTGGGCAAAACAAATTATTTTTCCTTAGCAAGATTTCATCTTGTATTTAAGGAGAAGGAATAAGATAAGGATCTGGGGACTGGGTTGTCTTTTCTCAGCTACTCATATCAATGACCCAGAGACCGTTTTAAAAAATGCTCATCAGAACAATTTCAGTGGCAATTATGAAAATGAGAAACATAAGCAAAATTAAATCATTGACAAAAATGTGTTAATAACAAATACTGCTACTATGTGATTATTACAACAGAATAATCAGAATCTAGATATGAAATCAGGGGAGAAATGGTTTAGTGGGAAACTTCCTAAGCATAAAAACATAATTTGATCATTTAAATATCCAAAATAGAAAAAAATTAAAACATCACCATTATGATCCATGTTAATGTTTCATTCAGTTTTATTATATCTCTCAGCTTTCAGTATCAGAACAAAGTTTCTCATGAATGGTCTTTGTAAGAGAAAAATGATTACCTTTCTATTTATTTATCGTGTACCTGTTGGTTCATTAGGATCTAGGAAGGGGTAAAGGTGAAACCAAGAGGAAAATAATGAGTCAAAGACTGATTAAGAGAAAAACAATTACCCATTTTAAATTCCTGGTGGCAATCACTTTTTCTGTAGTATTCTAGGTAATGACTCTTCATTTGTTAAAAATGGGAACTAACACATTATAATTCCTGGAAGCTATTAAAGACAGATTATACCAGTCAACAATCAAAGACTGCCAGCAAAATTTTTGAAAGGATTGCTGCCAAAGACTACATAATATTTAGGCTCTAAGAAACCGAATTTGTTTCCGAAAACCTTCTCCACGAAAGGGAAGAATATTACTTCTCCTCTCTACTAGTTTTTGAAGACCTATTTAATCCATGATCTAATGGATTTATTTTGGCAGGGCAGTTGTTCATTTTTTCTCCTTGGGGGCGAAAAAAGCTGGTTATCGGAACAGTTTTTAAAATGTGAAGATCTATTTGAATATATTCCTTGGAATGTACTCAGGGACACAGATGTTTCTTATAATTGTTAGTTATAACTTAAGGTAAAACAGTGCTGGCAAATTAGAAGTCTGAGTTTTATATTGAGTACCTATTAAACTTCTCTTCTGCTGGCCCTTTTATAACCAGCTTTATACAGCATATCTATTATTGGAACACACATAAAATATAACACACACATATGTAGCTAGATAGTTGGATAACACATAAATAATGTAGATATTTCCACTCTTCCTCCACAGGGAAACTGTTTCTTTGAGAACACAAAGCATTCATCCATTTAATATAGTGAAGTTCATCTGATGCAAGAAAGGATGTTCTTGTTGCACATTAAACATGTTAAACACTCCCTGTGGATCTCCCATAATACCTAACAGCAAAGTTATGTCACTCATCCCTCTGAGGAAAGCTCCTCATCTCCCCCCACAATATGGTGAAAAATTGAACTGGTTAGCTTTAGAGTATGACTTTGGACACTGATTGTCCCTTTTTTTTTTCTATTGGGGTAGCACTTAGAGGGCACAACTGGGAACCAGGGAACTTTACATGCGTATAACAAAGACCATTCTTGCCCTGAGGAGCTTACGATCTAAACAAAGCCTTTTCTCTTCCGCAAAGGTTATATGTTGCAGTCATGATCTTCTTGATGTTGTAGTCATGGATCAGTGTACAACCGTGAACAGGTGCAACCTTCTCACTGAAAGAAACAGGAAAATCCCATGGTACAAAGAGTGATAGATTGGGTTATAATAATCTTAATGTAAGCAGGGGAATAGTCCTGCTATTGTGGGGAACTTTCCTGGCTTCTGCACTATCCCGGTGAAGTGGGCTAGCGAAAGGATCTGAGTCCTCGCTCCCACTTCCTTTACCCAGTGGCCTCCCTGCCCTTGAGGACTCCCCTTCCACTCTCCTGTCTGGCAGAGTCCTCGTAACCCCAGCAAGGCTGGGCCCAGGATTCCTGGGGGGCTCGACCCTCAACCCTGCTGTGGTCACCTACGACAGGGGCTAGGGTGTCCCCACTCGGGGGTACTCTCTCTGCACTGGGCACTTCTCTGACCCACTGACCATTACATACAAGTTAAAGCAAATGCAAGTTATTGAATCAACAATTAATTTTAAAAAGAATAAGGAAAAATGGGAAAGGTTAAAGGAAACACATCAACCTGCTCTGTTGCAGGGAACTTCACACACAGTGTCTCTGGAATGTCAGGGCAGTTCACAGTCTGTTCCTTGTAAGTCCCAGGCCTTCTTCTCAGGCCCTGGCTGTGCTGCAGGGATGCTGTGGGTTGGACACTTGCTCTGGTGGTGGCCGCACGCTCTCAGGCTGTAAGTGGTAGGACCCTTCTTCCCAGTGTCACCCCCGCCCTGTCGGGGTTACGATCCAAGCCTGGTCTGCAGAGCCCCTTGGCTGAGGCGTCTCCCTGTGCTGGGCCTGCTGCCCAGGGTCCCCCTCGCTCTCCCCAGCTGCTCACCGCACCCAGCTCCAGACTGCTCCAGCCCCAGCTGCACCACTCGGTCTCTGCACTGCTGCTGCTGCTCTGCCTCCAGCTCCCTGGGCTGCTTCTTTGGCCCCTCTGCCTCTGGTTGCTGCAGCTCTGCCCCCAGGACAGGTCTGCTCTGCAGGCTGCTTCTGTGACTCTGCTCCCAGCACTGACCTGCTTCCTGGGCTGCTTTTCTGGCCTCTCTGGCTCTGGTTGCTGCAGCTCTGCTCCCAGGGCAAGTCTGCCCTCTCTGGGCTGTGCCTCTGGCTTTGGGGCTGCAGCTCTGCTCCCAGGACAGGGTCTGCTCTCTCTGGGCTGCTTTTCTGGTCCCTCTGGATCTGGCCCAGCTCTGCTCCCCAGCTTAGCTTGGGCCTCTGCTGTCTCCTTAGCTCAGCCCCACTCCGTCTGACCCAGGCATATCCAGCTCACACGGAGGACGGGACCTCCCTGGCCTCCTGACTCCCTGATTAGCCTGCCCGCCCTGTCATTCAGGCTGACCTGGAGCATTGGCCTCTCCCTATTGCTCCTGGGGACTGGCCGTCTCAGGGTCCTGATTCCCCATCGACCCTTCCCCCTTTTAGTACTGGGAGCTAGCAACTAAAACACCCCCACTGACTGTTAGTAAGGGGCAATAGTCCCCTTACATTAACTTCTGTCTGAAGACATGTCTTAATATGACCAGAATTGCTGCCTTGTGGCTCTGGCGCTTTTTCTTTTTTGTTTCCTTTCAAATCTGTCACTGCCTTCCCCTCCCTCCACACGCACGTGCACACACACACACACACACACAACACACCCTTTCTTTGAACTATCAGGATTTTTAATATAGTTTCAACAGAGGAGGAAGGCTAAGGCTTGCTTCTGTTCCTACTTCCCCCTTTGACTTCAGGGAAACTACTTCCCCTTTACACCAGTGTTAGTGAGAGTTTTCCATGCCCTCAAACTTTTCATGCAGTGACTGAGTGCCCTACAAGAATTTTTAGCTTCCTGCTATCTTTGCCTAGCTTCTGAAAGAAAGCTGCTGTACTGAATATAATGCTGAACACTACATGGCAAAGAGGTCAGTTTGGTCACTGTTTTTATACATCTGGGACCAGATCATCAGCTCGTGTAAAACAGTGCAGCTCAACTGACTTCAGTAGATCATGGCAACATCTACTGAAATCTTGCACAAGACTTCAGCCAGAAACTTCACATTTCTTTCCATTAGTGGTTGCTTTTTCCAGTGCAGAGAAAAAAACTCTTATAAAACACGTCCTATTATGATGATGATATGGTAATACTAATATTGTAGTAGCAGTCAGAGATCCTGATCACAGACCCATTGAGATAGATACTTATAAACAGTAAACAGTACTTAAACACAGTCTTTGTCCAAAGAGCTTGCACACTCATCTCTACTACCCTGCCACAGACTCTTATTGGTCAACAGATTCAATTGTACATAAATTATCAAGATAGAGAAGACCACTGATAACCTTCAGTGCAAGTTAGGCACCTAGCTACCATTTGGGTCTCTGAAAATCTACCTTTATAATATCCTGACAATTAATCTGCTTTCGCCGCAATCTAGAGAAATCTGTTGGCAAAAATTCTATTATACAATCCCATGGCAGTGAGGTAGAACTGGGTGGTAGTTTTCGGACAAATAGTTTATTCACCAAAAAATGCAGTATTTTGCAAAACTATTTGCGAATATGAGTCATATTTGGGAAATAGTTTCTGCCAAAACAAATGGAAAAACAAAACAACTTAAAAGTAGAAACATTTCATTTTGATGTTTGAAACAAAAATGTTTACTCTTTTATTCAAAATGTAGCTAGATTTACTTTAAAAGATTTGCTTGTTTTGTTTGAGTGCTTTTTTAAAAAAAACAACATAAAAAAAACCAAACATTTCAGGACAAATGAAACATTTCATTCGACCTGAAATGAAATTTTTTGTTTGTTGGTTTCAGAAAGAAAAAACAAAATTCTGGTTTGGGTCAATCCAAAACAAATATTCTTTTGGATTATTCAGTTCAGCCACTGAACTGAAACATCAATTATTTGTTCAGCTCTACTGTGAGGGCCACCATGAAACTGGCAACACAAGAGAGAATATTTTATCTATATATTGTCAACGACTCTCATCAGTTTGTTCTTTAAAGGGAATGTTCCCATTGTCATATAATGAACTGGATCCTTTAGAGAGGTTCTTCCTAGTTCTCCAGCAGTATCTATCTCTAGAACAACTGGAAGTGTTAGAATCACTGCAGTCTTATGCTATGTGTGATCACCCAGAATAGATTTAGAAGAAATTATAATTATGACCATTCAATTCTGATCAGTCTGTGGTTCTAGAGATTTTATTTTTAAGTTCCACCGTGTTTTGACTATCAGCACTAAAAGGATAGTAACAGAAGAAAACTCATTACGCTCACAATATCATGGGGAATTTTGAGTCTGCTAAAGATTGCTCAAGTATATGTTTTATTGCATAATATCCTTTTTGTGATGTTGCACTCCATATGCTTTTTGAAAATATGCTTATGAATATGACATAACTGGAATATGCTTTATGCTAAATACCCCTTGTATGGTGTCATTAGAAAGCTTGTAATCTACTAAGTGTGTTCATCCTATTTGTTTGCATGTATTATTTCTATATCTAGAGTTAGGAGAATAAGATATAAACTTGTATCACAGATGTAAACATATTAAGTGGAGGCCATTAAGGGTGCTCCAGAAACAATCAGTTGTAAATGGCCTTAGTTACTTGAAAGCCTTCCTGTTTACGTGTGGGTCAGCCCATAGGGAATGGAGATTAGGGGTCTTACAGTGACATGTGACTATGTCACCTGATAATGAAATCCATCTTAAATTTGGTACTTTTCCATTTAGAAGGACGGGTGGAGACCCAGAGAGACAAAAGATTCCTGCCTTGTGCCAAAGCTATAAAAGGGGGTGGAGCAGGACAAAAAGGGCTGCCAGTCATGAGAAAACCCCTGCTTACCACCTCAGATGTCTGCTGGAACTAACAAGGACTATACCGGGGAAAGGACTGGGTCCAGACTAGGAAGGAGTCTAGTCTGTGAGGGAAGCTTATTGGAACATCTCTGAGGGTGAGATATTACCTGTAATCAGTTTCTTAATGTATTAAGCTTAGAGTTGCGTGTTTTTGCTTTATTTTGCTTGGTGACTTACTTTGTTCTGTCTGTTATTACTTGAAATCACTTAAATTCTACTTTTTATACTTAATAAAATCACTTTTGTTTATTAATAAACCCAGAGTAAGTGATTAATACCTGGGGGAGCAAACAGCTGTGAATATCTCTCTATCAGTGTTATATAGGGCAGACAATTTGTGAATTTACCCTGTATAAGCTTTATACAGAGTAAAACGGATTTATTTGGGGTTTGGATCCCATTGGGAACTGGGTGGCTGGGTGTTGGAGAGGTAACCTGCTGAGCTGTTTTTGGTTAAAGTCTGCAGCTTTGCGGGGGTGGCCCAGACACTGAGTCTATGTTGCAGCAGGCTAGCATGTCTGGCTCAACAAGACAGGATTCTGGAAGTCCAAAGCTGGCAGGGAAAATGGGCTCAGAGGTAATTTCAGCACATCAGGTGACAGTCCCACGGTGCTCTCTGTGACCAAACCCGTCACACTTTTGAAAGTAGGAACCCCCATTTTTTATGTCAAGAATTAAAAGGAATATCTAACTTTTTTTGTTTAATTTGCTTCCCCAAGCTTTTAATATGTAACTTTGATAGATTGCTCTTAACCTAGGTCCTGTATGCCTGGGCTTCTCAGAGGACTAATTACATCTGAGTGCATGTTCCTTCTTGGTCCTCTGAACAATCCTAAATTCACTAATCTCAATTGATGTAACATTTAGTGAGCAAAATCTCAGGATTATACTATTTCTAGTTATGGTTTATATTGTGGAAGTGCCTAGAGCGCTCAGTTAGGCTCCAAAGAGTTTATAATCTAAAATAAAACTTATTGTCGCTGGACCAGATCCTCAGCTGGTTTAGATCAGCAGAGTTGCATTGACTTCAGTGGAAGTCTGCCGATTTATACCAACTGAGGATCTGGATCTATATTTCTTCCTTTTTTATTTTTGAGAATGGATTTTGTTTATCTTAAAACCTGGTTGCTGAGTAGGAATGTGTGAAATAACTTTTTTGTTGTATACATATTTTAAATATAGGATTTTCAAGGATTTTACAATGAATTACATACAGTTGGCAAAGCTCCCATACACTTCTTCCTGTGCAAACAGAATTATGTAAGGACGGGGCCTTGTTGAGCATAAAATGGTCAAGCTAAAGAATATTTAACAACTCTCAGGGAGCTTGCTTCCCCTCCGAGTGGCTTTCCGCCATTGAGGGATTTTACCTGATTTATCCTGACCACCCTTGATTAGGTTCTTTTATCCTGTTGGCTGGATCAGCTGGCCAATTTATTGCTAGCCTTTGCCATCATTACAGCAAATAATTAATCTCATGCTGTGGGTCTCTAGGTCTATAAGTCTACTCCAAATTCAATTAAATTTCCAAGTGTAGGCACAAGGCCATCTGAAAGTTGCTTTTTCCTTCAGATTTAATAGGTTTTGGCTTAGAGGGCTAGTCCTTTGGTTTCACTCATGAAAAGGAGGCTTTTTTTATTCTTTAATTCACCATTACCTTGAGATCTTCTTAGCTATGTGCACTCACTTAAGTTTTTGATGTGATGAAACTACTGAGTATTTCTAACCAGGGACAAAAACAAAAAAACAACAAAAAAACTTAAAACTGCAGTGCAAACAGTTACTCCATCCCTTTGAGTGTTTTGAATTGAAGACACAATCCACAGTATTTGTAGCCAGTGAATGTCTTGTTCCACAGCTCATAGCCAAAAAATAAAATTAAAAAAAATGAAAATACCTTGAGAGGAGGACCAAGGTTTGCCATCTGGTCCTCCCATGAGAACTGCAAACCTGCTGCGCTTTCCTTTGCCACAAAGTTTTCTCTCCCTTTGAGTTCCTTCTCGCCAAAGTTTCTGCCTCAGTCTCTCACTCAAGTGCCAAGCTCACTTTCTAATAATGAAATTGTCACAAAAATCATGATTGATTTGTTTTAAATTAGGGTTTTGCTCTGTCTTCTGATTTTTGGACACCCCCTGCCCACCCTCTGTGTGCATGTGTGTCATTGCCATGTGTGTCTCACCTCCGTATAGTGAGGTGATATTGGCTCCCCACTGCAGGGGCTCTCACTGGTTTCCTGATGGTGCGGAGTTTCCAGCTTCCAGAATTCTAACTGATCAGTTGCATTCTCCTTGTCCAGCCCAGCAACTAATTATACTCCCACTGAGCCCCACCACAATTCTGTCTCCTTGCCCCCCACGTTAATTCTACCCCCACATCAGTTCTGCCCTCCGGCAGTTCCTCTGATCCTCCTGCAGTTTTAGGGGTGGTTCAACAGGGCACCCTCTCCCCCTTCCCAGGCCTGGCCTGGTGTTGCAGGGAGGGGAGAGGAGCAGAGGGACCCACTGCTTGGGAGACAGGAGGAGGGAGCAGAGCTGCCCTCAGCTTCTAGGCCCTCTCAGCACCTTTCTCCCAAATCCCCGCTTATGAGAACAGTGTCTTCCCTCCCCTATCCAAAAGCTGTTGAGAGGAGGGAGGGGGTAGAGGAGCGCTGCCTGCCTCGCAGAAGCTCTAATTGGCCGGTCTTCTCCAGAAGACGGGCAAATGAGACAGACAGACAATCAAAAGGGGTACCTCACTCTCCAGGGCTGAAACATCTGAGGGGCTGGAGATTCTCCCTGCACAAGGAGACTCTTTAGCTCTGAATGGCCTAGCCATCCCAACCCATTGCTCTGCCTCGCAAGCCTATGCTGAGTGACACTCCTAGCATGACTCCCTGTAACTTCAGACAGAAGAGCTAAAAGAGCCATACTCAGCATCCCCCTCCTCTGTTGCTGTGCATTGTAGAATTGTTTAAACAGAATAAAATCACAAGAAGCTGTTTGTTTCTCGGGTTTGAAACAGCTCCAGTTTTTATTTTTTCAAAAATGTTGGGAAACTTTTTATATCAAAAATGTTTATCCAACAATATGGGACAACTACCAGATTTTTTAGTTTATCTGACACCTTGAAATGAGCAATGTCTGTTTCAACTGAAAATGCTGCCAGGTTTGTTTGTTTTATTTTTGAAAATTTTTCACTTTCAGGATCAGGCTGCTTTTTGATTATAAATCTTATTGGAAAAACATCAAGCCCATCCACTGGTGCTGGCAGTTGCATAGTATTTTAGTTGTAGGCACTGTCAGCATTGACCTTGATCAAACAGTGCTGCAGGCCCTTCCTCCTGTGTCTTAATCCCAGCCCCGATTTCAGGAGGCTTCTACAACACCACCTGATGGTGCCACTGGTAAGTGGAGAATTAGGAGCCACAAGGCTTTATAACAGGGGTGGCCCAACTTACTGATCCTCTGAGCCATATATGATAATCTTCAGAAGTTTGAGAGCCGAGCGCACCTGCTTGAGGGTTCTTCCCAGCAGCAGGGTAGTGGGGCTCGGGGCTTCAACCCCGCGGGAGGTGCCACTGGGGCTTGGGGTTTCGGCAAGAGCAAGGCTGAAGCCCCAAACTCTGGCAGGTGCCTCCTGCACAGCTCAAGCCCCTGCATCCCCTCCCAACTGGGCAGAAGCCCTTACCCCAACCACCCCACCACTGGGAAGAAGCCACTACCCAAACCCCACAACAGGGCAGAAGTCCCAAGCTTCCCCCCACGCCAATCTGGTAGGTGGAGAATGCGAGGGTGTGGGAGGCTATATGAGCCACACTTTAACTGTAAAAGAGCCTCATGTGGCTCACAAGCTGCAGTTTGGCTACTCCTGCTTTATAACCCACGAAAGGTCCTGTCCACAGGGACCTGATGTGGCCGGGCACACTGCTTAAGTCAGGAGAGATAGGAAGGGCAAGAAGGTGGGTCCTGACTTGCTGCAGCTGCTACAGACCCTGATGTCCTTGATCCTTGCTCCGGTCTCCAACTCCGGCTCCAACCTTTGGCTTTATACTCTGACTCCAGCTCCGACCCTTGGCTCAACTCCTGACTTCAGTTCTGACCCTTGGCTTGACTTCTGACCCGATAGGTGCTGGAACTAGGGATGCTGGGGGTGCTGCCACACCCTCTGGCTTGAAATAGTAATAACAACCAAAATATATGGTTTCTACCTGCCACACCCCCTATAAAAATTGTTGCAGCACCACTGCCTGACCCTGACTCCTGCTCTGACCATTAGGTCTGACTGCCCAAGCCCTGGTCATGACACTGTGTGGGCCCACATTTGCACTGCCTGATCAAGAACTAGTCCACCTTTAAGGAGTGGCTTGCATATAGACCAATGGACTAGTTATTTGAAACTCTACTTTTAGCTTCGAATGTCTGCTTTCCTCTTCATATACACGTCTGTTTACAACATTTGATGTTATACACTTGGGGAAAAGCCACTACATACATTTTTCAAAGCAGCTAAGTGACTTGGTAGCTGTGGAAAATTAAGTCCCATTGACTTTCATTAGGATTTAGGCTCCTGAGTCACTTTAAAAAGTTTTACTCACTGTCTACTTACGTAACTGGGAACCAGGAGGTCAGGCATTCTAATCTTCCCTCTGTCATTAACTTGGGGTATAGCTTTGGGCAAATCACAACTCTACTGCTTCTGTTTTGCCTTCTGAAAAATAGGGATAGAAATACTTAACATCCATGTAAGGCAGATGTTTATGAACATTAAGTAGCTAACGTTTGTATGGTGCTTTGAAGATTTAAGGCACTGTGAAAGTCCTAAGTGTTGTTGCTAACTGGAAATAACCCGTTGTAAATTACTGAAAATGAGAATTTGTGATCTTACGCAACTGAATATTACAGTGAAAAGATTTAGCATCTCTCACAGTCAGTAAATAATTTTTATTGGTATTTGTCTGAGGCAGAGATGCTGATAGTTAACAGATTTCAAATTGGGGTAAAATGGGCTGAGTGCATAGTTTGGCAATACTGTTGTCTTAAATTTAAACCTTATAAATTATGTCTTGAGCCATGTTTGCTCTCAATAAGATATTGAAAAATTATTTGTCATCAAGCAAATTGAATAATTGACATATAAGCATTTGGAGTAACTTTCCAGATTTGCCTTTCAATAGGAGCTAAATGGGCAGATGTCAATACATGAAGGAACCTTTTGTGAGGCGTTATCAAGGGACTTGTTTATCAGCTTTCAAAAACAACTTGATGAAGCTCTACCCACTACCAACTCTTTGACACTGAAAAGCAGAGTATTTGATGAATTGAAATTACTAATGATTTGATCAAGATAATTCTTCAGCATCCTATATTAACTTCTTGGTAAAATATTAGATGTTTACCAAAAATGTCTGTGCTGTTTAGCTGTTTAGCATGCAAATTATCTATCCATATTCATTTAAAACGTTGTAAAAAGAACATTAAAAGAACTGTAGTTAAGACTTCAGACCACATCACTTCCTCCCCAGGAGCTAAGACATAGGGAAGCTCTACAATGGAATCCTGTTTCTCCCATCTCATAGCATCATTTCCCAGGATCCACAGGATGCCTGAACCATCCAATCTGGCTCTGTGTCTCCAGCATATCCCTTACTTTCTACCCCCATCCTGGCAGAATAGCTTCAATGGGGTCTCACTACCGGGAACACCCCCTATCTGGGGCCCTTGCTGGGAAGCTTTGTTTTACTTAAAGGGAGGGTTTCCCACCATGGGGAAGGCACCACAGAAAAGGAAATTACAACCTTTTGCTGTGTGATTTTCTCAGGGCCAGTGGAGTGCTGATGTGGCCCACAGTTCTTGACACCTGTCTCCATCCCTTTACCCGGCTAGATCCTAATCTCATGCAGCTTCCTCTGAAGGACCTGGGGAAAGGAGGCATAATGCCACAGATGCAATTATCCCTCCCCTTTCCATATGTGAGGCAGGGGCCCATCTACATATGGACCATGGAGGCACAGGATGTCTCTTTATTTGCAGAATTCAATATCTGAGTTTCCTTTTACACTGGCACCATTAAGCCTCATAAAAATACCTTGTATTTCTTAATTAGCAGCTTTTTGTAACTGCAAGGGCAAATCTTGGTAGATTATTTAAAGTAGATAATAAATCTTCATTCTAATGACAGTTTTGGGATCCATAAGAGGGTAATTATGGCTGGTAGTTGATCCCAAAGTGTATGTATCTTTAATGGAATCTTAACTTCGGTGTAGTTAAACCAAGTATGAATTTCTCAACAGAGAGCTGAAAGGAGGTTGAATGTTGGTGTTTTCTATATGTCTAAGAAGCCAGTTATTTTGAAATCTGCTACAGATGTATCTTATTAACTGTCAAGTAACTTATTAAACCACACAAATTACTGCACACTCACTCAATAAAAAATGCTAGATATATAAAAGGGCAAGGAAGTCCTCGTGATTTTTCTGCTAGTCTCTAACCATGAAAAAAATAATTTTGTTCCTTTTTAACAAGGAATACAGCCAGGGAAAGTATTAACAAAACAAACAGCACAAAACCGTGGCTAACATGGGCAAAACTTGACCTACCACATGTGCATATAAAAATCAGCAAATGAATACAAATATGAAGTTTCACTCAGAATGAAAGGCATATAAACACACCTAAAACAGGTGAAAGTGGTGTCACTCATAGATGCATGACTATCTTTTTACCAGGCAGAACTGAGGAAAGAGAAGATGGGGCTATGCAGTGATAGGGTCTTCTTTATATCATTTTCATTGGAAAGTATAAACATGAATGGTTTCTATCCTCCTCAGAATAATTGACATAAGCATCA
This sequence comes from Eretmochelys imbricata, assembly GCF_965152235.1. Lineage (NCBI taxonomy): Eukaryota > Metazoa > Chordata > Testudines > Cheloniidae > Eretmochelys > Eretmochelys imbricata. The sequence continues at coordinate 66,131,941 of NC_135574.1, read as the reverse complement.
GCCCTGGCTAAGTAATTTTAAGGTAGACTCTGGCTGCATCTATTAAGACAAGGTGGCCTCCCAGTCCTTCACTTCAGCTGCTAAATCTTCAAAAGCAAGAGACGCACTTTGTCAACAATTAGAGCTGTAGAACACATCACTGGAATCACTTTTTCATCAAATGGCATTACAAAATTATCATGCAGTGCCAGGACACGACATCACATTGTTAGGAAATTTCTAACATGTTGCTTAATTGTCCAGCACAAAGTTGTAATGCAAACATATATACAACAATATGTCCCTGACTGCCCCCACAAACACACCCCTGCAAGAGCAGCACTTGGAGACGATATGGCTGTGTACAGATTCCCCTCCCCCCAGAAAGGTATTCAGTACCCCTTGTGACATCATTTACTCTTCTTATGACCTTGCACATGGTATTCCACGGAGCGTGGAGCTACAGTGGAGGAGGCGGCAGAGACTGCGTGATCCCTACCCATCTGGCCCTCCAAAGCTGAAGTTAAAAAGGTAATGCAACGTGGGCTGTATTATCTGTACTCCAGACCCCCATCTCCTTTTTAAGGGATCCCAGTGGCAGTTGTAGCCCATAAAGTCAAGGAGCTGAGGAAGAAGGGACAGGGGCAAAGGGCCTTTGAATCTTCTGGGATTTGAGAGTTGCTCTTTATACACAACCAGGAAGGTTTGTAACATCCTGCATCCTTTATGCCAAAATCTCCTGTAAGTGTTCACAGCAAGGATCCAAATCAAAGACTCTACTGCCTTTACAGATCCTTCTCCTGTTAGAAGCTTAGATTACACATTTGCCATGAATTGGAAAAATCCACATATCCCACGGCTTAAAAGCAAAAATATAGAATTCTCTGGGTACAGAGAAACTCGTGCTTCCAAAGAGACAAAGGTGAGTAATTTCAGAGTCTGGAAGCCCTTCATCCAATGCTTGCCAAAGCTGGCCAAAGCCATGACATCCCACCACTACCTAAGGGGAAAACAAGCAAGCCTTTCCTGCTTCTGAAGATGACATTCTTCCTTCTGTGCCCATTAAATGCTACAATAAGTGTCCTCTTCTACCCCGTTAAAGTACACATATTCCTTCCCATTCTCTTGTACTGTCTTAGAGAGTATAAACAAAACCCATCTGGCCCTTCATTAACTCCATTCGATTCCCTTTGATCTCATGTAAACTATGAGAAAAAGATCTAAGGCTTTGTTCTCCTTTCTAGACATGTGCATAATTCCTATCAATGTCAATGGGAGTTAAATATACCTATGGAGAGGGGGAAATACAGAAGCTGTAATGTATACTGCATTTTGGCATATATATATATATATGAAAAATGTAAATAAAGCAACCTTAATTTTATTTGTGTAGTACAGAGCCAGATTCCCTGTGTGGTGTCCTTCAGAAGACCCAGGCCTGCAGGCTCTGGGTAGCTGAAAAGCCACCCCAAATGGGGCACAGTGATGCAATTTACTCTGCAATTCTCACTCCAATAACACCCTGGGGCAGGACCATACAGGACCCAGAGTATATGAGATCAGTAGGGAAGGGGACGGGAGCAGGGCACCTCAGAGAGGTGTTGGTTAAACTATTTATTGGGACTGTTTTTTAATCCTTTCATTCATGGGCCGAGGGGTCTAGGTTACCCTGAGTGGAAGAGTACAGAGCTCAAAGGGAGAGGAAAATAAATTACACTTGTTAAAATTACTTAAAATAGTCCTGTTGCATATAAATAATGGCATGGTGTAAAGTCTGTTCCAGGGCCTTCCCAGGCCTGTATGCTCCTAGCTTCTGGAAGCAGACATGTCTTAATCAAAGTGGAGTATGTATATTTGAAGCTAGGAAGAGGCTCAACTTCTCTTGTCACTGGTCAAACCGGCAACTTCAAAATAAACCCTCCAGTTTTTTGAACTTGCAAAATGGGTCCAAATGGGGGGGAGCTAGGGAGGGCAGTGCACGCGTCCCAAAACTCAGAAATCAATGAAGACAGGTGCAAATCTTGCCGGCTCAAGCTGCGCCCCTATAACTGAGGCCCCCCTCCAGAAGCGTACCGCAGCATGACCACGGCCTCCCGCGGCTAAGGTAGACGGGACCAGCCGGGGGAGATCTCCCAGCACGAGCTAAGTTCTTGGAGGGGAGACGTGGCTGAGGGTTACTTACCCAAGCTAGGGAGCTAGAGAGCAGCTGCCCCCGACTTCCTAGCCCCTTTCTCTGCCAGCGCCTTCCCTTCTGGCTGCCTCGGTAGGCGCAGTGGTGGGGAGATCTAACCACTCGGAAGAAGCGCTGCCCCACTACGTTACCCCACCGCATGTCCACGGGTTACGTGGCGCCCGGCTGCTGCTTGTCAGCCGCTGCCACCAAGGGAAGCAACAGAAACTGGCGGCGGCCGGGGGAGAGGGAGCGCGAGCTCCGAGCTGTTGGGGCCCCAGGGGCGCTGAGTGTCCGGCGCAGACCCCCAGCTCTGAGCGCCTGTCCCGCGGCAGCCCCCACCGGGCAGGTCGCCGCGAGGGGGAGCCGGGCACGTAGCAGCTCGAATCGCCTCCACCGCTCTGCCCCGGTGCACGCCTGGCCCGGCTCAGCGGGCGTCCGGCTGCTGCCCGCCAGCTCGGCAGCTCCGGCCAGAAGAGTCCACCAGGCTGAGCGGACCTAGCCTGAAGCTGGGCGCTGACCCTGGCCACGCCCCGCCCCCCGCTAGCTGCCCCGGGTCCCCGTGGGATAGCGAGCCCTGCCGCGGTTCGTCTCTTTGCTTCCCCGGAGACCGCGGCCCCCCGCTTGTGGGTGCGGGGCTGAGTCCCAGCCACAAGGGGGTTTTGCACAATGACGGGGACGCTCGGCGGAAGCCCACGTTTCCCCCTCTGCCAGGGAGTCCGCGCTGCGATCCCCTGCTTTAAAATGCATGTACCACTCCTCATGCTCCCCTCCCCTCCCCCCCCCAGCGGTTATCAGACACTTGTTTGGGGGGTCCAGGCGGGAGCGGAATGTGTCTGCCATCAGATCCGAGCCACGGAAGGCTGGGGTGTCGCGCCGCCAGGCTTTGGTGCTGCCCTATATGGGTAGCGAACAACAGGCACGTGAAGTGTTGAACGAAGGAGAGGAAACGATGTACCGCCGGCAGAGACCCAGCTCCCGCTCCTTACGCATCAGGGTCTGCCGCTGCCTCCCTCCCGAGCCGAGGGGGACAGACCGGCCAGAGAATGCAACATCTGCCGCAGGGCGAGCCCTGCCTTCCGCTCCCAGCGGGGTCTCTGGCAGCTGTAAGCCAAGGGGTTCTTTCTCGAGTGCGACGGGATTACCAGCACTAAACCCCCTTACCTGTAAAACCTCGGTTTATCCGGGATTCACCGCCCCTGCTTTGGCTGGGGTTTGCAAACTCGGTTGCACTAATTTGCACTTTTCAAAATCGGCTCAGTTAAAAAACAGCAACTAGCTTTTCAGTGCCAGACAAGCTGCTTTTCGTGTGGCCAAATCCTGCTCTCCCTACGCTGGCAAAATTCACAACGTGGAGTTTTGCCTGACAAAAGGCAGCAGGGTTTGATCCGAAGTGAATATTTCTGTGATCAAGAGGCTGAGACAAAATCCCAAAATACTCTGACACCATTTTCATCATAAATACTATGGAAGCGAAAAGAGAGCGGTGCATAGTCCAGTTGTTGCACGTTTAAAAGATACTCTGTTTTAATATTAGGTTCAAGCTGGCGTTGCCTGAATGAATAGCATATATCACAGTTAAAGCGTGTGTGTGTATAACATTATACAGTCATGCATCTGATGAAGTGGGTTTTAGCCCGCTAAAGCTCATGCCCAAATAAATGTGTTAGTCTATAAGGTGCCACAAGTACTCCCGGTTGTTTTTGCTGATACAGACTAACAGGGCTACCGCTCTGAAACATTATACAGTCAGACATTCAGTCTACTATTCTTACTCCGATATATTTTCTTTGTGTTAATTCCGAGGAATAAATCCTGAACATTGTTATGAGCGCTCCAAAACCTTCCGTTTGTTTTCCTGGCTTTAATTTAGAGATCTAGTGTACTAATCAATAATCATCCTTCAGTCTTTGAACACCAGGGGGCTGATAGGACTTTTCAAGACAAATTCCTCGGGAGATGATGTATACTTCACACTTACTGTGCACTTTACACAGGGAAAAAGAAAAGTCCAGTGCATTTATCGACGGAAACAAATTAATGAAGGCGCCCTGCAAAATGAACCGAGAGAATGTAGTCGATTTATACATTTATTTTTTTTAAATTGATAAAGGCGCCGAACGATTTTACACAAACGGTAAAGTGGCTCAAGTTAAGGACATCATTCACGGCACGTAACTGTAGTGTGATGTCTCACCCTACTTAATGCTCTCCGTAGGAGCAGAATGCTAGCACCGTTTTCAATAACTGTCTGCCTTTCACCACATTGAAAGAGCAATATATTTAAAAGATGTATTATGCATGCAACACTTGATAGCGAGCTCTCACGGAAATGATCTCCTATCAGTTTCTATGAAAGCATTTGGGGCTGGCTGATTGTCAAGGAATTTAATTTAGACGAGCCAAATGCCTTCTTTCAGGTGACATGGAAAACCAGACTATGTCCTTGGACCTCAACAGCATTTCTAGACTTCTTTCACTGGAGAGAGAGAGAGAGAGAGAGAGAGAGAGAGAGAGAGAGAGAGAGAGAGCTGCAGACTTTTATTTGAGTATGTTGAAAAAAAACCCTGTTTGATGGGCTGCTTGCAAGATTGCTGACCAGATGGAATTCAGCTTCCGCCTAGATAAATGTGCTTTCCACTCTTAATTCTTACCCGGTTTAATCTTTCTCAGTTCACTCCGTTGAAAACAAACAAACAAACCAACAAACCGAAGAAACAACCGGCGCTTTGACTCTTTGGCTCAATTAAGGTAGCTCAGGGAACACAGGCTTTAAGGCGATTGCAAAATGTGTCATTTGCTGGGCTTTGAAGAACTTCCTAGATGCTAATACACGGAGAGCTGGAAAACATATTTCTATCAACTTCGCGGCTCGAGATCTGGCAGCTGTATTATACAAATGCTCTTTTTTTTTCCTTTCAAAGACTAAACAATTGTTATTCCCTATATCAGGCTGAAAGAATTTCTATAAAAGAGATTTTAAAAAAAAAATCACCCTGAACATTTTGAACTCAAGCAGCCATTCATTAAAAACAATTGTGCATCGAAGATAAAGCACTAAAACTCAGAGGCAAATATGGTGAAGTCATGCGAGCTTTTATTAACTCCCCCCCTTCTCAGACATACAGTAAATTAGTTTGTCTTCGGCTATGACAAAAAGGCAAAGAGGGCTGCTCGGAAAATCTCACAGTGAGAGTCCAAAGCGAAGGCAACCAGAGACTTTGGATCTAACGTCTGCTCTAAGTGCTAGATTACAAATCAGTTAGTGAACGTGCGTTAGTAAATAATCGATTGCAACTCTCCTACTCCCCTTGCATATAAACACCGGAATGGCCTTCCAAGACATTCAGACAACTTTGTAAAACATCGTCTGTTTACACGTTCACAGTGAGAACAGTGATAAAAGGGTCTGAGCGCACGGTCTAAATCTTGTATTTTCCTCTCCTGGGGCGGGGGAGGGTCTGGTTTTAGATAGAGGATATTTCTTTTTTTTTTTTTCTTCTATGGGGAAGGACCAACCTCTCCGGCAAAGGAACACAGGTGCTCATAATAATTCTTTCCCCAGATTTTTAATACATGGACAAGAAGCCCATGTATAGCCCCATTCTGCGGTACAACTTTTAACTAAAGGCTTATTACAATGTTGAAAAGCAAAAACCAAAGAGCTCTCGTATTTCCCACTGGTCTCGCTCTTACAGGGAAAAAGCCAAGTCCTTCGCAAGTGTGAGAAACAGGGGAAAAGCCAGTTCAGGGCATGCGAACAGAGAACGGTGAAGTGCCTTTCCTTCAAAAATTGATCTGCCTTTGTAACAGAAGGCTATAATTTTCCCTTTTCCATAAATACAATTATTCTGTCTTATTTATAGCTGATGTTGAAATATCCCCCCTCCTTCCTGGAAAAAGGGAATATTATATATTTATATCGTTCTTTTGATTTATGAGATTCTTACTTTTAAAAATCCGAAGGAATAACAGTATGGTATTATCTCAAGCGTGTGTTTTATGTAATGCATCTCTTCTTCACTGCAGAAAAATTCAAATAATTCTCTGGCAACAAACCAAATGATGTGACCTCTGGCTTGCTAGGCTTGTGGAATTGTATGGCCTCATCTTTGTCCTATCTGCACTGAAGACTATTCTTTTATACAGCATTTCAGAGCAGACTCATATTTCAGGCGAGCTATCTGATGCCCACACTATGAACAGGAAAATAGGGGCCCGATCCTGCAGTAAAAACGCCTGCTAAAGTCAGTGGAAGTCTTGTCCGAGTAAAGATTGCAAGACCGGGACCACAAATAATCTTCTGGGTTGTTTTGTGTCTTCTTATTCCATAAAGTCCATTTTAAGGCTCTTATCTAACCCTACGTTCATATTTAGGCTTCAGGGGAACAATCCCTTTTACATGGTTTAAAATTAAAATGATCGAAAAACGAACCCTTTCCAGTTCAAACGCTCCAAGCAGAGAGTTTGCAAGCAGCTGAAAAATCCCCCCCGGGAGATAATGACCTAATTTGTTCTGTATAAATTCACAAACACACATTCTCTCTCTCCGTTAACCTAATTGGATATTGTTTGTAATATCCAAAAAGTATGATTGTACAAAAATCACACACACGGGGGGACAGGGTGAAGAGAGAAAGAGGAAAATACTTTTTTCTATACCTGTTGCTTTGTAAATAATTCCTTTGCCAATAGATGGCATAGTGTCCTTTCCATTGTAAGGGAGCCTGGACTAAAACCTTCACCGATTTATTTACCCTGTTTGTTTGTTTTCCTTGTAGCATTTTTAACGCATAAACGTCTCTTTGCATTTCTTCCCCTGAGGGACAGAAAACAGGTATCTTTAAAAAGGTATATTGCAAAAATTAAAATTACAGATGTAATACATACTGTGAAACCTATAAAAATGCGTTTACAATGGTTACTTAAAAAGAAATTTATAACTTTCATATGTACCTTCCTCATGCAATATGCAACTGCCATATGTTTCCTAGTTCCATAATTCAGTTTTTCCTGGACAGCTAGAGCAGGTAGTGCTTCTTAAAGTACATTTCATGTAATATGAGAACTAGCCCTGACTAAAGACCGAGGGTCACCATAAAAACACAAGCCTTGCTTTAAAATTCTATTTAACTCCAAATTGTTGCTTACAATTGTACCATAGTGTTCTTGTGGGCCCACGTTAGGATAAAACTGAGATATATACGCTATATCTTTTTACTGCTGAAATCCCAAATCCCAAACATAAATATTTCCAATTAGTGCCCCTGCCCCCCAAACGATGGTGATTTAAGACCATCTAATTTAATTCCGTACATGTTTTGATATTTTTTTCCTGAGACAATAGTGAAAATATTACTTAAATTTATAGTAAAGCAATAAAAAAGTTAAGCCCCAGGTTTCCTCAATCCTCATTTAATGTTTGCCGTCTCTTATTTTTGTGACTAGAATCATGAAAAGGTTGGGTTTTAAATCATTTTTCTGAAATTCACAATAAATGTAAGTGACAAAGTCATACTAAAGACCAGAGATTTCCTTTAAAATGATTCATACTTGTGGCTGCATAATTCCAAATTGATGTCATATTTTTAAATGCTAGAAAACTCAATGAAGGTAATATTTATAGTTTTAACACTGATGGCTTTAAATTGTGTCTTTAATTCTTTAATGCAATTCCTCAACATTTTCATCGGTCAGGAAAAACTGATTAAAAGGGATCGCGTGTTTATTTCCGCCTTTATACTCAGCAGCAGGCAAGCATATATTTTCCTGAGTTTTCAAACCGAAACTATGGATACGGAAAGAGTGATCGTTTTACAGTTAATTAAAAATAGGTCAACTGCCGCGTTGAGATGGCAAGAGGCTAAGCAAAACAACGGTCCAAATGCAACAGAAATAGAGAAGACAGGTCGATCCTATCATGTAGGCATGATAGGACCTGGACCTGAAGCCGGATTCTGCAGTCCTCTTTGAAATCAACGGGAGGTTTGCCTGTGTTACTGAATAATCGCTGGTTACTTAATACCAGCTGGACACCTGGTTACTTAATAAATCTGACAGGCTGGTTCCTCGCTCTGTTTCCCCAAAGGATCTAATTTGCCCCTTCCCACCGGGCTCCTTGTAGCTCCACCGGGCTACACTGGAACCTTGGCGTGGAGCATCTGAAGCAAGTGTGTTGGGTAGCTAACCATAATAGCGGCTTGTTTCATTTATTGGGCTTCACCCTTCTCTTCTTTCTAACAGTGTAAGATGAAACCTGCTGCTGAGTAGAACCGTGTGATAAATATAACGGTTTAGGTACATTCATGGGATCCTCATCTGTTGGTAAAAACATGACAAAATGGATGAGGCCAACCTGCTAAACTTTACGCCCAGAGTCTCCAGCTCCATGGGCCTCATTGCTCCATTGCTCACTTTTACTGGAACGCATCGTATTCACCAGAGGCGTCCAGATAAAGTTGGCTCAAATCCTGAGGTCTTGAGTCATGTCGAAATGTTGATCTGTTGCATGGATGGGAATCCGTATTGGATGGGGTAACTCTAGGTTTACACGGGTGTAACTGACATCAGAACCCATCCTTTACTCATGCGTGTAGCCAAGTTTCGCCGGAGTGTAGAATCAGTAAGGACAGAAGGGGATGGCGGGTTGTGTAAGCAATCGTATGTGCTCTGGTTTTCCGCCATTGGGCTGGAAACAAATGACTACGTTTGGGGACAACAATTTGGGAAAATCTAAACGAGCCCTAATAATCTGAACGAAAGCCTTTCAGAAAACGGGCTTGAGATGTTCCAACGGGACTAGGAGATTTAGCTACACAACTCCCATTCATGCTAGTGGGAGTCGTGCGCCTGACTCCTCGGTTTGGAAAATCAAGTTGGGAAAGAGCCTCGCTCATGTCCGGGTGCGCGGAAAACAAAACCCATTTACTTGAGAGACTATGGAAGGGATCCTGATCGCCCTGAAGTCAACGGGGAGGGAGTGGGAATGTTGTCCCGATTCACACCGTGTGAAACCCCATTGAAGTGAGCGTGTGATTTGTCCCTGGAGCTTTTGCCATTGACTTGACTGGGAACAAGGACAGGCCCTGGAACAAATAGGGCCCAATTCAACCCTCCTTATTCAGCCAAAACTGGCTGAGTTCAGTGGAGGTTTTGGGTGAAGAGAACTTGAGCGGCTGAGCCCCGCCCCTTCAACTGTGCGGCTCCAAATGAGACATCCTGCTAGATTCTGTTTCCACTGAAATCCCTGACAAAACCCTCCTGATCGCCAGTGTGAACGGGATCAGGCCCATTATCGATCAATTGGTTGACTGATTGATTTATCATCCAATCAGCAATTCTCAGTCACTGGAGACAGCCTTTTATTTTTTATGCTCACCTCTTTCTTTTTAAGCTAACATTAAACACAGAGAAGGAAGCTTAACAAGAGAGCTGGTGAAAGCAACTTGGTTCTAAACAGCAAGAGCATTTAAACAGAATTGGTGCTTGAAATCCAGCCCCCAATTTCCAGATTTAGGCCTAGATAGCCCCATGTAGCTGACTGCTGAGAAACTGTAATACCCCCACACAACCAGGAGGGCTAAGGAAGTTTTCCTGTCTGTTTTAAATTTAAGCCTTACTTTACCCTATTTTAGCGAATTTTTATAGGCGATACAGATCTTTGGGAGATTCAGTCTAGATTTTTTTTGGTTTTGTTCTCCTCCCACCTCGCCCCGCCCCGAGCTGAATACTGTTCTGGCGGAGTAACTGAGGTGTTAACCTGCCTTCCAGCATTTTACATATTTGCTCTATCTTGCTTAGCACTTTGCTTAGAATAAGCTAGAAACGTTTTAATGATGGACACACGTCTCATGTACAGTAAGATCGTGGCTTATCCTGAGAATTTCTGATCAATTCCTATAAATCCTCTTTAGTTGGTAATATTTAGTTTATTCTATTACAAAGCAGCTGAGCTAAAATAACTGCTGACTTTTTATATAAAACTTTTTTTGGGGGTGAGAGGGTCCACTTTATCGAAAACTTTTGTAAAATGATATAAACAACTTTCGTAGGGCCCGATTCTGGTTTCCCTGGCTGAGTAAAGATATGCGGAGTCGGGTCCTGAAAGAGAAAAGAAATGGCAGTTTTTGACATTCCTGCCCTCTTTCATGGTAAGCGGAGGTTTAATGTTCAAATATATTTGCAGAAAGAAAAAGTTTGTATGAAGACAAACCGCAAACTAACTTCTGTATGCCCTTGAAGATATTCAGTGTAAGAAAATGTCAAGTCGTTAAAATATATTTTTTCAGGTCTAAATTTGTAATAGCCTTGAATACAGAAATACAGTACTCAAATGCTTAAACCCCATCTACATTTAAAATCCAGAAAAATAAAGGTTATGCCTAGAGACACCACGAAGGTGTGTTTTTCATCATCCCTTTTAAAAAAAAAAGTTTTTACAGCCATATGGATCACAGATCGTTCAACACATTTCAATAAATCCAGCTATTAAAAAAATGAAAACAGCAAGTCAAATCGCAGATTTGCAGCAGAAAACTGAAAAAGTAAACGCCCTGAAATACGGGATGATTTGTATATACCTGATGTGAAAGCACTGAGGGTTAGAGCAATAACCATTTCATGAGTATACATACACTGCAGCCGTTCTGCATCTCTAAACGTTAGACTTCTCGCTGGTAAAGGACAATGATTTAGCCCCAGAAGAACGAAACAGGAATTGGGGTTGATCAGGAACCTTTATGTTAGTAACTCCCGGTTTTCTAAAGTGTACGTATGGCATCTGTAACTGGTTGGTTTTGATTGGTTCGTTTTGAAATATGTCTTGCTTATTCTTCTAAACCCGGTCTCCCTGTAGTGCATACCATACCAGGCTCCTTTAACAGACATAGTATTATTGGGAATACAGAACAGCCGTTTTTATTGGGGATTGTTGTAGCCGTTTAAACCGGTGACTGTTTGGATGAATTTAGCACATTTCTGGAAAGTTATTGTTGTATTAAGCCCGAAACCCACCTAGCATTCCCCATAGCATGCCCCATGGCACTGCTTTCTGCAGAAGTTGGCTCGGCTCTCGCCCGTTTAAAAAACAACTCCACAAACACTGAGATCAACAGACACATTTAAACCCAGCCCCGGTGTTTGTGATGTTTATTGTGCGCTGCCCTTGCCCACCAGACCCGATATGACATTCTGCAAAGTTTGCCAGCAGGACAGGCTCCCAGTCTCCAAACGATAACGGTCGGTGGGTGGGAAGCATTGCGGTATTTTCAGCCTAAAATATATGCGTTGGTAGGTCAGTACCTGATCCCTGAGATGGGGCCTGCCGATAAGGGAGATGATGATTTGGAAAGTACCTGCCGGTCAGAGTCCGGTGGATGGCTCGCAGCTTCCTCGGTGGGTGCCCGGGTGGGTCCTGCCATTTCAGATCCCTAGGAATGGGCAGATGACCCGGTGAGATCTTTGCAGGTGGGGAAGGGGCCTTGGTGGTCCGCGGCCAGGGTCCCAATTACAGAGAGATCCCCGCAGCCGCCGCATGCACAGATCCATTTCCCTCCTCTGTATATATTGGCCTAATTTCCATCTTGATGGCGTTTAAACTCTTGAAAGATCCTTTAGCTTAGCACTTTCATCCACTCTGCACATCTGATTTTCTTCAGATTCAATCACACTTGGAACAGGCAGAGCAGACAGATTTTAGACCATGGAACAGTTAATAGATCCCAGATTGAATGTAAAGATTAACTCCACAGCCCTGTTCAGTGACTGACACTAGACATTTTACATTATCCTACAGATTCAAAATGACATAAACTGGAGGGGGATTTTCCCACTTATGACTTGCTTTAAGACAAGTTACTATCTTCTCCAAGGGGGGCTGGATAATGCCACTGCTTGTTTGATTCATTAAATGTGTCTGGGCCATCTACATTTTCACACCGTTAACGCATTTCTAAAATTTAAACATTGTTAAAATTACTCGAAAGGCTAATTTAGCACTAGGATATTTGCTACGCAGTCCTTCCCCTTCCCCAAATTCTGGAGGTTCAGCCCGCTCGTTATTGAAGTTAAGAGATGGGTTTACATTTTAGTGGTATGTAAAACCCTGTTATCTGGACCTTTAGAACCTATGAGATTTGCTACTCAATAGTTCAAACAATAGCTCTAAGAACATACATGACGCAGAACGTTAATGTAGTCTACAATTACAGAATATGGATATGATTGTTTAAAACAGTGCCCTAAATCCGTGATCGCTCTTATATAAAACCTTAATATTCCTTACGTAAGATGTGTTTTTCTTCTATTTAACGATATGAAGCACTTTGATGTGACAGTGGAAACGTTCTGTAACACTGTGTTCTAAAGGAAAGGGTAGGCGAGCTGTTTCTTTGGCTGGTCTGGGAAAGTAAAGAGCATAATAATACTGGCCCCAGCTCTGTAGCGTTTGATATTTTGTTCATGGGAAAAAAGACAAAACGATCCGTTCCCTAGCCCGCACCCGAATATGATTATTATTAAAGTAAATGTCAGTGCTCATACAAGGCTTCGCTGAATTTCCTTTTTTTTTCTCTTTAGCTTCAGTGTACAATCGATTATTGTAACGGGGGCTTCGAGGGTTTGTGCTTAAATTCACGCTGGCCCCTGTTTTAATGCAATCAGAGCAGCGGAATAATTCACAACCCTGCCGTTGTTATTATTATTAAGTTTTTAAACCCGGTTGTTCCCCCGAAGAATTACTGTAGAAAGGGAATGCAATGGGCACTTAAAGCCGCGGGACAGCTTTGTACATTTCAAATGAGATTCCTTGAGGGGAGTTTTAAGACTAACGCAGGTACAGTCCCAACCACAGAACTGAAAGCTCCTGACCAGAAAGGTAAAAGAAGAATAAAAAACTCTGCCATGCTAATGAACCCGGGTGTAGTTCCATACCCTTATTCTGCATGTATGCAAATCTGAGTCCCCTCTGAGGTTTGCGTGTGTTCCCAGGAGGAAACATTGCAAGCTGGGAAAAGCAACGTTTCCCTATTTTTAATGAATGCTCTTTACCCAGAGTTAATTTGATGGGAGTGTAACGGGGGAGGGGCACGAACCTATTTTTATCTATTGGATTCTGGACTATGCTGCTGTCACGATCAAGTGAAGCAGCCTCGCACCTTTCTCGCGGGAAGGGGGGGCGGGGCTGTGACTGACACGCCCGCAGGGGCGAGGGGGGCGAAGGGGGTGAATTCTGGAGTCGGAGAGCAACACGTTGGGTTCCCCCACACCCTGCACTTTTATAACCTTGTAAGGAAGAAGGACCGGGCTCGAGATAATCCCCAATTTCTGATTGGCCCGCACACGGCTTGATTGACACAACCCCCCCTGGCTCCGCCCAGCCCCAGTCACTTTATTGACACTAATGAGCGAGTTCTTTCCCACCGGTCTCCTGCTTGGAAGTGCTGACAGATCAAGGCAACAAATTTCAATTACAAGCCCTAATTTGTGTCCGCAGAGCGTTCGTGCCCCATGTCAGTCCTGCCTGGCCCGTCAGACGAGGCAGAGCTCGGAGGAGGAGGGGGCGGAACAGCGCCTCTGCAAACGGGACCAGTTTAGGCAAACTTGGCTGATCCCTGGCACTGGAAAAGCAGGGCGAGGAGAGCCCCGCGCCCCGCGGCTGGGGGATCGGGAGGGCGGCAGGGAGCGAGGGCCGGGCGCTGCGGCGCGGCTTTGGCCAGGGGCCCGCGGTGTGTCTATGAGCGGGGTCTAGGGCGGGGAGGGCTGCGCGCCGGGCATGGCAGAGAAGCGGCGACCCTCGCCCGGCACCGCGATGAGTCTCAAGGCTCACGCTTTCTCGGTGGAGGCGCTGATCGGAGCCGAGAAGCAGCAGCACAAGCAGCCGAAGCGGCGCAAGCTGGGCGGCGAGGAGGAGCCGGCGGCGGCGGCGGCGGCAGAAGCGGGCAGCGGCGGCGAAACGGGCTCCTGCGAGGGCGCCGACATCGCCCCGTTGCAGCCCCACGCTGGGGCAGCGTCGGCGCCTGGCAGGAGCTGCGGCGAGCTGGAGCTGAGCTGCGGCGCCCAGGGACCCGCCGGTGAGTCTCCTCCCCGCTCCCATCCCACCGCGCTGGGCGCTGCAGCGGGACCGGGACCAACCTGCGCACCCCGCCCAAGCTGTCAAAGCAGCCGCTGGCCCCACACACCGGCCGGGGCCCGTGGAACTTCCCCGGGCACACTGAGAAGGGGCGGGGGGGGGGCGGCTTCTGTGCCAGAGCCCAACCCCGGCGTGGCTCATCTTTGCTCGCTGTAAACCCTCCTGCGCCGGGTCAGGCACTCCGGCTTCTCCCTCTCGCTGTGTTGGAGGCTCACTCACTCTTCTGACAGTTTTTCAAGTTTCTTTCCTCTCGCCTCCTCCCCTTCGAACCCGGCTTGGCTCCGGATCCAACACTTCCCTCCCGTCCCCTGATTATTTTTTCTCTTTAACACCGTGGTGCAAAAATCCCTCCCGCCAATGAGCTGGTAGTAAAATATCTGTCAGAGCGGAGATGTGTTAATTCAACTTCTCCAGGCATTCGGGGAAAGCAAGGGTCTGGTGCGCCCCGATCGTGTTCATTTAAAAGTTCCGTTCCCTGGTATTTTTGGCAACTGCATTTCAGGTTAACAGCACCCCAATCCTAACACTAGACGTAAAAGAGCTGAGGCGAGGAACAACGTGGATTCGTGTCCGTTAAAAAAACCGGTGCATTAATATGCCAGAGAAGGGCAAACGCTGCAGAGGTGAAATCAAATGTCCAGCGAAATCTGCAGCCAACGCTGCGACGCTAATTCATTTCCCGCACGCCTGCAAAAAGCAGCGCAAAGGGCCTGGCTCGCTCTGTCCCGGCAGCACCGGGAAAACAATCAGCCCGACCGTATCTCCTCGGTGCCAGGGGTTTGCTGCATGCTGGTGCTCACCCCTGAAGCGGGGCTGCCCGGTCCCGTGGAGCGAGCGCCCTGGCTGTGATGGGGGTGATGGGTGCTATTGAAAAGATACCCCTCCGGCGTCTGTTATCAGCTCTGAACTCCGCACATGGTCCCGGATGACTTTTCACCCCGCGCTGGGACACCCGCGTATACCCACTTGCACAGGCCGGGTATCTCTGCGCTGGGCCCGCCACGGGAGAGACAGGAGGGCCTCGGCGCCGCGAGCTATGACCGCGCGGTGTGTAAACGCTTGGAGGGACGCGCGCTGGGTCGGGAGATGCTCCAGGCCTCTCGGTGCCTCTCCCCTAGCTGCAGTGGGTGGCGTGGGAAGACTTTTGACTGGCTCTTTCTCTGCTGCTTTGGGGGCAAGGGCTGGACCCAGCAGCCCTTCCCCGGGCTCCTCTCAGTCCAAGGCGCTCCAAAGTCCCTGGGAGCTGTGGTTGCGGCGATCCCGGGCCCTGCTCTCTGCCTGACCCTCTCTTCTGCTTCCCTGCCTCCCGGCTCTCATTCCAGGCAGCTGCGAGGAGAGTTTCCTAGGAGGGTCCCCGCCAGTCTCGCCCGGCGGCTCCCCCAAGGGGTCTAGGGCCGGTTCCCCTCCGCCAACCCCGCAAGTGCCCCGGGTAGATCTGCAGGGAGCCGAGCTGTGGAAGCGCTTCCATGAGATCGGCACCGAGATGATCATCACCAAGGCAGGAAGGTAAAAAGGCGCGGCGCGCACTCATCCAGTTCCGCCTTCTGGGGCAAAGACACTAGGGCAAAAGTGTCCTTCTGCGCCGGGCTGTTCTGCTACACCGGTCAGGAGAGACGCAGAAAGCCAGCACCCAGCTTCTGCACCTCTGGGTGGGCGCAGCAGTACCGCGGAGGGAGAAGTTGCCTAGAAGTAATCGAAATCAGACGGCGCAACCACATCACAATCAAACCGCCATGAGAAAACTAAAGAGTTCAGGCCCATTTTCCCGCAGGCAGCGCTTGGGTGCACGGGTCCTTGAAGAAAGCAGTAGTTTGTTAGTCATTTGCATCCCACACTCATAAATACAACAAATGAATAGTATAAACTGGCTTGTTAATTTCTAGTCTCCGGTCCAATTTACAGTTGCCGACAGGCACATTTCTCTTTTTCTTTTTCCTGTTGTTTCTTGGAACTAGGGAAAGCTGGAGTTTCTAGGAGGCTAATATAGCTAAAATTAATTGTGAAGTCCATTGATAAAGGAAGATCAGACTGAATACAAATGAGACAGGATATCCTAACTGCCCTCCTGATTTATGCTATGCTCTCCTTCAGGTGGATAAACACATTGTCTCATAATATAGCTTTGTTCATTCATGTTAATCGAATACAAAATGTGATGCTGCAGCAGCCAGATTTGTTATGCTGTTTTGGACAGCTAATTTATAATAACTATACAGATGGCATGCACAGTCTAAAATCTGCAAATACATCAAAGTGGATAAAGCAAATTGATTTATGAGCTAGGTAGATCAGGATAATTTTAGATGGGCACAGGAGCATGTGGAGTTTTAGGTTTCCTGTTCATTAGGATGAAGTCTATGAATGTTGTATTCTTTTAAAATAAACTTTCCCCCCTTTCCAATGGATACACATGGCAAAAACCTGGCTAGTATAAAAATATCTGAACTTATTAGAAATTACAAAAACATATTTGATTGAATCCATATGCTACCTTCTCCATTTTCAGCGAGGCTTTATTAATGATTGAAATGCAGTCTTAACTAGCACAAAGCAACATTTGTCTTGAGGGTCCAGTCAAAGATTTTCCTTTTTTATCTTACAGGTGCACTGAAATAACAGTAGGAACCAGTTAGCCAAGGCAGTTTCACCCTGCTGTTTATTTAGAAATTATAGAAATAACATATATTTTTCCTTCTACAATTTTAATTTCGCTAATTGTTTAAGAACAACAGAAAACATGGAATTTAATTTGGATGGCATTTGGATTTATGTAGTAAGAAAAATTCTTTTATTAGTATGCAATCAACTAGTCATTATAAAATTTCTTATTTTTGCCCTTCAGAATGAACTTTTCATCTAAAAGGCAAGTGTCAAACACACCCTGAATTGAGACATGATTTTTTTAATCTAAAATCTCCACATTGGTTAACTATTCCACTTTTGGACATCAAATGATCTAAATGATGAACTTATTTATAAACATACTTTGTACTTTGGTTTCTGCTTTCAATAAAGATGTTTTACTGTACCTTTCAAACACAGAGCAACTCATGGACTTCACCTTTAGTATGTTACAGACCGTAAGTCCCTTCTGAATAAGGAACATATTGTTTGGTTACAGCATGGTACATTGAGTTTTATAACTGCATCCTTGTTTTATATTTATATCACCATGTCTTTAATGGTATGATTTGCTGATATATAAGTGACACACCCTTTGCTGCTGTCAGTACTCATCTGGCAATTTAAATTTCTGCAGGTTGTGATCTTGCTTGATAAGAGCTGTTACTTGCACATCTCATGTAATATATGTCTAGTAAATGGCTAGCAGGTTTTAAATGCACATGTAGCTAAAATAAAGTCTCAAAACAAAATGACTTACTATCTAACAATAAAGCTGAAATTAAATGGCGATATTTGTACTCTCAAAATGTATCACAAAACATATGAAGCATTGTTCAGCAAAAATGCACTTTAAAAATCCGTTGTAACCTATCAAATGGACCATTTCATGGCTATGTGGCCATAATGATCAAAAAAGACTCTTACAGACTTCTCTGTGTTAGGGAGGGAGAGGGTGCTCACAAACTGGTTACTTTGCTGTACTGTAAAACTGTTCCCAAATCCGTTTCATATTAAAATGACCTCCCTTTTTCTCTGTTCAGGCGGATGTTCCCCGCAATGAGAGTGAAGATCTCAGGTTTAGACCCACATCAGCAATATTACATTGCCATGGACATTGTGCCAGTGGATAACAAAAGATACAGGTACTGTAATTGTAAAACACAAAGCTTGTGATGCAAACCATACAGATATGGCTGTTGGCAGAGAATATGAATCAAATATATATGAACAGAAGGTAGAGTTTAACGCTCTTCCAAATTTCTATTTTCATCTCAGTGCATAAAAATAAGTTTGTTGTACCAAGTGTGCAAGAACAACTGCAGTTTTTATTGAAGTGCTTTCTACATTAGGCTTATGTTCTATAGGTGAGCAGTCTTTTTTTTTTTTTTTTTTTTGCTTTCACAGACTGCAATTTAGCCCCATCAAAGAGAAATTTTTAATGTATTTTGTTCCTAGTCCACGGCTACATACATCCATTTTGTGTCCCTTTGTAGTTATTTCCTATCAATGAATAAATATTAAAATTATATATTCTAGTGACACTACATTAAAATGCAAAGCATTTAAATGTTCTTGAATTATGATTCAGATGGATTTATGATAAATGCTGCTCCTTGTGTTATGGATTCAGATTAAAAAGGGATAACAGGTAGGTATCTTTAGTGATTTTGATTTGAATGAATTATGGCATTTCTGTCTGTGAAAACTTCATATTTTAAAGAATATATTTATTAATGATTGACCAGTTATGCTAATTATTTCTTTAACACTTCAAAGAAGGGTCACATTTATGTGAACTCTTACCAGGGCAGTCCTGAGCTAAGCAAGTAGTCCTATGCCTATTGGACTACTGGTCTGATGAAATGTTTGCAGGTTTAGGCCCACAATAATTACTATTAGCACGTTTAGAAACTTTATGAATCAAGGGCCTGACCTTATTTGCCATTAAAGTCAAGAGAAGATTTTTACCAAGTGGTTCAATGGGAGCAGGATTGGACCCTTACATATTATCATTTTGTTTATTTCAACCCATTGTTAGAACAATTCAGTAAATCTATTTCCCATAGGTTTAATTGTAGAACTATGACACTTTAATATAGGGGAAGAGATCAAGCTGAACAGACTTACTCTCAAGGAATACTTTTTTCTCACCATACCAGCACTGAGTCTGAACTACATTTCTTGTGTAACTAAAATTATTAATTGTAATTTCCTCCTTTCATTGGCACATTTATGACAATTGTAGTTCTGTTTACAGAGAAATTTTCAGCAAGGTGACCATATAAACTCCGAGAACAATTCATATAGTGGGCGGGGGGGAGGAGAAAGGGTGTTTGTTTTTGGATTATGTCATAACAAACCGAAACAGGTTTTCTCTGGGCTATGGGCTAGAGCAGTTCAATTAAAATGGAAAATCTTTATGCTGATTTGGGTCCAAATTAAGACTTTGTCAGCTGGTCATAACAGAAATGTAAATTTACACAGTACTGTGAGCATGTAGTTTCTGATCTTTATAAACAGCAATCTTTATGTCAAGACTTGAATAACGTTAAAAATTCTGATATTCAGATGAGGAAATTAATATTAAATAGTAGTAGTTTTAACAATGAATGTGTCTTTTTCATTTTAAATATATATGTATTATTATAGTCCTTGCTGTCTGCATGGCTGACTATTAATTTTCCAAAAAAACAAATTCAGCTCATGTTATCATATATAAAATGCAGTATTTTCATGGTTGGCACACACATATTTTTGTTAAGAATTTAGTATTATGTTTATTTTATCTTCCTGGTAAATGGTGGTGTTACTTTTATCTGATTTCACTTTTCTGTAAGCAAAGCTCTTATGCAGTGGATGTATTCTTTTATACTAATTATTATTTTAGTCCCATTACTGTGCTTGATACTTTACAAACTGCCTGCCCTGAACATCTGAACAGCAAAGAGATACCGTAACAGTTGTATACTAGGCCCAATCCTGCTCCCCTTGAAGTAAATGACAAAACTTTAACTGAAATGGTATCAGCTGAGGATAATTTATATTTAAACTTAGCAAAATTAAACCTTATCTGAAAAGTTAGGTATTGTTTTAAAACATTTTAAATAAATTCAATGAAGTACAATTTGTAATGTTCACATCTTAATATTAAATATTAAATCTAATTCATTCACAAATTAAAAAGACTAATACATAAGATAAGAAATATTAAAACAAATAACAAACTGTATGATTTAGGTAGAGGCTGTTTCTCCACAAGAAGGAATCACGAGAAGGTACCATAGATATCATTTCATAATTGATGGCTTCGTATGATTTACATCCATACATATTTGTAATGAATAATTTTGTTTCCACTATTGATAATGTTGAATATTCTTTTTTCTCTTAAAGAGGAGAACTGTACAAAGAGACATACCTGATGAAAGTGTTGAAAGACATTTCTTAAAATTAAATCATACTGTTTATTTTTTTTGCTAAGGGCATTGTTCTTTTTTCTGAAGGGTGTATGCCTATCAGACATATTCATTTGCACAGTTTTTA
Source organism: Eretmochelys imbricata (assembly GCF_965152235.1). Lineage (NCBI taxonomy): Eukaryota > Metazoa > Chordata > Testudines > Cheloniidae > Eretmochelys > Eretmochelys imbricata. Next base: position 66,111,497 of record NC_135574.1, on the reverse strand, counting down.
ATTAGTGGGTTTTAAAAAATACATAATTGTTCTACAAAATGGCTGAATTCAGAATAAGATATTTTTACTGAAGGATAAGACATTTTTACTGCAGAATGACTTTATTTTTTTTTAATAAAAAGAAACATAATAGGATGTGGGTTTTTTATTTAAATATTTCTGTGGTACTGTCGAGAAGATCAATATGGTTCTCACAGAATTCTTCTCCTTTTAATTTCATTCTCTTTTTCATTGTCACAAGATGCGTTGTATCTGGAATAGTTTTATTTGTGGACTGTTTCATGTTAGAAACAACATGCTAAGTGAGTCATATAAAGAGTTGTTTATGTCATTGTATAGATTAAGGGCCAGATTTTGCTCTGTTTATACTGGAGGCCATCCAGAGTGATGCCATTGAGATCAGTGGATCTATCCCAGCGTAACTGGTGGTTAGTGGAAAGACTGCAACTGGCTTTAATGAGAGTTGGATCAGGCTCTAAATGAGAGCAGAATTTGGTCCTGTCTATTGTAGATACTTTTGCTAATATTTTGTAACTCAGCTGTATGCAGCAACTGAAAATTGAAAGTTGAAATAAAAGTAAATTAAACATGTTATTTGCAGGAAAGAACACTATTGTGTTTCTTAGTGCAGCTATTAAGGTAACTTGACAGTGGTGAGAGAGAAGGCTCCCCAAAATGCTGTGACTTTGTTTATATTGATTACTTGCCTTTTATCTCTCAAATCTCAGTTGAATTTCCTCACTATTTTTATAGACTTCTTTTAAGTTGGTTATTTTCCCTCTTTTTTTTTTCCTGTTGGAAAAATGATCACTTCTCTCTGGGATATTGTGACTAGATCCATTTAATTATTGTCCCTCAACATTTGTACATTGACGGGTGCTGTACATATGAAGTCCTGCTATATCAATATAAATCAGCCTGATGAATTATTTCCAGTTCAATTCTGACAGATGTTGGGCTTCTTTTTATAGGTATGTTTACCATAGCTCTAAGTGGATGGTGGCCGGGAATGCTGATTCACCAGTACCTCCTCGTGTGTATATTCACCCTGATTCACCCGCCTCAGGGGAGACTTGGATGAGGCAAGTGATCAGCTTTGACAAACTGAAACTTACGAACAATGAGCTGGACGATCAAGGGCATGTGAGTATCCCATGTCTTACAATATTGCAAACTAGCACATCAGTCATCAAATAAAGATTTTATGACGTATACCTTCCTGTTGACAAGAATGAACTCAGCCTTGCAAAGCTTCATAAAAATTGACCAGCACACATACAAAATCTGCTCGTTCTTTAGCTTTGATAATTGATTGATGATTTTTTAAAAATGGCTGCTAGTTTATTTGCCCCTCAAAAATATAAGACCCCTGGATAAATAGAATTGTGCAAGACTGGATTAACTAAACTAGAAGTACAGAATTGCTCTCATATTTTACCACCATATCTATCTATCTTGCAATTTCAGTTTTTATCAAAAAAGTGTGCTTAAACTCACAAGTAGTGCAAATAAATGTTAGTAATATGTAATAAGTTTATGTGAATAAAAAGTACATTTAACTGTTTTTTTTTTAACCTAAACATTTGTGTGAAATCCCATGGGGTGTTAATAATTGCACTCCAAAATGAACAACATGGGAGCTGGGTTCACTCTGATAATGATTTATTACATACCTTATGAAGCAAGACCCTTTCACAGCTGAGGCTCATTACTTCTGAAAAAGCTGGCAAACTGCTGCAGTATGAGTGCTCTGTTTGCAAGCTATGAATTGTTTAGTTATGACATTATCTAATGTGACAAAATGTGTTTATATTCATATTTCCTTTTCTCTTGAAAACTGTTGAAACATGACAGATGTAAGCCAGCATCTTTCCAACAATCCCTAAAATAGTTGTACTTGACACCTTAGGAAATAATTAAAAAACAAGAATTGTTTTTAGACAGGATGAAGTCTTTACTTTGGACAAATCCAGTAATAAATGGCAAATGTTGGGGTTCTTTCAAAGGGAACATTGAATTCAAAGTGTCTAGAGTTTTAGGAACTTGAGTGACAAGTCACAGACTGGATGTGGGTTCCATTGACTCTAAAGTGGCCAGACTTATTAAATAGGATGATTCCTCAGTCACGAAAAGGGATAAAATGGAATAACCCGAGCACTATATGCAAAGATGCTATATATAGCTATCAGCACTTTTCTTCTGTGCACATTTCCCATTGAAGTCAGCGGGACCGCTGCTTGCAGAACAGTGTGAGAACATGGTCCCAATTGTAAATTCTACAAGCACCTCCATTTTCTCTAAAGAGAATATGTGTCTATAGGGAACGTCTATACTGCAGTCATAGGGTGTGACTGCAGCTTGGGTGGACGTACTGAGCTAGCTGTAATCTAGCCCGGTTGGGTACCGGAGCAGTGAAATCAGGGTTCCAGGTGGGCTTGTACAGCCCATGCTGAATGTCCCTACATGGGAGGGGGTAGTAAAGTGATGGGGCCAAGTCATACCTAATTAAATAGTGGATTTGCACTAGAGATAAATCTGGTCCAATAACTCTGCTGTGTTAAGCCTTGTTCTTTATCTCGGTAGTCTTTTTTCAGTTCTTTGCCTATCCTTTGTTTATGTTACATAGGTGTGAGCAACTATTTTTTCCCACCTGATTGCAAGAAAGAGTCATACTATGTTATCGGCAGATGTTGCCGGAGTCAGATTGCTGTTTCACTGTAGATACGGCCATAAAAGGTTTTGAATTAACAGTATTTCTATTTAGGATTTAATGCCTCCCCCCAATATTTACACTGTTTATCTGTGGAATTATGATCCGGGGGGTCTGATTCGGCAGTCCTGGAATGAATAAAATGTTATTCAGCCTGAGAAGTTCCATGGGCTTCAGTGGGATTACTTGTGTATCTGCAATTAATGTGAACACGGGTTGCACCAACATTTTACTGAAGTGCTTAAGAAGTGAAGAGAGCTGCAATTCTGGAAGACTCCAATTCTACAGCTGACAGGCTGTGTCGACACTTGCGGTTAGTAGTGTGATTCCGAGATCGTGTAGACATACTCGCACTGTGTGCTAAAAATAGTAGTATAGTGTTGGTAGCCTGGGCAGAAACGAGTGGCAGCCTGACCTAGCTGCCCCAAGTATGTACTCATGAGGTCCAGACCGGTTTGTACTCAAGGCAGTTAGCCAATGCCACCCCGCACCGCTGCCTCATGTTACTGTGGCTACACTGCAGCTTTTAGCTTGCTAGTTCCATGAGAGCTATAGAGAGTATGTGTAGGTGAGCTGGGAATCACACCCCTACCTCCAAGAGGAGACGTAGCCAACCGTCCAGGCAGATTGTTGTAACCATTGACTTCAGTGAGGCTACATATGGACACAGCAGTCTGCCCATGTGCTATTAGTTGCAGGACTGGGGCTCAAGATTTAATCTTGAAGATGGACAAAGAGCTAAATTACTGTATTTACTGTATTGTATGCTGTATACTATACTATATTGTGCAAGGCTATATTTCAGGCTTTCCTCCCCCTGAGCGGAAATCCACAGTGTTTGTAGCACATCCTTATTCATGGTGCAGAGAAATTTAAAATTACTGGAGCGCTCTTTATTTATTAAAGTTTCAGTTTGGAAGCTAGCCAAGTAGTATTCTTCTACAGAGATTCAAGACACATTGAACTGATTGAGAACTACAACATCCCCCCCTCCCAAAATAAAATAAAAAAATGGAAATTTAAGGGTTTTTTTTTAAAAGACAATAGACGGTTGGTTGCAAACTTCATATTTCTAAAATCTGGGACATTGCAAACACTCATCCTTATCAGAAAAGGCAAAAACAGAAAGCAGAGAAGTGTCTATTTCAATGGGTACATTTTTTCTTTTTGAGTAGCATGGAATGCAGAATTGAAATGGCTATGCAGCCTCTGGGGGCCTCCAGCAATATTGGAAAAGGAAAAATTGCATATTTTTTGATGAATATAAGAAATAATTATGTTTCACATAAATGGTAATTACCCACTTTTCTCTGCACGGTGGCAAAAGAGAGGAGTGTTAGATAAGAAGAGCTAGCAGTCAGGCCCACATAGTCTCCAAAATATTATCTTTTATATTCAAGGTCTGAATCTTCTTTCCTCACATCCTTAATTTGGTGGATTTTATGCTTTTGCAAAGTTTATTTTCACTCTTCTCAGGCAGAATGGCTTGGAGGAACCTCTACTTGGCTTCTACAGTTCTGCTCCCCACTCACCTCTTGATGGTCATATAAGGAGAAACAGAATTTAGCCTTTGAACATATTTTACATGTGTCCAGTTCTCCATTTTGACATCCTGTTGATTTTGCTCTTTCCAAACACCTATATTCTTCCTAAGTATGGCCAGTTTACACACAAGTTTCTCCGCTAGTGTTCTGGGGCTTGATTCTGATCCTTCAGCAACATAACTCCATTGACCTCCATGGAATGACAGTAGTGTGCGATGAGTTGGAGCCCTTAATCTACACTGTAGTACTAACTTACTGGTACTGGCAGCAGGGCCAGTCACATTTCTCAAAGCTGCTTGCTGTTGCAACTAATCAACAACACTAAGTAAATAGGTAAAATACTCTAAAGTCAATGTTACACATTTTTAAGGGGCATGTTAAAATATTAACCCAGGTGCCCTACTATCCTCAAGCTGTACGTGTAACTCCCATTCATGTGAGCTGGGGCTACATATGTGAACTGTTGGGGCTACATACGTGAACTTTACAACATATTAGTAAACATTTATGTTGTGAAAGTGACTAATGGCCAGCCAGGTCAGGGCCCTGTACAGAATGACAGTAAAGTGACAGTGCCTTCCCCAATTTTAGCCCTTTGTTTAGAACTGAACATGGCTACATTTCTTAATATTTTAGGGCCACTCACTTTGCCGTTTGAACACTTCCTGTAAACACTCTTGTGTGCTAATGTTGTCATCAGCATTTTGATTGGGAGTCCTTGTCTTCCCACTTTTATAGTAATGTTGTATAAACAGACACATGGAACAGATCTTGAAGTGGTTTTGCACATAGAATCCCCATGTGAATTTTGCATGTGGAACAACTGGAGGGTCAGGTGAAATTTACAAAGATACATTTTCAATGTGATACTTGCATACTTAATGGGAGTCACCCAGTTAATTTGTCGCAGACTGCTTTGAAAAGGTAATGCATCTTAAATTATACAGGGCAGTAATCTCCACTGAGACACTGGGGTATAATGCTGTCCCTTGAAAGACATCAGTATCATTAATTAGAGATTTTACGATGATGAAAAGGAAATCTTCATATTACGACTGACACAGATACACAAACATGCTGCACACATCACACGTGCATACGTCCTCTTTCTTATACAAACCCCTCTCCCCTGCAGTCTCTGGAATAGAGGCTCCCAGGTAATATCAATCCTCTTTGATTAGAACTGGTTGAAATTTTCACACCCTTTTTATCAAGATTTCAATGGAAAAAAAATTCAATATTTTGACATTCTTCCACTTACTACTTTTGATGCAGAGTAAATTGTTTTAACCCCTAGTTTGAAATAGAATCCCACCTGTGGTATTGAAATTGAATTAAATTGGTCTATTTTCTCCCCTCTATAATGCAGTGGTCCGGTTACAGGTGGAGGCAGGCCATTGTTCTGCTCACGTTCCAAAGTTCGGAGTAGCTGTAGATTTTTTGTTAAAATGACCTGCAGTGAAAAGTTGAAAGTGTTGCCATTTAAATTTGCATTGCTAAGTTCTGTGAAGGTAATAGGGGGCAGTTTATACGTCTTAGACCCAAATGTTTCTCCCCACGTCCAAAGCCTGAATCGATGAGCTTTGCACAAAGGGTCAAAAAGGATTTTTGCTTGGTTGGTTGGCTTGGTTTTCAAGATGTGGGGAAAGGAACTTGGCAGCTAGGAGAAAAGCCCCTTGTGCTGCTAGGCTGCAGGCAAGCGGGGGAGGACCCCTGTTGTGCTGGTGTTATTGATTGTCTTTTGGTTATGCATAAGGCTCCCATCATTGGGCTCCATTGTGACAGGCATTCCATAAACACTCCTTAGAAAGTCCCTGCTACAAAAAATGTCACGTGTGGCTGTGCGTTCATTGGCCCTGTCACTTTGTATGGAAAAGGGGAGTTGCAGCAAGGTCCTTCTGCATGGTGTGCATGCCCATGGAGCAGTAACATTGGCTTCCCTTGTGTTTAGGGCCAGCTGTAGCCACTGCTAGGGCCAAGGTTTGTTCTTTGGTGCTGTTGTTTTGTTCTTTGTCATTCCGCATTAAGAACAAGATCTTCACCACTATGGGGTAGATGCTTAAGTCATTTAAAAAGAAAGCTTAAATGCTGCAAGAAATGATAGCACCACCAGAGAAATGATGCCATGGTACACTGATTAGCACCTTCCATCACAGGCTGCTGTGCCTCTTCTCATGGTTCCACTGAAATATTTGTTTATATAGCATGGTCAGGAAGCTGAAGACCTTCATGGGTAATCAGTACAAGAACAATGAGCCTAAGGGAACAACAGGGAAGAGCGTGAGAACAAGATATTAACATAGTCATTATTTAAAAAATCCTAACAATGCGATATTAACATTTAAGATGAGCTATTCTGCAAGTAAAATTAAAGTGTGTGGAAAGCCAGCTTGCTTCCTAGGAACTGGACTGTCAGTTTGCAATTGCAGTTTGTGTTGTTGCACTGTCCCTGGAGCAGCCTGGGAGGGAGATTGGGACTCTTCAAGTCACAGAAATGGCGTGCCTGCCTTCGACTTCCTTACTCCCATTCACAGGGCGGACCATGGCCTGGATCTAAAGGAAATGAACCAGTATTTTGTTACACCCACGTACCGTACTGAGCTGCTTGTCAATTTGAGTATAATTATCTTAAATAAAGAATGGACTGGTCTGAGATGGGTGTCGTTGACTGGGTCATGCTGTGTAATGAATTATTAAAGGTATGCAGCCAACTTAAAAAAATAAGTTCAAGGTAATGTCAATTCTTTGGCCATTTTTGTGGTTTGCATGTTTCCTGCTTTTTAAAAGACCCACACAAACAGGGGAACCTGACTGATTCTCCAGGGACAACGGTGTAGAGCCAGTCTACTCAGAGCTATTAAATGCACAGAGGAAGCAAACTGAAAACATAGAGCTTCTTTTCTCTAATCTCTCCTTGATAGGAATTATAGGCATTACTAACAACAATAGAGGGTAATACATTTTCAGGGAGAGGTGTGATTTAGTTATTTGCTTATTAAATTGGCAATGTCTTGGGCCCACTTCACCATTGCCCTGCACCTTGTGTAGTCATTTAACCCAGTACAAAGGCTGTGTGTATGTAAACTTCTGCCTAATCAGAATAGTAGAAAAGCAATTTATCCCCACTGTATTTTCCACTGAATGCATCCGATGAAGTGAGCTGTAGCTCACGAGCGCTTATGCTCAAATAAATTGGTTAGTCTCTAAGGTGCCACAAGTCCTCCTTTTCTTTTTGCGAATACAGGCTAACATGGCTGCTACTCTGAAACCTGAAATTTATATTCAATTATGCTGGTGTAAATGACTAGGCAAGGTGCATGGCAATGGGCAACTGGGGTTCTACTGTATAGTTTTAGCTTGATCCTGCATTTTTAATACACCCATTACTCTCTTACATCATCAGGTATTTAGGGTGTGCAAGGAATGCAAGATCAGACTTTTGCTGTTATTTACCTGCTAATTCTTCTTTTATAGAGATTTTTCCAACAGAAAAACTCTGGAAAGATTGTTGGAAGAGATATTTAAACACTCAATTCAACAAAGCCAATATCTAGCCTTTTGCTGTAAGCGAGGCTGCAGAAGCTGGGGAAGTCACCTTGAATTAGAATAACCATAGGTAGGGCCCTACCAAATTCACGATCCATTTCGGTCAATTTCATGGTGATAGGATTTTAAAAATCGTAAATTTCATGATTTCAGCTATTTCAAGTGCAGGGTGTTGTACTTGTGGGATCCTGACCCAAGAAGGAGTTGTCGGAGGGTCGCAAAGTTATTGCAGAGTAGGTTGTGGTACTGCTACCCTTACATCTGCACTGCTGCTGGCAGCGGCACTGCCTTGAGAGCTGCTGGCCGGGAGCCCCGCTCTGAAGGCAGAGCCGCCGCCAGCAGCAGCCCAGAAGGAAGGAGGGCAGGGTACGGTGTTGCCACCCTTACTTCTGGGTTGCTGCCTGCAGAGCTGGGCCCGCAGTCAGCAGCTGCCACTCTCTGGCTGCCCAGCTCTGAAGGCAGCAGTGCAGAAGTAAGGGTGACCTGGTGTGGTATTGCCACCCTTACTTCTGCGCTGCTGCTGGCAGGGCACCACCTTCAGAGCTGGGCGCCCGGCCAACTGTGGCCGCTCTCTAGCTGCTGAGCTCTGAAGGCAGCACGGAAGTAAGGATGGCCATGCCGTAACCCTCCTAAAATAACCTTGCGACCCCCCCTGCAACTCCCTTTTGGGCAGGACCCCCATTTGAGAAACGCTGGTCTCCCCCTGTGAAATCTGTATAGTGGAGGGTAAAAGCACATAAAAGACCAGAGTTCACAGGGGGGAGACCAGATTTCACGGTCTGTGAGGCGTTTTTCATGGCTGAGAATTTGGTAGGGCCCTATCCATAGGGGACTGTCTGAAGTCATTTACTGGAGCTCTTCTGATGTCATTGTCAAAAAGCCCAATTGCAATGTAATGAAAACCTTGATTATCCAGAAACTTTGCTTCTCCAAAACAGGATTATGTCCCCCAGCCAGGACTAAATGTATTAAAAAGTACTCTGCCTAGCCAACCCTTGTTTATCCAAGCTAATTTAATGACCCCATTTTGTTTGGAGAAATGAGGTTTCATGGTATTTGGCATTATTCAGGCCATGTGACGTTAAGGGCTCCATGTTGTGATGTCTGATTGCATAAGCACTCTGCGGCTGCTAAAGAAGCAGGAAATTTAAAATAGGTTGCTCTTGAATCTTGATTAAAGCTTCTGCAAGCCAGTAGCTATGGGACTGGTGATTTATTTATTGATTAGACCTTCCAAAATTGCCAAGCTTCTGATTTTTTAAAAAAGAAATCTTTATTAAAAGTGTGTTTATCTTTAATGAAATGGAAGAAAACATAAGGACAAAACTTCGATGTTTTAAGCCTCCTTCAAAATGTAGAAATACCACCGCAATCCTGCAAACGATTATGGATGTCTTTAATTTGAGGCACTGATATTCATAAGATTTTTATAGGATTGGGGCCTAAATCCTTAGTAAAGGGAATTGTTCTTTTTCCTAAATTGACACGTGTATATTATGGTGAGTGTAGATATTATTCCCGTATAAGTAATGCTCCTTGTATCTGTTTACATACTGTAAATACACAGCTTTCAGAGTAGAAGCCGTGTTAGTCTGTATCCGCAAAAAGAAAAGGAGGACTTGTGGCACCTTAGAGACTAACAAATTTATTTAAGCATAAGCTTTTGTGAGCGACAGCATCCAAAGAAGTGAGCTGTAGCTCAAGAAAGCTTATGCTCAAATAAATTTGTTAGTCTCTAAGGTGCCACAAGTCCTCCTTTTCTTTTTGTAAATACACAGTGGCTAACGTTTGCAACTGTGACATTTGGAGGTTTTCTTCAAGCCACTGCTCTTGGAGTCATGAGAATCTCAGCTTTCATTTTAAATACAACCCCAACAAAGTATGTTTCTAGCCCTTATGGTCACAAAAGCCAACCAACCAAATCCACCACCACCATACTTCAAGCATTTTCAATATTGTCTTAAAGATTCAAAATCCAGAAAGCAAACTGATTTTATTTTAGAAAAAAATCTCATATGGTGAAGTCCATCCCCACTGAAGTCTATGGCAAAATTCCTATTGACTTCCGTGAGGCCAGCATTTCACCCGTGATTTTTAAGCCAATCTCATTATTTTTTGACTTCTTCACTCATTAATTTTGAATGTTTAGGGATGGCAATGTTGTAAGTACATAGTGATTAGATTACTGTAATGAGACCATTATAAATTATAGAAAACTTAATTTCCAGGAAATTGCATGATAAGCAACACATGCCATAATCTTTTTCCAAAATGCTACCAGCATTGAAACAGCGGGGCATCCTTTCTAACAAATATTACCTTTTCTTTGTTTTCTTTTGTATAGATTATCCTTCATTCTATGCACAAATACCAGCCTCGTGTCCATGTCATTCGTAAAGACTGTGCAGATGATCTGTCTCCAGTCAAGCCCATTCCTTCAGGAGATGGCGTCAAAGCTTTCTCCTTTCCTGAAACCGTTTTCACTACTGTAACAGCATATCAGAATCAACAGGTAACTTTGGCTTTTTAAAAAATATTTTACTGGCTTTTCAGAATATGTCAGACAAGTACAAGAGAAGAAAAGGATAAACTTTTACTTCACCACTTAGTAATAAGGCATTTGTCTAATACTCTAAATATTTAAAAGCTTTTTGTATGACTGTAGCATGTAGATGCCATAACTGAGACAGGAGTGCCAGTGTGCAAGGCACTGTACATAGTAAGAGATGGTTCCTGCCCTGAAATTCTTGCAGTTTGAATAGACAGGACATAAGAAGTTCTATCCCTGTTTTACAGTTAGGGATTGAGATACAATTCCCAGGGGAGTTGGGTGCCTAATACCTATGAGGATCTGGGCCAAAGAGGCTATGGCTACACGTACAGCGCTGCAGTGGTGCTGCGTCACCGGTGCAGCGTGTCTGTTGAAGATGCTCTGTGCCAACGGGAGACACTCTCCCACCGACATAGCACTGTGCACACTAGTGCTTATGTTGGTGGAATTTATGTCACTCGGGGAGGTGGAATATTCACACCCCTGAGCAACAGAAATCTTGCTGACATAGGCTGTAGTTTAGACATAGCCTGAAGGCCAGATTTTTAAAGATATTCTGCCTCAAATGCAGATAGGTACATAGGCGCTTCTGAAAATCCCATAGGTGCTTAACACTCACTGACTTCAAAACACCTTCCAACGTTAGTCAAGTATTGATGTCCCCAAGTTGTAAAAGGGGAAGTTAGTTTTTAATTTAGTAATTAATAGCTTTCATTAACTTCTAAAGGAGCAGGATTGGCCCATAAACAACCTATTCAAATTAACGCTGTGAGCTGCAGAGAAAAAATTAAAACCCAGGTTGCCCGACTCCGAGTCTTCTGCTCTAACCATGTTGTCTAAGTATAACACACAATGACATCATATTTAGTATAGTCGCATTTTATTCATTCTAAATAATTTAGCACAATTATGTTTTGGTTTGTGTGTATTTGTGTATATATAAATATAAACTTTGTGCTTATTAATGGCCTACTTTCTTCAGAAAGTAGAAAGCAAAATGATTTAATGATGCAATATAAATTTAAAGGGGGAGAGTCATCTGATTGATGGGCTACCATTATTTGGTAACTATTTTGTTGATTTAAAGAAATTACAAGTATTTTTTTCTTGTGTTCCATTTGTTTATAGTATGTACATGTGAACATAGCAGCCTAACAGAAATCTTTCTCATTCAGCATCTCCTTCTCTGTTTGTATATATGTTATGTAACTCTGTCACAGACAAGGAGGCTATGCACTGTCTTAGTTGAAGCAGGAACATTTTCCAGACAACTTCTTTCAAGAATCCCAACCAGCCTTTGTGTAAAATAAACACTCATTGACTTCCTTGGGGGATGTATGCAGAGAATGATTGCGAGGTTAGGTCTTAATGTATCGTGTTAAAAAGAAAAAACACATTCAACCTGCAAATGGGAAGAAAGATCCACTTGAACTTTTATAATTCTTAAACAGAATTAAAATGGAAAATTCCAATGACAGCTCAGGTTTGGTGGATATATTTGCTATGCGTATCATTTAAACTGAATTGGTAAAAGTTTTGCCATCACTTTCTTTTATTATCTTTACAGATCACTCGATTGAAGATTGACAGGAATCCATTTGCTAAAGGATTTAGAGATTCTGGACGTAACAGGTAAGCTTTGGAAAAATGGGTTTGTCTGCAATGACAAAATCAAATTGTTAAAGGATTTAAAGAATGGTTACCATGCACACAAAAGGGAGTTTCTGTTCTTACAGACCTTTCAAGCTTGCAAGAACTAGGTGTCCCAGTGCTAGCCCTAGAGTTATAGAATTAAACCTAAATTCTGTGGATGTAATGACAGTATACAACCTTGAAAGTTCAGTGTTTAACTTGATTCATGTACTAATATATACTGCAGCTTATGGACATAGAACACGAAAAGAAAACTTGCACACTGTCTGAACGGTGATTCTTTTATGAATTACATTCTAAACCCTTCCACCTGAAAAAGAAAGCATTTAATTGTATTGCACATGGTGAAGTAATTTCAGTTACCACTTTGCATTTTGTTTTCTACAAGTGCCGTATTTATGAGCTGATCTTCCAGAGAAGAGAACAAACTGTGTCAGTAAAAATGTTCAGTGAATGCCTGCTAGTTTAGTGAGCTTCTATTTTAGTAGAAAGGTTTGAAGCATTGGAGATCAATTTCGGCTCACAGCAAATCGCAGAAGAGCTCAGATTCATTTTTGGAGAGCAAATTAGTATTTTTTAAATGGATGATGTTGGGAGAGGAGGAGATGAACATTACAGCACCTAGCACTGTGTGGGGGTACTGGTCCATGACTAGGGCTTCTAGGTGCTATGATAATACAAATAATAAATACTAATAATAGAAGGGGAGAGATGACTGATAGGAATCCATTACAAAGTATCTTAGACTTTCACACTGAGCACTTGGATTAAGAGTCTTCCTGATTGGAAATAATTGGCCAAACTCAGCCCTGGGACAAAATAGGCACCACTCCATTGGCAGAAGGGAGTTGTGCCTGAATATGCCAGTTGCGAACTTATGTTTGCAGTGTTGTTGTAGCCGTGTTGGTCCCTGGATATTAGAGAGACAAGGTGGGTGAGATACTATCTTTTATTGGACTAACTTCTGTGGGTGAGAGCGACAGAGCTCTTCTTCAGGTCTGGGAAAGCTTTGGTGAACTTAGTCCTTTATTTTAGAATTGAGTAAACAACTAACTTCCAGATAGAGTTAGTTAAGGAAGAAGCAAATTAAATTTGTTGAATATGCTACATATTTAACAAGAGAGAGAAAGTCACCCTATGTGCCTCTGAACTCCTTCAATGACCATCTGATGGTATATTTGATATATCTTTAGCACCAGCACTATTCTTGGGGCTGTCAAATATCCAAAAGTAAATAATCCCTGCACAGAAGCCTTTGGAGAAAATCCTCACACCACTGCAGTCAATAGCAAAACTCCTACTGACTTCATTGGGGCCAGATTTCATGCTTTATGTTCCAGCAGACACCCTCAGAAGATGGGATGCACTTTGAAATCCAAAGGTGGGGATAAGTTAGAGACCAGTCTTGCAACTGGGTATGCATGGATAGAGCTCCATTGACTTTCCTCACGTTCTGTGTGATTGCAGGGGCCCAACCACACAGATCCTGTTTCAGGATTGGGACCTGCTTGTTTTTGTTTTTGTTTTAAATTAAATTAATTAAATTCTGTTTGTGTGGACGTTGAATGAAAAGTGTGATTCAGAACAAGGAGAGCATGATGGAATTCCACTGAAGAGGGCCTCTGTGTAAATGGTTTTGTTCTGCTTTTAAATACAAATCTAAATGCCCTTTTGTTGCAATAAGGATGTTTATTGTAGAAGGGGCCAGATCGTCAGCTGCTACAAATTGAGGTAGCTCCATTGAAATCAATAGTCCTGTGCTGGTTTACACGCACTAAGGACATGGCCAAATACATTTGGGAATGTGCTTCATATTTTTAATTCTTTTTGCAGCAAGTTTTTTATTCTTTGTAGAATCTAAATGTAAAGGCTTTATTTTCCATGCCTTCTACAGCATGTCTTTTACGAAAGCATGATAGTCTGTACCGAAAGTTAAAAATACCGTGGTGTCATTGCATTCTCCTTTTGGATGCATTTTAATTGTCTATTGTGCTGCAATAACTTTGCCTTGTAACACTACATAAAACAATTCTGTTTAATTAAAAATATTCCCTTTCAGGTCATTTACAGTCTCACAGGCTGCTTTATAAAGATAAGTAGCCTTGCCCTTTAAAAGCACCCTCTGTACTTTTGCAAAGTGAACCAGAATTTATGTGCTGAGAGTCGTTTCATTCTTCAGTTAGGCCTTAGGTTTGACCCTATAAAAATCTTTTACTCAGGAAGGTACCAAAATTTCTTTTCTTTAAATACTTCAGGAAAAACATAACTGTTTTGTTAAATAAACTTGGCCATTTAATAGCATAAATTAGGGTGGTGATAAAAAGTGGAAATTGTTCGACGGCATCTTGTATAAATTATCGCCTTGGCTACTCTCCTCCAGGAGGTGGCTTTTATCTCCACTTTAACTAGAAGTGAAAAGTCACCATTACTGCAGAAAATGAAGGCTATGTTTTAGTCCAGGTTCAGCTAATAAATACTTTATAACTGTTTCCTGCAACATATCTGTGATCCTGCTGGAACTGCAGTGTGGAAAAAGCAATATCAGAAGAGAATGTGGATGGTCTCAAATCGGACCATTTGCATATTTTCATTTTACAGAGTGTTGCTGTTCAAAGGCAAGCATTTGTTTGTGGTATGTGCTCGATATCGACACTTAACAAGCCTTATGAGTTTAGCACTCAAAACTAGCAGCCAAATTATACTGGTGTGCTGACATTGTGGCTTTGTTTGTGAATTTGTGGCACAAAAAGCATGACCTGTATATAGGTATACCTGTATATTTGTATAAGATCAAATTGATTTATATAAATGTATGTGGCACATCCAGTGAGTTGAGTGGTTAGTCAGTTATTTCTATTTGTCATTCAAAAGCTTGTAAAGGCTGAGAGAAAACTCTTGAAGCTATTTTCTAAAAAGATATTTTTAATCCAATAGCGCCCAGTAACAGGCTCAAAAAGAGTAGCATATCCATGAGTCATGCATCTTGTATGCACAATTTTCTAAGGAAAGGAGAGTGTTGAATCACATTTTAACAGAAGTTGTTTTATGGATCACTTTCCTTCTAAAATGTGAGATGGCAGATCATCCTTCAGGCAATCAGACTGATGTGGAAAAGTCCTATTAGGGAATTATTAAAGGTACGGCTAGCAGTTTTTTAAAGTGATTTAGCAGCTGGAAACAAGAAGAGCCAGCACCATGGGACCAGCCAGCTCTCTGCGACCACCAGCACGTTCACTGCAGATCACTGGTGGTCCATGGACCAGAGTCTGAGAAACATTGTTCTAAAAATATTTTTTTTCCTGAAACATACAGTGTGTGTGAGACTGAGTGATGAACTAGCTACAAAAAGTGACAAACCAAAAACAGATCATTCTTTTCACATAGTGGTGTTTTTGTTCTATTTAGAATGGGACTGGAAGCTTTAGTGGAGTCCTATGCATTCTGGAGACCTTCACTGAGGACACTTACATTTGAAGATATACCTGGGATCCCCAAACAAGGTAATAATCTTATTTGTAGTCCTGAAAAAACAAAATGTCTAAAGATAAAATTGTGCTACCACTCCTTATGAAAAACTTAGATTTGTGTATCACCTACAGAAAAACTAAGTTAACTCCAGATGCAGATGATAGGTTTTTTATTTCCAGAGATAGAAATAAACTAATTTAACCAGGTTTGCAGTGAACAGGACAAAAGAGATCTATTATTGTAGCTTCTAAAACCCGGTATAGAATGGTTAAGTAAATTCACTATTCTACAATGTTATGCCAGTAATCATAAAAAGGGCGTCGGATACTATTACTGACATAGCTATGTATTAACTTGAACATTCCCCCAGTACTTAATTTGCTTTTCACCAAGGATTAAGCCTTTAAAACTCCCGAATCCATTAATCCAGACTAATATGTATATTACTAAGCACAGAAAACCTAACCAACCTCCCCTCCCGCCCCCCCCAAAATTAACAACAATTACAACAAGCTTTCATTAAGCAGGAACTGAAGTTGGGAATATTTTAAGAAGTGGGGGAGCCCTAAGAGAAGTGTTGAAGGTCTCTCAAGTAAACTCACAAATGTTAGCCAGAAATTTCAAAATAAAGACTACACTTAAAATAAATATGGAAGTGCATAGTAAAGATCACCCAAACTACCGTAATTTTGCTCCATTCCACTTTGTCTCTTGTGCACCTGTTACCTCTTACTTGTAAAATGGAGATATTCTGGTGACGGACTCTTGCTAAATGAGGTTTTCATAGACTCTAAAGGCTGTATTTTGTGGCTATCTACTTTGGGTCTATGCAATAAGTGTCTATGCTATGCACGTCTTCCCACTTACTCTGATGTTTTGCTGCATGTGTTGTCAGTCTTTTGGTCCAGCCCTTCTGAGGTTTGTAGCTGTATATCTTGCAGTATCATGACATTTGCATTTGAATTTCCATATGTCTGGAGAATTGTCCTGAGAATGGTGCCCTTTGAAGAAAAGAAGTAGAAAGCTGACTGTTTCCAATAATTGCATAAGGGTGTTAATTTAAAATTTGGCAGGAGTAGCTTGTGATCGGCAGTATAAGGGAGGGTACTTCTGTTTAAATGCTGCTGCAGTGGACGTTTAATTTTTCTTACGGAGTAAGGTTATCAAGTTAAGTCAGTTCTTGGTTTTAATGCCACTAATGTGGCTGAAGATGTGAGTTATTAAGGACAGGATGGTCTCTTGGTCTTGGCCGTTCTTGGGCAGAGATGCAGGGGCAGAGTTCGTTTATAGGTGACTTTCACCATGTATTTCCAGACTCTCTCTTTCGTGTGGTTTTAGTTTTCTTTAAAAAAGTGTGGGTGGTCTGGGAGCGGGTGTTGAAGTATCTCATAGATATTGGCAAATTTAACACTAACTTTCATTTGGAGAAACTCCTTAGATTCTGAAAAACATAAGAACTGCTCAGCAAGGCGTCCCTGTGGGGTTTGCAAACTGCCTAGAGACTCCAGCAGACTTTGCAAAGAGCTAGAGACTGCCTCTCTCCATGTGGCTTTCTCTGGCCGGCTGTGTAGGCCACACCCCTTTTTATGGTTTCCTGCCTCCCCCTTCCTCCATAGTGGGGAGAGCTATGTGGAGGAGGGGGCACATAAAGTGGAACTTCTTGGGCAGAGGCAGATCACTCTCTGGGCCTGGGTCCCCTCGCCACCCCAAACCATCTCTCTGTGGGTTCAAGTGTACGTGTCATCCCTCCCCACCCAAACCAGATCTCTTTTGCTGCTTTCAATGCCTCCCCACCCATGCCAGGTGCTTGCCTGACTGCAATCATGCCCCCTGGCCCCAACCTTTGTGGTAGTCTCATTCACATCAAGAAGCTTTAATAAATCCTCAGAGCCTATAGTATACATAGAAACCACTTTTAATAACTAGCCTCTTTCCTCCTCCACCTTCTAATAAAACACAAAAGCAGTCCTGGGCTCCATTCCTCGCCCTGGCCAAACACAAAACTGGAGTTTCTGTGCCAAGCCATTTTGAGTTACAAAAAGCCAAAAAAGGCCAGGAGAGTGTTCAAGAAGTGAAATCATCTTCCTTTTTAAAAAAAATCGTCGGATTTCCAAAACACAGAGCTTTACTTGCCTCAAACTTTCCAGAGTAGCTCTACGCCAACATAATATCATACGTGTGAAACTTCAGACAGGTTGGCTGAGTTCTGGCAAGGCTAGTTGTATGTGTGTGTGAGCAAGAGAGAGAGAGAGAAGGCTTGACATAGAAAGCTGACTTCATACTATGGAGATACTTCAGTACATAAGCCCCCAAAGGCAGTTTATGCTGCTTGCTTACGAGGCTGAGCTATGCAGGAGGCAGATCAACCCTACCTATTTGCTTTTAAGTAACAGTGCTGTTTTGAGAGCAGGGCGCTCATATAAATAAACTTCCTGCTTCCTACACATGACTACTCATAGTTCTAGTTCCTCTTCTCTCCCCTTCTTTGGTGGTCACACGGGCTGTGGAAGTTACAATTTCTGTTCACAGATGGTGAGAATGGAAGCTAGGTTTCTGGCGACATTTTAGCTCTAATATACCCAGTGATGAGCTGCCAAAATCTTAACAACCGGTTCCTTCCTCACCCCACGTGGGGGTCGTGGCCCACCCCCACCCCACGGGGACCCCTGCCCCATCCACCCCTGTCCCTTGACTGCCCCCAGAACTGGGCAGGAGGGTCTCGTGGGCCACCATAGTGGGTGCCCACCCCGCCCCTAAGAGCCTGAGGGACCTGCCGGGGGGCAAGGTGGGGAGTCCTGGTGGTGCTTACCTCCCAGGAAGCATCCGGCAGGTCCCTCTGGCTCCTAGGGGCAGGGGAGCGTAGCTGGGGGGGAGCAGGGGGAGTGGCCACTCCCCACACTGATCACATCAAAAGTGGGGTCTTAGGCGCCAACTCTGTGGGTGCTCCGGGGCTGGAGCACCCAAGGGGAAAATTTGGTGGATGCAGAGCACCCACTGGCAGCTCCCCGCACCCAGCCCCAGCTCACCTCACCTCCGCTCCACCTCCTCCGCTGAATGCGCTGCCCCGCTCTGCTTCTCCGCCCCCCTCCCCCGGCTTCCCGCAAATCAGCTGTTTGTGCGGGAAGCCGGGGAGGGCTGAGAAGCAGGCGGCAGCTTCGCGCTCAGGCCCACCGAGGTGGAGGTGAGCTGGGGCGGGAAGCGGTTCCCCTGCGACCCCCCCTCCCCCAGGTTTACCTGCGGTGCGAGGCCTCCCTGGGCCTGAGCGCGAAGCTGCCACTTGCTTCTCAGCTCTCCCAGGCTTCCCGCACGAACAGCTGATTTGCGGGAAGCTGTGGGGGGGTGCGGAGAAGCAGAGCGGGGTGGCGCGTTCAGGGGAGGAGGTGGAAGCGGAGCGGAGGTGAGCTGGGGCGGGGCGGGGAGCTGCTGGTGGGTGCTCTGCACCCATCAAATTTTCCCCGTGGGTGCTCCAGCCCCAGAGCACCCACGGAGTCGGCGCCTAAGGTGCCACTTTTGGCTGGTTGTTAAATTTAGAAGCCCTTTTAGAACCGGTTCTCCCTCATGGGACAACCGGTTCTAAAGGGGCGTCTAAATTTAACAACTGGTTCTAGCGAACCGGTGAGAACGGGCTCCAGCTCACCCCTGAATATACCTTTCAGTCTCCTTGCCTGGTAGCTCCACTACAGAGCTGAGACTTATCCTTTTGCTGAATGGTATCCTGAATGGTATCTCCACATTGTGGGCACAGTGACACAGGCTGAGAGAGTTGGGATTGTGAGCGTCTCATAGTGGCTGGTGGTAGCCGATGCAGTGGGCTGTGGGCAGAACAAGAGGCAGACTCCTATCCTCTGTAGATCAGGCACAGAGAGGAATGTGTAACACACACTGAGCCCGAGGTTATAAATGCACTCCAAAGGGCAGGCTGGTTATAAATAATCCAGGGCAAACTCTTCTAGGGTTCATCATTTTGACTTAAGATACATTCTGAGTTGAAATTTACAACACCATAGCCTGGGCCCTGACAATTTGTTTCCAGTGTCTACTGAAATAACTGTAAACTGTGCGACAGGAGAACAAATCTGGGTGTAACCTTGGGTGTATGCAGAGTTGCACAGTCCCAACTTGTATTCCATATTTAGTTAGTGTATTTTGAAGGGATAATATTTGTAACATTTATCAAAAATCTTTGTACCAAACTGATCGCATTTAGTATCAGGAGAGTGCAGGTTTTAATTGATGATCGAACACCGTCTAAGATGTTAACCTTTTCGGTATGCTATTTATGTTTTAAAATTCTCTTCCAGGAAATGCGGGCTCCTCTACTTTACTCCAGGGACCTGGCAATGGAGTTCCATCTACCCACCCTCACCTCTTACCTGGGTCCCCTTGCTCTTCTCCTGCCTTCCACCTGGGTCCCAACACTAGCCAGCTCTGTAGCCTTGCTCCAGCTGACTATACGGCTTGTGCCCGCTCAGGCTTAACCCTTAACAGATACAGCACTTCTCTTGCTGAAACCTACAACAGGCTCACAAACCAAACCAGTGAGACCTTTGCACCCCCAAGGACTCCCTCTTATGTGGGTGTGTCAAGTAGCACAACTGTGAACATGTCCATGACGGGCAATGACGGTGATGCATTCAGCTGCCCACAAACCGGTTTATCTATGCAGATATCAGGGATGTCTCCACAGCTTCAGTACATCATGCCATCCCCATCAAGCAATGCCTTCACCACTAATCAAACCCACCAAGGCTCTTACAATACGTTTAGACTACACAGTCCCTGTGCTTTGTATGGATATAACTTTTCCACATCCCCCAAACTGGCTGCCAGTCCTGAGAAAATTGTTTCTTCCCAAGGAAGTTTCTTGGGGTCCTCACCAAGTGGAACCATGACTGATCGGCAGATGTTACCCCCTGTGGAAGGAGTTCACTTACTTAGCAGTGGGGGGCAGCAGAATTTCTTTGACTCTAGGACCCTAGGAAGCTTAACACTGTCATCATCTCAAGTGTCTGCACATATGGTTTGATGAAGCTTCTTAAGGAAAAGTACAGTATGTTTGGTATCTACGATGTACTTCTCTTGGAATACGAAAGGACACAATGTAGCTTGTAAAATGTATATATAATATGAGAGGAAGTTTCGCTGAATCGTTTGACTTGCTTGTGGCCAGATTGTTTTCTGGTTTGAGTTCTGTGGAGTTTGTTGTGGCACAGTCCATTTAGTTTTCTGGGATAGTACACTTAGTTGTATTACACATTGGAACATATGCAACAAATTAAGCAGGACTTCCTCCCCTTTCGCCCTCCCCCTTTCTTACCCCTTTAAAGAGTGAAATGACACTTGGGTCTGAATTAGACAATACAAACAAAACACATTTCCTGCAGAACTAGCAAATTTCCCTGCAGTGTTCATCCAGTGCTGAGCTGATGCAGCAAACACATAGTACAATGTTCTTCTCTGTTATAAGAGATACAATAGTTATTTGGACTTCAAGTGTTAAACATGCAGAGTCCAGTCTAAAATAGGGGGATAGCTATGGATTATCTACAAAGTAAATGGAAAGAATAGCATTCCTTCTCATGCTATGCTGTTTCTAGCCTGTCAGTGACATGGCATTCTTATTAGGATATTTCAGTGTTAGTCCAGATTCACCTGATGTTGTCACATCATTGAAAAAACATAGTGCAAATCCAAATTGTGGTGATAAGAGTAATTTAAAACAAGCAGTGGAAAGATCAACTTGTCTTATTCCTCTGTGCAGAGCGAATTTTTGGGGAGATTCATTTTTGTCAAGGGGAAAGACTTGATACACTTTTTCCATAAATGTTTTCTATTGAAATTTTCAATTTTAAATTGTTTTGCTGGAGAATAGAATATTCTTTGATTGTTTAAAAAGAAAACGCAGGTTTAAGTCTTTTAAAATGTTGCCCATTGAGTTAAGTTAACAGGCTGAGAAATTCCATTATCAATTTTACCCTTCTTGTGGGCAAATTTACTGCCCGCCCTAGAATCCTAACAAAAGAGTTGTCTGTGCTGGTACTTAGGCCCAAGTTAAACAGGTGACCAAAATTCTTCCCTCAGATATATGGGGAGTAGAATGCAGTGGGAGAAGATGCCCATGTAACCAGGAGGAATTTGGATTAGGATGACTATAGACAACTTCCATAGTACTGTGCTTAAGGTTTTAAGTATGGCACCTACAGCCTATTATTTCCATCCCAGTGGGAGTCTTGGTTCCACTTGGTTTCTTTCTTGTTCTTTTCTGTCACTACTGCTTTGTTTCTCACTCTTCTCCATGGAGTTTTAACAGTTCACTTCCTTTAGTTGCTTTTAGCTGGTCAGTAAGTACAGATGCTCCCCAACTTACGCAATTGTTCCGTTCCAGAACACCTTGTGTAACTCGAATTTTACGGAGATCGGAAATGTATACCTGACCATTATGCAAAAAAAAAACCCCAAACCAAAAACTCCTATTTCTAGCTTACAGAACTTTTTCCCTAAGTGCGGATTTGCGTAAGTCAGGTCTTGTGTAACCCGGAGAGCTTTTGTACAGAGATCTAAATCAATTCCTAGCAAGGTTCCCATGGTTCACAGTGAAATGAGGTACTTTTATGCCACAAAAGGAAGATTACTGGCAAACTTCTGCCCTTAGTTACACCAGTGCATCCTATTTGCGATCAATATGGTCGCTCAGCTGCACGTTTGGAGATGTATTCTGATCTACACACCTGTCAGATTTTAGATCTTACCAACTATGGAAAAGATTTTAATCTTTAAAGATTGGAGGCCTCATTCTTTTTACACTAAGCCTCCTATGCTACCACTTGGGTAGTATAAAGACAACTTAAAACAAGTGCAAAGGTAATGTAAAGACTTTTTATAGCCAGAGCAGTGTACAGTGACATAGTGCAAATGAAAACAAAGCCCTTAGTAGTATGGTTTTAGATTTCAACAAAAGTAGTTC
The DNA here is from genome assembly GCF_965152235.1 of Eretmochelys imbricata. Classification (NCBI taxonomy): domain Eukaryota; kingdom Metazoa; phylum Chordata; order Testudines; family Cheloniidae; genus Eretmochelys; species Eretmochelys imbricata. Next base: position 66,089,061 of record NC_135574.1, on the reverse strand, counting down.
ATTGCATTTCTCAGGGCCACTGTCTGTTTTGTAGCAAACAATAACTTAGCTGCTTACATTTTAAGAAATACTCATTATAGCTAATATGTTTTCATTGGGGATGTGGGGTAAGGGGAGGAAAAACAATCTCTCCCTTCCCCCTCCTCCCCCCAAAATCAGGGAGGCATAGGATGTTTGCCTGGGAGTGAGGAGTCCTGAGTTCAAGGTCTTCCTTAGCTACAGACATTCTGTGTAACAGTGGGCAAGTCACTTAGGGCCAGACTTTGAAAGGTATTTAGGTGCCTAGTGGGATTTTCAAAAGCATCTTGCACCTACAGGTGCTTCTGAAAATCCATTAGGCACCTAAATACCTTTCAAAATCCAGCCCTTAGCCTCTCTGTGCCACAGTTTCCCATCTGTAAAATGGGATAATAGCACTTTCCTACCTCACAGGTGTGTTGTGAGGAGAAATACATTAAAGACTGTGAGGCACTCAGATACTACAGTAATGGTGGGGGGGGGCATGTAAGTACCTTAGATAGATTGTGGAGGTTGGTGTCAGCCCATCTTTAGCTTTGGAATTCAACTTATCCATGTCCTTTCAGACAGATCCCCTAATGAAGAGTACCAGCAGTACAATGTGTTCTTTTTTCTACTTCCCGTCCATGCTTTGTCTTTAAAGTTCATACTAAATAAGGAAATACAGCTTTGTAAAATGCCTTTAAATTACACTTGGCAAGGGCCAGATCTTCAACAAGTGCCAAGTCAATGGAGCTATGACAATTTAATTTTCAAGATACTTGTGTCGGCAATCCCTATCCTAACAAAAGATTTGAAAGCCTGCCATTATGCAAAGCTTTAAATGGCTGTAATGCTCTCTGTACTTTATGTTTGGAAGGGATAAGCGGGAGAATTCTCCATACAGTGTGTGCCATCTTAATGGGGTTGTGGGGAGGAGGGGCTGGTGTGTGAAATCCTGCAAGCCCTTACTTGGGGAAATGCCTGTATAAGGACTGCAGGAGTGTGTGTGTGTGAGCAGAGATAATATTTGCATTGCAGTGTAGTGTGTATGTGCGTGCACATGTGTGCAAATGTTTGGAGATAGTATTTGCATTGTAATCTGAGAATTTTTCAGTACCATTTACTGGTTGCTTTTTCTTCAAGTTATTTTTAATCTTATAATCTCACAATATTGCTTGAAACATTTCTTCCTTAAACTTCAGTTCATATTGTAAATAGTTATTGGTGTGTCATGCCAAAGACTAGCTTTTTATCAATATAGTAAATGCTATATATGCATTATATCTATAATTATATATCTGTATTTTATGAAAATGTCACAGAAATTATATTAAAGTGTGTATCTAAAAATTTTTATTAGATTTGGAAACTTAAGGGTTGGGGGTTGTCCACAACTTCAACAAAAACAGAGGCACTTACCACAGGGTGCACAGACTTATACAAGTTTGGGAGCATTCAACTAGCAGAGATTTCTTGTGTGTTTAAATTTAACTAGCTGCTGGAGAGCCCCCTTGTCATGTGAAGGTGAAGGCCATGACAAATGTTGAGCACATGAAGATTCTAATAGTGATGGCAGAACAGTGAGGTTTTTATTTTGGAACACAAGAATGAGTGGCTTGCAAGGCTGACTAGCTAGTGACAGACCCCTGTTAATGCGACATACCTGAACGGATTCCAAAAGATGTGGTGATGGGATGACCTCAGCCTCTCTTTATCAACCAAATCTAGGAAATTAACACTTGCCTGCTACCAAGTGCTTCAGTGAGAGCTTTAGTACCCTGCAGAATTTCTCTTCATGCTCTCACTTTGGCCACAATGTTTGCTTTGCATATTCTAAATGCCAAAATACGTTGATTTCAAAGTCTTTAAGAATGAACATAATCAAATGGTTGTACCATGCTGCTAATCAACAGGCATGCAAACAAACACATCTGAAAATACTTTTGTGCATGGTGGTGCCATTTTTGTACCACATGGGTAATCAATGCAAAGTGGATACAAAATGCTACCAAATCAAAATTGTGATGTTTTACACACACTTGGGCACTGTTGCAAATGACTTCACAAGTTACAAGATGAAACAGAATCAGGCCTGAAGAATTCAGTCATAAGTGGACCAGATCTGGCCATACATGGATGGAAAACAAGTAATGATTATAGTAAAAATATTTCCTCTATAAGAACTGCAGAACCAGTCCCCATGTTTTAGAATTTATCAACTCGGAGGAGGAAGGAGTAGCTCTAATCTCATGATACTGGAGGTAGTTCCAGTAAAGATATACTTTGAGCAGTTCATCAGTGGAAATGCTTTTCATCACTAGAAGGAGCCTTGAGATTTCATAACCATATTAAAGTTTTCATGTAAATATAGTGGACCTAATTGCTCCTTATATTGTAGGAGTGTGGTGGTTTTTTTAAATGCTGCAGAGTAACTTTCTTTACTAATTTATGTAGCAACTTAAACATAAAAAGAATTTGTCACTGTGCTCTTCTGAATATTCCCTCAAACTTTTATAACATAATTATTCAGGTTTAGTTTAAAGTCCAAGTGTGGATTTCAATTAAGTGTAATTGAGAGAATTGCTACTTTTTTAGACAGCCTTTTAAACTTCATTGACAAAATGTATTAGCTTGCCAGCTGGGCTCTGAATTTATTCACATGAAGGCTCAGGTACAATATTTGTCTATATATGTGTCACAAAGTTGACTATATGGTAATTTATTTAATCTGTTCAGTGCTAGATCAACATACATGTCCTGCTTTGTTTTCAGGCACATTAATCAGCTAATGCAAGTAATTCAAAACATTATCATTCCAAAGAGATGACATACTCTTTTAACAAGTGTTCATTGAGGCTGTCATTGAGTGACTGGTGAATAAAATCGCCACAGCTTGGTTTAAATACTTTTTACCAGTGTTATTAAACAAATGAGAAGGAAAACCCATTAACCAGCCAGAATAAAATCTTATGTGGTCAGCTTTTGTTCACACTTAGGTACAGAAGTGCCTTTAAAAAGAGCTAGGATAGAATGGTCCTGTGGACCCTGGATCAACTGAAAACTTAAATTCTCCTAACGTGCCATTTCCTTGCAAGAAGATTTAGGTCTAGATGAGGGATGTCTTCAAGCCATGCTGAAAGTGAAGCCAGTGCTCTCTTGAGCTGAGGGAGAAGACTCTAGGCCTTAGTATAAAAATAAGTTTCTAGCTCTTCCCTTGTAAAGATAGTGTGGTAACATGTAAACTCAGGTTGAAAGCTTGTCACTGATCAAAGGTTAGTCACAGCTCCCTCCCATCCATCAGTCCTTTGAGATTTGGGAAGACATCAGATCAAGTTCACAGCTGTTGGGGTCAGAACTTCCCAGGCTACTACAGATGATGCTGAAATAAGCTTCCTATCAGCTAATAGCCTGCAGCTGAGCCAGCTACTGCTCTGAACAGCTAGCATGACCTTTGGCTACAAAGAGTGGTCGTGTAGTTTAGGGGCCTAAACAAGGAGTAATCTTTTGAAAAGTGCGTAAGTCCCAGATCCACAAAAATATTCAGGCTCCTAACTTCCATTGAAATCAATGTATGCTGTTTTGCTCTAGCCGTGTTGGTCCCAAGATATTAGAGACAAGGTGGGTGAGGTAATATCTTTTATTGGACCAACTCCTCTGGGTCAGAGAGACAAGCTTTCAAGCTTACACAGACTTGAAGAGGAGCTCTGTGTAAGCTTGAATGCTTGTCTCTCTCACCAACAGAAAGAGCTCCAAAGATATTACCTTGCCTTGCTACTGAAATCAGTGGAAGTTAGGAGCCTAAATCGTTTTTTTTTTTTTTTGGACCTGGACCTGAAGTTCCATTATCTTTAAATGAAATTTAGCCTCCTAGGTGCTAAGTCACTTGATAAAATCAGATTTAGGCTCCTAAGGGTAGGTGTTGGATGGGCATTAAGTTTCTAAATACCGTTGTGACTTCCACCCCTAAGTCATTTACTCACTTTTGAAAAATTTATCCAGGTTGAATCCCATCTCTGGGGATTTTCAAAGTTGAGTACCTAAAATGAAGCACTTCAGCGCTTCACTGTATACACTGAACACTTGAAAAATGCTGACCTTAGTCTATTTGTACTTCATTTTGAATTTCTGTGGAGGGGAGGCAATACCTACCACACAAAGGGATTACAGCCATTAAGTAGCCAATATCTGCGAAATGGGTGCCATCCTACAGTCCACTAGAATGCACACAAAAAGTTCCAGGGGCTGCTCAACCCAGGTGAGTTTTTCCCGAGCTGACTTTCTTTACCGGTTAGAAATGATGCATCGGCTTTAACGCAGACACCTGGGTGTCACTTCTGCAGCAGGAGGCTGCTGGAAGAATGGGGGCAGGCAGGCAAACAGGGCCAAAGGACCCTAGCGTACACATTTTTTTAAAGTGATTATTTCTTGTGTGGTGGTACCCATGATTTGTAGTCACTGTCCAAATATATGTCACGGTCCCTCCCTCTGAGGAGCCCACAAGCCAAAATGATAAGCAACATGGTTGAGAGGGATAAAACAGGACCAAAGAGCTCCTGCAAGTAACTTACTTTATCTCCTGGACAGACTGTTTGACTGGGGTTCTGTGGTATAGGAACAAGGCTAAGCTTATGCATGTGAGGTGAAACCCCGGCATTTGGTCATTGACTTCATTGACTTCCAGTCGTTTTTTAGGGGGCACCACAGCTGGTAAACCAAAATCATGCCCCTTTCTTCCGTTAAGTGCTTTTCGTCGTGCGACAGGTATGGTTGTATTGCATTCAGCAGGCGCACTCTTTTGACCAGAATTGGAGTGCAGTGCTTCTTACGTGGATGCTATGCACAGTTTACACAGCCAAATTTTTAAAAAAGCTTACATGTGCAGGTTTCAAACCAGAATGTAGCTCACACTGAAATAAGGATAGACTATCCACAGACTAGCCAGCGGATGCTGCGCTCACAGCTCATTCCAGAGATTTTTTCTGAGATTTTCACTACTTTTCTTTTTTTTAAGGAGAAAAGTTTTTAAAAAAAGGCATTTTTTTTCTGTTCTTAAGGCAGTCTTTTCCACTAGCCTAATGGGAAAAAAACCCTATCCCCATTACAGTGCGTAATACATTTCTCACGAAGAAAAATGTCTCCATTGACCTCTATAAGTCTAAGGACTAAAAGGAAGCAGGACCAGTGCAAGGATATTTTGCACCCTAGGCGAAACTTCCACTTTGCTCCCCGCACATTGGTTCATTGAGGGGCAAATCCCAATGAGCCTTTATAGACCCCAGGGGCCAGCCGTGCCCAGGGGCTGCTCCCCAGACCACGTTCCCCCCTCCCCACCTCCTGAACTTGGAGGGTGTTATTAATATAAGCTATATGTTATCAGTGCTATAATGTTTTTATGTTACCTATAATGTTTATACTGTTACCATGAACATTATTTAAAAACATTATTTTTTATAAAAAGGAATTGGGGTGTTAGGAAGAGAAGTGGGTCCGTTAGCGAGCTCTGATTTATGAAGCGGCTTGCAGAATGAATGGCAATTATTTGGTAAGTTAGTCACCAGAACACTTGCAGTGATCTAGAATTTAGTACACTTTTTAAATCTATTTTGTAGATCTATTAAAGATATTGTTAGTAATGGATGGCTCTGAATGGAAAAAGTCACATCCAGATGTATCTCCAAACTTCCCCACAGTTCAAGGGTGTTAAGGTATAGAGGTTTGGTTCATCCCATTATACAGACAAGCTCCTTTTATAGCTGGCCAGAGCTGTGAAGTCTGGACCCTGATCTGAACTCTCCCAGTAGCTGATGAGTGTTCCAATTTGCAGTTATGGTTTGGCTCTTTCGTTATTTCTTGTAGCACATTGTGTCATTCACATCTGCTTTCCACCGACAGCTAGATAGAAATTCTGATGTCTTGTTTTAGACCGTTTTGGGGGTTAAACTATGCACAGTCACCCCTTCTAAAGTGCACTATTCGTGCATTCCATATGAAGCAGGAGCAGCAGCAGTTTACAGGTCTCTAAGTTAACAATTCCCAAAGTGTAGTCTAAAGGCTCATGGTGACTCACCACGGAGCGCTTGTTGATGGGTCAGAGAGAGCTGGCAGGTCACATGGTCCTGGCGTACCTGGTGGTTTCCTGCGATTAAGTTGCATTAAAATAAACTACAAATACATTTCTAATCCTACATTCCCATGTAAGCAATTGCTGTAGCTGCCCACAGAGATATTATATGATTGTGAATGCGAGGGAGATGGTCTGCACAGTCACACATGGGAGGGGAGGTAGTCCATGAGGCACTCTCTAAGATATGGTCCACATTATGAAAAAGTTTCAGAATCCCTGCCAAGGATGTTGTTATTAGCTATTATTCACTGTTGCATAGACTTTCTCACCCAGCGTAGTGACAGAGGCACCTGCAGTAAATGCTGGACAACTTTCCCGACCTGTTAACAGTTGACAAAGTATTTGATGACAGTTGCAAGAATCTGATGCACAGCAGTATCCTTTACAGCAGTGTAATCTTTGTCATCAAATCCCCCAGCAGCCATGATTAATAGCAGCACTTGAGCTCATTTTGAAAGTTGTATATTTGGCAGCTATGAACTTTGATCTATGGTTTGCCTTGAAAAAAATCATCATGACACAAACTTCTCCCGTAATCCTTTCATCTAATTAAACCACACACCAATACTGTGTGGGGAAATCTGATGCTATTGATATAAGCTGTGTGTTTATTACGATATTTTAGGCACTTTATTAAAGTAGATAGTTGTTCCCAGCAAGATAGTAGATAAGCTCCCTAAAAACAATAACATCATCCAGAAAGAATATGTAGAAAAATTTCCCAAGGCCAAATTCTATTAGAAACTTACTTTGTTGATTTATGCTTTGCCCTTGCTCTAGTTAAGGGCTCAGATGTTTTAACCTGAGCTAAAATTACTAGCGTTTAATGAATCCAGTCGAGTAGTGTGTATTTTTCCACAAAATGTTTGTCTCTATTTCACATAGTCAAATGATTTCAGAATCTACAATGATATTATACAGTTTCTACTAATAAATTATTCAATATTTGGGTATAGCTTAAGGGGAAGATTTTCAAAGATTGAAGAAAATCTCTCCGTGTGTGTGTGTGTTAAACCATGGAAACTTCCTATTTTACTTTCATCGACACTAAACAAAACTTCCCTTGCTGATCCTGATCCTGCTATATTCCATATTCCCTTTACATGAATACAGCTTGCCTCCTGGTGTGTTCAAGCCTGATGGAGGAGATATAGTGAAAGCTCTGAGTAGTGATTTTCCTGGGGCTAGGGAAGAGGGCTGCAAAGCCTGGGCTGGAGTAGCTTGTGTTGGACTAGCAGCCTCAGGCCCTCTACACCAGTTGTGGAATATGGTTCCGCCCACTAGCTTCACTCACTAAGCAGGTGGCCAGGTGCTTTTTGGTCTGTTAAGATTCTGAGTGTTCTTCACAGTTAGTCCAAAGTGCAGCTTTGTGCAAGTCTAGAGGTAGCAAAGAGTGGGATCCATAAAAGTATTCAGGCACCCAAAACTTAGCTGTGTAAGTCCCTGTCTTACATGTTGAAGTCCCAGTTTGGGCATTACTGCAAACCACAAAACTCCCATCAAATGCTGTAGATGCTGAAACTCATTCCGTATTTAAGTTTTTCAGAGTAAAATTTCCCTTGGGCTTATGTTTCTGCACTGGGCACATGCACAGCCGCCTCACCCTAGGTGTTCAGGCACCTATTTCCCACACAAGAGCTATCCACAAACCAGGGGAAGATAGGCATTCATCTGCCGAAATTGCATGTGGGGTCCAATCCAGGAGGTGTGCCTCGGGATCGGGTCCATTCAAAAATGAGGGGGAAGGGCCCACCTTATAATTTTTAGCCAGTGGCTAGTACATTCATGTGGGATGTGGGAGACCCAAGTTCAATTCCCCCACATCCCTCCACCTGATGAACAGAAGGGATTTGAAGATGGATCTGCCACTATTAGGTGAGTGTCCGAACCATTGGCTATGGAATATTCTGATATGGGGCCCCTCAGTCTCTCCTGTTGAGCTCTATCACTGTGGCTAAATAATGAAAGAGTGGTTGAAGTAGGGGGAATGGACCCAGGGTCTTCCACCTCCCAAGGGGGTGCTCTAACCACTGGCCCACAAAATCATTTCTACTCTCTCTGTCTCTGGCGCAGTGACTGTTCCACTGTGAATATTTAAATAGTCAGAAAGCTAGCGAGAATGAATCTGTAGCCCAGTGGTTAGGGCATCACCTGGGAGGGAGACCTTGGGTCCAGTCCCCCTGCTCCACTCACGCTTTCATTAGTTAGCTTCAACAGGAGAGACTGATGGAACCCCACAAGTTATAAGATGGGCTCCTCCTCCAGCCACTTTGTGTGGCATGAGGCAGGTGCCTGACTCATTCTCTGCAAGAAACCCCGGACTCCAGGTGGCTGGTGCCTATTTGTGGACCACTAAGCACAGCTAAGCACCTCCCTGCAGCCTGGATGTAGGCACTTATCTCTGAGTGAGGGGAGGGGCTTTGAACCCACCCATCGCCTGGGCATCTCTCCCTACTGGCCAGCGTGGCCACTCCCTGCCTTACATACCGGCTTTTGTGGATATCATTCTTAGGCATCTATCTCTTCCCATTCGTTGTATAGTGAGCCTAGGTACCTTATGCAGCTTTGTAGATCGCAGTGTGGTTCCTGGGTTTTCTAGGCACCATGATGCTCAGCATTGTAATGCCTAAGTCCCATCATGGATCCTACCTTAAAGGACAAAGTTGAGATGTGAGAGGAATGGGCATACATTCTTTGCTGGCCAAAGATGAAAGAAAGTCCTTCTAACTAATGATACAGTCTGAGCAGCAATGACTGTAGTAATATTCAAAGACTGTGGACCATATTGACAGTAGTCAGGCAGATGGTCTCAGCTGATGAAAGAGTTACTGATTTTGCCAGGTCCACATGTATTTATCTTTGCTGATCTGCATCATCTCCATCTAGTCTGGATTGACTTACAGCCAGCTGCCTTTTACTCAAATCACAGTTTATGTAAATGTTGGGTAAACCTCATGACTAAGGGGTCTGGCTCAGGTGAAAATGAAGCCAAAGAGCTAAGTATAATCAGTTTACTGATGATAGTGTAGCCCATACTATTTCATTAAATCTCCAGGGACTTCATATAAATGATGAGGCAACATGATTGAGCTGTAAGGTATTTCACAGCTGAGACCTCTCAAGGAGAAGAAACGGCTGCCCATAACTACCCTCCGGGAATTATCAGAAACAATGGAGCAGAGCCACTCTAATGCAGTTCCAGCCACTTCTGCCAGGTCCTACATTCTTGTGATTCTCTGTATCCAAAATGATGAGAATACTGAGCAGAATCAGCAGGGGTTTCTGGCCTCTGTCCATTGCCATGAAGGGTCATTGACCACAATGTTTACTCATGGCCACGACCCTGTCTGGTCCTGAATGGATGGGTGCAGGGAAACCAAGGATGTCAGATGTTGGAGTTGGTCTGTCACCTACTTTTCAATGATCTTCCTCTGAAAGGTGAAATTTAAGACTGGGCAATAGTTGGGAAGGATATTAGGGTATTTTGGTATCTAGCTACATCTGTACTGAAATTCTATGTTCAGCCAGAGCTGGTTAAACTGAATGACAGCAACTGGGGATGCAGAATGGAGGTCTCCCAGTTCTCCCAGCTGGACACAGAGTCTCATCTGTGGATGTAGTGTCAAAATATACTTGAAATGCAAGTGGAATGAAATCTTGTCTAAAGATCTTATGAAAACTCATAAGGATTTTTTACTAGGTTAAGAGCCTCTTCTTATTGAAGTGAATGGAGACTGTGCTACTAACTTCAAAGGGAGTTGAAGCAATCCTTTAAGACTGAGTTTCAATATTGTGTGCAACTGCACACCTAATCTTCATGTATAATTACTGAGTGGGAGGGGGGTATTTGTTTTTTTTGCACACATAAGGTATCTGCACAAGCAAGAGAGCTGCTATGTCTGTAATTGGCCAGTCACAGGAGCAAATACCCTATCTCCATGTGCATTTACAGTAATTGTGCACACAACTTAGACAGGCAGTTGTATGTGCATTTTTATGGTCACAAAAGTGCACACACATCTTTGAAAATCAGATTCCTTATATCTGAAGGGAGTCATGGTGCTTGGAGGTAGGAATCTTTCTCAAGACACATTATGACTACTAATAAGAAGATTCTACTTTTATTACCACCAGTTAAATAGCAACAAATCAAACGTAAATGGATCCCCGCATGTCAGTTCATACATTGCAAAACCAAACATTTCAGATTGTGTTTTAAAAACAGGGGAACAACAATGTTAAACCTTACTCTTATTCAGGAATTGAGACAATTGACATAGGTAAAAACAAAAACCCCACTGTAATGCAAAATCATTTCAGTAAACAGCATAATCATTTTAAATACCAGCTGTATCAAATGTAGTATTAATGTCCCTGTCTCTACAGTCATTTGCAGAGGAGAGATATCACATTCTGCCACTGTGCCACTGTGATAGAAACTGTCTTGATTTCTTAACTGGGAGTTAGCTAACACTCCAAAATGTTGCCAGAACAGGTATGAAGTTACTAAAACAGGAGTGACTATTTTAATGAGATGATAATAAAATCACAAGAGTTGGCCACAGCATGCTCTGCAGAACCAGAGATGTTTTAGGGTTAGGACAGTCCTCTGAGAGACTAAATAAAGATTCTGTTAAGGCCTACAGTTTTGGCTTGCCTTGGGGTCTGAACCCTCAAGTTGATTGAACCCTGATGATCTTACTGGGACTACCATAATGCTGTACAATTCGTACTTATTCAAAATCGTCCAATCTTCTGAGATCATCCTGAATAAAAGACTGGTGTTTAAACAGTAGATTCAAGAGTCATTTCAGGGATATATCTCCTGAATTCCTATTGTGGTATTAAGGAATTCTCATGATTTGCTAAAACAAGTACAAGAGATATGTACTTAGAATCCTTGAGACTGCAGCCAATAAAAGTATTTCAGCAGTATGATCCTGATCCTGTAAACACTTGTTCACATGAACAGTCCTGTTAAGTTAAGTCACGTGTTTGCAAGAGCAGGGCCTGCGCTTGTGAAACCAAATACCCCCCATAAAATGTGGTTGACAAAAATAAGAGAAATGGATGACTTACTAGATAAACAACTTAAATAAAATTGGGACAAATGGGACTCTATCTTGCTCTTATGAGTAATATGAACATACATATATTATAACTCATACTGCCACAACTCTGCTGTGTTTGCTTAGCTGGAATGTCTGATCTCTTCTGGTTTGCTGCTTGGGAAGAACGTAAGTTGAACCCTAATTTTGCTTCAGGATCTGTATGGGTGGACCCTGTACCAGTGCAGCCTCAGACCCCAGTCAGCCTCCACACAGTATGTTGTCAACAATTCTGTTTCTATGACAAAGGAACTTGTAACTAAAGTGCTATGTCTTTATTGGTAGAGAAGAAAATAAAAGCAATTTACTCATATTGGCAAGTGAGACTTTCTGGGTGGTTTTTTTTTTTTTTTTGCTGTTGTGTCACTTCCCTCTCCAGTCCTGTTGTGCTCAGCACTACATCCACATTTCCTCAACTGTAAATTAGAAGGAGGGTTTGTTATGTGACTGTACATGATCATCTGTTACTTGAATATCCTCTGCATATGTAAGAGCAGAACAGGGGCCTCTTCAATTACCAAAACAACAACACCTGGATTTAAATATAAGAGCCTGAATGGAGTCTGTTTCTTTTCCTACACCTCTGTAAATTCAAAGTTTGAAACACTGTAGGAGCTCTTTTAAAAATCCTGGCTTTCTTGCTGCAGACCATATGTTGTTCCAGAAAGCGGGACTGCAAACTCCAATAATTGCATGACTTGTACTGTACTGCTGTAGACTGTGCTTCACTGGTTTCAACTAGCACTGTTTGGTAGATGTTACAGATGCCACAAGTCATTTCTTTGAAGTCTATATATTAAAAAAACCCCCATCCTTTCAAAAGATTTGGCCTGGACTTTCTGCTATGAATAAGCTGGTCTTTTGCAACATCTGGTAAGTTGCTGCTTCTTCAGTTTCCATCCTACAGAAAAGATTAACTTTTAAACAGGTCCGTTCATGCATGGCAAAACCAAACTTTTCAAATTGTGTTTTACGAACAGGAGAACAGCAATGTTAAACATCATTCTAATTCAGGGATTCAATCTCTTGATACAGGTAAAAAGAAACACTCTCTTCATTGCAAAATCCCTTTAGTAAAGAGCAGAATGACTTTAGGTAAGGGCTGTATCAAATCTAACGTTCATGTCCCTGTCTCTACAGGCGTTTGCAGAGAGGAGAGAACTATACCAGTGTGTTAGAAACTGCCATTACTTCTTCATAGAATCTGGTAGTATGAGGATTTCACCAGCCGGATGCACATGGAGATGTCCAGGATGGAGGATGCTAGCTGACTAGTGAAGATTACAGTGGCACCAGGGAAGGAAGGAGAACCAGCTGCTCTCAGGGGAGGAGACTGGCTGCTGGTCACCTCGGGCAAGACACTGTGCTCCACCCCTCTCCTAGGTCTCCAGTCCATCAAGGTCAAGAAACAGTACGCTGTACTGGTAACAGGAGGCGAGGAGCAGACCACAGTACTGAAGGGTCGGAGCTAGCTGTCCACACAGCTGGGAGGCTCATGGCTAATACACCCAAGAGGAGACAATGGGATGGGGGGGTCGGTGTCCTCCTTCTGTGGGAGACTGAGGCATCCATCTGCTGACCTGACCTGATGTCCTGAGAGGGGTGCTGCCTGCCTGTGCCCAAATCCAAAATGTTACAGAAAGGTTGCAGAGACTCATCCATCCCTCTGATCACTACCCCAAACTGTTCATCCATGTGAACATTAATGATACTTCCAGGTGTGACTCTCAGGAGATCAGCAATGACTACAGGGCTCTGGCACCAAGAGTGAAGGAGTTAGGGGTACAGATGGTGGCCTGGTCCAAACTTCCCAGTTGAGGGTAAAGGCCCAGGCAGGGACACATTCATCCTGATGAATTCATCGTTGATGAATCAACAGGAAGGGTTTGGCTTCTTAGACCATGGGGTGCTGTTCCACAAAGGGGGACTGCTGGGAAGGGATGGGGTCCACCTGACCAAAAAAGGGGAAGAGCATCTTTGGATACCAACTCACTAACCTAGTAAGGAGGGCTTTAAACTAGGTTCAAAATGAGCAGGTGACAAAAGCCCCAGGTAGGTATTAAAAAAAGTGACCTTAACAGAGGGCTAGATGTTGGAGTGGGGAGAATGGAAAATTACAATAGGGTCATGGGAGCAACAAGAGGGGAAACAGGGGGGGAATCTGCTCAACAACTTATGTCTACACACAAATGCAAGGAGGATGCAGAATAAACAGGAAGAGTTACAAAGGGCTGTCACTAAGCTGGGCAACAAAATGATAGATACATTCAATGCTGACAAATGCAAAGTACTGCCCATTGGAAAAATAATCCCAAATCTACATACAAAATGATACAGTCTAAATTAGCTGTTACCACTCAAGAAAGAGATCTTGGAGTCAGGGGTGATGGACCTAGGGGTGCTGGGGGTGAAACAGCACCCCCTGGCTTGAAGTGGATTCCATCAGATACAGGGTTTACAGTTCTATTCAATGGCTTTCAGCACCTCCATTATAAAAGTTGTTCCAGTTCCACTGCATGTAGTCATCATGGATAATTCCCTGAAAACATCTGCGCAGTGCGCAATCGCAGTCAAAAATAGCTTTCAGTGTTAGGCATTATTATGAAAGGCATAGATAATAAAACAGAAAACATCATAATGCCTCTATCTAAATCCATCGTACATCCACACTTTGAATACTGTGTTAAGTTCTGGTTGCCCCATCCCAAAAAAGATACATTAGAATTCGGAAAGGTGCAGAGTTGTGTAACAAAAATGATTCGGGGTATGGAACAGCTTCCATATGAGAAGAGGTTAAAAAGACTGGGACTGCTCAGCTGAGAAAAGAGACAACTATGCCCTTACGGGTCGATTACAGGAGTGGTGGGGGCGAGGTTCTGTGGCTTGCAATGTGCAGGAGGTCAAACTAGATGATCATGATCGCCCCTTCTGACTTAAAGTCTATGAGTGTATGAGATATGACAGAGGTCTATACAATCATGCATGGTATGGAGAAAGTGAATAAGGAAGGGTTGTTACCCCTTCACGTATCACAAGACCTAGGGGGTCACCTGATGAAATTAATGGACAGCAGATTTAAAGCAAACAAAAGGAAATACTTCTTCCCACAATGCATAATTAACCTGTGGAACTTGTTGCCATGGTAGATTGTGAAGGCCAACACTATAATGGATTAAAAAAAGAATTAGGTAAGTTCATTGGGGATAGGTCCATCAATGTCTATTAGCCAAGTTGATCATAGAGACATAGACTCATAGAATACCAGGGTTGGAAGGGACCTCAGGAGGTCATCTAGTCCAAACCCCTGCTCAAAGCAGGACCAATCCCCAACTAAATCATCCCAGCCAGGGCTTTGTCAAGCCTGACCTTAAAAACCACAAAGGAAGGAGATTCCACCACCTCCCTAGGTAACCCATTCCAGTGCTTCACCACCCTCCTAGTGAAAAAGTTTTTCCTAATATCCAACCTAAACCTCCCCCACTGCAACTTGAGACCATTACTCCTTGTTCTGTCATCTGCTACCATTGAGAACAGTCTAGATCCATCCTCTTTGGAACCCCCTTTCAGGTAGTTGAAAGCAGCTATCAAATCCCCCCTCATTCTTCTCTTCCGCAGACTAAACAATCCCAGTTCCCTCAGCCTCTCCTCATAAGTCAGTCCCCTAATCATTTTTGTTGCCCTCTGCTGCACTCTTTCCAATTTTTCCACATCCTTCTTGTAGTGTGGGGCCCAAAACTGGACACAGTACTCCAGATGAGGCCTCACCAATGTCGAATAGAGGGGAACGATTGCGTCCCTCGATCTGCTGGCAATGCCCCTACTTATACAGCCCAAAATACCGTTAGCCTTCTTGGCAACAAGAGCATACTGTTGACTCATATCCAGCTTCTCGTCCACTGTAACCCCTAGGTCCTTTTCTGTAGAACTGCTGCCTAGCCATTCAGTCCCTAGTCTGTAGCAGTGCATGGGATTCTTCCGTCCTAAGTGCAGGACTCTGCACTTGTCTTTGTTGAACCTCATCAGATTTCTTTTGGCCCAATCCTCCAATTTGTCTAGGTCCCTCTGTATCCTATCCCTACCCTCCAGCGTATCTACCGCTCCTCCCAGTTTAGTGTCATCTGCAAACTTGCTGAGGGTTCAGTCCACACCATCCTCCAGATCATTAATGAAGATATTGAACAAACCAGCCCCAGGACTGACCCTTGGGGCACTCCACTTGATACCGACTGCCAACTAGAGATGGAGCCATTGATCACAACCCGTTGAACCCGACAATCTAGCCAGCTTTCTATCCACCTTATAGTCCATTCATCCAGCCTTTCTTTAACTTGCTGGCAATAATACTGTTGGATACTGTATCAAAAGCTTTGTTAAAGTCAAGGAATAACACGTCCACTGCTTTCCCCTCATCCACAGAGCCAGTTATCTCATCATAGAAGGCAATTAGATTAGTCAGGCATGACTTGCCCTTGGTGAATCCATGCTGACTGTTCCTGATCACTTTCCTCTCCTCTAAGTGCTTCAGAATGGATTCCTTGAGGACCTGCTCCATGATTTTTCCAGGGACTGAGGTGAGGCTGACTGGCCTGTAGTTCCCCAGATCCTCCTTCTTCCCTTTTTTAAAAATGGGCACTACATTAGCCTTTTTCCAGTTGTCTGGGACCTCCCCCGATCACCATGAGTTTTCAAAGATAATGGCCAATGGCTCTGCAGTCACATCCACCAATTCCTTTAGCACTCTCGGCTGCAGCGCATCTGGCCCCATGGACTTGTGCTCATCCAGCTTTTCTAAATAGTCCTGAATCACTTCTTTCTCCACAGAGGGCTGGTCACCTCCTCCCCATGCTGTGCTGCCCAGAGCAGTAGTCTGGGAGCTGACCTTGTTTGTGAAGACAGAGGCAAAAAAAGTACATTAGCTTTTTCCACATCCTCTGTCACTAGGTTGCCTCCCTCGTTCAGTAAGGGGCCAACACTTTCCTTAACTTTCTTCTTGTTGCTAACATACCTGAAAAAACCCTTCTTGTTACTCTTAACATCTCTTGCTCGCTGCAACTCCAGGTGAGATTTGGCCTTCCTGATTTCACTCCTGCATGCCTGAGCAATATTTTTATATTTCTCCCTGGTCATTTGTCCAATCTTCCACTTTTTATAAGCTTCTTTTTTGTCTTTAAGATCAGCAAGGATTTCATTGTTAAGCCAAGCTGGTCGCCTGCCATATTTACTATTCTTTCTACACATCGGGATGGTTTGTCCCTGTAACCTCAATAAGGATTCTTTAAAATACAGCCAGCTCTCCTGGAGTCCTTTACCTCTCATGTTATTCTCCCAGGGGATCCTGCCCATCAGTTCCCTGAGAGAGTCAAAGTCTGCTTTTCTGAAGTCCAGGGTCCGTATTCTGCTGCTCTCCTTTCTTCCTTGTGTCAGGATCCTTGTGTCTTGTTCTGAGGTCCAGAAGGAGGTCAGAGGCAGACCACATGAAAGTCTCTGGGTGAAGATAAAAGTCTACTATATCTAGTACTAATCTATACTACGTCTACTATAGACCCTCAAATTAGAGGAGAAGGTGGATGAGGTATTTATAGAACAAATAATAGAAATATTCAAAACACAAAACCTTGGAGTAATGGGGGACTTTGAATATGCAGACATCTGTTGGAAAAGTAATACAACAAAAATGTTCAATAAATTATTGGAATTTATTGGGGACAGCTTCTTGTTTCAGAAGGTGGAGGAACTAAGCAGGGGGAAAGCCATTTTAGACTTGATTCTGTCTAGCAGGAAGGAATCAGGTGTAAATCTGAAGGTTGAAGGCAATATTGGTGAAATGATAGTTTTCATTATTCTAAGGAAAGGAAGGAGTGAGAGCAGCAGAATAAGGACAGTGGACGTTATAAAAGCAGACTTTAACAAACTCAGAGAACTGGTAGGTAAGTCTCATGGGAAGAAAATGGAAGGGATAAAGGCGTTCTGGAGGTCTGTCAGTTTCTGAAAGAGACAATATTAAATTAGCAAACTATCCTAATGTGAAAGAAAGGTAGGAAGAATAGTAAAAGGCCAATGCAGCTCCATCAGGAGCTCTTTAATAATCTAAAAATCAAAAAGAAATCCTACAAATAGGTGGAAACATGGATAAATTGCTAATGACGAATACAAGAGAACAGCATAAATTAATCAGAAATGTTAAGACACAAAATGAGTTACATCTAGCAAGGGACATTAAAAAAACCAATAAGAAGAGGTTCTTTTAATACATTAGGAGCAAGAGAAAGACAAAGGAACATGTAGGTCCACTACTTAATGGGGAAGCAACATTAATAATGGACAACAACAAGAAGGCTTAGGTGTTTTATGCCTATTTTGCTTCAGTCTTCACTGAAAAGGTGAAATTGGGACCAGATGCTTAATACAATTAAATAGTAACAAGGGGGAAGGAGCACAAGTCAGAATAAGGACAGAACAGGTGAAAGAATATTTAGATAAGTTAGATCTATTCAAGTCAGCAAGGTCTGATGAAATTGACCCTTGGGTGCTTAAAGAACAAGCTGAAGCAATCTCAGAACCATTATCAATTATCTTTAGAATTCATGGAGGATGGGTGTGGTCCCAGAAGACTGGAGAAGGTAAACATAGGTAGGCTGTATCTTTAAAAAGGGGAACAAAAAGGACCCAGAGAATTATAGACCAGTCAGCCTAATGTAAAGATGCTGTAACAAATTATTAAATAATTAATTTGTATGCAGTGTTGTTGTAGCCATGTTGGTCCCAGGATCTTAGAGATACAAGGTAGGTGAGGTAATATCATTTATTGGAACAACTTCTATTGGTGGACGGTACAAGCTTTCAAGCCACACAGAGCTCTTCTTTAAGTCTGGAGAAGGAAGCACCTAAAGGATGATAGGGTAATAACTAATAGCCAACATGGATTTGTGAAGAACAAATCATGCCAACTCAACCTAATTTCCTTCTTTGACAGTAAAATATTAGGAAAAACTTCTAACTATAAGGGTAGTTAAGCTCTATTATAGGCTTCCAAGGGAGGTTGTGGAATCCCCATCACTGGAAGTTTTTAAGAACGGGTTAGACAAATACCTGTTAGTGATGTTCTAGATGTACTTGGTTCTGCCTCAGCACCACAGGGTGCTGCACTAGATGATCTCTTGAGGTCCCTTCAAACCATACATTTCTATGATTCTATTATTTCTATGATGAATAATGACGCAACTGTGGATTCATGAACAAAATGAAGCATAGTAAAGTAATAATGTAGAACCTGCTCCTGCTCCCATGGAAGTTGGTGGGAGAAGAATCAAATCTAAAGTCCTTCACCTCTGAATTCTAGAGGCTTGTCTTCATGACAGCATTCAGGCACTGTAATTTCCTCTGGTACCTCTGTAAAACACATCACTTCCACCCACAAACCTTCTTCCAATAGTGGCCACTTGCTTCTTCTTGCTCTGAGCAAGGCTTAAGGGCTATTGCCTCCTGCACCGGTGGAGTCCCCATGTGACCAAGACCAGAAGTGTGGCAGATGCCATGCTGCAACTACCCTTACTCACCCTTCAGCGACAACTCTGACGGCTCAGAACACTGGCTTTGTCACCTGTCAAGACAGCCACTTGCCAGCTGACCGCAGGCCTTACAGCACCATATTAAAAGAATATTAATAACAGCACAATAGAAAATGCACCTGCATTGGGTACCCTTTTGTCTATTTAGTTGTCAAATTCTGAGCCATGAGCTGCATACTCTTGTTCCGCTATTAAATTGCGTGATCATACGGATAGCAGCATGCTCCCTACCCACTTGTTTTAATGAGTTTTTTTTTTTTTTTTAAAAATCACAGCTGAAAAGCATAGATAAAACTGCACTATGGCTTGAAAGTCAAGCACTCAAAAGTCAGGAATGCCTGGGCAACCTTCATTCCAGCAAATTTAGTTTAATTCCTTTGTGCGTTTGCCTTATGATGCAAATTCTGTGGCAGAATTTCCATTTCCTCTATTAAAGAACCCTTCAGACCCTCAGGGCACGTTACTGCTGGGCATTTTACCCTAGCACTTGTGCAAAAGGGAATGGGCTAAATTGGCATTTTTTCCAGGGGACTGTAACTACACCTAATGTTCCCTATTTTTATTCAAGATCTAGGTAATTCTGCCCTGATTTCGATCAGTCTGAAGGTTTTGGTCTGGCACTCATCTCCACAGTATCTGATTGCCCCTCTTCATCAGCAGGTCCAACCCATGGCATGTAGAGCCCCCATGATACCTTTCAAGGACCTGGTGTCTCAGTGGGTACTGTATGTCACGCCTATTCTCTTGTCCATGCATGCAGATGAGATAAGTCCATGATTTTATAAAGCATTTATAACACTGCAGATGATTCTAGTCTAATACCAGGGGAATAAATCACTGAGGCACTTAAGAGGAACTATGTAAAAGATCTTTACAGTATTTTTATGAATATCAACTTCACCTTCCTTATTTCTTCCCAGCTTATTTTTATTTTGTTTTGTATTTGATTCACAACTGAAGGGGGTTAATAATATCCAGAAAAATGCACACTTCTGGATTAGCCATGGCACTACTGCATTTGTTTTCTGTGCTGTTGGTCTGTTTTATAGACCATGGATAAAGGGTCAGGAAAACCATAACTAAAATGCCAGTAAACAAGCAGATCTTGTCCACATGTTCTTAAGATCATGTTGTGCTCAGGTTAGCTGTTTCCATGCACCAGGTGTCAAAATCAAACTGTGTTAAAGGAATTACATATTAAAAAGCATACTTGATGTGGTATAATCTTAAAGTAAAGCTACCTGGCAATGGTACCACCTTGTACTAGTAAGGTAAAATGCAAAGTTGTTATATCATTGTACAGTTTGAAATATCATGTAGTGTGAAGCATCTAGCTCTAGGGAAAGACAAGGCATTTCAGCAGAGACTTTTGACTCCACTCTCAACCATGATTTTAGAAATGTCAGTCTTGTGTTGCTTTTTGAGAAATGCAGTACATTAATCTTCCCCAAAGAGAATGGCAAAAAAAAAAGTCCCTGTCAAACAAAAAAAACAAACCAAACACAAACAAACAAAAAAGCAAGTAACCAAGCATATAAAAACCCACCAAACGACAGATTTAAGTCCTTAAAATATGTTTGCAACCAATTAGACCTTGGTGAACATAGGGTTGGGGTTTATTTTTAGTATTTTGAAAAAAAAATTTTGAAGCCTTCAAGATATTGATGTTTGAAACTTCGTTATTGAGCACATCTTGCACTTTTGCACATGTTACATAAGGATGTAATTATCTATTAGAAAATAAATAAATCCTGCTCCATGGTGGCTGCAAAAAGTTTCAGTTAAAAAGTTAGGGGCTTTTATACAGGGCCTAGTACTTAATTAAGGATCAACACAAGAAGGAAGCATAAATGCAAAAGGGGTGAGAGGCAGAAAGGAACTTTTTCCTCTGTGAACTTCTAACCCATGAAACATCTTTGGTGCTAGTCCTGCACATTTTTGGAAATAAAAGCCCCTCCAAATTGACATGTGGAAGTGCTCCACAAAGCAAGAGGATCAGGGCTCAGCTTCATGGTGCTATATCTCCCCACAACAGCTCCAGAACCCATAGGATGCTCTGCGGGTCCAGAGTCTGGGCAAGGGGAGGAGTGCAGATGGACAACTTAAGAGCAGAGCCAGAGAGATGCACATCATACTCCAGCTCTGCAGATAACCCCCAGTCTGGGGCTATGTAATCTTTTCCAGGGAGCCCCAACCAGCCAGGGGCAGTTCTTCATAGCATGTTGTTAGGGACCAGAGGTTTTCAGGGGCCAAACCTGGTGTATGGGCATAGGATTTCTGTGCAAATGACCCTAGTGTCTCAAGGACCTCCTGGGATCTGACAGCTTAGAGGTGGACCCCACAACCAATTCTGTAGGGTGAGGGGCATATACTTATCTTTTATTTTCACTGATTTTGCTCCCTATGTCTCTCTCCCATTCCTTCTTGAAAGGCAGTTCTCTATCTATACTGTACAAAGTGTTATCAGCTACATGTAGCTCCTTCTATACACACATCCTCAGCAATAGCTGATTACTCTGGAAAGATCTTTATGTAAAGTCTCTCTACTTTTTTTGCCCTGACAGACACCTTTTGGTCTGTAACTATGTTGAATCTTTCAAATCCTGAACTGGGATTTTTTCCTATTGTGTTCATATTCTAAAAGTTCAATTTCTTGAATGTTAGCTGAAAGCCAAATCCTCAGTCATGCTATTGGGGTAAGACAATAGTGGCAATCACAATGTTACCTATTTCAGTCTTTCAGCTCCTGGCCCTTATACCCATTTGCACTAAGGCCCCTTTACACCACTATGGCAGTATCAAGGGGCCATAACATGGGCCAATTTAAGGCACCTTGACACCACCAGAGTGGTGTAAAGAGACCTTAGTATAAATGAGAATAGGCCCCATGTATCTCTCTTTTTGAGTGCTGGCCCTCTCTAAACTGACCGCAAAGCTGTTGACAACATTGTAATATAATCCTCAAGTTTGTGCTTTAACTTAATGTGATTTTTTAGCACAGACCAAACGGTGTGTGTGTTTATTTGTATATGGATATATAAACTCATTTTAGCCCTTGCTACTGCTTTAGTTAAAGTTGAAATGAAACTTCCAGTTATAACCCCTACTTTTATAACTGATTATAACATTCACAGTTTTGTTCAAACTTGACTTGACTGAGATGGCTCAGAAGTTTTATTTGCATTTAGTTGGGAAACTCTGCATAACTCATTCATGGCTTTGCCAGTCATGAGTAATGTGATTGTGTGGTTCTCCCAACCTCATGCCGATGTCCACACCATCATGTGTTGTATATATATTGTATATGTGTATAGATACATAGATAGATAACTGGAAGGGAAACATACTTAATTTTCGGTTTCCAAAGAGTTATGATGTTAGAAATGAGTGAAATGTTCACAATTAAACTCAACACTTGACTAGCTTTTGTTCCAAACTCTAAACCCAGCCCAAGTTTGTCAAAAAGCACATGAATACTTTGAGCAAACTTGGATCAATTTATTTGTGGGAGGGAGGGCTGTCTTGTGGCTAAAATACAACACTATGAGGAGATGATTTGGGTTTCATGACAAATATTTCACACTCTTCTGCTACTAACTGTTTGAAAATAAAGAATCTGATTCATTTATATCAGTGTACCTGCAGTGACTTCAATGTAAAGATTGCTGATATACCTTGGTACACTGTAAAGGTATATCTACACAGCAGCTGGGCGGATGCTCCCCAGCATGGGTAGACAGACACGCTAGCTCTGCATAGATAGGTAGGTACATACTCGGCTGGTCAGGCAGGATTGTACTCAGGTGGCTAGCCATGCTGCTAACTTTCGTGCACTAACTCAAGCAGACCTAGTACATCTGCTTACCTGCGCTGGAAAGCAGCCTCTCAGCTGCTGTGTAGGTGTAACCTTAGTGAGAGGAGTATCATATGTGTTTCTTTCCTGGTTTTGTTCCCACCAGTGCACAAAACTCACTGCTTTATTTTTTAGGATTTCTCCGGTGTAACGGTGGACAAATATGGCACGTACAAAAAGTAGCCATGAACATTTCTTCCAGTAAAATATGTCAGTTCGCTTTGGTGCTATTCCACCACTTTTATTGTGTGAACACATTTTTGTTTGTGAGAATGTTTGCAGAAAAGGAACTATTTAGGGCTGTCAAGTTATTAAAAAATTAATTGTGCGATTAATTGCACTTTTAAACAATAATAGAATACCATTTATTAAAATATTTTTGGATGTTTTCTACATTGTCAAATATATTGATTTCAATTACAACACAGCATACAAAGTGTACAGTGCTCACTTTATATTTTTTTATTACAAATATTTGCTCTAAAAAAAAAGAAATCTTATTTTTCAATTCACCTAATACAAGTACTGTAGTGCAATCTCCTTATCATGAAAGATGAACTTACAAAAGTAGAATTATGTACAAAAAACTGCATTCAAAAATAAAACAATGTAAAATTTTAGAGCCTGCAGGTCCACTCAGTCCTACTTCTTGTTCAGCCAATTGCTCACACAAACAAGTTTGTTTACATTTGCAGGAGGTAATGCTGCCCACTTTTTGTTTACAATGTCACCTGAAAGTGAAAACAGGCATTCTCATGGCACTGTTGTAGCCAGCATCACAAGATATTTACGTGCCAGATGTGATAAAGATTCATATGTCCCTTCATGCTTCAACCCTACCATTCCAAGGGACATGCGTCCATGCTGACGATGGGTTTTGCTCAATAACAGTCCAAAGCAGTGAGGACCAACGCATGTTCATTTTCATTATCTGAGTCAGATGCCACCAGCAGAAGGTTGATTTTCTTTTTTGGTGGTTCGGGTTCTGTAGTTTCCACATTGGAGTGCTGCTCTTTTAAGAGTTCTGAAAGCATGCTCCATCCCTCATCCCTTTCAGATTTTGGAAGGCACTTCAGATTCTTAAACCTTGGGAGGAGTGCTGTAGCTAACTTTAGAAATCTCACATTGGTACCTTCTTTGCATTTTGTCAAATCTGCAGTGAAAGTGTTCTTAAAATGAACATGTACTGGGTCATCACTTGAGACTGCTGTAACATGAAATATATGGCAGAATGTGGGTAAAACAGAGCAGGGGACATACAATTCTCCCCCAAGGAGTTCAGTCACAAATTTAATTAATGTATTAGTTTTTTAACGTGCGTCATCAGCATGGAAGTATGTCCTCTGGAATAGTGGCCAAAGCATGAAGGGGCATACGAATGTTTAGCATATCTGGCATGTAAATACCTTGCAATGCCGGCTACAAAAGTGTCATGCTAATGTCTGTTCTCACTTTCAGGTGACATTGTAAATAGGAAGTGGGCAGCATTATCTCTCGTAAATGTAAACAAACTTGTTTGTCTTAGCGATTGGCTGAACAAGAAGTAGGACTGAGTGGACTTGTAGGCTCTGAAGTTTTACACTATTTTGTTTTTGAGTGCAGTTATGTAACAAAAGAAATCTACATTTCTAAGTTGTGCTTTCAGGACAAAGAGATTGCACTACAGTACTTGTATGAGGTGAACTGAAAAATACTGTTTCTTTTGTTTATCATTCTTACAGTGCAAATATTTGTAATAAAAAGTAATATACACTTTGATTTCAATTACAACACAGAATACAACATATATGAAAATGTAGAAAAGCATCCAAAATATTTAATAAATTTCAATTGGTATATTATTAATTAACAGTGTGATTAAAACTACGATTAATTGTGATTAATTTTTTTAATCAAAATTTATTTTTTGAGTTAATTACATGAGTTAACTGGAATTAATTGACAGCGCTAGAAATATCGTAAATACATCTTCACACCAGAAGTAGTTGTGTTGCCATCTTGGAAGGACTCTGAGGGTTTAGGAATCGTCTGGTCAGAGGCATAAACAATGTCTTGTAATTTAGCCAATCACACAGCACGAAGAGTGAATTATGAATAGCAAGTAGTTGTAGCAATAGTCATGGCAAATAGGTTGGGGGACCCCAAGAATGAAATATGTTCACATAAACCATTTGCTGATGGATTCATTTTGAGTAACAACCCAGTTCATAAAATAAGCCTGTTCCTGGATAATTTGCAAACAGAAATCGAGGCATCAAATAAATTCTTGTCTGTTAATAGCTCTCCCCGCTCTTCTCACCAGTGCTGTGCTAGTAACAGGGATCTGTTTCTTAAAGAAAAGATGACACCTTGAGGCATTAAAATACATAAAAACTGTGTACTTTGGAGACAGACATTTGAAGGAAGGGAAGGAGGGGAAGACTGGGTCAGCTTGTGGGCTTACTAACCTTGACAATGTCCCTATAATGAAAAATTGCTTCAAAATAGTCATGACACTAGACTGAGATCCTAAAGTCTCTGATGCTGTTAAACAACCTGGGCAGAACTCTTTTTCTTCGTAATAGTAAAAAATATTGTTGCAAAATTTTGCACCTGCAACAACTCCCTCTTCTGTCCATAGGGGAAATTTTGCTTTCCCTGAAGAAACATTTTTGAATCTGTTTATAGAGGAAGGAGAGAGCTTAGTAGAGTGTTAATATTTTTTTTAATCTAAGCACTTGTTCAAACAAAGTTATAAGGCTGCAGCCCCTGTCATTTTTTTGGAATTGCAGTGTATGTCCCTCTTCCAAGGCAGAACCATTACTGACTGGAAGGCTGCCAGGGGGGTTATTCTTATGAGAAAACTGAAACGTGGGCCTGGAGGTGGCATGCTGCACTGTGGGGAAACAAAGAACACCTAGAGAAGTCCTTTCCTTTGAGACTATGGATACATGATTGACAGTCCCCCTGGGTCTTTTGCAATTTTTCTGGCTGGTAGAAAAAAAACAGATGACACTTAGGAAAATCATTTTTTGATTGCCAAAACTATCAGGCATTCCAGTTTTGGCATCCCAGTAGAACTGATGAAAATCCAAATATTTGTGAGTTTTGTTTCAGATGCAAACATTTTGTACAGCTTTAATCCCAAACGGAGGTCTCAGTGGGATTTTGATTACCCTCCCTCCCGATATTCATAGTTCAGTGTTTCACTCAGTTCAAATAATATCATGTTACATCTTGTTAATAACTTTTTAAGTGGATTAAAAATATTCATAGCTTAGTTAAGGCTGGTAAAGTGCAATGTGTTTTAGAAAGCACATTTCAGAGGATGTTGCACTGAGTGTATTTTATGGCCAAAATAACAAGCAGAAATAATTACTATTTGCCAGGAGGCATCACTTGCACATCCAAACCAGACACTTGCTGGCCTTGAGGCAATTTTGCCTGTTGATTGCCTTATACAACACTCCAGCCTAGAATGAAAAATTCCAGAGCCTAAAATGACAGACAAGTTCATGATACCACTAAAACCCATCCATATAGCTGAAAGGATCCTGTCATGTATGATCTATGCCATTGTCTGCGGTAATGGAGCAACTTGTATTATGCTCCTCCCTACAGCTGTTCAAACTAAAGATCAGGGCTGGTTATTGGACAGTGAACCAATCCTCATTTTCTTTGACTGTGCCAATTGTTCACAAATCTGCATACGAAGTCAACGAATACAAATTTACTCAGATGGATTATTCACTGTTCATGAGCTGTGTCAAGTGGTTGGTCACCTGGGTGACATGTTTTTGTTTGGGCCCTCTGATTGGTTGACTGAAACATTTCAAATAGGAAAATAGCAAATAATGAGTTGATGGATAATGCATTGCTGGTACCTTTTTTCAAATGAATAATTGTTCATGCTACGGATAGTGAAACTTTTGAGAGTCACAACAATTCCTGAATGTTCAAGGGTTGTATGAAGGCTCACGACTCAGTAATGAGTACTGTGACTCCCTCCCCTAATCATAGCAAACCTGCTTTATGTTCATGCAAATATACACAAAATCATTTGCTCCAACTCCCAGTGAAGTCATTGGGAATCTTTCCATCAGTTACAGTGAAAATTGGATCCAACCATTCATTACTGTTCAACTGGCTTTACTCAAATAAAATAGACCCATGGGTTTATAGTATTGGCTTGGATCACACTGTTAAATTACATCACCCAGAGCTGCATTAAAAAATTAATTAGACAATATTCCCAATTCTCCTACCCACCTCTGCCCCAGATTGTAGGTGCCTGATCTGGTAATTGTGGAGCAAACAGAAATAGCTTACCGCTGGAATAACCAAACAGGAATAGCATAAGAACATGAGAATGGCTATAGTGGGTCAGACCAGTGGTCCATCTAGCCCAGTATCTTGTCTTCCAACAGTGACCAGTGCCAGATGAAATGCAGATGAATAGCAGCACTGCCATCAATCCTAACAGAAGTAAGAAATACAGAGTCGTTGAAATGACAGATAAGATCTGTATTCCAGTTAAAGAGATAACAATGCTACTGACTGGGGAGAAGAGAAGTAAAAAAAGAAAGAACAGCTGTTGTGAGACATAAAGGGATCTTTGACAGAAAATGATAAGGAGTTCTCAGTTGGCAGGCAGATAGAAAACATTCACGTGGCACATCTCTAGTCAGTGGATTCCTGTGAAATGAAGAAACTGAAAAAAGAATGAGTGTGGGGCAAGGCAGAATTTGAAGACTGAATGCATGTGGAATAAAACATTTCCAGAGGAGGAAACTTTAAAAGGAGAGCCAGTGTGATCCCACTGTTTCAATACCTGCACCTTTCTTAAAGAAAGTTGTTTGCTTTGGAGAAATATACTATCAACATTCTAATGCTTCATTTTTGCACTGCATGGAAATTAGCACTTACAACAAGAGAAACACTTAAAAAAATATTTAGGAACTTATAGGGTATGATTCTCCACTCCATGACACTGTGATGCTAGGATAGTTCCACTGGCATCAGTGGAAGCTGCAGGAGCTCAGGTCCTCTGAAAATCAGGCCATTTTTTTGCTGAAACTGTTTTGTTGGAAAATACTGATTAGTCAAAACTGAAACAGTTCATGGGAAAGGATGAGTTTGGACAAAGCTCCTAATTTGAATTTTTTTTGAAAAGAAAACCTTTTGAAATTGTTAGTGTCCCATTTTGATATTTTCAAAACAAAAAGTTTCAATGTTTTGGTTCAAAATGACTTTTCATTTAGAAATTTTAGTTAATTTTCATACTAAAAGTTTTTAAAAAGTCAAACTTGTAACAAAGTTATTTGAAATTAGCAAAATGAAATATTTCAGTGAACGGATCCAAACTTGTTTCAGAACTCAGATTATCAGGTCATGAAACTTTCTGAGACTTTGACTTTTCATCCAGATTGGAGACAGAAAAAAAATTCAAAATCTCAATACTCTTGTGGGACAGAAAAACCATTTCCTACAATTTCTAATAAGAATGATTAAAGGACTGGAAAACATGCCTTACAGTAAGAGACTCGGAACTCCACCTATGTAGTTTATCAAAGAAAAGGTTAAGGGGTTAGTTGATCACAATCTATAAGTACCTACCTGGGGAACAAAATTTGATAATAGAAGGCTCATCAGTCTAGCAGACAAAGACATAACAAGATCCAATGGCTGGAATTTGAAGCTAGATAAATTTAGAGTAGAAATAAAGTGCAATTTTTTTAACAGTCCCTTCCAACCCTGATATTCTATGATTTTCTGTGATTTAACAGTGAGGGTAACTAACCATTGGAACAATTAACTAATCGTTGCAGAGGATTCTCTATCACTGGCAATTTTAAAATCGATATTGGCTGTTTTTCAAAAATATATTCTCTAGTTCATCTACAGCTATTGCACTCAATGCAGGATATTAATTCAGGTAAATTTTATGTCCTTTGTTACGCAGATCAGATTAGATGATCACAATGGTCCCTTCTTGGCCTTAAACTCAATGAATCTATATCAGATGGATTCTACTGAGGTTGCTCAAGGAAGGGGCCACCATGGGCCAGCACAGAACTGTGCAGAGGTGGTTTGTGCCTCTTCTATTCAAGGACCTTTGAGAGCCAGTTCAGACCCTGCTGCAAAGTAGGGCAGCTCTGAGCCTTCCTGTTCAATTTATTATCTTGAAGAATCAGCCAGATCTGTTCTATGCACAGGGGCAGTACCAGCCTCTTCCTGGTGTGTAGAGTGGAGCTGAGGTGGGCTAGACAGAAAATTGGGGCAGAGCTCTGCTATACATCTTGTGGGCACATGCCACCCTTACTTCCACAGTCCTGTGCTGCTTCTGGCAGCTGTGTTGTTGCTGGCGGTGGGGTTGCCATGAGAGTTGGGCACCAGGCCAGCAGCCACCACTTTCTCTGCTCTGCCTTCAGAACTGGACAGCTGGAAAGCGGTGGCTGCTGGCCAGGCACCCAACTCTGAAGGCAGCGTCGCTGCCAGCAGCAGTTCAGAAGTAAGGGTGGCAATGCCATACCATGCCAACCTTATTTCGGCATAATATTTGATCTTTGTGCTAGGAGGGAT
Source organism: Eretmochelys imbricata (assembly GCF_965152235.1). Classification (NCBI taxonomy): domain Eukaryota; kingdom Metazoa; phylum Chordata; order Testudines; family Cheloniidae; genus Eretmochelys; species Eretmochelys imbricata. The sequence continues at coordinate 66,059,847 of NC_135574.1, read as the reverse complement.
GGCTATGGGTGGGTGAGGCAAATTTTGGGGTGGCTATAGTCCCTGCAAACCTTCCCCACAACACCACTCCTGCCTATGCTCCCTTTTCCAGAAAGAAGGTGAACCTGTATCAGGGACCAGCTGTCTGCTCGGTCTAGGGGAAATAGAGAACCTTCTAATAACGGGAGGAAAGGGAACACTTCTCAACCTAATATAACATCCTGGGACAACAAGATAAACTTGTTAACAAGCAAAAAGAACAAGGAGTCCTTGTGGCACTTAGAGACTAACATATTTATTTGGGCATAAGCTTTTGTGGCCTAGAACCCACTTCATCAGATGCATGGAATGGAAAATACATGCAGATGCATGGAGTGGAATCTGACGCAACCATTACAAAACCTAAACCTAATTTCCCCAATACTAATTTTCCCCTACTGTTACTCACACCTTCTTGTCAACTGTCTGAAATGGGCCACGCTCATTACCACTTCAAAAGTTATTTTTCCTCCCTTGGTATCCTGCTGTCAATTGAATTGTCTCATTAGACTGACCTCACACTTGGTAAGGCAACTCACATCTCTTCATTTATTTATACGTGCTCCTGTATTTTCCACTCCATGCATCTGATGAATTGGGTTCTAGCCCACGAAAGCTTTTGCCTAGATAAATTTGTTAGTCTCCAAGGTGCCACAAGGACTCCTCGTTGTTTTTGCTGATACAGACTAACACGGCTACCACTCTGAAACTTGTTAACAAGCACTGGCTTGTCCTTGAGATCTTTTCCTCCTCTGCACGGCTAGCTTGTCCTGTCACAAACTGAAAGGTGTGTATTCTTATTCCTCAAACCTTTTGATATTAGTAGTCAGCTTCTGGCCTACCACAGAAATGTATAAAAGGACAGTCAGCAGGAGACCAGGAAAAAACACAACTTTTGATATTTTTTTTGTAAGTTAGAATCTGACTCGTGATTTGCAGCCAGTTAATGCAGCTTTTGAAGAGACTTGCTTTTGTCCCTTATCTGTGAAAAGGCGTGATGCGTAATGGGTTGCAAGAAAAAACATCGCACTGATGAGGCCCCCTGATGACTTTATTTCCTATTTTAGTTGATGGCTATGTTATAACTGAAATGTTGTCCTGAGGGCTTGGGTGACCGTGCAGAACCTTTGACCTCTATGTCACCAGTTCAAGCATAGCCCAGGATGGTAGTGATTCAAAGTTTTTCCCATTTGTTGGCTGTTTTGCTGGGTGGTCTATGAAAGGTGAGTTTCCTAGGCTCGGTCCATTTTGCAATGGAAAGGTGCTCACAAAGCACAAACCATAGCCTCAGATGGTACTTATAGGCACCCTCGTTGGCAGGCTCAGGTGAGAAGCCATGAAGGGAGATGAATTTATTTTGCTAAAACGGAGTGGATTTGTGTGAACCTCTTTCTTTCAAACACAGAAAAGAAATCAGACTGAAGAGGCCGTTGGTAATACCAATAAGCCCTTGTAATATAAGTATTCTGGTGTCATATTTGCAACACCATAGTTAAGCGTTTGTCAGCATCTGACTCCTCTTGTTTTTTCTGACACTGAGCTCCAGTTCACATATATACACTCCAGCTCCCTCTCACGTTAAAAGCTATGTTCTGAATGAGATTATGATCCAGCGTTTGAGCCCTGAATGTTATTTGATAGCTGCTGTAGGCTGCTGCACATGAAGTATTTTGACATTTGCTGATACCTCTATGAATAGCTGGTGTGATTTGTGACTTGCTCTTTAGCAAGGCGAATGGCAAGGAGTTCACTAGCTGGGAGGGACTTGTCCCACAGTTAGAATCTCTGAGAGGCAGCCAATTTATTGCACTCTCTGCTTTCTTTTCCCCCCATGTGAGTCAGCAGTTATTTGTTTTTTTTTAATTAGGACTGGGGACAAAATGGCAACATGTTTTTCAAGATGCTTCACACACAATTCGTCACAAGTTTGTTTCATGTGGTTTGAGTCCTCCATTTCATTTTTGAATTACGTTTAATGTTCTTTCTATATACATAAAAAATTGAAAAAAGAAGCAGTGCTGTGAAAAATATTTCACATGTTAAATGGAAATATCAAATCTGACCCTTTAGATCCAGTGCCTGTTTCTCCACACATTTAACTGATATAAACAGGAAGTAACTCTATGGAGGTCAGCAGAGTTATGCTGGCAAAAAAATTGGTATAAGTGAGTGGAGAATGTGGCCCCCTGTTTTCAGCAGTGTCATCTTGCCTATGTTTGCCAAGCGTGGTCAGACATTTTCATGGGGGTCGGGGAAGGGGAAAGAGAGGGAGAGAGACTTGTGAACATTTATCTTTAAGGGCTATGGTCTGTGCCCAGCAGTTTTAATGTAAGCTCTTACTGAGATGAACAGAAGATCTGAGAGTTGAACAATGATAAGTCACATCCCAAAATTTTCAAAATCCCGGTACGCTGACCCTGGGTAAAACTTTTCAATTGCAAAATGTATCAAGAAATATGTGAAATTCGTGAACTTTAGCTACATTTCAGTTTTTCTAAGAGTGTCACAAAATGAAACTTGGAAGTTGGCCTGTTCTGTTTAGAAATGAAAGCAAAAGGGGCAATGTGGCCTCTTGCTGAGAGCTCAAATAGTCATCAAAGCATACTCATGTGTTGAAGGTAAGTCACATTCACTACTGTCTCCTTTTCACTGATATGGAATGAGCTGATCTAGCATTAAGAGTATCCTTTACTATGCAATTTCTTTATTTCAAACATTTATTGTGATTTTTTAATAAGTATAAAAACTTGTTTTCTTAGTGAAATATTTTCTCTTAAACTAATTGGCCACGGGATTATCATGATATTGTAGTGAGAAGCATTTTTAATATTTCTAAAGATTAGTAATGAAGCTTAGTAATGAGTTAAGCACGTCAAATTTCTTATACTCTGCACAAGCACTTTAATCGTGAGCTGTGCTTTGCAAGTTGCATAATATTAAAATAAAACATGATTGGCCATTGTTAAATTATTATTTTATGAAGAGGTTTTCAATATAAAATTGTTTTGCATAAAGCAAGAATACAATACATAAAACTACTTTGTTTCACTCAATGAAAACAAAAATCCCAAACTAAATTGTTTTGATATATACAACCACCTGTAAATAAAGTTGTACACTGGGAATTTAATATCTTTATATCATTAGTCCTCATTCCAACATGAAACACGCAAGTAGTTTGCTAATGTACTTTTCTGTGGGAAAGTCAACATTTCTCCACACTAATCTTTTCCAGAATCAGTTTATAACCAGCACCGTAACTGCATAACACCTATAATTCTGTCTACATAATAACATAATTATTATGCATATGCACAAAATCTGACACACATTGTGTGTGTATATAAAATATAAACAGTGGAATCATTTTCACATGTAGTTGTTTGTTAGAGTTCTTTCATTAATGTCTAAGAGTGGGTTTAGTTCATTTCCCAGTGTTGCAACTTTGCAAAAGGAATTATAGGCAAGAATCGCTATCAAGTTCCCATTGCTAGTGGTTCAGCTTGCCCTACCCCATAAAACCTTTTGATACACAGAAATATGCTTTCACATGCATGCATAGAATTCTTTTCAAAGTACAGCATGTTTCAATAGACAAGGAAAACTGCTTGAACACCATGGACCAAATTCAGAGTTGATGGAACTGATTGGAGCTCTAGTCAAGTCAATAAAGTTTTATCCACTTACACCAGGTCTGTCTGTAGCCCTATATTTGATTAAACTGAACGAACCCCCCCAAAAAAGCCAGGTTTGAATTATGAAATTGTTTTTTAAAATGTTATATACTATTGCAGGGGTGGGCAACCTATGGCCTGCGGGCTGGATTCGGCCCACGAGCTGCTTTACGCCGGCCCGCCAGCTCCTGGTGGGGAGCGGGGTTTGGGGCTTGCACCACTCCAGCACTCCAGCCGGGGTGCAGGGTCAGGGGCTGCACCATGCAGCTCCCGGAAGCCATGGCATGGCCCCACTCCGGCTCCAACATACTCTAATGACCCCCTCTGGTGCTCCAATGGGAGCTGCATGGGTGGTGCCTGTGGATGGGGCAGCGTGCAGAGCCACCTGGCTGCGCCTCGGAGTAGGAGCTGGAGAAGGGACATGCCGCTGCTTCAGGGAGACGCTTGAGGTAAGCGCCTCTTGAAGCCTGCACCATTGAGACTCTCCCAACTCCCTAAACCCCTGCCCCAACCCTGATGCCCCCTTCACCGTCTGAACGCCTCGATCCCAGCCCGGAGCACCCTCCTGCACCCCAACCTCTTATCCCTAGTCCCACCCCAGAGCCTGCACCCCCAGTTGGAGCCTGCATCCTTTCCCACACCCCAACCCCCTGCCCCAGCCCGAAGTCCCCTCTCACACCCTGAACTCCTCATTTCTGACCCCACCCCGGAGCCCACACCCCCCAGTCAAAGCCCTCACCTCCTCCCGCACCCCAACCCCAATTTTGTGAGCATTCATGGCCACCATACAATTTCTATTCCCAGATGTGGCCCTCGGGCCAAAAAGTTTGCTCACCCCCGCACTACAGGCTAGCTTTTGTGTCTGTTGAGAGTAGGGCCATCTCCATCCCATAATCAACAGGACTCTAAAAAGGGGAAAGGTGGGGGCATAGCCCTACCCCTTTATCCATGCCAGCCTGGGAAGCACACCATGCACCTTTGTGATGGAGCAGGTTGTTCACCCCACGTGCACAAGGAGCAGCACTAGGACAGCCGGAGCTACCCTGCCAACCCTTCCCTGAATACCCTTAAAATCAAAGTGGGAGGGAAGGCATTGGTAGTTATTGCCTGTTAGAAAGACCCTGACTGTGGAAGTGATAAGTGTCTGAATCACCCCTTAAGGTCAAGAAGAGAGATTACAGAAGAAATGACAATACACGTGGGGGACCGTGTGAAGTTACAAGGTTAGATGAGGAGCTTAAAGGTTCAGGTAATTCTCTGACACCCCTGTGCTTTTTTATCTGCTGCCTCTTATGCAGCTTTCCTTCATCTTCCATGACTTAAAAAAAGCAAGTATCAGAAGTACAGGAAGGGCCTCTTCCTGCAAACACTTAAACTGGACTCTATTGTGACACAATTCTACATAGGAGGCAGTGTGAATCCTCCCCATCCTAATAGAAGCTCCACAAGGCTTTCCTTTGGGGTCCTGTTGATATTTCTCTCCTTCACCTCACACAGCGCCACACGACTGCCTGAGCCGATGATGAAAGTGTATCATCTAACTAGGATGAGGAGTGTGCTGTTTGATCACATGACCTCATCTCAGCCATCTTGAATTATGTTTGGCAATGGAAGGATACACTTTAAAAATAAAATAAAATTATAGGTTAAATTGTGGCCCACATTTATACATCCTTGGGGTCATGGTGAACTGTCCATTCTGGTAGGTGGGCATATCCCCTAAATCACTACCACATGTGCTCTGAAGTGATCCTGTACTGAGGTTTATGCATGTGGCACAGGCTCCTTATGCCCTTTTTGCCTCCCTGCACACCCTCTGCTATAGCTATGTAAGTGTGTGTGTGTATGGCGTGACAACTAGACCTTGAAACGGTAAAGAAGGATTTTGGCCACCTACATTCTTGGATGCAGAAGCAAAATTAGAATGCTATATTAGCAAATGAAGATAACTAGCTCTTTATTAAAACTTGGCAATCTGTTTTTTAATATACATAATGACAAGAAGAGTACAAATTCTTAGTGAGTGGTGCTTCAAATATAAATGTGATTAAAGTGATGCCTCTTTAGGGATGTAGACTGTATTTATATATTTTGGATGGAATACTTATATTTTTTGGCAGGACCATACATAGAATTTGCATGTTAATGTGCTCTTAGGGACCATCTCTTTTTTTTTTTTTTTTACATACCAGAGACTAGAGCATGAAGTTTTTCTTTTTAGTTCTTACCACAACATAACAGAATATAGTAGGTAGATGACTTTTGATGATGGCACCTAAGAGTGAAGCACTGTTGAGCTTCAAGTTTTCTTAAACTCACTAAACTCCAGACTGTGTGAAATTGCATGACATTTCTAGCATTTTACACTTGTACCCACTGGAGTGAAAACTTGGGAAAGGATAAGGAGCAAAAACACACAGAAGTGCATTAGTCAACTTAATCTATAAATGAGAAACATACGGTATATTTAAATTTTGCAGTGTTGTTGGTCCCTGTATATTAGAGGGGGTGGCGAAGTAATGTCTTTTATTGGACCAGCTTCTGTTGGTGAAAGAGACAAGCTTTCAGGTTTACACTGAAGAACAGCTCTGTGTAAGCTTGAAAGCTTGTCTCTTTTTCCAACACAAGTTGGTACAATAAAAGATATTACCTCACCCACCTTGTTTCTCTGATACATGTAATTCTCATTCAGTGAGACTGGCCAAGAACATGAAAATGCATACAACAAATTTTTTTTTTCACGGTTTACTTATCAAGGATCACTTTTCACATCAGCTTTGCCTTTTGAATTTCACAATTCTGTGCTTAGCATGTTTGTTCACTTTTCTGCAGTACAGAGAATACAGGAAATGGAAAGATCCAACAGGGAGATTTATTGTAACAGTCCCCAGTATCCTCCTCTTATTGTTAATCTCACTTCTATTGTAAATCCTTTTCTACATTTGCTTATACCTTTCTCAAACTAATTCTTTGTGTGCTGAAATCATTAATGCTTGGTCTCAGCCAAAAGAGCCTTTTTACTGTCTCACTTATTAATTTTTGATTGTGCCGTTTTTGTGTAACTACTCAAGCCTAGCAAATTTTGTCCCCATATGCTCCACACTGAAATTTTGTGGACAGATAACTTTTAAAATGGCTGAACTAGTGACCTCACACTTGGATTGCTTTGTAGATCCTGGTAAGATTTAAATATCAAGACAAGTTTGAAGAAACTTAGCAAAGTATTTTTAAAGTCATAAAACATAATTCAGCAATTCTATGCATGTGAATTAGAACTTTTCTCTACTGTAAAAAAGCCCAGGCTTTTGTGAGCAGCTGCTTATATCATTATAATATAGTTACGTTACACAGAAATGCTGACAAGTGATTGATCTTCTTTTCCTAGTTCCAGTTATCTAACATGAGTCAAGGTTACACACATCTGTCATGCAGCAGGCGTCAGTGGTCATTGTTGTAGCCATATCAATCCCTTCAATTATACCAGCTCACTGGGAGAATTGTCTGGATGACAATATGTTTAAAACATCAACAACACGGGTTCCTTAAAAAAAAAGAGGAAGGAAAGGAAGTTCTGGATGCATCCTAAGGGATAAATAGGGACAGAGTCTGCTAGCTAAAATGTGCATGCAGCTTCCAGTGACTCCAGCCAGATTATTGTCTAAGTCCCCAATTCAGCAAGGTACTAAACACATGTCTATCTTTAAGCACAGGAATATTCTCCTAATGGCAAGCACATAAGTCGTCTCCTTGGCTATGAGGGTTTGGTCAGAATGGGGCTGTGTGAGGTATGCTTGGAAGGGAGGGTTGGAACAAAAGGTGAAGGTACTCTTCCTAGCTCCACTAACAAAATAAACTCCACCCACATGAGATGCCAGAATGAGTTGCCACTCATGGTAGAGCATACAGTTGGTCAAAATATGATCATACTGCTCTCTGGACACCTTGAGCTTGGCTGTCTTTCAGTGGGGCTTGATTGAACATGGGCTCCTTGATTTGCAGTGGGAGAGGGAGATGGGAGATAAGTGATGGAGCTTATCCACATGTAGCATCAAAATGTAATGTCACTCTCAGTAAATTGTGCAGATCTGTGACCCTCCACAGGAGGAATGAATTCGTTAAAACAATGTTGATATTTAAAGTATCATCACTGTGCTTCTGAGTTAACAGCTGGCTGAGATGAATGCAATTGTTCTAGATCTCCGCAGACTCATTCAGACTTCCCAGCATTAATTATACTAAATTCGCAATTTTGGAGATTTTCTTCTCAACCATAACAGCCAGACACTTTCATTAACAAAAAAAGTAAGCTGAGATTCTGGAGAACAAAAAAGTGGCTTCAGAGAGGGGCAGGTATCTATATGAGCATATAATGACAGTTCCAAGCTTGGGGACCACTCACATGCTTGAAGTTAGGTAAAAACAACAAGGAGTCTGGTGGCACTTTAAAGATTGAAGAAGTGGGGTTTTTACCCATGAAAGTTTATGCTCAAATAAATCTGTTAGTCTTTAAGGTGCCACCAGACTCCTTGTTGTTTTTGTGGATACAGACTAACACAGCTACCCCCTGATACTTGTCACCAGGCAAGAAGTTAGGCGAGTACTAAGTAGGCTTATTAAAGCTTAAAACTGGAGTTTCATGCACTCTAACCTGTTTGATTACTACCTCCTGCCTTTCTATCTCATGCAAGCAGAGGAGAAAAGGCCTCTGAACAAGAAATTCCCATAATGACTGTTAGATAACAGGCCTATGGGGATAATTAATACTATTTTTTTAATGTTTTGTCCCTCTTCCCCTCCCTTCCTCTGGTACTTATCTTAGACAGAGCTCTTTGGGTGAAGGCCTGCATCTCATTATGTTTAGAAAACACCTAGCACACTGTAGACCTACTGCAAGCCAATTTACAGTATGTGTAAAGACTGTGAGAGCAACAGTAGAGAAAAACTAACCTCCTGAGCTGAGGAAAGTTATTGTTTTACTTCTCTACCGTAAAACTATCCCAGAGCATTTGTCTGCTCCTATCTTCTTAAAGGTTTCAACAAAAGTGATGTATAGGTTACTGCACAGGCTTCCTTGTTACCTAGTATCCTGGTACTGCAGATTATTCACCTGTGTCCTCTTTAGTTGGTCTCAGCTGGGCCTACCTCTAGTTAATCACACTGATCATTAGAAATTGGCTGTTCATTTTACAAATTCAGCTTCCTTCTGAATTTTCCTAAAAGTAAGGAAACTCCTTTCCCTCCTTAGGTAAACTAGCTTTACAGCACTTCAAATTAGCTGAACAGAGTTTTTCACTAATTGATATTAGGACATCTCCTGAGAAGCCTCTAAAATACAAATCTCTGAGCCTTCATGATACAGAAGAGTACCACTAGAGGTGATTCCTCCACTCACTCTTATGCAGATTGTTTCCCAGTTAGGGTTGCCAACCCTTCTGGGTTGTCTTGGAGTCTCTAGGAATTTAAGATTAATCTTCAATTAAAGATTATTCTATGTGATGCAACTTCTAGGAATTCATCCAGCTAAAACTGGCAGCCCTGTTTCCCTGCTGGACTTGGATTAAGTGTAGACAAAGATCCTGCAACTTTCTGAAGAGGAGAGAGACAGAAGAATGATAGGTAAGCTTCATACATGTTTATATGTGGAAAGATTTCCACAGTAGGAGACTGACCAGTTACAGGGAAACATTCTCCCAGATGAGAAAATGGAACTGGTATTCACCCCCATCAGGTACTCAACCCCAGATCCACAAAGATATTTAAACCTCTAACTTCCTACTGATTTCAAAGGGAAGTTAGGAATCTAAATACCTTTGTGGATCTGGACCTCTATTCTCAGGGGTGCATAAAGAGACACAAATGAGGAGATAAAACCTCCACTCTTTCCCCTACTCAAAGCCTTATTTTATTTTTTATTTTTTGAGGACCCATCAATCTCCCTCAGAAACACTCCTCTTCCAGTTCCCGCCACATGAAAGAGACTGCCTATGTCTCTGTATCAACTGGGACAGAGTAGGTTACCTACTTTGTGTTTCACATATCCTCAGAATAACATGGCTACAACAGTACTTTATCAACACTCCATCTCTTTTTCAAGTCTCCTATGAAAACATAAAAGGGATGATGTTCTAACCCATATTTACCCGAGTTTCTGTAGTGAATAGTGCTTGTAGGATTGGTTCCACTATTAATTCTATCTCAAATCTCCCTCTCCCCGTTATTATTTAACTCTGAACGGTACTTAATTCTGTATGGAATTTTGGGGGGAGGGAATTAAATTTTGTTTTGCATTTTATTATGTTTGATTTTTTGACATGCTATTTCTGTTTGGAGAATTGCTGTTGGCGCATCTGACTTCTTTTTGCTGCAGACATTTGGGAGTGATTGCTTCTAATAGATTACTGCGAAAAGAGGAAAATCATTAGGACTAGTTGTACTTTCCTGCATATCACAATTTATTGAGTAAAGCTGGAAGCAATGGATCTGGGATTAATTGTGAGTTTTCGTAGAGGTGTTCCCACAATGCAGTGGACTAATCTTGAACTAAAATTCCCCATTACATAAGGGGAAAAGTGGATAAAAATTGTTAACTTCCAAGAAATCTAAAACTGTCTGTAGAATCCTCCATGCTCACTAGACTTGCTATACACTTATGCTGACTATTACTGGCACAAATACAAAAACAAGTAGCATTTTCTCAGGAAATGGTGTAAGAACCTAGTTTGTTTCTATAGCGTGTGATTTTATTTTCTTGAAACCTCTAACATTTAAAAAAAACGTAGACACTATCCAAAGGCAAATGTCAGAGCTGTACTGTGTTATACTGAAATAGATCACAATATAAATAGAGGAGTAATGAAAATAAAACTCCAGCTGAAATATTTCTCCAGGAATAATTCATCTGGATTAAATGGTGACAAAAAGCCAAACAAGCCTTTTCAACACTAAAATCTTATTTTGAAATTATTAATACCTTTCTAGTGATGACATTGATGGTTGTAATAATAATTACCATTTCTTCCAATCCCCATGTGCCAGGAATCAAACACTTAGGAAGTTGATTTTTAATTCAGTAAATAACACAGGGCAAGATCATATTTCCCCTCCCCTTGCACCAAGGTCTTCCATACATGGATCTGGGAGTCAGGTGTGTCCTTATCCCCTTGGATCACTCTGCAGAATCCATACTGTGGTGTGTGTTGTGGCTGCCTAATGTCACTGTCAGTGGGCCATTGGGTGCCCTTTGATGCATAAGGGAGGAAGGGAGTGGAGTTGGGGCAAGCTTAGGGTGGGGCCAGTGGGAAATACATGGAAGATAGCTTTTTTCTTCTTAATACAGCCCTAGGTTGAACCAACTATTGTGTATATTTCCCCCCCCACACACACACACCTCTCTTGGAGCTTCCACATCCATCAGGGAATCCCTGGTAGCATGGAACAACATTGCCAGGGAGCAGGCAGGGAGGGGGATGGCAAGGCTTCCACAAGCAAGGTCCTGACCTTGCAAGGATCCCCGGAGTTGGAGATCTGCCAGGTTTGTGAATGCTTTTCTGTGGAGGGAATCAAGTTTTGTCTCTCCTGTAAGAAGGGGAAAATCCGCATGGAGATTTCCCAGTATAAGTTCCCTCCTGTGGATTTTGCAATATAACTTAATTATACAGCCAGGACACTGCCTGAATTGCCAATTCTAAAATCACTGAGCCAAATAATTCGTCCCTGGTGTAACTTCACTGACGCTAGTGGAATTTCACTGGAGATGAATTTGGCTCATTGTGTTCCAGAGGATTGCTGCTACCTTGAGATGAAATAGAAAAGGATAAAATCTTGTGGGACAAGACCAAAATGTAAATCAGAAGGAAGAAAGGACAAAGAAAACCTAGTGTTGGGCGCTACATTGAGTAAGAACTTCTGGCCGTAGCCTTTTTCTCTAGGACAGTAGTATTAGTGTATAAAAAGTGAACCATGACTTGTATTACTATAAACGGCTAAGAAATGAGTGATCTGACTCTTGTTTAATGTTCATAATTTTATAGCAAAAGTTTGATGATCCTCTTAAAGGACTAAATTCACTTCCCAAGGTTTGTCTTTTTTCATTCCTGCAAACAGAACAGCAGTTGGTTGCATTCTTTGCTGTTTGTCCTCACAGAAAGAGGTGCTAGGCTGCTTTTTTCTGCTCCGCTATTGTTTCTATCAAAAGGTACAGAAATAGGTTGCTCTTTGCCACCCAGGCAGACAGTTGCCACACTGGTCTGCCAATCAAACATAAAGGGCTGCCCTTGGAGCTGCAGAAATCCATCATAGTTTGGACGCTTGTGCAGTGTCAACTAATTTTAGTTACCGAGGCTGGGGATGATGTGAAGAGTGATTAGCTAAGGCACTTGTCCAAGACACAGCAAGGGTTATGGCTGTCCTTATGGCCAACAACTGCACAAATATGAGACAGGCTGAGTTTGTGAGAGCTGTTTCCACAAATTTATTTGAAGTGTGAGGCTACCTCCTATCTGTATTTATTATTCTAGCTGTTGGTGTAACGTTGATGAAAAACTCTGTTTACTTTAAACTGTTCCTGTTACAGGGGAAGAGTTGCTGCTTGCATTTTTTGCCTACACTGTGGATGTGAAGTGATCCCAAATTTAACATTACAAGAATATGGTTTTAAAAAAATAGCTTAAGGTGAGACATTCTATTTGTTCTGTAAACATTTTGCTTTTTAAGAGGTGTATGTGTACATAAATACACTCAGTACAGAACCTAAACCAGGTAAGATTTGGTCATTTGTCTCAAATGCTGGACTAGAGCAGTGAAAAGTTATGAACCTCAAGCAATACTTCCAGCTTTCTAAAGGTTGACAGCCTTCCTTTGCATGTGTGTATAATTTAGGAAAACAGCCCATACAACTTCAGACAGCACAATAAGAGCTTCTGTCTGGGAATCCCTTTGTGAAAGGTTATGGATAGGTCTAACATGTTTAAGTCCTTGCTTTCATTTCAGGCTATACTGGCAACAGATGAAGACCTACAAAGAGACCCATTTAGGCTTTATTGTTCCAGTTGTTTGGCATACTTCCACCTGATTGCTATAGGCTTGGCAGGCAGAAAAAGGAGTCTGAGATTTTACTGGTTTGATGTCACTAAGAAATAGCTCTGTATTTAATACCCAGCATTCTAGTAGCAAAAGACTCCACCCACAGTTTAGCAGACATCTGAGTAAGCACTTTTAGAATCTAGCAGATGGTGATGACTATTACGTAACCTATCGCTGCCAAGTTTAGTCCAGTTCCACATGAGACATTTTAAGTAAATTTGCAGATAAGCTCATCAAATTTGCATACAGCCATAAACTTCACTTTAAGGGCAATACAGACTGCCCTGAGCTGTGGAAGTGGTAAAATATGGAGCTGCATAAAACTTGGCACATAAGTGGATGTTGAAGAGTGTCTGGGGTAGGTGCTAAATTAGGGTTGACTGGGGGGAGGAAACTGGAGTAACTGTTTGTGAAGCTGTCTGGGTAGGGATTATCAGAGGGGTAGAGGACAGCTGAGTAGTAGTTAAAGGAACCTGGATTTGTAGGAGTGAGTGGGGATGGCTGGATGTAACTGGAGAGAGAAGCTAAGGGAAGCTGAGTTTTGGGATGGTGGAGTCAGAGGCAAAATATATTGGGGGGGCAAGTTCTATGGCTGGGAGAAACTAGAGGTAGAGGGGATGGGAGGAGGAAGCTAGGGAGTTTTGCAGGAGGCATAAAGGGTGACAGCTGGGTGGGAGTGGTTAGAGGCTATTGAGAGGCTGAGGGTAGCTAGGTTTGAGAGGGTTCCAGGCAGGTAGCTACTGGGAGAAGTTGGGGCTTGAGGGGGAGGGGAAGATAAGAGAGTTGGCTGAGGTGATGGAAGGTAGATAGGACTTTGGGGGCTGGTGGAGGTGGTGGCTACGGGCCAGTTCTAGGCCCCTTCAGCTTCTGTCATCACTGCTCGGTTGTTCTTCCCCCACTCAGAAATGCTGGGGTGCGGTGGGGGAAAGGATGGCAGGGATATAGATAGAGACTTCTTGGTGGCCTGCTCCTCCGGCACCACAGTGGCTTCTGGTTGCTGTGTGTTGCAACTGCAGGCCATTCACTGAAGGGCCTGTGTGTGTGTGTGTGTGAGAGAGAGAGACGTGTGAGACTCAATAAATCCGCATAATCTGTTCTCGGCTGCACACCAAATTTACTTTGAGTAGTGTGTGTGTTCCAAATTCATCCCTGTTACACAGCTGACCTCATGGGCTCTAGTCCTGCAAGGTGGGAGGGTCCCAAAGCTTGGGTACAGCCTGAGCCCAAACATCTGCACCGCAGTTAAACAGCCCCACAAGCTGGAGTCAGCTGACATGGGCCAACTGCGGGTGTCTAATTGCTGTGTAGACATGCCCCTCAAGTGCATGTTCAGTACTGCCACCTAGAGTATGAGGTCAGGGTTCAAGCATTAGCTTGCTTCCCCCCCCCCCAACCCCCCCAAGACATCAGAGCTGGGAATGCTGAAGAGGTAAAATGGATTATGTTGCTGTAATCGAGCATAAATCCTCTTTGGCCTGTGCGGTCTCCTGCTCCTGTTAAGGGTACATAGCACCTTTAAAAGCAGGTATGCTCTGAAATGCATTTCCCCATTAGCAATGGGAGTCCCCAGGAGAAGCAGATGACCAAGAAGAGGCCTATGACTGCCTTTGGGTACTATATAAAGCAGTTCTCTAGGCTCAGTGGGGGCGGGGAGGGGGAAATAGGGATTTGGAAGGTTTAATGCATGGCTCTCCTCAGCAGTCTGCAGAATACAATCTGTGTAGGACTGATGGTCTTCCATCCCAGCTCTCTACATGGAACAAGATTGTGAGTCTCTGTGGATGGGCCGGAAGCCTGGCTGTATGGGGGAAGGGTTGAATATGTTTTGTTTAAAAGGGAAAACTTCCTAATTTCGAATATTATTTGTGCAGCATGTGAGTGCCCCTGGGCGCAGAAGGAGGGGAATGGAGACAGCAATGGCAGAGCCCCTGATGGAGAGGTAGGGTGACCCTTGTTACTGTTTAATGGCAGATCCTCTAAATATAAGGAATGACACTGATGAGTTCAAAAGGGATTTTTGACCAATTTTGCTTGGCTATAGGTATGACTTCTTCTGTGGGAGGCCCTGGAGGTGTGAGCTGGTGGAAAAAGTTAAAGGAAGATGGCTGGAGGTGATTCCTTAGGCTCCAAATAGGGGTTGTAGCAGATGTTGTGGGGGAGAGGGGGATTTGTTTTAAAATTCTGCTTAGTTCTTGGATACAATGGTGATGGATATGGTATAAGAATCTGAATAAAAAATGAATTCAACTAAAATATAGGAAGGAAGCTTGTCTAATGACAAAATTGTATAGATTAGATTTTGTATGTATCTACCCACTATCTTAATGCAGGTACAAATGAGTGATTCCTTTAAGTAAATCCTATTCCTATTATAAGTCACTATACTCACAAATATGGGATAGTTCAGTTTCCAGCTAAGAAACACTTCATTCAGCAGTTAAGTGAATTGTCTGGCAGTTGTATCTGTGGTTTACAAGGAACATGCAGATCTGCATTACCAGTGTCAAAGACCACCAATATGAAAAAACAGCAAATGGGATTTTTATCTTTCAGCACGCTACAGAATGGATGCATAGGAGACACTTCTCAGTCTGTATGTAATCCAAGTAATGTAAGCCATTATCTCCAAAACAGAAGACTAAACTTAAAACTGCGCTACGTGAATCCATATCTTAAATATGTTTGACAATTGGTTCCCTTTATCTTACAAGCTCTGTGACCGCTGGAAGGTGTTCATCGCCAGCATGAAATGGTTACTGCTGTGCAACAAGGCAATTACCTCAGAGGAGTTTGCTGACAGGCCAAGGAGTGAACACTTTAAAAATGGACTTGGATTTTTGGTTTTTGTGTTTAAATCCACTTCAAAAATATCCCAAGATGAGGAAAAATGTGCACAGAATAGAAGTCCAGGCAGTGAATGAATGCCTGGCCTGACTTGGGACCTAGATAGGGAAACCATAAAAATGTAAAGTAAAACATGAGGCTCTAACGTTGATTGTATAACTTCCATATTCTGTGTGGGGTTTTCTAAAATTGCAGCGGAATCTGTGAAAGAGACTGAAAGACAACAGAACCATTTGTATTTTAGCATAAGGGCAAAGATCAGAATCCCTGTAGGTAACAACTTCTAAGCATGTAGTACAGAAAGTACAAAGCTTCTTAATTTTCTGTGGTCAGGAAATTGCAGTTAATATAAACTTGGCCTGGGATCATTCTGCCCCATCTCAGAATACCTGCGTGTTTCAGAAGTGATGAGCATCTGCCATTTCTACTGAAGTGAATGGGAGCTCAGCATTTATGACAGTAACTATTCATTCCTTCTTCCACTTAGGCCCTGATTCTGCAAGTACTTAGCTATGGGTTTAACTTTGTGCACACACATAATTCCTTTGAAGTCAGTGGAACTACTGATGAGGAAAATAAGTGTATAAATGTTTGCAGGACTGGGACCTTTATATGCAAACTTATTTCAATGCATACTGGCACTTTAAACGTCAATCCTATAAATAGCCATATCAAAATCTTTCATGCGATGAATGAGCACTTCCAGCCATTCTTGATGGGTCAACTGACAATAAACATGATAAATTTGCTAGCAAAGTGGGACAAGTTTATCCCTAATGTAGCACCAATAACATCAGTGGATTTATACTGGGAATGAATTTGGTTCATTTATATTTTCTCAAATACTTTTTGAACATTCGCTGCTGGAGCAGGAAATTAATGTGCCCTATTATCTCCATGTTATGTATTTATCACCTAGGTTAAAGGTGACATCATAAACATTCAAAAGTCCTTGTACACAGAAAAACAATGAGTGGGAGAAGACTGCTGACCTTCCATTCACATCAAGTACACTCAACCATAGCCTCAAAGGTTGGTGTTAGTAACTCAAATGATTGCAGGAGTCAAATGTTTCCCTATATGATGAATACCTGCAATGAGGGGTGCATTTGGGTCTGATTTAGAGATAAAGGTTTGACAATCCAAATGCCCATTTTAAATATCTAGATCTGAGGCTAGATGCCAGTGTAAATATTGGTCCTAATTATCCCCTCTTGCAGGAAAATCCAGGTGAAGGTGCAAATGGAAAAGTGACATGTTTTGCTCCTGTATTGCTCCATAGTTAGAAGGTAAGCAGAACTTGCCTGCCCCCTCTTAGAGGGACAGATCAGTCGGGGCCCAGGGCCACTTGCTCTTTCACAATGGGCAGCATTGCTCCAGTACAGGGACCTGTATTATCTTTCCATGGGGAACTCTGCAGGCTTGGGGTGGTGTCAGGATTGTCTGTATGTCCCCACCTCTGCCCCCTCCATCCCACACACATTCAACACACCATTATCCCTCAAAAAATTACCCCAAAGTTAACAAGTCTGGGAATAGTTAATAGGAAAGTGGCTGGCTTTCATGCCATACTGGATCCATCCATTGCAATAGTGTGTGAAAACTCAAACTCAGGCCAGTGTTTGTCGTAAAGCCAGGATACTGGGAGGAAAAAAGCATTTTCCATGGTGTCTCATTTGTGTCTGTCTAGTTACTTGTATCACTATGTCCGTGTTTCTTACAGTACTTAACAAGCTACTACTTGGAACATTAAAAAAGCACAGAAGTAAACTGCAGTGCTTTCGACACCATCGATCCCCAGGGTTCAGAGCCATTGTGCTGCATTGGTCTCATCTCATCAGCTCCAACCAGAACAGCCAGACACCTGAATGTATTTCAGAAACAAGATAAGCATGACTGCAGTAGTTTTATATGAATTAGTCAGCAGTGCTGCCCCCTTAAAATCTTAGTAGTTCTAAGCATAAGACCATTAAAAAATGCCAGAAATTTCATAAGGACTATGACATAATAGTGAAAAAATGTTTGGCTTTTTAAAAACCAGCATGGTACATTATCTCCATTATTGTGAATCCACGATAAAAACTGGAAATATGGGAGGAACATAAGCCTAATAAAAATTATCAATACGTGGAGGAGAGGAGGCTATTTAGAAATGTACTTATATTGGCATCTCCTTAGCTCTTATTACTTGGAACTTCTTTTTTTTCCATTAAATAAGAACGGCCATACTGGGTCAGACCAATGGTTCATCTAGCCCAGTACCCTGTCTCCTGACAGTGGCCAATACGAGGTGCTTCGGAGGGAGTGAACAGAACAGAGCAATTTATCTAATGATCCATCTCCTGTCGTCCAGCTTCTAGCAGGTGGAGGTTTAGGGATACCCAGAGCATGGGGGTTCATCCCTGACCATCTTGGCTAATAGCCACTGATGGACCTATCCTCCATGGAGTTATCTAATTCTTTTTTGAACTCTGTTATAGTTTTGGTCTTCACAACATCCCCTGGCAACAAGTTCCACCAGCTGACATTGCATCACGTTCACAGTTCCACATGTTGACTGTACAACATGTTGACCACTACAGTGGTACCTTCCTTTCTATTTACGTTCTGTTCTGGTTTTGACTTTAGACTGTGCCCATCAGTGTATTATGCAAACAACTGAAGCTGTTCTTCTGTTACCTGTGCCTACTGAAGAGTCTACTTTGGATGCAGGAGAAGTAAGGCAGGCAGACAATAAAGGAAAAACAATGGGAATAGCCACAGCTGAAAGTGGGTGGAGTACTGTTCTCTTACTTGGGATCCCCAGAGTTTATAGAACAGTTTGGAGTTTGACTTTCCAACTGTAGGCCACTTGGCATTTGTAGGTGACATGAAGTAATAAATCATAAGGCAAATATTTATTGGAAAAAAATCCTTGTGATTTCTTAAAGTCACAGATACTAAATTTCTAATGAAACTAAATCTTACTAAAGAAAAAACAGCTTTCCATTCCTTCCCCATGGCTATTTGAAATCCTTTTAGGGAGTATATTATAAACCTAATATACATTTCTAATAATATAAAAAGTTACTCTGCTAGAGTTAACACGTTTGTTCATTATTCCAGCTGCATTAAGCAGTGCTGGTGTATCTCCAGAAATAAAGAAGGTTTTTTTGGGATGCTTTTTTACCCTCTGGTTAAAACACAGGATTGAGGTCTGGATTCTATTCCCTGGGTTCTGTTGTCCTTATTTTAAGCTCTTTGTTGGAGGGATTTCCCCCTGTATGTTTTTCCAGTG
The DNA here is from genome assembly GCF_965152235.1 of Eretmochelys imbricata. Taxonomy (NCBI): domain Eukaryota; kingdom Metazoa; phylum Chordata; order Testudines; family Cheloniidae; genus Eretmochelys; species Eretmochelys imbricata. Next base: position 66,040,953 of record NC_135574.1, on the reverse strand, counting down.
CCTAGCACATGGAGGCCATGGCCTTTAGCTGCCATCACAATACAAATACTATGCCTGCTCTGCTGAAGTCTTCCTGTATAACAATGGGACAGTACACTTGCTCCTCTGTGCCTCAGTTTCCCTTAGTTTGCATATCAAGGAGTAAGCCTACCTGCCAGGGTTGTTGTGAGCCATAATTCATTGATATGTGTAAAGTGCTATGTGAGCCATGACTACAAAATAATAATTTCTGAAAGAAGTGGTGTATGCTATATGTAATTACAAGCTATGTAGTTCTGGTCCATGCTGGGGAATACAGGAGACATTTTCTGACAAAAGAAACATATTCATGCACTTACTTCTTTTTGCTGTGCTCTCCAATATAAAGCTTTCAGAGTGCAATGAGAGAGTGACATGAACACCTCCAAACATCAAACTCGCCCTTCTATCATCACTGCAGTTCTTCTGAGGTGCTGAGTAATAGCTAGCATTTTAGGAAGGGTAATTAATGCTGGGACCTAGTCTGTGTTTCAATCACCTGCCTATCAATCAAATTCTGAGAGGTCAGAGTTCAATTAATTGATGACACCCTTGAGGCAACCTAAGCAGTTAACAAGTCAGTGAGACTTGGTGGAAAAACAAGCAGTAAGTTTTAAAAAAAACAACCAAAACCCTCCCATAAACTTTTGTTGCAATGTTACATCCCTCTTGTTTGTCTGTTCAGATTTACCCAGTGTTCAAAACTGTTGCATGTAGTTTGTATGCAAAGAGCATGCACTGTAGACACTGAAAAATCAGACCTATTTCAAAGTCAAACATCCTGCCTGCCATCTGTAGAGCCATCATCTCAAATATGCCAAAGAGAGGCAATCAGATTCTCTCAGTCTAAACTTACAGTTTTAGCTTTTTAAAAGTTCAGTGAAAAATCTATAGACGTGCTAGCAAAGTTTGCATTGTGTTCAGCTGTTTAAATCCCCATAAGTTTCTTATGTTTGGTGAATTCTCATTTAGTAGTTTAAATCACTAAGTTTCGGTACACTTCCAAAAAACACTGAAATATGTGACTGTATTTTGGCAGAAGTCTTCACATCATTAATCTGTAATGAATCAGGCAAACTTGTTTTTCATTGAAACCAAATCTAAAACATTTAAATCAACTTGGTTTAATCAAGATAGTTTATTGTGCCTTCACTAAAGTGAAATAAGTGAAGATATAACCCAGAGATATGTGAAACTCAGCATGTCCACAGTGCAGATATTTGTGTGAATATTTTATTTGGCTTAAGTATGTGTAGGTTTGCACCATGTCAAAATAATGCAAACCCACTAGTTTTTCAAGGGTTTGACATCAGATGGCTTGTTCATGTCTGAAAACCTTTCAGGCAAAATCTTTTGACAGGCCTGCTCTGTCCTTTCAGCCTGGGCTGTATGTGTGACAAAATATCAAACTGGCAGGTTTTGTTTGGTTTTGGTTTTCATCTCTTTTCCCCCCTGCTTATACTGAACATTATTCTAATGAAATACACTGGCCTTGTACCTTATCTAAGACCAATCTTTTTGCCACTGATTTGTTTCTGGCTTTTTTGAGTGTAGTTTGTCTTTCCTTTCTGGTCAGATAGGCTGATGAGAAAGGGGAAAACAGACTAGCACCTCTTTACTAACTTCCAATTGGTATAAATCTGCTCCTGAAGGGAAACAGGATGCAGAAAGCCTGCACAGGTTAGTACGCATCCTGGAGATGCTCTCTGTAGAGACTCCATTTGTAACACTGCAAATCACTGTGCAAATTCGGGGTGGAGGGGGAGCGATGATCTGGGAGGGACTAGCTGGTGGATGTACTGGCAACACTTCAATTCCCATGGAACAACCCTGAGCACAGCTTGTTTGCTTGGGCTGTGTGCAGGAACCAGATTGTGGTCTGAAACCCACAGTCAAAACAGATACTACAACCTTAATGCTGTAGTTATGTGAATCCAATTTTAAAAATATAACATTACTACTTTGCTTTTACCTTGGTGAATGAGTTGGTCTTCAATCTTACGCGTTAAGGTCCTGATCCTGCACCATTAAAGTCAATGGGAGCTTTGCCATTAGCTTCAATGGGCACAGCAGGATCAAGACCTACAAAATCTTGCACCCAGGAACAGTGCTGCCCACCATTTCTTCAATACACTGAATTGCAAGTCTTGAGCATTGTTCCCATTATGACTTACGGCAATAGGATATGCACAAGCTGTTGTGAGTGGATGAGATACTGGGGGTGAAGGTGGTCCTTTAGGTAACCAAAAATTTATCATATGTAGAGGTCTGCCTCCAGAATGAAACTAGTTTGACTGTAGCAATATTCTTATCTAGGGAAGTGGCATTTATACATTTGGGGGTTACAGAGTTAGGAGTCTGAAGTAAAATCTTAGTAAGTGTATTGAAGAAATAAAGCCGAAGCTTATGAAAAAGTAGATTCAAGTACATTTCATAAACCACAGTACTTGGAAATATTCTAATCTGAACTACTTAATTTCATATTTTGGAATGCGGTGCAACTTTAAATACAAAACAAAAAGTGAATCTGGTGGCCTACGAAAATCACTGTATTAAAACTGAACAAGGAAAATGAATTGTCAAGATATGAATTACAGAAAAAGGGAAGATGAAAATAGTTCTGACCAAACACCAGGCCCTACCACCTTTAAAAAGGCATGGAGTTCCATAGATGGCTTCGGATGCTCAAAGTAATCTAAGAAAGTTAGGTGCCCAAATCCTGATGGAACTCCAAAGGAGTTTAGTATCTTACTCCCTTGGGGTCTTCTGAAAATACCGGCTAAGGCTGTGTAAGCTAAGGAGGCTTGTTTTTGATAGAATCCTCTTTGTTCTTCACCTAGGAATCAGTCAGTCAGATGCATTACCTCATGCCTTGACAAATTATTAAGGTTATAGCAGTGAAGATAAGACTCCAAGGGTGTTATTTCCTAATGGCCAGAAACTTTTTATTTTATTTAGCACAAGGAGCAAGATCTTGCCATGTTGAGGGAGACAGAAGACAGAGATGGAAGATAGGCTGGCCAAAGTAGCAGGTCACCACCATGTATGTATGTTGTGTATCGTGACTGTTAGAACTACTTGGAAGACTGCAAGTTGTGGACTTCATGAGAGCTGTCACAGGCCATAAATTTGAGATGATATGGGTCTGGTGCTTATGTCTACATAAAAATATCTGTGTATGCCATTGGGTGGAAGCAGTGAAGTGATTCAAAGGCATCATGAAAACTTTAAGGAGACAATAATGCTCTTTTTCCAGATATCCTTGGCAAACATCCGGTAACAGTGGATATGCTACATGACTTGGAAATGATAAAGGTAATACATTTTCCCCTCCCTCCAATCAATATATGGCAAAAATAACACTTGTGTCCTCAAGTAAATGAGAAAAATATATGGGCTGTGTTACATGAGACCTGTAATATAGGGAGAATTTTCCCTGGCTTTGTTGGGGCCACACCTAATGAGGCAGAAGACCTCTCAAGCTTGCTAATGTGCCAGATGTGAAAGTTTGCTTCTGATTCAGATCAAAATATTTGGACAGAATCCAGATCTAAAGCTGGAAAATAGCAGGGATTGCTTTCTCTGACTATTTTCAGTGTTTTCAGTATACTACTTTTACCTGTTTGGAGCCTTATGTGACTTATATACTGATGTCTCTCAAAGTGGCAAATAGGATTGTTTCATTGTTTTGCTTCCTAACTGTATTTTTTCTTAATTATGAGCTCATCTGCTCTTACTACTGGCTTAATTTGCTTCACACCAGTTGAAACTAGCAAATAGATCCATTCTTGGCACTTAACTGTCCAGAGACTAACTTGATGTGGCTGCCTGAAATGGCAGGGGACTGAGCTCAATGAGGGGGTCTTTTCCAATCCTACGTTTTATGTCATAAATCTGCATCAGGGCTTCATCTAGTCATCTGTAGGGGTCAGGCAGGAACCCACACACACATTGACTGTATTCTTTTTTTTTGGATTCCTTCCTCTGAAGCATCAGAGATGGCCACAGCTGGAGATATCGCTGGCCACCCCTCTGGGTGTCCTCTGAGGTGGTACCAAGATTCTTCTCTCAGATTCTTGGCTGGTGACTCTTGCTCACATGCTCAGTGTTAAACTGACTGCCATATTTGAGGTCCGGAAGGAATTTTCGCCCAGGTCAGACCGGCAGGGACCTTTTGGAACTTTTTACCTTCCTCTGCAGTGAGGGGCATGTGTTGCTTGTTATGTTCATCTGGGCATAGCTCATCAGATCAATTCCCTGCCTTTGCAGATGCCTCAAGCATTAGTGCACCTTACTCTGCTATTCTCTGTCTGTGACATGCAATAGTTTAGTCTCTGGAGGACAATAAGATTTTGTTTTAATCCAGATCAATGGGCTTGATACAGGGTAACTAGGTGGGACTTAGTGGCCTGCAATGTTCAGGAGGTCAGACTATATAATCAGAATATCCCTTTTGGCCGTAATCTCTATGAATAAATTACCTCTGAAATTTATATACAGGTCATTACCATGCTCACATCAAATAAGTTATGCTAGTACTGAGGTATATAAGAGTGAATTGGCTTTACTTTATATCCCAACGTGGTGGTGACAGTTCTTCAGATCTTCTCACTTGTCCGGCACTATCTGAGTAGATTCTAAGCTATCACACAAGCTTAGGCCTGGTCTACACTACGAGGTTAGGTTGAATTTAGCCACGTTAGGTCAATTTTTTATATGGAATGTGTCTACACAACCACCCCGTTCCACTGACCTAAAGGGCTCTTAAAATCGACTGCTGTACTCCTCCCTGACAAGAGGAGTAGTGCTAAAATCTACCTTCCTGGGTCGAATTTGGGGTACTGTAGACACAGCGCTGTGCAATTCGATGGTATTGGCCTCCCAAAGCTATCCCAGAGTGCTCCAATGTGACCTCTCTGGACAGCACTTTCAACTCTGATGCACTAGCCAGGTACACAGGAAAAGCACAGGGAACTTTTTGAATTTCATTTCCTGTTTGGTCAGCGTGACGAGCTCAGCAGAACAGGTGACCATGCAGTCTCAGAATCGCAAACGAGCTCCAGCATGGAGTGAAAGGGAGACACTGGATCTGACTGCTGTATGGGGAGAAGAATCTGGGCAGGCAGAACTCCAATCCAGCAGAAGAAATGCTGATATATATGCCAAAATCGCACAGGGCATGGTAGACAGAGGCTACACCAGGGATGCACAGCAGTGCCGCATGAAAATTAAGGAGCTCAGGCAAGCCTTCCGAAAGACAAAGGAGGCAAATGGTTGCTCCAGGTCAGAGACCCAGACATGTTGCTTCTATGATCAGCTGCATGCCATTCTAGGGAGGGACCCTACCGCTACCCCACCACTGTCTATGGACACCTGCAAGGTGGCAGCCTAACAGAATGCGGAGGAGGATTTTGTGGATGAGGAGGAGGAGAATGCACAGCAGGCAAGCAGGGAATCTGTTCTCCCCAGCAGCCAGGACCTTTTCATTACCCTGGAGCCAACACCCTTTCAGGGTGTATTGTTCCTGGACCCTCAAGCTAGAGAAGGCACCTCTGGTGAGTGCACATTTGTAACTACACTACAGGGGTTAAAAGCAATTGTCTATTTGATTTGCCCTGAAGAATCGGTATACATTCGCAGCCAGTACAGCTACTGGAAAAGTCTGTTAACATGTCTGGGGATGGAGCAGGAATCCTCCAGGGGCATCTCCGTGAAGCTCTCCTGGAGGTACTCTGAAAGCCTTTGCAGAAGGTTTCTGGGGAGGGCTCCCTTATTTCATCTTCCACAGTAGGACACTTTACCACGCCAAGCCAGTAGCAAGTAGCCTGGAATTAGTAGAGCACAAAGCATGGCAGCAAATGGTCCTGGGTTTTGGTCGCATTCATGCAACATTCAGTCTTTATCTTTCTGTGACAGCCTTAGTAGAGTGATATCATTCATGGTCACCTCTGTTTGGTGTTCCCCAGCACATTAGACCCCCGTCGTGCTGGGCTGTTTGCACTTGGCTAAAAGGAATCATCCTGGAGAATAGCCATGCTGGGGAGGGGTGTGCTGCACAACCACCTCAAAACCGCAGCCCTCCTTTTAAACGGCAAACCCAACCAGCATTGGTTGCTATGGGAAGGGAGGGTGCTGCAGTTTGAAACCATTCCCACATGTTATGAACATGGAAGAAACCAACCCCACGTACCCTTTGGCTTACCATGGCTGTCTGGAAACCGAATTCTGTTGCCCAGCCACTTGTGATGTGTTACCATACCGGCAGGCGCTCAATATAAAAGGCAAAATGCGACCTTGTACCTAAAACACATGTGCTGTCTGCAGTGAATTGCTTGATTCACTGTGAAAGAGTCTCCCTTTTGTTCTCAGAAATGTATCTTCTTAAATTCAGCTCTCCCCTTTTTCTCCCCTGCAGCTGCAAATGTTTCTATGCTCCCCATATCAACTCAGTCCCTGAGGTTATCGCAGATTAGAAGGAGAAAGAAATGCACTTGCGATGACATGTTTTCCGAGCTCATGCACTGATAGGGCACATGAATGCATGGAGGCATTTGGTGGCAGAGGCCAGGAAAGCATACAATGAGTGTGATCTGAACACGCAGGAGGAGATGTTGAGGCTAATGGGGGAGCAAATGGACATGATGAGGCATCTGGTGGAGCTGCAGGAAAGGTAACTGGAGTACAGACCCCCACTGCATCCATTGTGTAACTTCCTTCCCTCCTCACCAAGTTCCATATCCTCCTCACCCAGACGCCCAAGAACACGCAGGGATGGGGGGGCGGGGGGAGGCACCCAGCCACTCAACTCCAGGGAATGGCCCAAGCAACAGAAGTCAGCATGGATTCAGCAAGAGCAAGTCATGCCTGCCTAATCTAATTGCCTTCTATGACGAGATAACTGGCTCTGTGGATGAAGGGAAAGCAGTGGATGTGTTGTTCCTTGACTTTAGCAAAGCTTTTGACACGTTCTCCCACAGTATTCTTTCCAGTAAGTTAAAGAAATATGGGCTGGATGAATGGACTATAAGGTGGATAGAAAGCTGGCTAGATTGTCGGGCTCAATGCGTAGTGATCAACGGCTCAGTGTCTAGTTGGCAGCCGGTATCAAGTGGAGTGCCCCAGGGGTCGGTCCTGGGGCCGGTTTTGTTCAATATCTTCATAAATGATCTGGAGGATGGTGTGGATTGCACCCTCAGCAAGTTTGCAGATGACACTAAACTGGGAGGAGTGGTAGATACGCTGGAGGGTAGGGATAGGATACAGAGGGACCTAGACAAATTGGAGGATTGGGCCAAAAGAAATCTGATAAGGTTCAACAAGGACAAGTGCAGAGTCCTGCACTTAGGACGGAAGAATCCAATGCACCGCTACAGACTAGGGACCGAATGGCTCAGCAGCTGTTCTGCAGAAAAGGGCCTAGGGGTTACAGTGGACGAGAAGCTGGATATGAGTCAACAGTGTGCCCTTGTTGCCAAAAAGGCCAATGGCATTTTGGGATGTATAAGTAGGGGCATTGCCAGCAGATTGAGGGACATGATCGTTCCCCTCTATTCGACATTGGTGAGGCCTCATCTGGAGTACTGTGTGCAGTTTTGGGCCCCACACTACAAGAAGGATGTGGAAAAATTGGAAAGAGTCCAGCAGAGGGCAACAAAAATGATTAGGGGAGTGGAACACATGACTTATGAGGAGAGGCTGAGGGAACTGGGGATGTTTAGTCTTCAGAAGAGAAGAATGAGGAGGGATTTGATAGCTGCTTTCAACTACCTGAAAGGGGGTTCCAAAGAGGATGGCTCTAGACTGTTCTCAATGGTAGCAGATGACAGAACAAGGAGTAATGGTCTCAAGTTGCAGTGGGGGAGGTTTAGGTCGGATATTAGGGAAAACTTTTTCACTAGGAGGGTGGTGAAACACTGGAATGTGTTACCTAGGGAGGTGGTGGAATCTCCTTCCTTTGTGGTTTTTAAGGTCCGGCTTGACAAAGCCCTGGCTGGAATGATTTATTCGGGGATCGGCCCTGCTTTGAGCAGAGGGTTGGACTAGATGACCTCCTGAGGTCCCTTCCAACCCTGATATTCTATGATGCTAAGGCTGTCATTGAAACAGCTTTGATCTGTAAGCAATATGGCCTTGTCCTTCCCTCCTCCTCCACCCTACCCCGGCCACCTTTTACTAGTCAGCATTGTTGGTGATCTCAAGTTTTTTTTAATAAATAATGAATGAATGGATTCAGAACACTAGGGACTTTATTTCCTGTGCCAGCTGTGGTTGAGGTGGGGGACGGGGACTGGCTTACAGGGAAGTACATTCATCAAAGGGGGCAGCTTTGCATCAAGGACAAACACACACAACTGTCACACTGTAGCCTGGTCAGTTAAGAAACTGTTTTTCAAAGCCTCTCTGATGTGTAGCGCACCTCGGTGTGCTCTTCTAATTGCCTTGGTGTTTGGCTGTTCAAAATTGGCCACCAGGCAATTTTCCTCAACCTCCCCCTCTGCCCCCATAAATGTCTCCCGCTTACTCACAGATATTATGGAGCACACAGCAAGCAGCAGTAACAATGGGAATATTGCTTTCGCTGAGGTCTAACCTACTCAGCAAACAGCGCCAGCACCGTTTAAAACGTCCAAAGGCACATTCTACCACCATTCTACACTTGCTCAGCCTACAGTTGAACTTCTCCTTACTGCTGTCCAGGCTGCCTGTGTACGGCTTCATGAGCCATGGCAGCAAGGGGTAGGCTGTGTCCCCAAGGATAACTATTGGCATTTCAACATCCCCAACAGTAATTTTCTGGTCTGGGAAGAAAGTCCCTTCTTGCAGCTTTTCAAACAGCCCAGAGTTCTGAAAGATGCGAGCGTCATGCACCTTTTCCGACCATCCCACACTGATGTCGGTGAAACGGCCCTTGTGATCCACCAGTGCTTGCAACACCATTGAGAAGTACCCCTTGTGGTTTATGTGCTGTTTGGCAAGGTGTTCCGGTGCCAAGATAGGGATATGTGTTCCATCTATCCCTCCACCACAATTAGGGAACCCCACTGCAGCAAAGCCATCCACTATGGCCTGCACATTTCCAAGAGTTACTACCTTTGTTAGCAGAATGTTATTGATTGCCCAGGCTACTTGGATCACAGCAGCCCTTACGGTAGGCTTGCCCACTCCGAATTGATTCCCAACTGCCTGATAGCAGTCAGGAATTGCAAGCTTCCACAGGGCTATCGCCACTCGCTTCTCACCCGTCAGGGCAGGTCTCAGCTTGGTATTCTTGCCCTTCAGGATGGTGGGAAAGCTACTCACAAGGTTCTATGAAAGTGGCCTTATGCATGCTAAAGTTTCACAGCCATTGGGAATCCTCCCATACCCACAACCCTATGTGGTCCCACCAGTCTGTGCTTGTTGGCCGGGCCCAGAATCGGCATTCCACTGTATCAACGAGCCCCAGTGCTGCCATGATATCCCAGTTGCCACATCCCGTGCTTTCTGCAACGTCTGTGCCCATGTCCTCCTCGCAATCTTCCTCATGCTGGTAGCTCCTTGCTAGACTCTGCACATACTGCAGGATAACGTGCGAGGTGTTTACAATGTTCACAAAAGCAGTGTGCAGCTGAGCGGGCTCCATGTTTGCCGTGCTATGGCGTCTGCACAGATAACTCAGGAAAAAAGGCATGAAACGATTGTTTGCCATTGCTTTCAAGGAGGGAGGAAGGGAGGGGAGACTGATGACATGTACCCAAAATCACCTGTAACAATGTTTTTGCCTCATCAGGCATTGGAAGCTTAACCCAGAATTCCAAAGGGCAGCGGGGACTGTGGGCTAGCTTCCCACAGTGCACGATGCTAGCCACAGTATTGAGGATGCATTCCGCTGACCTAATGCACTTAGTGGGGACACGCATGATCGACTGTATAAAATAATTTACTAAAGATTGACTTCTATAAAATTGGCCTAATTTCATAGTGTAGACATGCCCTTAGAGATCTCTTGCTGTTGCTAGTCTTCTCTGTTAGAAGTTGCATTATTCTGGCAGACGTTCACTAGACAATTCTTAGTGCTGTTTAATTTAAACTGGATGATCTTTCAGTTTCTCGTTCATGCATGTGTCCCAGGATCCTTATTAGATATAGACCAGTAGTAAAAAACATCAGCTTTCTGAACATTGTTACTGACAGAGTAGCCCCATTTAATTTAAGAAATCCTATCCAAGTTAGGTCTGACAGGTGTTTACTAGATGAAGCTGAAAAATGACTGCCTGGGTTACCTCTCTGTATTAACTTAGATGGAATATATGGGCCCAAAGAGTCAAAGGTGTTAACATAATCCAGTTACTGTCCAACATTAAATAGTTTTAAACAAGGCTTGGTATACAGAGACCTCAGCCTGCTTAGTACCTTAGTAAACACACCATTAAAAATCATTTTAATCTTTTAATAAAGATCCAGAAAAGAAGGAAAACAGTAAAAAGCATTTGAAAGGTAAAATATTAAGTAAAGGCTTTCATTTGAAAGGGAACAAGGATGTTGTTACTTCGGCCATAGAGAGCTTTAAGAAGGAAAGCCCCACTTGTTTGGCAGTCTCTTAGATGGTAATAATGGTCCTTTTGAGGAAAGGGAGAAAGGAAGTTAGTTGAGATGGACTGAGTTATTGTTGCTGTTGTTGAAGTCTGATCCTGTTTCCAAGAAAACAGAACAAGATGGGGCTGCAGAAAAACAAAAGGGGGAGAGACAAGAAAGGCTAAGATATAGAAGCTGCATTTTCTATCTGTCATTGATTCTCACTTGCAACTTCATTACTGGAGAAACACAGACATAGCACATGGTCTTATCAGCCACTCTGGGACCTGGCAAACTTGTACCAGCATCAGGCTGTTTAGGATATTAAAAGCCTCTTCCTAGTCATGGGCTTACAGCAGCATTGCAAAAGATGCAGCCTTGATTATCTAAGCCAGACTCTTATTAAACAGAAAGAAAAAGAAGGGGGATAGGAAAAAAGAAATAAGTTAGGAAAAGAAAAGAATACACAAGGGGGAGAAGAGACAATGTCACAGCCTAGGTGGTGTTTGAGAATTAGCTGGAGCTGGTGGAAGTGGCAATGCATGTGTCTCCCTCTCGGTGGCCTGTTCTGGTCAGGACATCTTTTAGGATTAGAATAAAGAAGGTACAGAGACCCTGGAGACTGGGGTGGCAGCCATAATGGTAAAGCTCACTCCTTCCCTCTCTCTTGTGTTTCAGTCAGTGCTGCAATTCAATAGCTTTTCCCCCAGAGTCCTTTTCCGAGCGCCCCAGAAGGGAGTGATGGGTGGAACAGACCATTCCTTCACTATTTTGTCCACTGATTAGGCCTAATTTCTGATGCACCAATTTTGATTAATTAATTTCTGGTCTCCTGTTGTTGTTTACCAGGCATGATCTTAACACAGTCTCTGAGTTATATCAATAGGCCTTTTTGTTGGACTAATTCAGTTTTTCTGCCTCATTTTTGCACCTTTTCCCATCAACATTTGTTACTAAAGGTATTGTGATATTTTATGAACTTTCACTCACTTTTCACAGTTCAGCTTACAATTAGAGTAACGGTATAGGCCCAAAAAGAAAAGGAGTACTTGTACCTTGAGGAAGAAAAAAACAGAAGTAAGAGTGAGCAATATAAAATTAGAGTGATGGGAAGAATGACATTTACTATTTTGTCTTCATGTAGCTTGGAAGAATAAACCAATAATGTGGTTGATCAGCCTTGCATACGTAGACAGGTGCAATGGTTTTTAAAGCATACTGGCTGTCTTTGGCTGTGGACTGAGTCTTTTGTCTCCAAGTGGCAAGCTTACAGAGCTGCTTTCTTGAATTATAGATCACTTTTCTTTGTCTACTGGGACACTGAAGTTTTATTTGCAGCTCCTTCCAGAGTACATTCCTACCTGTGAACAGTGCTTAGCTGTTCTTCTCTGAATTGAGGTATTTTGACCTCAAAAAACCAAAATACTCTCTAAATTTTTCTTGTAGAAGTTTGGTACATAATGCTTTTTAAGTACCTCCACCTGGGTCTCGGACTCCATATCTTTTCCTGTGGAAAATATATTTAAGCACTGTGTACCGCTTACCCAGTAGTGTTAAGAAAACATATTTTCTCTTTTCACTGTCTTGAAAAAGAAATACTTCAATGAACATCATATTTCAAATTCTTCCCCCTTTAAATTAAAGTTTCAGAAGAGATTATTTGTAATGGTGGCCATTTTAGCTTTTCGACATTTCATTTTCTTTAACCAGGGGGGACATATTCACTTTCCCTAAGCATCTTGTTGTTTTACAGCCTTATCCTTATTGTCAGAATTTTGTCTTTCCTTACAAAATTAAAATCAGAAGTGTATTAGTTGCTTTTTATCTTCTTTCAGTTCAATCAAAAGTAAAGTCACCCTGAGAGAGCACTACATACCTCTTGAATCATAGAATCACAAGGTTAGAAGGGACCACAAGGGTCATCTAGTCCAACTCCCTGCCAAGAGGCAGGATTTGTTGTGTCTAAACCACCCAAGAAAGATGGCTATCCAGACGCCTTTTGAAAGTCTCCAGTGAAGAAGCTTCTACAAGCTCCTGAGGCAGTCCATTCCATTGTCCTACTGTTCTTACAGATAGGCAGTTTTCCTGAGATTTAATCTAAATCTACTGTGCTGTAGTTTGAACCTATTGCCCCTTGTGGCAAAAGAGAACAATTTTTCTCCATTTTTTTTAAGTCAGCCTTTCAAGTATCTGAAAACAGCTATCATAGTCCCGCTTAATCTCCTCTTTTCCAAACTAAACATACCAGTTCCTTCAGCCTTTGCTCATAATTTTGAAAATCCCTAATTTCAAGGGACATATTTCACTTTCATCTCAAAACTGCCTAAGTTCCACATAAACTTTGTATCATTCATTTTCTTTTGGAAAACTAGCTACTTTAGAAGTAGACCCTCAGTTTCATGATTCTTTATGAAGCTCCTTACGCTAAAAGAATCCATCTTCTTGCATGAATAACCGTCTTGTGTCTTTGTCACTATAAACAGAGGCTTTCTGGAGGGACTGATGGCAGGTGTAGTCCCTGATCATGTGATGGCCAGGCTATAAAAGAGAACTACCCCCCTCTTGCAGGTGAGAGAGACAAATTGACTAAGGAGAGGTCAGATGCAGACCTGGTTGGAAAAATCCAAAAGTAGCTTTGTGAAAAACTATTTTGTTGATTTGTCTTCCAAATTTCATTTAAAATGAATTTCCTTGCCCCTTCCTCCAGTTATGGAGAACCTTATCAAACACAGTTTTCAGTAACCAAAATATCATGCTAGCCATTTTGATGTGTTTGATTTTTTGCAGGGGGAAGGGGAAATGTTGATAATTTTTTTCCAAAAGGCCATTTTTTAATTAAACTTAAACATTTGACCAGCTCCATGTGAGAGGAAATCCCCTCCTCCCTCCCATTTCCTCCTCTGCATCAACAGGAGTGAAAACTGTGGCCCAAGGAGGGTCAAGGAATGAACTGTTTGGCCTAGTCCTGGCTAACACATTGTTTTTGTCTTGGTCCTTTTTAAAAAATAAATTTCCCCTCTTTTCTAATGGGTTCAACATTGTGTGGCTTTTTCTTTTCTTTTTGTTTTTTAAATCCACATTCATGTTACTACTTTCCACTGGATATGTGTGAATGGAGTAGAAGGAAATTGTCTTAAAAATTGTATGAACGTTGCTTTCTCTTACTTTTTAATCTTACTTCTACCTTTTTCACATTTTACCACATAGTAAGGAGTAAGAAACTGATGTATGTGGTGGGACGAGGGGCATCAGCAAGAAAATCAATTTAAGACACTTTTCATTTCAAATTTTTTACTGAAGCTTCATCAAACCACCTTTTCCTGAGGAAAACTTCATTTTCCGGTAAACCCCCTTTTTTGACCCAAAAAAACCTGTCAACATTTTTTGCAAGCTCTACTAAGTTCATCACATCTATCTTGACATAAACACAATTAACAGCTTAAAGTAGTGTGCAAAACAGTGGAAACATTCATTCTCTGCCAATTCTTTTATTCTCCGTTCAGCGTCTTTTATAAAATTATTTATCTCTAAAGAATTATCCCTTCCCAATGTTTGGACTTTATGGAACTCTTGTAGGATGCTGCATATATTAATCCTACCTATAATATCTGTATTCCATGGTATAAAGTCATAATGAGTGTTTGCATTGTAAACCTCTGTAATTGTGAAACTCATCAAACCGGAAAAGAAGCATTAATGAAAGTGCTGGTCCCACTGAGGATGGCCCACTGAAGGCAAATGAGGCATTGTATAGCATCAAAGGACCGAGACCTTGTTGATTGCATTTGTAACTCCCTCCAGGAAGGAAAGGCCTGTGCATGAATTCATCCCCTTGCCTTGGATTCTGGGTTGAGAGGGGGATAAAAATCCCTGACAAAGAGAAACTGGGCCTCTTCATGCTGTCTGGACTTTGAGGGCAAAGATTCCTATATATAAGCAAGAGGTTGTCATGCTGCTTGGCATGGGTTAGCCCTAAAGGACATATAGAGCTGCTTATTATAGAAGCTTATATTACATTTTGAAATCTAAGACTAGCTTGTATGTTTGTGTTTCCTGTTTGAACCTTGTAACTAACTCTCCTTTTTTATTAGTTAATAAATGTTTAGTTAGTTAGTTACGGAGTGGTTACAGCCATTGTCTTTGGTTTGAGATTGAAATACAATTCACCTGGGGTAAGTGACTGGTCCTTTTGGAACTGGGAGTAACCTAAGCCATGTTAGTCTGTATCCGCAAAAAGAAAGGGAGTACCTTTGGCACTTTAGAGACTAACAAATTTATTTGAGCATAAGCTTTTGTGAGCTACAGCTTGGAATGCATCCGATGAAGTGAGCTGTAGCTCACGAAAGCTTATGCTCAAATAAATTTGTTAGTCTCTAAGGTGCCACAAGTACTGCTTTTCTTTTTGCTAAATATTGTTGTGATTTTTGGTGGCAGGATAGACTGCAATGCTCAAGGGGACTGTCTGTGACTGCATGGCAAGACTGTTACAGTGCTTTAGGAGTTCACACTTCCTGCAGGGTTGTTGAATTCTAATTATAGAACTGCACTCTTTGCTGTGAGAGCAACCACTCTTGGTCAGCTCACATTTACAGCTCCAGCATGTAAATCACTCCCAGCTCTGTATGAGTGCTATAGCCAGCCACCTATGAATTACACTGCAGGGTAACACCAGCAAACTCCCAGTCTCAGACGTTCCCCCCAGAAATGTACATCCTATACTGCCCAGCATCCTCCCGGACAACAGAAGCTCATATAAAGTTCATTATTTCATTAATAGAAATTGATATAAATAAATCTTGTTATCCCACATGAAGTGTCCCAAATTATTCAGTCAAAAAACACTCCTTTAGATAAAACAGGTTTATTAACTACAGAAAGATAGATTTTAAGTGATTACAAGTAATGAAGCATAAAAGTCAGAATTGGTTACAAGAAAATAAAAGGTAAAATGTGATAATATCTAACTTAACAAGCTAAATTAATTAAAAGCAAAGGTTTCTCTTACCAAATGCTTTAGCAGTCTTACTGGCTGGACTCCTTTCAGCCAGGATCCCTCCCACAATTCAGTGTTAACTTCCTTGCCTTCAGGTAGTGTTGATGCCCTGGGGAGAGAGAAAAGGAGGAATCATTTGGGACATCTATTCCTTTTTCTTATAGTCCCCTTTTTCTTTGAAAATCATCTCTAGCTGAGTTTCAGGAGACAGAAGGTCTGTGGGGTTGGGAACCTCCAGCTGTTTGTTTGCCAAAATGTAGATTTCTCACTCTCACCCTTTTTCTTGCTGAAAAACGGCCACATAGCAGGTAATAGTCCATTTGATTTTGTTGATACCTGGGTACAGCATTGGTTTGGCTTTTGTCTTTGAGGAACTGATTTGTGGCTGCTTTTCAAAACTTGGAACATGTCACAGTGTTGTTATACAGGAGAATCTCATAACTTTATAAATGATGCCTCACACACATTTTACCAGTACATTAATGATCAGCAATTTGCATTTTCAAATGATACCTCACAAGGTATATTTTGTACAAAATCCATTATAGTTTTGTAAAAAGGGTGAACATAGGGACACAGAATGTTACAAGAACATGCAACCAGTTTGGGGTTTCTGCCCTGAGGGGCACTTATGGAAGTGAGCTGCGCCAGACAGTCTGACAGCCACCATGGTTGAATAACAGAATGAAAGAAGGGAATAAAGGCAAAAAGGCATCTTTTAAAAATTGGAAGTAAAATCCTACTGAGGAAAATAGAAAGGAGCATAAACTCCGGCAAGTTAAAAGTAATAGTTTAATCAGAGGGCAGGCCAAAAAAGAATTTGAAGAGCACCTAATAAAAGACTAACATCAAAAAAAATTTTAAGTACATCAGAAGCAGGAAGCCTGTCAATCAATCAATCAATGGAGCCACCAGACAACTGAGGTGCTAAAGGAGCACTCATAGAAAACAAGGCTGTTGCAGAGAAGCTAAATGAATTCCTTGCATCAGTCTTCACTGTAGAGGATGTGAGGGAGAGCCATTCCTTTCAGGTGACAAATCTGAGTAACTGTCTCAGATTGAGGTGTCATTAGAGGAGGTTTTGGAACAAACTGATAAATTAAACCTTAATAAGTCACCAGTCCAGATGGTATTTACCCAGGATTTCTGAAGGAACTCAAATATGAGGTTCTATAACTACTCACTGTTGTACAGTATGTAACCTATCACTTAAATCAGCCTCTGTACCAGATATTCAGAGGATGGCTAATGTAATGCCAATTTTAAGAAAAGGATTCAGAGCTTATCCTGGTAATTACAGGCTAGTAAGCCTAACCTCAGTGCCAGGCAAATTGGTCAAAACTACAGTAAAGAACAGAATTATCACAGATGAACACAACAGGTTGGAAAAAGTCAACATGACTTTGTAAAGGGAAATCATGCCTCACCAATCTATTAGACTTCTTTGAGGGAGTCAACAAGCATCTGGACAAGGGTGATCCAGTGGATATAATGTACTTGGACTTTCAGTAAGCCTTTGGTGTGGGACCTTGTCAAAGGCTTTCAAGCAAACTGAGCAGTCATGGGATAAGAGGAAGGTCCTCTTGTGGACCAGTAAGTTGTTAAAAGATAGGAAATTAAGGGTAGGACTAAACCATCAGTTTTCACAATGGAGAGAGGTAAATAGTGGGGTCCCCCCTGTACTGGGACCTTTACATTATCATAAATGATCTGGAAAAGGGAGTAAACAGTGAGGTGGTAAAGCTTTGCAGATTATACAGAATTACTCAAGATAGTTATGTCCAAAGCTGATTGCGAAGAGTTACAAAGGGACGTCACAAAACTAGGTGACTGGACAACAAAATGGCAGGTGAAATTCAATCTTGATAAATGCAAAGTAATGCACATTGGGAAACATAATTCCAACTATACAGTTAAAATGATGGAGTCTAAATTAGCTGTTGCCACTGGAAAAAAAAAGTCCTGGAGTTGTCATGGATACTTCTCTGAAAACATCCACTTAATGTGCAGTGGCAGTCAAAAAAAGTAACCAGGTTAGGAACCATTGGAAAGGGATAGAAAATATCATAATGCCACTATATAAATCCATGGTGCACCCACACCTTGAATACTGAGTGCAATTCCAATCACTCATCTGAAACCCCCATCTCAAAAAAAAACCAACAAAAAAAACCCAAAAAAAACCCCTAGAATTGGAAAAAGTATAGAGAACAACAAAAAAAAATGATTAGGGGTATGGAGTAACTTCTATATGAGGTAAGATTAAAAAGACTGGGATTGCTCATTTTAGAAAAGAGACAAACTACCAAGGGGTATGATAGAGGTCTGTAAAATCACAAATCAGAGAGAGAGAGAATAATAAAGGGTTTTTTATCCCTTCACATAACACGAAAACTAGGGTGCACCCAATGAAATTAATAGGCAGCAGGTTTAAAAGAAATAATATGAGGTATTTCTTCCACAGATTGACTGTGAAATGTGTGAACTTGTTGCCAGGGGATAGTTGTGAAGGCCAAAAATATAACTGGGTTAAAAGAAGAATTAGATAAGTTTGTGGAGGATAGGTCCATCAATGGCTATTAGTCAAGATGGTTGGGACACAACTCCATGCTCTGGATGTCCCTAAACCTCCAACTGCCCAAAGCTGCGACTGGATGACAGGGGATGGATGGCTCAATAATTGCCTTGTTTTCCTTTCCCTATGAAGCATCAGGCACTGGCCATGGTTGAAAGACAGGATAATGGGCTACATGGACCATTGGTCTGATCAAGTATGGCCATTCTTATGTACAACTGATGAAGTGGCTTTCTCAGTTAATGTCCCCGCCTGGTGAACTTGCTTCCCAGGCTTTGCTTTCTACCAGAGCCTAAGTCAAACAAGTTCAGAGCTCAATGTGTGCTGATTTTTTTTCTTCACACTTATTTATATATTGGGACTTTGTTTTTCTGTTGATCCTCTTTTTTTATTGTTAAATTAAACAATAGCAACTAAACACAATCATGCATAGATATTCCTGGGACCACCAACCCCCGCACCGCTGCCTCAGAAAGAGACTCAAATCCTTTCATATCCTGAACTGAAGGTAATAGAATGTGCAAGGTCTAGCTGACAGCATCAGTCAGGAAAACCAGCTCTGCTTCTCTGTGTCCCCCAGAACTTTACATCCTTTTATAGTGGGTTTATGCAATTTGTGTTTCACCACTTGCAAATAAGCACCAACCTACAATGGCAATGGGCACTCTAAAAATAACTCCAAGTAATTACTACTAATAGTATTTTAATATATTATCCAGTTATATGGTTGAATTTCCAGCATGGAAACTCAGTTATGGCTCTCAGAACAATTCATTTAGGGCTGGTCTACACTACCACGGTAAATCAATCTAAGTTACACTACTTCAGTTATGCGAATAACATAACTGAAGTCAGTGTAGCTAGACCCACTTACTGCGGTGTCTAGACTGTGCTGTGTCGACAGGAGACGCTCTCCCACTGACTTCCCTTACACTTTTTGGGGAGGTGGAATACACATTTCATTGATTTAGCATGTCTTCATCAGACCCACTAAATTGACACCGCTGCATTGATCACAGCAGTGCCAGTTTAGCCAGTAGTGTAGACATGGCCTTAGATATAGACTGGTTTGCCCTGGAATATGGCTGCTGTGTGTTGCACCTGACAGCCTATGGCCCCAAAGGACCATTTTATCAGGTAGTGCTTACCAGGATGTAGAGAGACCCTACTCATTACCCCTTTCCACCAAGAATGCCCCCCTTCCCTGCAGGCCAAAAGTGGGGTTGCATATAGCCACTTTGTAGGTTCTACTCTTACTGGGAATTTTCCTTATGCAATTGTCAGGTAGTCCATTAAGCCAGATCTCTGGCAAAAATCAGCTGCTAAATTATGGGGGGAGGCTTTCAGCCCTATATTTTGGACATGCACCCAAGGTGGGTTTAGGTTGAGTGTTAAACCTTAATATTTGGCATTTCCTGTCTTTTGAGAGCTTGCTTTCCAACCTGAAAGCATGGTGACATTCTGAAAAGTTACTGTGTGAAAATGGCATCATGGAGTTCTGTGGCTATGATTCCTTATAGGTCAAGCACAGTATGGGGAAAAAGAAATTGGTGTAGTTTTCTTTTTTGTTGTGTGTGTGTGTGTTCATTTTCCACCCCCTGTCTACTGCTAGAGATGCATGTTTTGCCTGAGATCTGAAAGTCTACCTTGGTTCTCTGCTTCTTACATATCATCCTCAGTAACCAAGGTTCTGCAGACTGAATGATGCCTTCAGTTACACTTGTGCAGTAATTTCAGTAAGTTTGCAAAGGTATAGCTGATTGTTTACTAAGTTCCAATTTTATGCACAAGGAGAAATAAAATACTCTTTTAGTTGTACGGCGATACCATCCTGACAGGTAAAAATCAGTATAAACTTATTATCATCACTAAAATCAATTGATGTGACTGAAAACACACCAGGTCAGAGCTGTGGAAAAAGAAAGTTCCATTTTTACAATCTCTTTTCAAAGTAAAAGCACACTTTAAAGTTGCTTTAAAACCAATTATTTTTTCTCCAGGTGTTCAAAACAAAACAAACAAAAAACCACTGACCATACATAGTTAGATATTGTAAGATTGTGATTTCAGTTAATGAAATGGAAAAAAGTTTATTTTTACATAGGTTGGATGGTAGCCTTTATCAGAGTATCTCCTATCAGATTTTAATTTTTTATTTATTTTAATGTCACTTATCTGTAGTTTTACAGACCTGTTCCATAAACCAGAGAGCTAAAGGTGCCTTATTATTGCTGGCAATTTTAGCATTTCCTTCCTTGTGCCATAACAGCAGAGGGTCTGTGAGGTTTCTCATTAAGAGACAAGTGCCAGATATTGACAGACTGCAGAACTTTAGCCTCAGGCTTTCCACAGTTGTCCACTAATTATTTGAGCAAAATAGAAGTTGTGATTTCTCAGAGGTCCATTTAAATAGCTCAGATGAGTTTAAAGGAGTATAACTTCCTAAGTGAAATGATTTTCATTAACAAACTAGAAAGTACGATGTTGTTAATTAAATTATTCAGTATAAGAATCTCCAACTTTTCTCTTAGATGTGTAAGAGTAGTCCCGGTTGGATTATTTCCTTGTTGGGAACAGGAAAGAGTAGACTCCTTTTCTCATGCCACCTCACATATCACGCTTGATGCAGTAAAACGCTTCCCCTTTTGCCTGTTGGGGCTTAGCTTTAAAAGGATTGATTTAATGCTGCATCAAGCTTAATATAGACATCCATCTCCTCCATGGTGATGCCTCACCCCAGCTCTCCATTTTATGATGTTAAAGAGGAAAGGTGAGGCTGACTATAGATTGTCTTTATTACTCTACTTAGATGTTCAGTCATCCCCAAAGCATGTCAATGTGACAGTGAGAATCGTTCATTTATTTCATTATGAAATATGTGACCAAAGAGTTGGAATGTGCTTGACCAAGCTTGCTTCTAGTACTTCATTTTAATTACATCCTTTCATACAGGCATGTGAGATAAGAACTGTGGTGCTGTTGCAGAGCAGACAGAGTTGTTTTGATTTCCACCATCCTGGCAAAAACCCACTGGAAAAAAACTCTCCAAATATCTGTAAAATGCAAAACTCATAGTATGCTATTCATTTGGTAAGCATGTTTGTTTACCAAGCATAAAAACCACAAACACATAATTTCCCCTCCTTTTATGGTAAAGATAGCACAGTTCCTTATTGATCTTTGTACCTGCAAAATTAGGGAGCAAGAGATGTAGCAGTTCTAGCTTTACAGGAAGTAATATATATAGAAGACTGGTTTGTTCAGTTGCGCTTTTTTGTGCAGTATTATGCTGGCCTATTGGTATTGCTACCAACCAACTGTAACTTAATGTGACAAGGGTAAATATTACCACTTGTCCCATCTTGAAATGGATATTTATTTGAAATTGAAACTTTTGTAATCAGTAAAGAAAACCAAAATGACAGCTTCCGCCAGCGTTTGATGTCTTTGTGTTAACAATAATTTATGTATAATTACTCTGTTCCTGGTATAATGATAAAATATATCTTAGAATACTTTGTGGTGTGGTGGTGGTGTTATATAGGATTGTTGTGAGCTGAGGACATTGAGATTTTTAGTGCTTGCTTGAGCTGGGAATACTAAGGATAAGTGTGGGGTTTGTTTCTAAAGGCATGGAACTTTTAAGGTCCTATGGTGATGAGTACAGAGACAAGGTAGCAGACTTTTCAGGCATAATTCAGTGGTTTGATGACTGTTACCTGCCCGCCTGGCTTCACTGGGGGCTTCAGGGTGCAAAATATGGTAATGAAGAAGTACTGCTCTAAATGACTGGATGTAAAGCAGGTCTACTTTCTAAAATTCTGGACAAGCTGTGAAGGGAGAAAACAGCCTTTGTTCCTTGACCACTTCAAGAAGCCTATACCCTTGCTTATTAGATCTCAGAGTGATTTACAAAGGAGGTCGGTATCATTAACCTCATTTTTACAGACGGGGTAAACCACGAAGTGGGTTTTGGTGGTGAGGTATTTCTTCTGACACGAGGAGATTGCCGTCATGTGTCACAAACAGCTTGTACATCCCATCACAGCCTGTAACTAGAAATAGAAAACATGTTGTATCCATCCTACTGGATCACTAACAGTGTTTTTATTAGAATTGTTTTATCTACACTGAATAAAAAATTCTGACCCTTCAGGGAAATACTTGATCCTTTCCCTTGGGCAAACTCCTCTCTCACATGTAAAAGCAGGGCAGTTCAAGGAACCCCAGCTTCTGAGAGCAGATTGGGAATGGCTTATCATAGACTAGAAAAAAGTACCGTCGTGTGACCTATATTAGTTTATATATTGTTTCAGGTTTATAATCTCAGCTTTAAACGGGATAGTAGATTGATGGTGAGAAGATATGGATAAGCATCTTCACAACTGATTATGCATTGTCTTGGTCAACCTAAACATTTATGAGGGAAAGAATTAAGCTTCTAGATAGTTCAGTGAAGCCTGACTGTGTGACTATTGACTAGTTTCGCTGCATAGCATTTAGTCAGTTTTTCTACAGATATTCCATATACATAATCACCTGCTCGAATATATCTTAGAAAAAGGAATTCATCTCAATCGAGGATGTGACTTCATTTAAAACACTGTAGACAGAATAATCCATTGCATGTTTTAAAATCATTAGAATTTGTTAAAAGAATTATCTACTTGTTGGAGTGAGCTGATCTGTATTCTTTACGGAGCATGTGTTTATATTTGCTTGTCAGGGATTTTTTAGAAAGCACTAGACAGTGGAATTTGAATGAGACTCAAGCTGCCACAGTGCTTCATCTGTCTCTCATTCACACCAGCAAGGATCATCACACTCGCATTGTATTAAATCAGAAGTTCTCAAACTGTGGGTCGCAGCACCAAAGTGCGTTGTGAGTTTGTTTTTAATGGGGTTGCTAGGGCTGGTGTTAGACTCGCTGGGGCCCAGAGCAGAAAGCCCAAGCCTGAGACCTGCCTTGGCAGGGCTGAAGCAAAAGCCTGAGAAACTTAGCGTTGTGGAGACCCTGGCATGGGGCTCTGGGCAATTGCCCTGCTTCCCACCCCTTAAGGCCGGCTGGCCGTGTGTTTCACTTCCTCTACTCAGGCAGGCGCCTGTCGGAACTGTCTGAAATGGTTACCTAGCAACCAACTCAGCGTGTGTTGTGCTTGAAGCCAGTCTGAAAAGTTGGTGTAGAAATAATTTTCGCAATGGACCGTTTTTGGAAGAAAAGCGGAGGAAAGAGGGGTAATGAAGAGGAGTTGACTGTCACCTGCAGCAAAAGAAGGGCTGACAACGAGGATCCAAACAGCAGTAAAATACCAAGAAACCACAATGCAGAGTATGGATTTGCATAGACTGATTTTGAGGAGGACCCATGGCCACAACGCGGGGCGTGCGTTGAAGTGTTGGCAAAGGAAAACTTAAAATTGTCTAAAATGTTGCGGCACTTGCAGACATGGCACAGTTCTCTTCAAACAAAACCTCTCGATTTTTTTTTTCCAGCGAAAGTTGAGAGAACGACTGGGCCAGAGAACAATACTGAAAATGGAAACGACAACAAATGAGAGAGCCCTTGAGGCATCTTTTGCTGTGACATACTGGATAGCTAAAACTGGTAAACCGCACATGATTGGAGAAATTTTTTCTGCCATGTGCCAAGGAAATGGTTTTGATAATGTTGGGGCAAGGTGCAGCAACTCCATTTGATTCAATTCCCGGGTCTAATGACACTATTGCCAGGAGTATCGAGAGTATGGCAAATGACGGGACTGAACAAGTGATCGCCAAACTCAGGCAAAGTCCTTTTTTTCCATTCCACTTGATGAAATGACAGATGTGTTGGGGGCTCCTCAGATGCTGCTATAATGTAACATCTGCGAACGATGAAAAATTCCGAGAGGAATGTATGTTCTGCTGGCCCATTACCACCACGTGCTACAGGGGGATGCTTTTGTCTCTGATTCTGGCTTGGAATGACAGTGCTGTGTACGAATTGGCAGTGATGGTGTCTGTGCAATGACTAGAAAAAACAATGGGCTAGTCACCTGAGTGCTGTTGCATCACAAGCAGTTTGGACTCACTGTATTATACACAGGCAAGCGCTGGTGGCAAAAAAATACCACCTATTCCGAAACAAGTACTCAATGAAGCTGTTTGCACAGTCAACTTCATCAAGAGCAGATCAAAAAAGTGTACGTCTGTTTGGAGTTTTGTGTGATGATATGGGAACTGAGCACCATCAGTTACTTTACCATACAGAAGTTCGGCGGCTGTCTCGGGGAAAGGTTCTCAATCGTTTGTTTGGGCTAAGGGAGGAAGTGAGAATTTTTCTTTCATACAAAGATTCCCCGCTGGCTGAAAAGTTTGCAGATCCCAAGTGGCTTGTTTTGCTAGATTACCTTGTGGACATTTTTGGATGTCTACATTTGTTAAATACCTCACTTCAAGGGTGAGACACTTCCATCTTTTGTCTCACTGACAAAATTGAAAGTTGGATCAAGAAACTTTCCTTGTGGTATGGTCGTGTGAACAGTGGCAGTTATGAAACTTTTTGTTTGTTTGTTTTACTGAATGACTTTTTGGATGAAAATGCCTTGCCCAAATCATGACTTGCAACCCATTAGCATCAGCCACCTGGAAAGCTCTGAACTGCAGTTTCAGGACTATTTCCCTGAAAAGGATCAGAAACAGAGGTGTGGATTAGAAATCCCTTTAATGCAGAAGTGACCGCAAGTGCTGTTATGTCACTTACAGTGAAAGAAACATTAATGGACCTTTCCTGTGATGAGACATTGATGCTGAATTTTTTCTGAACAACCTCTTGCTAACTTCTGGATTTCTGTGCAAGAAGACTATCCAGACCTGTCATCTACAGAATTGAAAGCACTCATGACAGTTTCATTCACCTACCTGTGTGAAGCTGGCATTTTAGCACTGACTTTACTGAAAAACAAATAGAGGGCCTGTCTCGCTGTTTAAGATGATCTCCATCTTTACCTCAGCCACGCAGGGCCCCACTTCAAGGATTTGTGTTCCTCTATACAAGCTGACCCCTTGCATTAGGTAAATATTTATTTTTATTTTGTACTGCTGGATATAAAGATTGTTTTGTGATTGTATTGTGAATTTAAATATTTAGCAGCTACTTTTTCTAGATAAATAAAAATGCATTACAAGACTGTAACATATTAACTATTCTAGAGTAACAGAGGGCACCGGGATTATGTAGTAATTTTTGTTGTCGGGGGGTGTGTGTGGGGGGTCCACGGTGCAATGAAGTTGAAGAACTGCTGCATTAAGTAAAAGGGAAGCATATAGATTCATGCAGCCTGTTACACAGAGAAGTCAGAGGTGTGACTAGCACTTGAAATTGGAGTCTTGCCAGAAGAATTCTTTCTTGGGTGACCTAAAAGGGACAGCTCTATGATCCCCTTATCTCTCTCACTTCACAAATAAAGGACTGTGTTTCAGGACATAGTGGTGATGTAAGTCATCGGACGTAAGTAGCACTGTAGTGTAACTTGTGCTAACTTGGCATTCAGCAGCTGTGCAAATCAAATGTCACTGACATCTCTCTGGTATTTTGTAGTGACCAAAACTGACCCCAGTATAAACAAGTAAAACTCTCATCTCTCATTTTGATGGTACCTGCTTACACCAGAGCTGAATTGAGTTCTGATAGTGTTACTTAAATTAGGGTAGGACTATTTTAATATCTATCCTCCTGGTCTTTCTCCTAGTACAATACCCTCCTTTTCATCCCTGTAATATTACCCACATTTCTATTAAATTTTGTGAATATTACCTATAATTCCTTATAGCCATTCCTGTAGGAGAAACTCCCTTGAAGATCAAGGGATATTGAGGACTAGGTTGTGAAATCCTTCCTCGTGTTGAACAGTACCTTATTGCACAGGTTGTTCAGCTGAAGACACGTCTGTCGGTTTGAGTAAGGCTGTCAGAATCTGGCCCAGAAAGAGTAACCCTAAGGTTACCAAAAGGAAAAGGTAGACATTATGTAAAGACAAAAATCCCCATGCTTAGAGGAACCGCGTTCTCTCTCAGTATGTTACTTAATCCATCAAGAGAGGGCAATTGTAACTTGATTCTATTTATCTTAATTTCATTTTAATATGTTGTTTTAAACTTCCATTAAATCCAGAGGTGATAAATGTGCTTAGTTCCTAAAACTATAAATTATCATAGATGAGAGCCCCTATCGTTTGAAGTTATAGTTTGTTTTAACTAATTTAAAAGAATTTCAGATGTAAATAGGGATTTATAATCCAAGCACGGTGTGAGATGCCATTCCCAGCTAAAATCTGCAGCATTTGTTCAGAACGGCACAGCTGAGTGGACAGAGAGGTGTAAAATATCTTTGCTCTGTTTTACTAATTACTACATGGCTGCCAAAGATACAGGCAGAGAGATAGGACTTCAAGGGATGTGCTGGTGTTAGACTGCAGAGTCTCTTTCTGAAATTAGTGAACATGAAAGGAATGTGTTGTGAGCTCCTATCTACTGTTTATCTATGAGGGCCCAGCAGATAGTGAGCTTGACAGTGAAATTCTAGCACTGAAACTGATGAAATGCCAAAGTTTCCTTAGTCCCTGGGACTGCACGGTGTATCTTTTCTTGCTTCATAAGGGAGTGACTGGTATTTGAGCACTGATAACAGCAATCTTTCTGGTGGTGCTGAGTTAGAAAAGACATTCCACCAAAACAAACAGCAGAATAACTTACAAAACTTCTTTTTTAAAGTGGCAATCCATATGCAGTCTCACAATATATTAATCTCCTAAGTAGGACACAAAATCTAATGGCAGTCTTAAAGTCTACTGAAGGAAAAAGCAAGAATCCTTCATCTTAATTTGTTTGAAGCTTGAGGCAGACGTGGTACAGAGTGGGGGAAGTGTGTTTTTGTTATATGCTTGTAAACTTACTAAAGTTTGCAGAGGGAAGTCTTACACATATAGTTTAAAACGGTCACTCAGAATACGGAAACAGTACTAAAAAAATTAAAATGAGGTTTTTTGGGGTATTTTTAAAATAAGTCTCTAACCAGGCAAAAAATCTTCTGCACCTACATTTAATGTACTGTTTACATTCTTTACTGTCCTTCCTTTTTGGGTTCTTTACTCATGCACTACACATTAGGGCATCTGGGGCTGGGGGGGGGAGGGTTAACTGGTAACTGAAGTGTGAGAGTCACTTAATGGCCATTTCTCAAAGATACTATTAACTGATTGTTGTTCAACCACTATTATTTATTATATTGATATTTATGACATCATTTAAAAACCACATAGGTGCATACACTTGAACTACAGATTCCTTTCCTTGAATATTACAGTCTTTACACTCTGGTCAGTGGAAGAGCATGTCCATCCATATAGATCTCAATAGTCCATTGTTGGAGCCCAATTTTCTTCAAGTGTTTCCATTACCTTTCTCAGATAAAATGTAACTTGCTCCATGAGTAAATATGATTTTAAACAGTCTGTTGTCTACTGTATGCATGATCTTTTTTGCTCTTAGTAGCATAAACAGACATGCTAACTTATGAACTTTACTCAAATGAGAGCCTGTAAATACACCTAAATGTTTAAGCATATGCATAATAGAAAACAGTAATATCTGTCATGTAATATATGTCCTGTACAAGGGATGCATTTTACATTTCACCCAGCTGTTCTGTGTCTAATTTTTATGTAATGTAACTTTCGAGGTGATGAGCAGGGAGGAGAGAGAGAGAGAGAGACAACTTGTGTAAAGGAAAATTTGTATTTCTCTCCGTTCATTTGCACTGATCATTTTTATAACTATCCCTCACAGCACAAAACCATGCCATTTCAGATACTATTATATTTACATCTTCAGATAACTCCAGTAAATTTGGCTGCTCTCCCTTTGTTGCCCTAAAAAATTTACTAGTCAGTTGGTCCCTGAATCAGACAGCAGATCATATGGAAACTCCTGGGTTAGGTACACTAGAAGTTATTTAAACACTCATTTTTATCACCATTCATCTACCCCATAAGGATAATGGGAAATTTCTCCATATTTCCATATACAATAAAGTTTTATATTTAATTCAAACATTTTGTGGTTGGTTAAATATCTCATGGTTCCCCCAGCAATCAAAATGGGGAATCAATTCCTACAGAAGAAACAGAATTTCCACAAGAGAGAGCTTCTGGTTTAGTGATGCTAATTTTAAACCCGAAAGACAGATGAACTTTTGTATGGTGTGGCAGAGTAAATATTGATTTTTACTAGAGTGGTAACAGACTAGAAGGTCATCAGCATAAAGCTAAACTTTTTGATGTATCCTGTTAATAGAACTAAGTGAATACGGGATTTTTACCTTTACTGGCAATTCAAAAAAAATCTAAAATTTCATTTTGGGCAAAATGAAACATTTTGTTTGACTTGAAACAAAATTTTTCATTTACATTGAGCTTTTTTGTAACACTTTATATTTTAATAAAATACAAGGAAATTTTGAAACCAAATGTTTCAAATTGAAATATTTGTTTTGTTTGAAATGTTGAAACAAAACGTTTTTTGGAATTTTTTTTTCCGCTGCAGCACTTTGACAAAATTGACATGAATTTGTGAAACATTTGTCATTGAATCTGGAAGTTTTGATGGAGGGCAAGGGAGTGGGGAAGTTTTGGTTGAAAATTTTTGCCCAGCTCTACTTCTGAACCTTGATGCCATCAGTGTCATTCTCTTGTCTTACTAAAACTGCCAGTGGTTCTATAACCATATTAAATGGCAATGGAAGCAAGGAGCACCCCATTCAGACTCTCTTGAGCACCTGCATGGAGCACCATTGCTCCATGCTGAGCTCATTGTAGGACTGAGCCTTATTATTAGAATGCACTAGTCTACGGTATTCTAATGAGTTGGCTGTTATATATTATAACATAACAGTTGAAATGATAAAGTCAAAACAAAACATTTCAACTGTATCAAAGAGAAATGTTTTGATAATTTCCCATCAAAGTTTGATACACTCCTGTGAAACATTTCAGTTTTGTCAGACCAGCCTTTTCCAACAGAAAACTGTTCCAACAGAAAATTTCCAGCCAGCTTTATTTTGAACAATGACAGTGTGTACTAAGGAGAAGTGAACTCTTGACTAACTTCACTGAGCACAGTGTGGCATGTGTGTATTAGATTGGAGAATCAGACCATTTTTATATAATAAAATATACCAATTATCTACTCTTTTACACTAGTTTTAAGCCAGTATGAAAAGCATTGATTTCAGTGGAGTTACACTGGTGTAAAAGCAGAGTGAGGAATCAAGTCCATTACATGTAGTTATATATAAGGAGCTGTTACAGTTGAAAATGAAAAGGTTCATAGAGCCAGACGCGGCCAAACAGAATTCCTACCAATCATCTGCAAAATCTCTCCAGATTTGTGAAAATGTTTCAGCTGTCTCAAAAAATTTAATATAACATTGTTATAAAAACCTTAATGACAGAAAAGCAGCTTCAAAAATGTTTATGCCGTCCACCACTGAGCATTTATCATTTACTGAGTAAAACTGCAGCTTATCCTCTGGCAGATACCACAGTGTTTTCAGACAAAATGCACAATGTTTGAGCACTTTGCTGAAAGTTTCCCTCCTCCCCAACTCAT
The DNA here is from genome assembly GCF_965152235.1 of Eretmochelys imbricata. Classification (NCBI taxonomy): domain Eukaryota; kingdom Metazoa; phylum Chordata; order Testudines; family Cheloniidae; genus Eretmochelys; species Eretmochelys imbricata. Next base: position 66,011,167 of record NC_135574.1, on the reverse strand, counting down.
CTCTTAACTGGCATGTGAGTATAATACTAGTTTGTGGTAACTATCGTTTCTGTTCCTTTTAATAGTAAATATTAGAAACAATTTTAGAAGCTCACTGGTACTACAGTTTTTGTTTAGCTTGATATATAATCAGAAATAATCAGTAAGATCACCAGACTGTTTTTGTAAACATCCATACATTAAAGTTTATGCATTTCCAGTCTACTTCATAACTGAGACTGTCAAAGTTTTGCTAATCTTCTAGTCTGTTGACCTTAAACATACAGTACAAATGGACTATACAGAAATGAATATTTTTGTGGAAAACACTGGGGTACTTGACAGGTGACTTTATTAAAACATAGGCAAATTAGAACACCAACCTCTTCTCTATTACACTCGGTTATACACCATACTTGAACACTGAGCAAAATAAAGATTTCCTCCCTCATAGAACAGATCTGTGGTACGATGTGTGAGGACGAATCTGTAAATTTAGAATGGGGACAGATTAATCTTTTAATCTGATGATGCCCAATCTAACCAAGTAACAAGAATACTACTTCTGTAAGTGAAGAGATGAAGTGCAAGTGGGCTAACTGACACTACCATTCTTCTATCAGATAAAGTGCCAAGAGACTTTAGTAACAAGTTTTTTATGTATATAAAAGATGTGCCTAATCTGCACTGTTCTTGGAGGATTTGTACAAATGGGGTCAATTTAAACAAAAAAAATAAAAATAAAAAACTGGGCAAGACAGAATCCCAGATAGGACCAAATTTGTCAATTTCACAGATGAACTGAATCCCATATCATGCCAAGTTAAACTACTTTGCCACTTACACCCAAGGTGTAATTTACATACATCACTGCTGAATTTGGCTCATTGCTTTTATTTCCCCCACACACACACGCACACACCCATTCCCACAATAAGCCGTCTGCTCTTTTCTGATAGCCTGTAAGGAACAGAGGCTGGTAATTGTTGTATTTTTAAACAATAATTAGAATTGTAAATTAGACAGTTAACTAATGTTGCCCATAAGAGAGGTATGCAGAGTCCATAGTCTTTGCATAATTTTTCTACAATGATTATTTAATGAAATTTGATATGGGCTTATTTGGTTAAATTTTAAAAGGGTATATGTAGGGTGGGGAATAATCATTCTGTTATTCCCAGAAATTCTAGTATATTTTTCCTCCCATTCTGAGATTTATATTTTGTGATAGAACACTAAAATCTGCTAATTAGGGAGTGGAGAGAAGCAAGTGCTCCTCTGAGTCACTCCTTCCAAAGACTGTAAAGCTAAAGTCTTGCTGAAGAAAAATATTTTTTTGAAATGTTCACAATGTAGTCACTCTGTTTTAAAGCACAATTGACATAACCTCTCTCCCTTTCAGACCTCTCCAGCAACAACAACAGATAAATACATGAGTCAGACATGAGGGCTTATTTTCCCCCAGTTTATTCAGCATAACAGGGTAATTGTCCAGGCTGTCATTAAACTGTTCCCATCAAGAGCCCAATCCTCCAACTGCTTAAGCATATGAGTAGCTTGACATAGAAGAGCAATCCCATTGACTTAAGTGTGTCTGCTTTTTTGTGTGTTTGTGTTTGCAGGCTGGATCCATTGTGCTTAAAATGCTGAATATCCCCGGTGTCTAGTGGTTGAATACTAAAAGTTCCAGCAATGTAAAAAATGTACAGAACTCCAAACACAAATGGTAAAATATATTGATAGAACTTTGAAAGTAAACAAACACTTAAAAACCCTCACGATACTAAGGATTGGGGGAGGGATCGCTCAGTGGTTTGAGCATTGGCCTGCTAAACCCAGGATTGTGAGTTCAATCCTTGAGGGGGGGGCATTTACGGATCTGGGGCAAAAATTGGGGGTTGGTCCTGCTTTGAGCAGGGGGTTGGACTAGATGACCTCCTGAGGTCCCTTCCAACCCTGATAGTCTATGACTGGTCTACGCTACAAAGTTAAGTCAGCTTAAATGGTTCAGGGCTGTGAAAAGACCCCACTATGTCAACAGAAGAATTCTTCCATCAACCTAGCTACCGTCTCTGGGAGAGGAGGATTTACTACACTGATGACCCTTCTGTCGCTGTAGTAAATGTCTGTGCCGCTGTAGAAGTTCTAGAGTAGACATAGCCTTAGCTGCATGTCTAGGGCCTGATTCTGCAGCCCTCAAAAACAAAAATAGGCCAGTTGAGATCAATGGAACTGCTCAAGCAAGGGGTTCAGGATTGGGCCCAAAGACTGTGTTGCTAAAATAATTCACATTTGCTGTTTAAAAGTTATTTAACACCTGTTTGTTAACACTCTAACCTATTAATTTCAAAGAAATGCAGCTGGTTGAAAGTGGTCATTATGTGTGACTCAAATACCATTTGATTCTGGAAGACCTAGTTACTGAGAAGAATAAATAGACAATTCTGCTTGCATCTGTAGATCCTTCATTGGTCTCTGCTTACAAGTACACTTGCAAGCAAATGACTCATTGAAAATAGGATCTCTGCTTCTGAAGGGCCAGATTATAGCTTGGTCCTTTTGTGCACGAGATGAGACATTTAAGGAGCCTTCCTCCTCCTCCTATTGTGCCTCTATATGAAGGCACAGGTCACAGTTGCAGTCTTCACACTTTCCTGAGCAGTGCCAATGGACAAGAGGCAAAGTGGAGCCAGGGATCTGTCCCCACTGCTCCTCAGAGCTACCTATCAAGGCAAAAGGGAGAAAAGAAGAGTGTTCGGAGTCTTGATTGGATAGGGAGGCAAAGAGGAAATCTTTAAAATTCAAAATAAATAATGTATATAATGCCCCTGATTTTCCACTTTGAGGTACTTAATTGTATCCTGTTTTGTCTTCAAAAGAAATCACAAATGTATTTATTTCGGAAATGAAGTAGGTTAATGTTGTAAAATAGCAATTAGTTGCTGTTGAATCGTGATGAGTTTTTCAATACCGTCTCACTGCCATGAGTTCAGATATAAATAAATAAGAGTATATCCTTTACCTTCAGATTGTCGTGGCAAAATGTGAGGACCCATTTTAGCCTTATTTATTGCCTATTGATCCATGGACCGCGGAAAAGAATGATTCAGGATTATTGCTTCCAGTAGCAGCTGCAACAGGCATACAAATGATAAAATATCCCTGTTATTTGAGGAGAAGCAAAAGTTGTGGACAGCCAGCTATTTAAAATATTTCCAAAGAGTAACTCTCTTAGTAAACCTTGAAATGACCTTAATTATCACTTGGAGATTAGGATTTAAGAAAGCTGCTTCATTTTTTACAGTACCTGGCATACCAACGCTGTTTTCCCTTCTAGATTTGCAGTACTTACTGGAGAGAGAGAGAGAAGAAAATATGAAGCAGGACAGGGTTGCAAGGAACAGCAAAAATAAGCAGACTTCTTTAGAGAAAATGTCCGTTTTGTTCTGAGAAGAAAGCTGGTTTGGGGATAAAAGCACAACCTGGATTCTATTCCCAGCTCTGCCCACAGACATCCTATGTGATGTTAGGCAAGTTGCTTGTGCAGTGTTGCCAGCACTCACAATATTTGGCGTTTTACTTAAAACCCCAGCTCTTGGAAACAGAGTGATGATGTGAGAATCTCAGCTTTCATTTAAACAAATAAATTAATAGCTTTTATGGTTCCAGAGAAAACCTAGAAAAGTGACCCAAGCATACCCTGAAGCTCAAAGTAGAAGGCAAATTTGGAACCCAATTTTGGCTTAAAAATCACAAGTTGTTTTGTTTTTAATCTCAAGATTTGCAGAGGCACGACTCATTATTTAACATTTGGGGTTAGCAATTCTGCTTATGTGCTTTGCTTCCGTTTTCTTCTCTCCAAAATACTTCAGAGGGGCTTAAGGCCATAATTTGCAAATGCTGGAACATGTGCTTAATTTACACATGTAAATGCCTTTGAAGTCAATGGGGCTCCTTTTTCTGTGTGTAAAGTTAAGCACGTGCACAGGCTTGTCAGATTGATGCTTTAATCAGCCATGTTTGTTAAGCCCTGTGCAGTAGAAGGAATGCGCTATAGTGTGTGATGATATCAATGAATTTAAGATTCATTTTCAGAAGATCATCAAATTATGAAACACAAAATGTGAAAGCAGAGAGCTGCATGTTTAGAGGCAGGTTACCTGCCCTTTAAATGAGTAGCAAACAGAACTTCTCACTGTTTGGCTTTGTTCATTTCCTCTGAAAATAACATCTCTAATACCAACTAAAGAAAATTATTGCTACAAAAAAAAATTGACCGCCTTGAGTCAAGCTATGATAAGTCACATTCCACTGGTCCAAACCAAATGATGGGAGTCTCCCAAGTTTGACTGCACTAACATTCTCAGAATGATGTGACCTTGTTGACATTTTTAATTGTATTGAAATAATTCTTCCATATGTCCCCTTGCACCTTGAATTTCTTCCTTCTGCCATGCCTCCATCCTCCTTGTAAAGAATCTCTTTACAACACACATTTCATAAGGGCTATAACGGCAGTCCCCTCTAACTCTGCTAGCATACGCAAAAGAGCAAAAAATGGTACATTAAAATGCATGCTAAAGGTCGCCACTTGCTTATCCTCCACATGTTGCACTTGCTCCTTGTCTATAAGAGTGCAAACTTCTCAGAGCAGGGACTTTGCCTCCTGTAAATTGCCTTGGGTGCTTCTGATTCATTAATCATAAATAGTAGTGTTGCATTTTTAAAGCAAAGGAACACTGACTGACTTCTGGGGATTTTTAAAAGCAGAAATGTCTTATCTTAAAATGCTCTCCTGACACCCACCTCACTATATATTTTACAAAGGCTAAGGAACATGTGTTTTCTTTGTACGGACTATACTGTTAGAATGGTTAGGAATGAAATTAGCATGGAAGAGGTATTGTAAATCTCCAGAGCAGAAGAATATAGTTGCCAGACCTAGGAGTCATTGAAAGAACAAGACATTTTGATCTCCACCTTGAACGGTCATCCTCATTTAGGACAGAGCTATTACTGAGCTATGTATTTAAAATCTGTAACCTTGATTACTAATATGTTTTCAAAGCTGTATCATCAACAAGACAGCAGAGCTTGTTGTGCAGTTTTCTGCTATCTATAATGGTCTCTCATCACCTCCTGGCAACAATGCTAGCCTTGACTGGCCATTTGTCTGCTTTTTCCACAACAGTCTTCGCTCCTTCCTCCACAACACTCTTGATCTTCCTCCTTGAATTGGTTCATAAGGCCACAACCCTCGCTCCCCTGAAGCCCTTCATCAAGAGCTACATTTTCCACAAGCCTACAAGGAATTGGCCAGCTAATAATGGCTAGGTTGAAAGGAAGTCAGATAGAACTGATAAATACTAAAAAGAAATGTAAATAATGGATGAAATCCTGTCCTTATCAAAGTCAATGGAAAAAACTCCCAGTGAACTCAGTAGGGACAGAATTTCACCTAATATGTAAAAAATATATAGATAAATTGGATATAGTTTTGATTCTCATTCTCCCCCACATTTTATATATATGTTGTCTGAGACTGAGTGCTCATCAAGACAAGGCCTGTGTCTGCAGACAATGCCAAGTATTTAGTGGATGTGAATTGCTAATATTAAGCACATTATACAGTAGGAAAGAACTGTTATCAATTTGTTCTTCTGCAATGTATTATACTGAAGAACTGTAAGGTGATAAGAAATATTCTAGTTATACCTTCACCCATGAAAGCCTCTTGGTAGCTAAAGTTACAGCCAGGAAAATATATCAAAAGGGTCTTGATATTTAAAAAAACCCACCTTTCTGTTTTTCTTAATCTATTTAAAAACAAATTCATCTCTGCTCTTCCCTAAAGATCAAAAAACTATAAAGATTCTTTATAGACCTTGACACCTATGTTAAAATAGTGTCTTTCCACTTAACGCTTATGGTTTGAATTTATGCCATACTTCATCACTGTACTCAGCTGCCTGAAATTAACCAGCAGTTATTGTTTGCATTATTTCAGGGAGCCTACAGCGAGGGAGTCAGTATGTGGTAGACAAAGTACGCACTTTGCCACCAATCACAAGTGGTGACAATACAGTGTACACTTCATTGCCGGCTGTCATCACTCTCAACAAGACATTTCAGTGGTGTTGAGCTTTGAAATCAGATTTCAAGGCAACAAGAATCCTCAGGATTGTGGAATTTAAAGTTGGTCTGTATCTTCAAAGCAGTCTGTGCAACTAATGGGCCATATTTTTGTTAAGCTACATCTGTAACTCTTAAGATTCACTAAACTGATCACAAGGGTAGGGAGAAGAAAAGAGAACAGAGAGATTTTATCAAGGATGAATTTTGGATACATTGTGTGTTTAAAAACATATTTGCCTTTTCCTACATGAGGAGCTGAGCATGGTAGAACTCTGGCTAGAGCTCCTGTGACACTGGTACATTGAAAGGCCTCATCACAGACATGTCAATTCTCCCTCACCGCAGGGGAGAAGTTTCTTCTTTCAAGTAACCCTTCTGGCTTTGTTTGTTCACTCCTCCATTCCTATTTTCAAAGAGCAGGAGGAAAGATAGGATTACAGGAGATCATAGGCCATTGTTATGGTCCAGTCACTCCAGAAGGTACACCAAGATATAGGAGACCCAGGCAAGCAAGACTGGGGAAAGAGAGAATAAGGGGCAAACCCAAGCCTTTGGAGGAACTCTTTATCCACACTCATATGAAGTATTGACAGGAATGCAAAACTAATCACTTATCTTATCAGCTTTACAGTTTAATACGTTTGATGAGCACCTCAAAAAGGAAATAACTCTCTTAAAGTGATGGAATATATTCTTGGTAAGTATTCTTTTAAGGGGAAAACCATTTTTTTAAAAATTAGTATAGTGAATTATAACCTCTTCTCCGGGATGGGGGAAAAGTAGTCTGGTATTGCTGGAAGCCTGCAGTAGCTTTGGTGTTCCTATGTACTGCATTGTAATGATATACTGTCTATTTTTGTTTCCAGAGTTCTTTGTAATTGGGATGCCTTTGTCCTATAACTGTGTGTCTAAAGAAAAGTGGTAGGATCTGATATGGTAGGACCCAGGAAATAAATACTCTCAATATATTTGTGTGTCACTTGGATAACATCATGCCCCATCAATCTATCAGAATTCTTTGAGGGAGTCAAAGAATATGGACAAGGGTAATCCAGTTAATATAGTGTACTTGGACTTCTCGAAAGCGTTTGACAAGGTCCTACACCAAAGGCTCTTAAACAAAGTAATCAGTTATGGGATAAGAGGCAAGGTCCTCTTGTAGATTAGCAACTGGTGAACAGATAGGAGACAAAGGGTAGGAATAAATGGTCAGTTGTCACAGTGGAGAGAGGTAAATAGCAGGGTCCCCCAAGGATCTGTACTGGTACCTGTGCTGTTCAGTGTTCACCCTTTTCCAAGATAGTTTATGAATATGTTGAAGTGTCAAAATTTGCAGACTACACAAAATTACTTGAGATAGTTAAGTTCACAGCTGACCGAAGAGCTTCAAAGAGATCTCAATAAACTGAGTGACTGGGTGAAAAAATGGCAGGTGAAACTGTGTTGACAAATGCAAAATAATGCACATTGGAAAACATAATCCCAACTATACATATAAAATGATGGGGTCTAAATTAGCTGTTACCACTCAAGAGAAAAACGTTGGAATCCATTATGGACAGTCTCTGAAAACATCCGCTCAATGTGCGGCAGCTGTCAAAAGAGCAAACAATGCTAGGAAAGGGCTAGATAATAAAACAGAAAATATCAGAATGCTGCTATATAAATCTATGCTACACCCACACCTTCTATACAATATGCAATTCTTGTGACCCCCTCTCAAAAAAGATATATTAGAATTGGAAAAGGTACAGAGAAGGACAACAAAAATGATGAGAGATTTAAAAGATTGAGACTGTTCCGTTTAGAAAAGAGATGACTAAAGAGGGGATATGATAGAGGTTTATAAAATTATGAAAGTGAATGTGAATAGGGAAGTGTTGTTTACCCCTTCACATAATCGTAACTAGGGGCTACCTGATGAAATGAAGGCCTGGTCTACACTAAAAGTTTAGGTCAACCCAGCTATGTTGCTTAGGAGTGTGAAAAATCCACACCCCTGAGAGACGTAGTTAAACTGATCTAATCCCCGGTGTGGACAGTGCTAGGTTGATGGAAGAATTCTTCCATTGACCTATGTAGACTGACTTCTCAGAGTAGGGTTACTGTGTTATAAGTTGAAATACATCTGAGGGTCACCCTGTCCCAAGACCACTGACCAAGATTTAATAATGGTCCATCCCAGTGGTGGTGTAATTTACTCAGCAGGTGAGAGCTGGGGGTGTTACACCGTGATAAAAGATTTAAAAGATAATACAACTGGTTGTCCAATCCCCCCCACCCCAAAAAAACAGGGATTTTATTAAAACCAGAACACATGGAACTTGATTCTACCCACCTACAATAACATTAAATATATGAAGAATATATAGATATAATAAATTGAATACACACACACACACACACAATAACATACTGCTAAATATAATCTTCGAAACCTCCAACTGCCAAAACCTGGGACTGGACAAATGGACTGGATCACTTTAAATTAGCCTGTACTGTTCATTCCCTCTGAAGCATCTGACACTGGCCACTGTCAGCAACAGGATACTGGGCTAGATGGGCCATTGATCAGATCCAGTATTGCCGTTCTTATGCTCTTATGTAACATAATAGCACTCCTTTGTGCAGGAAGGCCTTGGGCTTGCTTGCAGCCCATGCATGAAGGGTGTGCATGTGCTAACTGTCCGGTGGGGGAGTAATAAGCATGGGATCAGGTGGCAAAGGAGAGGAAAAGTTGAGATTTTGGGACTTGGGGAAATCTGGGATAGGAGAGAAAGAGAGAGAGAGAGATAAAAGTAAAGGAGAGTTCTTTTGGGGGACACAAGTGTGTGTGTGGCGGGGAGAGGAACACTTCCTGGAGCTGAGAAAGCTGTTGCTGGAAAGGAGACTTGGAAGTGGAAGGGGTTTGGTAATAAGAGGATTTGCATGTGAAACAGGGGTGGACTTCTGTGGTAGGCAAAGCAGGATACAGACCTTCTGAAACCTTTTCAAGCCATGCTAGTGCTTTTTTGCAAGATGTTAGAAAAGAACGAAGAGCAGAAGAGAGAACAGAAGAAAAAGCAGATTATCCTCAATCCAGAACTCTACTCAGTGATCTGGTGGGAGAGAATGAGGGTGGGTGGCTTTCTGCCCCCTTTCTGTTCTTTTTTTCCTTCTCCTTGCCTGCCTTATCCCCGCCCCCCCACTTCCACCCCCCGGCAAAATCTGAGACTATCTGGAGACCACCTGAAGTTATAGCAGTCTCACTAGCTGTTATGCTAGCCAAGGATTGCTGTGGAAAAGCATGCACTGGCCACACTCCTGCCACCCCCAGCATGGCCCCAGAGTGCACCCTATGTTGGCTGTTTAGGACAGCTCTAACTCCCTTTTGCATCACCAGATTCTGACCTAGCATGATTGTAGGTATACGTGTAAGCGGGGGAATAGTCCCGCTATTGTGGGGAACTTTCCTGGCTTCTGCACTACCCCGGTGAAGTGGGCTAGCGAAAGGATCTGAGTCCTCGCTCCCACTTCCTTTACCCAGTGGCCTCCCTGCCCTTGAGGACTCCCCTTCCACTCTCCTGTCTGGCAGAGTCCTTGTAACCCCAACAAAGCTGGGCCCCCAACCCTGCTGTGGTCACCTAGGACAGGGGGCTAGGGTGTCCCCACTCCGGGGTACTCTCTCTGCACTGGGCACTTCTCTGACCCACTGACCATTACATACAAGTTAAAGCAAATGCAAGTTATTTAATCAACAATTAATCTTAAAAAGAACAAGGAAAAATGGAAAGGTTAAAGGAAACACATCAACCTGCTCTGTGGCAGGGAACTTCACACACAGTGTCTCTGGAATGTCAGGGCAGTTCACAGTCTGTTCCTTGTAAGTCCCAGGCCTTCTTCTCAGGCCCTGGCTGTGCTGCAGGGATGCTGTGGGTTGGACACTTGCTCTGGTGGTGGCCGCACGCTCTCAGGCTGTAAGTGGTAGGACCCTTCTTCCCAGTGTCGCTCCCGCCCTGTCGGGGTTACGATCCAAGCCTGGCCTGCAGAGCCCCTTGGCTGAGGCGTCTCCCTGTGCTGGGCCTGCTGCCCAGGGTCCCCCTCGCTCTCCCCAGCTACTCACCGCATCCAGCTCCAGACTGCTCCAGCCCCAGCTGCACCACTCGGTCTCTGCACTGCTGCTGCTGCTCTGCCTCCAGCTCCCTGGGCTGCTTCTTTGGCCCCTCTGCCTCTGGTTGCTGCAGCTCTGCCCCCAGGACAGGTCTGCTCTGCAGGCTGCTTCTGTGACTCTGCTCCCAGCACTGACCTGCTTCCTGGGCTGCTTTTCTGGCCTCTCTGGCTCTGGTTGCTGCAGCTCTGCTCCCAGGGCAAGTCTGCCCTCTCTGGGCTGTGCCTCTGGCTTTGGGGCTGCAGCTCTGCTCCCAGGACAGGGTCTGCTCTCTCTGGGCTGCTTTTCTGGTCCCTCTGGATCTGGCACAGCTCTGCTCCCCAGCTTAGCTTGGGCTCCGGCTTTCTCCTTAGCTCGGCCCCACTCTGTCTGACTCAGGCAAATCCAGCTCACACGGAGGACGGGACCTCCCTGGCCTCCTGACTCCCTGATTAGCCTGCCTGCCCTGTAATTCAGGCTGACCAGGAGCATTGGCCTCTCCCCATTGTTCCTGGGGACTATCAGTCTCAGGGTCCTGATTCCCCATCGACTCTTTCCCCTTTTAGTACTGGGAGCTAGCCAACCAAAACACCCCCACTCAATGTTAGTAAGGGGGCAACAGTCCCCTTACATATGGGGAAAAAAGTTGAGAGACAGAAAATGTATGAAGAAAAGGGAGGATATAAAAGGTTTCAGAGCAAGAAATAAGGTCGGATTTGTAGGAATGAGTAACTGAGTTGGGAAGAAAGAGAGATCAAAAAAGGAATGGGGAGCCAGGTGAAAACTACAATAAGGAGTGAAGAAAACATGGACCAGGAAGGGACAGTGGGTGCAATGTGTCCTTGTTTTTCAGATTGGGTACTGCTTCACCTTTAGCACATGGCTTGTATTTAGATGGATCTGTAGTAGGAGCCATTGCCAGCAAATCGAGGGAAGTGATTTGCTGGCACTGGTGAAGCCGCATCTGGACTATTGTGTCCAGTTTTGGGCCCCTCACTACAGAAAGGATGTGGACAAATTGAAGAGAGTCCAGTGGAGTGCAACAAAAATGATAAGGGGGCTGGGGCACATGATTTATGAGGAGAGGCTGAGGGAACTGGGCTTATTTAGTCTGCAGAAGAGAAGAGTGAGGGGGGATTTGATAGCAGCCTTCAACTACCTGAAGGGGGGTTCCAAAGAGGATGGGGGTCAGCTATTTTCAGTGGTGGCCGATGAGAGAACAAGGAGCAATGGTCTCAGGTTGCAGTGTGGGAGGTCTAGGTTGGATATTAGGAAAAAACTATTTAACTAGGAGGGTGGTGAGGCACTGGAATGGGTTACCTAGGGAAGTGGTGGAATCTCCATCTTTAGAGGTTTTTGAGACCTGGCCTGACAAAGCCCTGGCTGGGATGATTTAGTTGGGGTTGGTCCTGCTTTGAGCAGGGGGTTGGACTAGATGACATCCTGAGGTCTCTTCCAATCCTAATCTTCTATGATTATTCTATGATTCTAAGCACCCAGGACAAGTCACATAATGTTGAATAGCAGAGTTTTAGACTTGGTGGTAGCATCAGCTATCCTCTCTTTCTCTTTTGTTGAGTGGGGTTGATGGTTTTCTTACCCCTCTCCCCTCCCTTTATAGGACACAGAAGCTGAGCTGAATTCACTTTACTAAGAGTTTTTGACAGACAATTCTGCCAGATAGTGAAACCATACACTGAACTGGCTGCTGTTTAATGGGTTTCACTGCCATTTTGTACATGTCACTTATGTATCACCAAGGTTGTGCGTTTTTTTTTTATACCAACAGTGGTAAAAAATTTAACTTAAAAATAAAATTCTATTCAATGGGAGAGGGGAGTGCAGCTGGAGAGCAAGCAGTTGAGGTGAAGGGTCTTGGATATTCACTACAGCAGAAAAAAAAGAGGAAGATAAATGGCAATTATCAGTGATTCTGCTAGGAAAAACATCAATGATGGTAAATGTGTCTGAAATCACCTTTTCCTGAAACTGGCAAAAAAGACACAGTTGACTGCTGACATTGTGAGTTCCCCAGCAAGTCAAACTACCTAAGCAGTAAGAAGAAAAGGAGTCCTTGTGGCACCTTAGAGACTAACCAATTTATTTGAGCATGAGCTTTCGTGAGCTACAGCTCACTTCATCAGATGCATACCGTGGAAACTGCAGCAGACTTTATATATACACAGAGAATATGAAACAATACCTCCTCCCACCCCACTGTCCTGCTGGTAATAGCTTATCTAAAGTAATCTTCAGGTTAGGCCATTTCCAGCACAAATCCAGGTTTTCTCACCCTCCACCCCCCCACACAAATTCACTCTCCTGCTGGTGATAGCCCATCCAAAGTGACAACTCTTTACACAATGTGCATGATAATGAAGTTAGGCCATTTCCTGCACAAATCCAGGTTCTCTCACTCCCTCACCCCCCTCCAAAAACCCACCCCCATACACACACAAACTCACTCTCCTGCTGGTAATAGCTCATCCAAACTGACCACTCTCCAAGTTTAAATCCAAGTTAAACCAGAACATCGGGGGGGGGGGTAGGAAAAAACAAGAGGAAATAGGCTACCTTGCATAATGACTTAGCCACTCCCAGTCTCTATTTAAGCCTAAATTAATAGTATCCAATTTGCAAATGAATTCCAATTCAGCAGTTTCTCGCTGGAGTCTGGATTTGAAGTTTTTTTGTTTTAAGATAGCAACCTTCATGTCTGTGATTAAACAAAAAAACTTCAAATCCAGACTCCAGCGAGAAACTGCTGAATTGGAATTCATTTGCAAATTGGATACTATTAATTTAGGCTTAAATAGAGACTGGGAGTGGCTAAGTCATTATGCAAGGTAGCCTATTTCCTCTTGTTTTTTCCTACCCCCCCCCCCCAGATGTTCTGGTTTAACTTGGATTTAAACTTGGAGAGTGGTCAGTTTGGATGAGCTATTACCAGCAGGAGAGTGAGTTTGTGTGTGTATGGGGGTGGGTTTTTGGAGGGGGGTGAGGGAGTGAGAGAACCTGGATTTGTGCAGGAAATGGCCTAACTTCATTATCATGCACATTGTGTAAAGAGTTGTCACTTTGGATGGGCTATCACCAGCAGGAGAGTGAATTTGTGTGGGGGGGTGGAGGGTGAGAAAACCTGGATTTGTGCTGGAAATGGCCTAACCTGAAGATTACTTTAGATAAGCTATTACCAGCAGGACAGTGGGGTGGGAGGAGGTATTGTTTCATATTCTCTGTGTATATATAAAGTCTGCTGCAGTTTCCACGGTATGCATCTGATGAAGTGAGCTGTAGCTCATGAAAGCTCATGCTCAAATAAATTGGTTAGTCTCTAAGGTGCCACAAGGACTCCTTTTCTTTTTGCGAATACAGACTAACACGGCTGTTACTCTGAAACCTGTCATTATGCAAGGCACTGCATTTAGCCGTATGGAGTGGAAATCTATCAACTGCATGAAAAAACTTGCACAGATACAGACAGACATCATCTTCCTTTCCAAATGCAAACAGATGGACATCGTACCAAAAGGACTGAAGGTAAAAAATCCATTACAATCTACATACCACACAGACTATGCTGACAGCTTGTGCCACACGCTCTCAAAGAAACTGCGGAATCACCTGATCAACATCCTCTACAGCAAACAGGGAAAGATTAAGAATGAGCTCTCAAAAATGGATACTCTCATAAAAAACCAACCTTCCACACAAACTTCCTCGTGGCTGGATTTTACTAAAACTAGACAAGCCATTTCCAACGCACACTTTGCTTCTCTACAAAAGAAAAAGGACACTAAACTTTCTAAACTACTACATGCTACAAGGGGCCACAGCAATGGTTCCCTCAACCCACCTAGCAATATTGTTAACCTATCCAACTATACTCTCAGCCCAGCAGAAGCAGCTGTTCTATCCCGGGGCCTCTCCTTCTGCCCCTCCACCCCCACGAACATGATACAGTTCGGTGGTGACCTAGAATCCTATTTTCGACGTCTCCGACTCAAGGAATATTTCCAAAATACCTCTGAACAACATACTAATCCACAGAGGTCTCCCTACCAACACTACAGAAAGAAGGATTCTAGGTGGACTCCTCCTGAAGGTCGAAACAGCAGACTGGACTTCTACATAGAGTGCTTCCGCCGACGTGCACAGGCTGAAATTGTGGAAAAGCAGCATCACTTGCCCCATAACCTCAGCCATGCGGAACGCAATGCCATCCACAGCCTCAGAAACAACTCTGACATCATAATCAAAAAGGCTGACAAAGGAGGTGCTGTTGTCATCATGAATAGGTCGGAATATGAACAAGAGGCTGCTCGGCAGCTCTCCAACACGAGTTTCTACAAGCCATTACCCTATGATCCCACTGAGAGTTACCAAAAGCAACTACAGCATTTGCTCAAGAAACTTCCTGAAAAAGCACAAGATCAAATCCGCACAGACACACCCCTGGAACCCCGACCTGGGATATTCTATCTACTACCCAAGATCCATAAACCTGGAACTCCTGGGCGCCCCATCATTTCAGGCATTGGCACCCTGACAGCAGGATTGTCTGGCTATGTAGACTCCCTCCTCAGGCCCTACGCTACCAGCACTCCCAGCTACCTTCGAGACACCACTGACTTCCTGAGGAAACTTCAATCCATCGGTGATCTTCCTGATAACACCATCCTGGCCACTATGGATGTAGAAGCCCTCTACACCAACATTCCACACAAAGATGGACTACAAGCCGTCAGGAACACTATCCCCGATAATGTCACGGCTAACCTGGTGGCTGAACTTTGTGACTTTGTCCTTACCATAACTATTTCACATTTGGGGACAATGTATACCTTCAGATCAGCGGCACTGCTATGGGTACCCGCATGGCCCCACAGTATGCCAACATTTTTATGGCTGATTTAGAACAACGCTTCCTCAGCTCTCGTCCCCTAAAGCCCCTACTCTACTTGCGCTATATTGATGACATCTTCATCATCTGGACCCATGGAAAAGAAGCCCTTGAGGAATTCCACCATGATTTCAAGAATTTCCATCCCACCACCAACCTCAGCCTGGTCCAGTCCACACAAGAGATCCACTTCCTGGACACTACAGTGCTAATAAACAATGGTCACATAAACACCACCCTATACCGGAAACCTACTGACCGCTATTCCTACCTGCATGCCTCCAGCTTTCACCCTGACCACACCACACGATCCATCGTCTACAGCCAAGCTCTGCGATACAACCGCATTTGCTCCAACCCCTCAGACAGAGACAAACACTTACAAGATCTCTGTCAAGCTTTCTTACAACTACAATACCCACCTGCGGAAGTAAAGAAACAGATTGATAGAGCCAGAAGAGTTCCCAGAAGTTACCTACTACAGGACAGGCCTAACAAAGAAAATAACAGAACGCCACTAGCCGTCACCTTCAGCCCCCAACTAAAACCCCTCCAACGCATTATTAAGGATCTACAACCTATCCTAAAGGATGACCCAACACTCTCACAAATCTTGGGAGACAGGCCAGTCCTTGCCTACAGACAGCCCCGCAACCTGAAGCAAATACTCACCAACAACCACATACCACACAACAGAACCACTCACCCAGGAACTTATCCTTGCAACAAAGCCCGTTGCCAATTGTGCCCACATATCTATTCAGGGGACACCATCACAGGGCCTAATAACATCAGCCACACTATCAGAGGCTCGTTCACCTGCACATCCACCAATGTGATTTATGCCATCATGTACCAGCAATCCCCTCTGCCATGTACATTGGTCAAACTGGACAGTCTCTACATAAAAGAATAAATGGACACAAATCAGATGTCAAGAATTATAACATTCATAAACCAGTCGGAGAACACTTCAATCTCTCTGGTCACGCAATCACAGACATGAAGGTCGCTATCTTAAAACAAAAAAACTTCAAATCCAGACTCCAGCGAGAAACTGCTGAATTGGAATTCATTTGCAAACTGGATACTATTAATTTAGGCTTAAATAGAGACTGGGAGTGGCTAAGTCATTATGCAAGGTAGCCTATTTCCTCTTGTTTTTTCCTACCCCCCCCCCCCAGATGTTCTGGTTTAACTTGGATTTAAACTTGGAGAGTGGTCAGTTTGGATGAGCTATTACCAGCAGGAGAGTGAGTTTGTGTGTGTATGGGGGTGGGTTTTTGGAGGGGGGTGAGGGAGTGAGAGAACCTGGATTTGTGCAGGAAATGGCCTAACTTCATTATCATGCACATTGTGTAAAGAGTTGTCACTTTGGATGGGCTATCACCAGCAGGAGAGTGAATTTGTGTGGGGGGGTGGAGGGTGAGAAAACCTGGATTTGTGCTGGAAATGGCCTAACCTGAAGATTACTTTAGATAAGCTATTGCCAGCAGGACAGTGGGGTGGGAGGAGGTATTGTTTCATATTCTCTGTGTATATATAAAGTCTGCTGCAGTTTCCACGGTATGCATCTGATGAAGTGAGCTGTAGCTCATGAAAGCTCATGCTCAAATAAATTGGTTAGTCTCTAAGGTGCCACAAGGACTCCTTTTCTTTTTGCGAATACAGACTAACACGGCTGTTACTCTGAAACCTACCTAAGCAGTGTAATTGCTCACCATTATAAGCCACCACACAGCTTTTCCTAAGCAAGCATTTTTATTCTTAAGGTGAAAACATATTAAAATAATAAAAGAACCTACGTACATGCTAATAAGTTTACCAGAAATTCCTCCCCCAACTCCAACAAGGTGGACAGGTGGACATTCCTTCAGACCTCATGAAGGTGGTTCTCTGTGTCTACCAGTTCAAAACACCTTTAACTCAGAACAAGAAGGCCCCATGAACTGAAGAGCTGCTCCTTTATACAGTTTGGGCCTCTGATGATGTCCTTGTGTGCTGGTGATAAGGAGACAAAGGTCCCTTCCTCAGGGCAAAGCTTCTAAAGGCTGAGCTCTTACATAACTGGAGGGGATATTTATCTTAATATCTGAAGGTTTCTTGTTGTTTTTTCCCAACCTCCCCAGAAAATTCTACCCTGGGATAAGAAGTGGCATGTGGAACTTTTGGGGGAAATCAGTTTCTTTGGGGGAATATAGGAGGGATTGAAAATTGGGACAGTTAATGGAAATGGTACATGTCCTTCAAGTATTATTTCCCCATGGAGTTTCTGACACAAAGTCAGGCTGCCCCTGTAGATAATACACAGGAATTTCTTGAATAAATGGGGAATGGTTAGTAGGAATAGCTCTACAAAATGTGCCAATGCAGATGCTCTTGAAGCTGCTCCATCTGCCTCTTTGAAAACTGCTTCCTCTATATCCTCTGCTGTGTTGCCAATGTGCACTCTTGGGAAATGGATAAAAACAAACACCATTTTTTCACATGCCAGGATGGGAATAATGATTCACTAATTAATCCCTCTTTAAAAAAAAACCAACAGAATTATTGAGAGAAATGAGCAGTAAACACTACTAGTTCCTCTGTAACACAGGAATGGAAGGGAACTGTCCTAATATATATGTGTGTGAAAGAAGATTGTACTCTTATCTGATTAGTGATGATACACAAAGACGTAGATAAGCCTATTTTTTTAAAGCTGATTTGCCTTGTAATAGTCTAAAGTAAATTATCAAAGAAAAAAAGGTGGAACATGAAAACATCTGTTATTAATTACGTGTGTTTATGACTAAACAATTGAAACAATGTTCAAGAACTATTTATCTATGATGATCTGCAGAATAAGTGTTGGTTGCACAAATTAAGGCTTCCTGAAGGCAGTTTTAACTTACGTATTAAATTTTTCCCAAGATTTCAAAGCATTCTGGAGAACAGAATACATGCAACTTATTTGGTCAGTGCTTCCCATTTAGACTTCACTTTTTGGCCTTTTATTGGCAAGTTTCCAAGGTGTGGGACACCTTCTTGGAGAATAAACTCTAACTGCAAAAACTCTGACTGAAAAACCATGAAAGCATCACTTGTTTTGGTGCAATAATGAGCTATGTCTGGATAACAAATAAGAAAAGTTCTAACTATAACGGGGTCTAATTCTGTCTTCTCGTGCACAGGTATAACTCCACTAGCCCTAGTCAAGTGTGTGTGTGTATGTATGTATATATATATACATATACATATATATATGCTTGGGCGGGTTTCACTTTACTGACTACTTTAAGAGGTGGTTACTCTATGATCTTGTGTTGAAAAATCTCTGGTTCCGAGCTCAAATGTAACTCCCTCTATCTGGGCCAATCTGTGCTGTAAATTGGCAAATTTGTTAATTGTTCCAGTACATCATCTTATTGTTGATACCCCACCTGACTACAAACAAACCACCCAAACAAATGGGCCCCTCTGTGGACACAAAAATCACTGGGCTGTCCATCAGTCCAGCAGAGAGGGCTGACAAGTCATACTACCCTCAAATGCAAAACACATGGCTGCAAAACACTTAGTTTCCTGGCAATAATTAAGAAAGCTACTTGGCAGGTTGGCAGCCACATAAAACAACTGTTACTCAGCCCTAAATTTATTACTTTCCCAGCTTATTGAAATGAAACCCATATTATAAATGTATGTAAGAAACTAGACCTCAGATGATGACATGATGCAAGCATAACATGAAGACAAACACAGATCGTAATGATAGGTCTTCAAAAGTCAGTGCGTTCTAAGTAAGCAGTGTGAACTGCATGGTGCTCATTGCCATACCAAATAATTACATCCTTCTGTGCTAAGACAGCTCATCAAAGCTCACCTAACCGACAGTCACCGCCAACCTCTTCAAGTGTCCTGATGGCAGAAGACATCAAGCTGCTCATGAAACTCTGTATTGGAAAATGAAGGAGAGTAAAATGAATTCATCTAAATTTCAGCTGGCTGTAAGGTTCATATATGGAATGAGGAAGTTTGCTTTCATCTTTCTATGTAAAAAGAGAGAGAGAGACACACCATGTGTGTACAAAGACTATTATTATTAATAGGCTTGACAGAATTATATATATTTTTGGTATAATTTTGATGGATAATACTGACTGTTCTTAAGCTTTTTTTAAAGATTTTTATGGATTTAAATTTTCATAGTTGCATAAAAGTTTGGGTTTTAAGCATTTTTTTTAATCAGTTTGAATTTTTACAGTTGCAGGAAATTATTCGGGGGGAGGGTCAGACAATAATTTAATGGCAGTAGATGCTGAGATTCAAAAAGTTAAAGCTATCTAAATGGCACCCCTTCTCCAGTTCCACTACCCCGGGCGTCACAACATGCTTTATAAACTTTAAAATGGAACTCTAGTAAGTTCTCAGGTACCATTTTTCTTACTTTGCGTTTCTGAAAATGTTGATTTGTATTGATGGAAATATTTTTTCAGCTGTACAGTGATACTGACATTTACTGATAAAATACTAATTTTTCCAAGCCTAATTATTAGCCTCTATATAGTCCCTGCACCAGAATAATTCTCATTTATGACTAGAAGCCCAGATTAACTTTTAAATTAACTTTACATTTATGTGCCCTTACTTTATCTATGACCACCCAGTTCCTTCTGCTGAACAATGTTAAATCATGCAGGAATTTAAACAACAAACAGATTCCATAGCCGTGTGTTCGTAAAACTGCCGAGGGGCTCATATGGGTCCCATTGCTAGGATATCCAAGTAACTCCCAACTTTTGAAGTATACACAAATATATATTTTTCTCTCCTTCAGTCATCAGGGACAGGACTCTGAATGGGTTTGTTTGTTAGTTCTGGTTCTCACTTCCCTTTTTAAAATTTAAATGTTGTGGTATTGCAGGGCTAGGTCAGAGTAATGTATTTGCATTTGCTTTTAAGTCAGGAAGTTCCATTGTCATCCTGATCTCTCTTCCTGGAGTGAGTTCCAGATTCATGAGCCTGTTGCTGAGAAAGCTTAGTCTTCTGCAAACAGGAGTAGTATTTGTCAGGCTGACAATTCATTGTTCTGTTGGAATTTACCACCTGAACTAGGTCATGGTGTTACACAGGGTGACATGGGCCCCTCAGATTACTTGGGCCAGTCCCATCAAGAGCTTTGAAGAGGAGGACTGAAACCTTGAATTTGATCCAGTATTCGACAGGGTGGCCTGAGCAGATAGACTGTTTATATTCTGGACTAACTGTAGGCCTTCTAAGGTCAAGAGTTTCATACCTAGCTATTATAATAATCCTGGAGATAATGAATACACAGACCACTATGTCCAGCTCTGGGTCAGACAGGAGCACTGTAAAAGGAAAAGGGTGTATTTCAATCCTTCATTGGCTATCAAGGAATCCAGACGCAGTGAGGAGTCTAGAAGACACAACCCCTCCACATCCCATTGCTCCTTATGCTCTAAGCAATGATCAAGAAAACTTTCCATTTACTCCCTGGCTTTGTGCAGGTTTCTGCTGATAAAGAAGGGGACGCTATGGCTACCCCACCAGATTTCCATTGCTTCCTGGCTCCATGCAGGGGCCAGAGAAGGGAAAATGAGTTTCTCTTGGTCCCCCATGTTTCAATTGCTTCTTAACCCCATTTTCAGTGATTCAGAGAATGAAAGCTGCTCTCCGCATTATGCATTAATATAGGAAGTTACAAAGTAGGGTTACCGAACAACGCCTGCTCCAGTTGCTCTTCAGGGGTGCTGGGGAAAAGGAGGCACTCAGAGATCTCAGCAGGTCTGCAGCTGTGGTAATAGTAAAATGTTCTCTTGTAGATGCTGGGGCAGAGAAAGCACATGGACTCCTCCAGAGCAGTGTCGCAAATGATGGCATCCTGCAAGTACATGAGACTACAAGCACATGATCAGAGCTGTCTGGGGAATGAGAATTAACTTTTACAACCGCTTTTGAGGTTTCAAAATTTGTTTTCAGTCTGCATTGGAATGGTAAAAATTCCAATTTTAAACTGTTTCATGAAATGGAATTGTGTCAAAAATGGCTGGTTTGGGATGGAAAAGGTCAGGTTTTTTAGTTCTCTCTCTCTCTCTCTCTCTCTCTCTCTCTCTGTGTCTCTCTTTCTCCGGAAGTGACCAGAGAATCCTCCCTGGACATCAGGAACATTAGCTGAAATTGACACATCCCCGTGAAACGTTTCAGCTTCCACAAAACAGCATATTTTGACAAAAGAATGTTTAGACAAAAACTTTTTGAGCAGCTCTACAAATGATCACCAACAAACCAGTGAAACAGATCACACCTTGAGCACTGTCAAATATGCACATGTAAAGAATCTGGAAAATATAGGGAAATAATTTTCCCTTTCAATCCTGTTACAGTGATCATAAGTTTTGCAATTAACAATATTAGGTAAAACACTTTCACATGGTGGGGCTGTTTTGAAGTTGACCTTTTAAAGTTGTACAAATATATAAATGGAGCATTGAGGAACTAAAACCAAACCACTGTGTAGCTATAGGCTTAAACCATTAAACTTTCACTGACACAACTAATCCGCTATTGAGACCTGAGTATTAGAACTAGCTGAGTGAGAGAGGTGTGTGTGGAGGGGATGCACTCCAAAGGGGAATAAATGGAAGGAAGGAGACATGGAGGAAAATGAACATAAGAAGGGAGAGCTTAGAAGAGAACAAAAGAAATCAGGGAGTGGGGAAGAAAGGAAGGAGTGAGAGATGAGAATGAAAAAAATGGGGGAAGGAGTGAAAGAATAACAAGGAAAGAGGGAATGGAGGGGGAAGAGAGAAAATGGGATACTGAAAAAGCTGGAAGGGAAAAGGTCACAACACAAGGAAAGAAGAAACAGAAAAGGGAAAGAAGATGAACATGTGATGGAGTCATAAATTAATGTAATTATTTGTATTTAATGAAGCTTAATACCAGAATGCAGCAGCGGGAGGAGAGATGGGGAGGGGCCAATAGGCTCAGCTGCGGAAAAGATTCTGTCTTGGGGCCTGACAGGGGTTGGGGTTGGCTTGGAGAGAGAAAAATATTGGTGAGTCTGGCCCTAGCTATCCTGGACACATGGAAAGAAAAAGTGAAGAGAGAGAGAGGAGTGTATTACTAAACATTACTGAAAAAAAGGTATCCAACAATATATAACAGGAGATTACAATTAAGCCTTTCAGGTTTGAGGCTGTCTCTTACTATGGCTATATCTGATGGCAGCATATAGTGTACATGTTGCTACACGCCACAATGAAAAACAGGCCATGTCCACACTGGGGTGTGTGGCTACATGTGTCAGTGAAAGGCTCTGGCACTGGGGAGGCAGTGGGGAAAGGCTGACCTATTCCCTTCTGCCTCTTCCCTGCCAGATCCCCTCTTCATAGTGGGGAAATGGTCCAGGAACTGGCAGAGCCTTTCCCCACGGCCCTTCGCTTCTGGAGTCTTCCCCTGCTTGGGGAGTCTTCCTGTAGAGGGGAAAGGGTCCAGCAGCATGGAGGCAAAGGGATGCTACACTGACAGACAGGCAGGGCTTAGGCAAGTAGAGGGCGTGTAGGGTATGTACTCACATACATACCCACACCTTTCAGGAGTGTCTTTACTCTACTTGCCTAAGACCTCAACAGCTACGCTACTATTTATACCTGTGCTGGGGGGGGGGGGCTATGCAGGTAGATCCACTGCATGCCACCAAAAGAAGGGTGCAGGCTAGATGTACCCCATGTCTTTGTACTGTACCTAGCACAATAGCATCTTGATCATGGTTGGGGCCTCTGGGTGCTACTGTAATTCACATAATAAACGGAGAAGGAGGGCTGGCAGGGGGGAAAAAAGGGGGAACAAGTCAATTTCTTCCTTGTTTTTATTATCATAGCTGGAGCATAAGCAACAGTGATGATAGTTAGGGTTGTGTGAGCATTTCCATTCCAGTCCTCTGTTTTGATTTGCTCATGGTCCTTTGCAATTTACACCTATCGGTTTTGAAATTTTACAAACCTCATTTCTATTTAAGCAAAAAAAAGGGGGGGATTTGTGGGGGCGAAGGAGTAAGAGGGGAAAAAGTGGATTTTTTTTTAAATTAAAAAACCTGGAAAATATCAACCACAATGAAAATTTTCTGTGAAAAATTTTGTTTTGGTCAAACAGTCATTTTTCATCTCCCCCCCCCCCCCCGCCCTGACCTCAAAAAAAGTTTTGACCAGAAAATGTTGACCATCTTTAACTATTAAGCATGGACAGCTTGAATGCTTTCCTGAATCAGGGCCTCTGTGTGGGGACATGTTTTGGCTTGGAGGAAAAAAGGTTTTACATGTACTGTTTTAATTTTGTACAACCTCAATGCTAGTTTCAAAGATTCTTACAGGCTTGTGGCATTTTATGTTTTTTATAATGATCCTTTTGTTGGGGCGTCGGACTTCCAACTCTTTGTAATAAAATCTCTGGAATTGCTCCAGCTCCCACAAGATCAACCTCAATTTTCTAGCATTTTCATAGCTGCCAGCTTTAGAGTCCCATTTAGGAACAGCATCCTCCTAAAACATACCTAAACAGAACAAAAGTTCTTACGATGCTCTGTGCCCATGTGCTACTAAAAACTAGCAGAGCTGGGTAAGTAATTTGTAATGAACCATTTGAATCATCTGCAAACTAACTGTTTTTTTCTTAAACTGATCTATTATTTGCAGTTTTCAAATTTTTGCAGGTAATTCTTTATCTGTACCTTTATTTTGTAATCAGTTCATTATGAAATTTTGACAATCAAAATGAGAAATTCAAGCTGTTTTGACTGGACACTGGGTTTTTGTTTCCTGATTAGATGAGTGGAATTCTTAGGATCATGTTTCTGGTGTGAATACTCTCAAATACAAATTAGAAATTTACTTTTCGTACTCTGAAACGTTTGCTTTGCGATCTTTGTGAACATTCCTACCCACAACTCATTCACTGGAGAATAGTTGCAGAAAGAACACACAGAGAGCACCCAGTCTAAGAATTAATTTAAAAATGTGAATAAACACTTGCAGAAAAAAATATGTTCCCAGCTTCTAGATAGTAGAAATTCTGTTCTATGCTATGGGAAGACACACAGATATTTTTCTACTGTTTTTTAAATTTAAATTTGACACTTGGTCAGAGCATTTAAGAAAAAGAATCCATAGCAGCAATATCAGTTAGGAAGAGAAAACATAGATATAACATTTTGTGATACAGGACAGAAGTTAGCAGAGAGCAAGCTGGCCAACTCTATTTGCTTATTGTGTGTTACATGAGTAGCAATTGATAATTAGGCTTGGAAGTATTAGATTTTTATCAGTAAATGTTAGAAAAACGTCAATTTCCCTGTACATACACACACACACAGATGAAAAATATTTTGATCTATGATAACAGAAATTTACAGCTAGGCAACGTAAGAAAAATGCTGCTTGAGAACTTATTAGAGCTTGATTTAAGGATACTTACTTTGTATATTTTGGCAGTGATGCTGACAATTTGTGTTAATGGTTATAAAACTTTAACTTTTTGAATCTTAATGTCTACTATCATTAAATAATTGTCTGACCCTCTCCTACCTCATAATGACCTGCAACTATGAAAATTTAAATAGAAAAAAAATCTTTAAAATAAACATTAAGAATATCCATCAAATCTATACAAAAATAAAATAAAAATTGAATTCTGACAAGCCTATTGATGATGTCTGGGTAAAGTTTCAGTGTAAATCTATCTATGACTAATACCAAAGTTATCAGTGTATTGATGTATGTAACTTTAGCTATGACATGAAAACTTATTAATAAAATATTTATGGCTAACTCTAATTCTCTAAAAGTTTTTGTCTACCTCTGAAGTTAAGCCTACAGTAGTAAACAGTAACCCTGAATGCATGATGTAACAGCTCTGGTTGAGCTCCCCCTGTTGGACACTCTCACCAAGTGATGAGGTTTGGACCCAAGCTCTGGATACTACATACTTCTCAGCCCATTGAGTCTGAGCAGCATCCAGGCAGAGTATCTGGCCTCACACGGTCAGTGCCAGCGTAAAGACTCCCTGTCTGGTACCCCTTCTCAGAAGTGGGACCCTGCAGTCCAGCTGCTCAAGGCCAGGCCTGAACCCCTCCCCACCCCAATTCTCCCCAGTAGCTTAAGTACAGCATTAGTCAGAGTTCCACCCTCTTGGGTACTCTGGTTTGCAGTTTACTACTCGGGGGTCATGTGGCAATTATAGCAAGGAACCCACAGGCTTTGCAAAGTAATCTTTTAAACATGCCTACCCATCCCTTATTCACAGATGGAACCTAGAGACTTACAGATCCATGCAAAAAATACAAAACCTGCACACAAAGCCCTGCCTCAGATTCTCATCACTCCAAGAGGCCTGTGGGATTTGGCCAGTGTCCTTTCAGGTCACAGGACCCTTATCTTTTCCTCCTTCTGCTCAGTCTTCCCCACTGCTAGTCGTACCCCCCACCCCACAACCCTAACAACCCTAACTGTTGAGAAAGTCCTTCTGTAATGTTTGCAGTCCCCTTTGTCAGGTGACCCTCCTATTCAGCCTCAGAGCCCCCCTCAGGTAATCAAGGTCCCTCATCAAGTGATCCATTGCTTGATTACCAGGTCATGGATGGATTTCTCTGAATAGTGGCTAACTCATTATCTCAGGATGCTTGCCTTTGAATATGAGTCCCTGCAGGTTGATGACCCTTGATTGCTTTGCATTGTTTGCCCTCTGTCATCACCTTTTGGAATATCAGTCAAGGGGGAGGCAAAAAGACTACAGGGAAAAGACAGTCCAGTTTTATAACCAAATTGGTGCTCAGAAAACAAAATGGAATTTGACATTGATGTAGATACATACTAAATCGTCACACCATCTTTTGTTAACTTTAATGAATTGAACAACATAACATCCATTCTGTTTCAGAGTAATGAATGAGTGTTGGCTCTGCTAAAAGAGTGAGTTTTCAGTAGAGCTGCTAAGTCATCTTATTTAGAACTGATATGAGGAAGCCTGGGAAGTATGGAAACAACATTCACTTAAAACAATGCCATTAATAGCTGTAAAGAAAAGATGGTCCTTAATCCTCCGTACTGTATCTGAATGTTCACACTGAAGTTGTAGAACAGTGAGCCATAGCTAGTGAGCCATAGCCACTTTAATCTCCAGTGCACTGGTAATTTCAACTAGAACAGCTGTAGTTAACAGAAGGCAGTCAATGACTCTAGAACAGGCAATCATTACATCTGAACAAATAAAGGAGGGGCAAGGGGGATGGATGGAGGAATTTGTACTGGCTGTGTGTTTGGAAGGGATGGACTGTGAATGAGAGCCAATGTTTTCAGAGTTTGAGGAAATGTTTAATGTCCATGCATGTTTTATGTCAATCAAACACATAAAACACTGTTATTGTGACTGCATAAGCCCATAAAGATGCACTTTTAAATCTCTAAAAGTCAGGTATCGTAATTACGTCTAATATAACTCTCTGGGTCCCAGGAGTGTCTTTTCTGTTTTTAAGATACCCAAGGTGGATGAGGTAAAAGAAAAAAAAACTTTTAATGTTCTGAAAATGGAAAAATGAAAAAGCTGTCCAATTCTGCACACAAGATCTTTCCCTCTCTTTGATTTACTGGTTTTAATAACTGTGGGTGCTCTCTCCATTTTTTGGCTTCAGGAATTGAAGCTATTATGCTACGATAACTTCTTTTTCCAGAATAATCTCTGAGATCGCCAGTCATTTGGGAAAGCCAGAAGACTTCAGTTTTACTTGACTTGAATAATATTTTCCCTTTTTAAAAAAATTCTACAACTTCTTCCCTTCATTCCAAAGCATTCTCTGTGCACATAAGGCTTCCTACAAGAGACAAAAAGTTTGATGTCACTTTGGAGACGTTGACAATGTTTTTGAGTTGTGGTGCAAACAGTTCTTCTGCCACGGTTAAGGTCACACAATAGTTTTGTGACGTGAACTTATTTCTTCAGTGGCAAGAAGAATGAACCTTGTGCTGAAATAGTTACTTCCCTAGGGGACCTTGTGATGAGTCATGGTACTGATTTTCTCTTGGAAATAATGGTAACTTGTGGCACTACTAGACATGTAGCTAAGTCTATCCCTCCTCCAATCATCTTTCAGTGCCCATGCTGACCTCTGTCAGCTTCCTCCCAGCGATTTTCAGGGAAGAGTTCAGCTCCTTCCTGTGACCAGAACTAAAGCCCATTACTTCATCTCTGCTTCCAGCTCTGCTATGCTCAGAATCCAATTTGTTTTACTCCGAGTACCTAACAGAGATTGTCTCCATCAACAATCAAACCTTCCAGTACTCGTCACCTTAAATAAAAGCAAGCTTTATTTTTTTAGATGGGAGAAAAATCACCAAATGGAATGTTCAGAGCCATATAAACACATCTGGACTAATCTATTCAGAAAAATGTAGCTGATATGGTCTAAATTTAGTTACATAGAAAAATAATGATTACGCAAGAATCAAAATTTTGGCCCATTTCTCTTTTTCTATTCCTGTCTTTTTGGGGCAGGAATGGGGAAGGAAGGGCAAAGATTAGTTTAAGCTACCTCTTTGAGCCCCTCTTATTCTCGGACTGTCCAGGGACCTACAAGCGTAAATTGCTGCTCTAATTTAAATTCCATAAGCAATGGCCTCCTGTAGGCCATCCAGCAGGCAAGAATAGCTGGAGTGCTGGGTTACTCTGGTCAGGTCCCTTCCCCACCCTGGCATATGTTTTTTGTGTTTTCATACAAGTGTTCGCAACCCTCAGTTATATCATGTCAAATTTGGATGGTATAGTCTTTCATGCAAGGACTTTGTTTTTTGCTTAAGTTTCATGAGGCACATATTTGGGTACTTGGAAAAATGATAAATTGAACCCATTTACATGCCACTCTGGTTATTAACTTCAGCGTGAGTTGTGTTCTGCAGCTGACAGGATTGGGCCCAACTGGCAGTTCATTTCTGGCTCTAATCATGCAAGATATTACTTTAATAAAGTCCTTTATGGCTTGGATCCTGCGTCTATCATCTCTCTGTTCATATGACAGGTTAGAACCATAGGTTGAGATCAGCTAAACCTCCCAAGCTAACAGTTCCAAGGCTTCAGTGATGAGGATTCTGAAGGCAGGGTGATGTCAGGGCTTGACCCTGCTCCAATCAAAGTCAATGGTGAAACTCCCATTGATTTAAATGGAGCAGAGTCAAGTCTTCAGTGATGCTTTCTCAGCTCCGGAATTCACTCCCAGCTGTCCCTGCACATTTCATCCATTTTCCTTTTCTGAGAGGAGCTGAATGAGGTGAAAGAACTGGGAGGTGGTTGGGAAAATCTTTAATGTGGGCATTGGACCAGTTGGAATTTTTTTATATATTTTTTAAACTGAAGTGAGCCTTGAACTTTGGAGCCATGCATTTTAAAAATCTGCATAAATGGTAAGGGGTACCTGGTAGGGTCAGGTCCATCCACTATCTTTTCTACAGTGCTGAAAACATTGATGGCTCAGAGTGAATAATAACTAACCCTTTAATGTGCCTAATTTATATTTGTAGCTGATCCTAAATATGCATATGAACCGGAACATTTCCTCACATGAAAGAGAGAGAACAAACTCAGGAAGTAAAGCATAGTCTCTGATCACATTTTTTTTTAAAAAAGTGAATGGAATAAAAACAACAAAAGGCAATAAATTCCAAGTTGAGGTTCTGTAATTTCCATCTTGGTTTGCTTTTTTATGTCCCATAACAGCACAAATTTTAATTTATATGGCATTGGCCTTAACTTTGAATTTCCTGATTTATGTCAGTGCATGATACAAATATAAACTTATTATACATGTAGTTAGTGGTTTTAATCTATTGACTTGTATTCTGGAAATTAGCCCAACAGAAATCTGTGTGGCTCTAAACGTTTAAAAACTGGTTTCAATGAAAGTCCACACATGTGCCTATTAGTGTTATATTGCAACTAAACTTTTCTGCGCTAATGCTGACATTCCCACAGAGAGATCAAGGTATATTGTATGTCTTCCTTTCCACTGGTGGAGAGGATTTTAGATTTACCAGCTTTCACTAGTCTCTAGGGCCCAGATTTTTAAAGGTATTTGCATCATTGAGATGCAGAGTGCAGCAATGTGTAAGTGATTTAGGCATTTAAGAGCCAAAATCCCATTGACTATTGATAGGATTTTGGCTCTTAAGTGTTTAAATCCCTTTTGAAAATGAAATATAGGCTCCTAAATCAGTAAGGTGTTGCAACTCTGAGTACAGCAACACCTAGATACATTTTAAAAATCTGGGCCTCATAATTGCTCAGCTTCTCAGGGTTTATTTGCAATATGTGATCATTTAAATTCCTCATGAACACCTTCCATCACCTGCTCACTGATCCGTGTCCTGTTCTGTTGACTGAATTATATTTTAAAGTCCCTCCTGGCTTCACTTTGCCGGGCCTAACACTGGCTCCTATGAAATTATCCTTGTCCCAAGTGACTATCATTCATGTTCACCCTAAAAAAATACAGTGTACCAATGGTGTTAAAGCAAATAAGCCACTTGTCATATTAGCAAATATGTGAAGTTAAAAACCAGTAGACCAGAAAGGGCCCATCTCATATTGTCTTATGATTCATATTTGAATATTTCTTCCCTCAAAGGTGGGAACTTGTTCAAATACAGTCTGTGTGGCCCTTTCCCACCAGTCCTGAGTGACCAATAATTAATTTATGCTGAATGTAATTACTCCCTTGTTAACAGTAGTTTTTCTGCACTTTCTCTCAGTTGGCTCTGGAGACATACATGTTGAGTGTGATGTATGACTCCTGGCACAGAATGAAAACCCTAGTCCTGTGAAAAGACAGAGATAAAGTGAGGTTGCTCCATTACTCGTTAATGAATTTATGGGCTCACCACTCTTATCTGAAGTGGAGCAGAGAAAAATTCTTAGAGGCTATTAGTGTAGTCTTGAAATAAAGATACTAAAACGTGGATTTATCAACCCCTTTCAATCTTGTCACCTCAATGAGCACTTCAAAACAACAACAACAAAAAAGGCTTTAAATCTAAATGAAGGAGAGACAAACAGATAGCTGGTGTGTAGTGAGCTGTATTTTAGCCAAAAAACCTCCAAGGCTGGAAAGGCAAGGAATAATGAAAATATTTTCCACATCATAATTCATTAGCTGAATCTATGTGTCTGTGAAGTTACACTGTAAAGAAAGAGATGCATTGCAGATAGCAAGTTGCCATGGTTGTTATGCTGCAAAGTGGTAGTCATGTGAATGTGGGGCTGGTGAATGAAAGTGTGCACCTCTTTGGAGGCAGCTACGATACTTCCTGTATTGTGATACTACTTCCTGCAAGCTAGTTAAACATTCAGTGCCGGTTAGCTATGAGGGTGTTTCTTTGCAATTGCAAAGGACAATTTAAGTTGTCCAGGGTCACAAAAGTCCAGATCAGCATCAGCCTTTTACATAAAATTGTTTGTGAAAGGCCGCAAAAGTTGGAGACACAGAAAATGCATTGTTTAAAGTAAAAGAAATATAACTGGGGTCTTCAAGCCTCCAGGTAAAGTCACAGGTTAATATAACAAGCTAAAACATTCTAGAGATGGGAGGAAATGTTTATGGTTGAAATCACCTAAATGTGTTTTGATGGGTTAATGTTAATAGAATGAGCTTGCCACCTCCTTCTTGGACATCGCTTATCTAGGAGTGGCTTGTCAAGGTTCCTCCCCCACTCTGAACTCTAGGGTACAGATGTGGGGACCTGCATGAAAAACCTCCTAAGCTTATCTTTACCAGCTTAGGTCAAAACTTCCCCAAGGTACAAAGTATTCCACCCGTTGTCCTTGGAATGGCCGCTACCACCACCAAACTAATACTGGTTACTGGGGAAGAGCTGTTTGGACGTGTCCTTCCCCCCAAAATACTTCCCAAAACCCTGCACCCCACTTCCTGGACAAGGTTTGGTAAAAAGCCTCACCAATTTGCCTAGGTGACTACAGACCCAGACCCTTGGATCTTAAGAACAATGAACAATCCTCCCAACACTTGCACCCCCCCTTTCCTGGGAAATGTTGGATAAAAAGCCTCACCAATTTGCATAGGTGACCACAGATCCAAACCCTTGGATCTGAGAACAATGAAAAAGCATTCAGTTTTTTACAAGAAGACTTTTTAATAGAAAATAGAAGTAAATAGAAATAAAGAAATCCCCCCTGTAAAATCAGGATGGTAGATATCTTACAGGGTAATTAGATTAAAAAAACATAGAGAACCCCTCTAGGCAAAACCTTAAGTACAAAAAAGATACACAGACAGAAATAGTTATTCTATTCAGCACAATTCTTTTCTCAGCCATTTAAAGAAATCATAATCTAACACATACCTAGCTAGATTACTTACTAAAAGTTCTAAGACTCCATTCCTGGTCTATCCCTGGCAAAGACCAGCATACAGACTGACACAGACCCTTTGTTTCTCTCCCTCCTCCCAGCTTTTGAAAGTATCTTGTCTCCTCATTGGTCATTTTGGTCAGGTGCCAGCGAGGTTACCTTTAGCTTCTTAACCCTTTACAGGTGAGAGGAGCTTTCCCCTGGCCAGGAGGGATTTCAAAGGGGTTTACCCTTCCCTTTATATTTATGACATGGCTAAACGGGAATAAGGGGTGGGGGGAATGCATGGGCCAGAAGGAGTGAGATTTACCATCATGGCTTCTCCTCATTCCCCCTCCTGGGACCTGGGATCCCCCATGACACTATTGTCATCATCATCGGAGGTGGTCAGAAGTTTTCTAATGAAACAGAGTTTCCTCAGAAAAGGTCAGTTAGTCAAACATGAAATGCTTCAGAAAGCAAAGCTGAACAACAGGCAGGGTTCTGACGGAAACATGCCTGATTCTGTGCCAGATCACATGGCAGGATTCCGGGGAACCTGGGCTTCGAAGGTATGCAATTATGGGATAGACTTACCATGTCATGGCTTCCAGGCTCCCTGCCATGAGCGCTCAGAGTTTAGGTTCCTGGCTCTGCAGCAGGGAACTGGGAAGCACTGAGAACTCCAACTTGAGCCGGGGCTTTCAGGAATTCTAGGCTCCCTACCATGGTGCCGGGAGCTTGGAAACCCTGGGGACTGGTCCAAGAGTCTGGAAATCCTGGGATCCCTGGCCTGGGGCAGTCTGTATGGCAGGGCTGCCCTGTAGTTGCAGACCCTGGGAGCTTTGGCAGATGCTGTCAATTTCAGACAGCAGCTGACAGTCTCTGGAAGCATATTTTATTCTGGAAATACCAGAATGTGTCAGTGCTTCCAAAATTAAAATTTTTCAGGATTTCTACATTGTGAGAAGTATTGGTTTCATTCATATTTGGAACACAGCCACATATCAAAATTTCTCGCAAACTGGAAATGCCAAGTTTTGGCCAGCTCTAGTCCTGACCAGACCAGACCAGATGACATCATCATCTCCACCAACTTTAGCTAAATCTTGACCAACATCTGGGATGTGAAACTGGCTTAGTCGGCCAGACAATTCCACCTTTTGCAACACTACTGTGACCAGAAAGGCAGGTAAAAACAATGTCTGACACACCCAACACTTGTGCAAGTTTGGCAGGTCTTGGTATGGCTGGTGTGAAGCTGCAAGTGAGTGTCAGGACAAGAGACAGAAGCTGCATTTTTTAACAATTACTCTGCCAGACCATCTCAATTAACTTTTTCTTTTCCTCAAAAAGAACAGTTCCTACCATTTAAAGACTGTCAAACACAGAGGTTTCCCTATATCAACTCTGTACAGTTACCAGGAAAGGGTATAAGTAATGTTTTTAAATTGAAGGCCTTACTTGGTACTTTACATTTCAAATGCTTTAATTAATTTCATTCTTTTTCTAGATCTATAGTAAAACGTTTTAAAAAAATGTGATGGTGGTTGTTACAATAAGAGTAAGCCAGCGATAACTTGATGCAAAACCCTGGAGCACGCTTAACTGTTTACTGTGGTAGCAGTGAACAAGGGTATCAGTAACATTGTATCCCTTGTTGGTCCAAAGAAGCCATCCCTTTTCAACACAACAGTGTGTGGGATGGGAAAAGGGGTGGCAGCAGCATCTCTGCACAGCAAGACAAAGCATTCTCTGCATGCCATTGAGAAGACCACAGGGCAGGCCTCTGCCCCAGAGGAAGGAGAATTGTAGATGGGTCACAGTCCATGTGTGGCTCAGAGTCTAGGCCAAAAACCTACTTGGATGGACACAGTGGACTGCATTTCTTTTTCTTCTTGATGGCATGTATTAGTGTGTAGGATACCATCCCTCAGCCCCAACATTCGTCTCACAGATTTTATCCTTTTTATCCAGGGTTTGCAACTTCCCTAGGATTTGGTCCATGGAAAGCAACTAGAAACTTTTTCAGCTAGGAAGTTCATGTTAAAAAATGACTGAGGTCTTCCTGAGCCCGCTTCACACTACATCTTCTACTCCTTCTGGTGAAGGGGTGGAGAATTTGGGGGGCTGTTCTTGTCAGTGAAGACACAGCTGAATAGTTATGGATTTAATGACTGGCTTAAATGTTATATCACAAAAAGAAAACCTGATCCTTCTAAGAAAGAACCAAGATTAAGGTATGATACAAACAAATATTCCTAATGGTCAAATATCCACTATGCCTGCAGGGTGATAAAAATGGTGTAGCAATTCCTGAAAATGGAGTACTTCGCAATTAATCCCACCTAACAGAATTGAGGGTTTCAGATTTGTCAGTTTGCAGATGCATAGGACAATAAAGTTGTTTCATTGGTTTAAAATGAAAGTAGGAAGGAGGTTTTCATTTAGCAAAACCAATTGCTCTGCTGGTGGAAAAAACCCCTGTTTACTGTTGTTATTTATTGGCTACAACTACCAGAGAATTATGAGTTCATGGAAGAACACACTGGACACTAGCAAATAGTTAAGTAAATCTGACCCACAGAGGCATGTTTACAAGCTTTATGCAGGAGAAGGTAAAGCTAATACTGTATCAGACTCAAAGGTGGCTGGCAAATCTTATCCAACCTGCCATCAAGACTGGGAAAACCCTGTTATCTGATTAGGCCTCTCCTGCCCAGCCACTAAATAAAGGTGAATTCACTACTGCTTGGTTACGTACTGGTGCCCCAAAACAGGACCAGACAAACATGCACGTCCAAGGCACCTCAGGACCAATGTTCTCTCTAATTTTTGACAGGCCGTGTGCGCAAAAACTTCCTTCTGTGCAAATTTTTGAAGCAGAGTTCAAATTTGTGCACCATGAGGCAAATGCATCCAAGCAAGTAAAATCCTTATACATTTAAAAAGTTTTAATTTGCAATTTGTGATAATAGTTTTACACCATGTTATTTTATAAAGGTCATTTTTAAATACCTAGAAAAAGGAAATTTAACCTTCTTTCCCTTCCCCCCCCCCCTTGCCAGCTAGTAGAATCTGGCTGTGTTGATAGATGGCGGGCAAACAATGTCAAAAGTCACCCGTAAATGATATTTTGGCCTGGCTCCTATGTAGTTTTTCATTTTTTGTGCTCGCGGTGTTTCGCCGTGTGCACGGGGTTTAGGATCTGTGTGCACACGCACACACGCACAGCTTAGAGGGAACAGTGCTCAGGACTCTGGAACTACACTGCCTGCAGATGTCAAACTGTGAGTGGGGGTCTAGCAGATGGGGAAGGAGAAGTGATGTGATAAAGGGACACTTGACTATTGGACCTTCACACCAGTGGGTGGGAAACTAAGTTAATAGACTCCTGCCAGAGTTCTCATGAGGGAGAGTTTTAGTTATCATTCATTTAGATAAATTGTTGCTGTGTTTTCCCAAGTTGATGCTGTGTTCCACTTTCCCCTAATAAACACTCAGTGCTTGCAAGTGGGCACTGAGAGAAGATATTTATTGATCTCAGAAATTCTGGGTGGGGTCTTGAGCCCGGTGTTTGTTCGTTTTAAGACGGACCCCCTTGCTATTTGAACCTGGCTCCTTTTGCTGCCAAAAACATGTAGCAGAAAGGTTACAGAAACATGTACTGTATGTAGAGCCTTGTGGAACTCCCTAGATTGGTTTGCAGAAGGCTTACACAAAGTCCTTTCTCAATCTGTTCAGGTCGGTTCAAACCACCTTAGCTTTGTTTAGTGTTCCAGGTTCAAATAAATGAAAAATCGAAGAAACCCTGAGTGATTGTTCATTGTGTAACCCACACACCACCTGGGTGTGGTGTGCTGTCCCATTGAGTCGCACCGAGACCACTTAGAGAGAGAGATTAATGAGTCTGCTCTACAGCCTTAGCTAAGGGCCAGTTGTCTTTTAGCTCATGCAGTAGAGGCTCATGCAGTAAGTTCCAGAGGCTCCAGGTTCAATCTCGCCTGCCAATGACCAGGGTTTGTCAGTGTTACAGTTGCTTTTTTTAAAGCCAGTACAGATAGCTTTAGACATATAAGAAGATAATAACCCATGCTTCTACAGCTATAAATGAGGGAACAGTAATGAGGGTTATAAGGAGACACCACAGGTGGAAACTTGATGTGTAAAGTATTTAGTTAAATTTGGACACTTCAACTGGAATACAGAAACAGGAACTCAGCCACTGTGGGATGTACACACTGTAGTAAAAGTGGGTGTGTAGCTATGTGTCCCTGTAAATATAAAACTTGGCAGTGTGATAAGACGGACAGAAATGTTCTATCTGAAGCAGTTAAAATCCTAAGAGGTATTTCCAACTCAGTAACGAGTTTGAAATGCTTATGAACACTCGGAGGGATGATATTTTCAAATCCAATACAGGAGCAAAGTAGCAGTATCTGAACTAGTGTCTTTAGGACAGATCCTGAGCTGCCATTCCTCAGCGAAGTAGAGCCTAAAGCAGTGCATTGTGTTTCTGCTGTATTACTGACCCAAGCAGTGGGGGATCCATAGTGATATGCTGAGCTACCCAGTCATCCATGCAACACATTTTAGAGTGCCTCTGACATGGGGAAGCCCTGGAATACTCAAGCCTTTAAATTACATCAATTTCTCAAGCAGAAATTGCAAAATCTTCTGACTGAGAGCATGGATTTGGCTTGGTGGTATATCACTAAATCTAAGGAGGCCTGTTGGGGGACCAGAAAATGAACAGCAGAAAGGTGAAAGGGGGAGGAATAGCACTAACAAAATCTAAGGTGGAATGAATAGTGCAACTGATTGTACTGAGATGGATGGCAAGAGGCAGAGTCAGGGATCAGGGACAGAAAAGTTGGGGAGAATCTAGTTGGGCTTGAAGGAGCAAAAGATATATAAGGATGGGGAGCTATAGGATAAGAAAGGAGGTAAGAGAAAACCTTACAAAGAAAGGAGGTAAGAGAAAACCTTACAAGCTTGGAGTAGATTTATATAAGCAATGGAGAAGTCTGATGCAAGAGCAGACTGGAAAATCAAAGTTGTGTGTTGCAAGAAGTAAATGCAGGAGGATTTATTCAGGAAATATGGAAGCCCAGCATCAAAGTGAAAGCAATTTGCATGGGCCCCTGACAAAAATTGAAATGGGTAAGGAAAAAGTAGAAGCCTTCGCTCCTGCAGAAATATACCATGGCAAGAGTTATAGTTTAAAATACGGCCACATCTAAAACAAAACCAAATCCAAATTATTTTCCATGTGGAGCCCTGTATTAACATAAAAGATGAAAACCAGAATCTCATCTGGCTGCTATATTCCCCATTAAAAGCCAGCTCCAGGAAACACAGTTACTCCCACGCTTCAGGAATCCTAGATCCTAGGAAGCCTTAATTACGAATGCAGATAGGAGCTCTGGAGATGAAGATTGATATGTTTCTGATTCTGGGTGCAAAGTTTAAGAAGAGGGCATTTTCTATGGCTAAGCTGATCACTCAATCAACACAGATGTGGGAAGGAGTCTGAGCTCAGCTCTGCTGTCATTAGATATTTACACCATGGGAGTACAGCAGGCTGTAGTTCTGCTTGACAGCATTCCCAGCAGAGTTGTTAGCTTGATGAAACCTCCACTAACTAAACATGTCTTCCCCTT
Organism: Eretmochelys imbricata; assembly: GCF_965152235.1. Lineage (NCBI taxonomy): Eukaryota > Metazoa > Chordata > Testudines > Cheloniidae > Eretmochelys > Eretmochelys imbricata. Next base: position 65,973,978 of record NC_135574.1, on the reverse strand, counting down.
TCATTCATTACTTTGCCAGCCCAAAAGCATACAACTTCCTGTACTGAAGAAGAGTTAAATTAGAATGATCCAAAATTAAGAGGACCTTCCTAGGAGTTTTGGCCACAGAACTTAAAGCTAATGATGTGCTGTGTGCTACCGTATCTACAAGCATGGATTGTAGAAATAAGAACATGACTGTAGTCTAAAACTCTGGTAAGGGGAAATTGTGTGGAATCACCTGAAGTGTTAAAGAAAATCGTTATGGGTCAAATTCTGCACTCTGTTATGCCAGTGCAACCGACGGGGCATCACTGGGGTTGTACTAATGTAAGTGAGGTGTGCAATGTGGCCTTGTATGGAACTTGTGTTAAGATGCTCGACATTCACCTGTTACACAGCATCTACTGAAACTTGCCTAGCAGGAAAAGATCCAAAATAACTTGGTATAAAATCCATAAAAGCAGAAAATCAGCTATAATAAGTAGTCTGATGGACAACAAAAGATCAATTTCAAATCTAGGTTGTTTGGCTTAAAACCAGTTATTCAAATGTAATTTTTATTAAAGTTTAACTTACTGTTACCTCATTTTTTAAAAAAAAGAAACAATTTATTTTTAACTGGATAAAGTTGCCCTGGTAAATTAATGTTTTCTGTGTCTCTTAACCAATGCACAGATGAAACTGGTTGAAGAAAGAAAAATAAGTCTGAAATAGATCACGATACTGTTATAGAAGAGCATCTCTGACAAAATGTACTTTGCCCTAGTTTAGAAACAAATGCTAAAAACAGATTATGGGTGGTAGCTGATTATTTCGCAGTCAACAAATAATATCTTTAGAGCCACTCAAAATATTGGATGCATTTTTTGTCCAATCAAAATTTTGATTTTTTTTCCAAGCAAGCAACAATCCCTTCAGATCAAATTTAAAGAAATATTACAGATATCTATATTTAAGCTATCAGGAATAGGAATTTGCCTTTTCACTTCCTGCATAAAATGCGATCAAAATGGTACACAAAGTTCACAATCAGGGTGCTATTAGGAAGTTGCAGTTTTAAGTTAAAATGTATTCAATTACTGTTGGTTGAAACATAGCTCAAATTGGAGGGAAATAATGTTGGCACCAAAATAATGACTTAGTCTAGCTCCTCATGGGCAGCCAGGAGTTATACCCCTGCAATATGAACACTGGTCTAACAAGGTGGTAATTTCTATTGAATGGAAATTTAAAGTACTAATTTAAATTTGGACGGCTTAATTGCAGGATGGAAACAAACTAATCATTTCATCTCGGGAAAAAAAACTTTTTTTCTTGTTGCACTTAAAATCCTTTTGTCATCCTATCTTATCTAAGTGATTCACCAATCAAGCCTGACACTTTTCCTGCACAGATTGTTCATTTTGTCTTTTACTACAGCAAATATGAGGTACTTTAAAAAAAAATCTTTGTCTTAAAAGTTCATGTCACCAGTCAAAATAACGCGATCACTTCCGAAAATATTTTCATTTTCTGACATGTACTGAGGTGCCATAAAGTGGTGCTGACAACTCCATCTTTCACATTCCACAAATCTTATCAAGATATATCATCAGAAAACCACACGGGCTACATCCGGGCTCTGACAAACCTGAAACATGGCCTGCCAGCCACAGATAAGGTTTGAAATGTTGGTCAATGAAAAGGTGATAACAGTAACAAGGATCAAATGCATGTACAACTTCACCTTTAGACAGCTGTGGTTTTCAGCTGAGCCACTATGTAAAAGATATTGTTGCTCTGCCTTAACAGATATGCCAACTGGCTGCTAAAGAATATGATACCCAAAGGATATTTAGGACAATAGTCATAGGCAGCCTTTATTTTGGCATTTCAACTGGACAAGACAGCAGCACTGTGCTAACTTAAACAGTATCCGTAAACACAGAAAACTCTTGAAGAGGTTTGACAGACAACAACTTGACACTTTGTTCAAGGGATCAAAGGATTAAGTTGTTTTATTGTTTAAAATGAACTGAAAACTGCAAAATATTTGAGTAGAAAAGCATAATAGCAGCCTTTCATTTTTTCCCCCTCTAAAGGAGATTTTGACTTTTCGGGCTAATTTTGTCTTTATAGAGAAAATTAAAAATAAAGGTACAAAAAGCTGAACCACAAAAAATTAAACTGACTCTTTAAAAAAAACCCTCATGATTTAAACATATACCTACGGTTCTTAAAACAGAATTTATAATCATTTGCTTAATGGTACTTCCCCCATGCCATCCATTTTCAAACAAAGCTTAGTTTATGGCTATCATAAGAGATTACGCTCCCTTACAGTTGCAGTATTTCTTCTATAATGATTTATTTTAAAGGGTTTCACCATGATAGCTCTCCAACTTTGTTCCTTCCTGTATATCACTGTTCAGGGTCAAAAGCTGGAAAAAGGGCTAGTCCCAGAGGCCTAACATATTTCACCAGTGGAGACTCTGGCTTTTCACTTCTCCTTCTCTCCTCATCACTTTATTCTTAAAGAATAACAGATGTGGAAACATTTAGAAAAGAACTAATTGAATTTCACATAACACAATTTAGTATTGTTTGAGGAAGTACCTAAATCAACAGCACATTTTCTGAAAGGCCCAGCGTTGCCTAATTAGAACACCAAACGTGTGACTAATTGGCCACACTTACACCAAAGGCTCTGTTGCAGATGAGCTGTTGCCTATTCATCTTTGCTAAACTTAGTCCATTGGTTTGGCTGTGAGGTAAGTGTGGTTGTTTTAAATGAGCTGTGCCAAACATAACGGGAAAACTCTGCAACAGTGGTAGAACAAATCCATGTAAAAGCAGAAGAGTAATCGGAATGCTTACACGCTGGCAGCACCTGGAGGATTACCAGGAGGTTATCAGCACATAAATTATTGGCTTCTTGGTGCTCTGTAATTGGGACACTTAATAGCCTGCTCTTTATCATGTCTACTCCACTGTCTTTAAAAGCTTAGCATCTAATTAAAAAGTAAACCAATATGATCAGGCTCCACTTTGCCCAGCACTTGCCACTGCCAGATCTGCTTTTTGCATGCAACAGGATGTTTTCTTTCATAATCCCCCCACCCCTTTTTTAATGCAAAGTATGGTAAACATATTTAAGAAGCATATTTAAGCAGAAGGAGAACAGTATGCCGCTCTCTCCGTACTTCTGGAATGTGGAAGTTATGCTTTGAGGAGTCACACAATATTCTTTCAGAAAGCCCCAGAGCTGGCTGCCAAGGTTTCGGATGGTTTCCTTTAAAAGGGATTATCAATTTGAAAGTAAACACTGAAGCAGTGGGACTTGGGGATGGGATTAGATGGTTTCATGCATCCCTGCCAACGATCCCAAATTGGGTAGAATCATCACAAGTGTTACAATTCCAGTTCTGGCCAGGGTCCCAAGACCATTGGCATAATATTACTGATGTCATACAATACTCACCTCCTATATGCCTTTGGGGATCACCTCTGCGGGGGTGTTTAATAGCCTCTGGTCAGGCAGGAGATGGGTAGCTGAGACTTCTCTTCCCAGCCAATCCACTCAAGTCTCTTGCTACCTTGTGACTTGCCCCAAACCCGGCTACTCTTGTTTTGGTTCTTATTGTCTCATTGCATGCAGAGCCATAGTGAGGTAGAAGACTGGGAGGTGGTTTGGTCTGGTGGATGAGGAACTTCACGGGGAGTGCACAAGACCCAGGCGCAGCCACTGACAGACAGTGTGACCTTGAGATAGTCACTTCACCTCCCTGTGCCTCCATTTCCTGTCCTTCCCTTTGTCTGTGTTGTCTACATACATTGAAGCTCCTTTGAGCAGGAACTGTCTCTTCTGTACAGTGCCTAGCAAAATAGGGCCCCAGTCTCAACTGGGGCCTTTAGACGTTTCTGTAACATGATGTAATGATGAGGAAGTGAGAGACTTCAGCAAGCTTGATGAGGCGAGAGCTCTCAGTCATCCCCCTGCTTGCGGAATGTGGATTTCCAAGGATGGAAACCGATGAGGGGACAGGAGAGAAGGGGAATCTAAGGGCAATGAGGAGAGACAACAGGAATAAAGGAGAGAATTCTGAATGTACACACAAACCTCGCTGGTGGGAACTGAGTGTAATTAAACTCTATTTTGATATTAAATATTGGTCATACTTCATCACATTTAATGTTTTCCATCTTTTTGTTGATTCCCCCCCCCCACACACACACACTTCAAGAGAAATATTGTCCTTTCACAAAATCTTACCTCCAGTACAAAAAAGGGGTGGGTCCTAAGAACTTCAGCACTTCAACATAATCTGCCTGTAAACAAGCTATCATCTAGTTGCCACAATAAATATATTAAGACAAAAAGAGCGGCAAAGTTCATGCACCAGGTAGACATGTCCGACTGGCCACACTTGGTGGCAGCTTCAGGGACTGCAGTACCAAAAGCCAACCCTGTGTACTGTAAAGGAAAAGCCATGGTCTTGACCCTTCAGATACTTTAGTCCCTAGACAAAATTCAATTTTTATTTTTTGTAATTTCAATGGATAATATTGATGTTTGATTAATTTTTACTATTTTTTTATTTTAAATTTTCTTAAATGCCCAAAAATATGTTTTTAAGCATTTTTTCCATTTTTATTTATTTACATTTTCACAGCTGCAGGAAATTATGGGGGTCAGACAATGACGAGGGAGTCAGATAATGATTTAATGAGTAGACACTCAGATGTAAAAAGTTAAAGCTTTATAACCATTAAACACAAGTTGTCAATATCCTATGTCAAAATACACAAAGAATATAGCCATAAATCAAACTCTAAGTTCTCAAACAGCATTTTCTTACTTTGCCTATCTGTGAATTTTGATTTATTAACAATGGAAATATTTTTTTCATCAATGTGGGTGTCTATGGTGAAATCTGTTTATTTATATTTACTAATAAAAATCTAATGCTTCCAAGCCTACGAATAAGAAACAACAAAAGTAACGGGCAGTTTACTTGCCAGCAATTAAGAGTCACCTATGGCAAAACTTTTATTCTACTACTTTTTGAAATGTAAATAAGTAATTTCAGTTGCTCACTTTTATAGCTGAAGTAACTGGCAAACAACTTGATGCTGCCAAGGTTAGTAAAATTAAACTTTCTTACCTTTAAAATCATGGCAGGAAAGATCTCAAATTCCTAAACAGGTATATTTAAAGTAACTCCACTGCCAAGCAACTTTAAAAATGTGTTTTGCTTACAAAAAAACCCAATGTTTTATTATCCTTCTGTTGACACCGCAACTTACAAACATTGTCCCCAGATTTGTAAAGACAACAAGTGGTAGAAACAGATGTTTTAAAACGTGTTCATAATCAGCTGTATCAATTTGCAGTTTCATGCAAATACTAAGAATACGTTAATATTTGCAAAATAGAAAAAACACTCTGGGAAAGAAATTAATCTCAGGTACACAAGTTATTAGAGACTTAAAACAATATTAAGTTACTTTAAAATGTTTACTTAACACACACATTAACAAAACCCCAAGTAGTAGCAACATATATAACAGCCTTTAGATGGTCGACATGTTCTGTAAGTGATGCTTCTGAATCTGTACAGGAAAATTATTTTCATTATATATCAGTCTCTGGCTCAATTTATAAAGGCCATATATACTCCTCATACACTAGCCAGTTCCTGGCACAACTGTCCGAAGGAAAGCACAAAAATCCACTTTTGGGCCCTCTTGTGAGCATGTGTCCCATCTGTAATGCCTGGCAAAGAATTCATTCCTGTGCAAGAGTTTCTGTGCATCAAAAACTGACTAGATTTCAGTGGGGTTGCATCTGGGAGCAGGAGCGCACCTCCACAGCTGCTTGCAGGACTGTGGATTCTGCCAAACAGATGCTTACTCATATGTTACCAGTAGGTGACCAAAAATGACAAATCTGTCAATTGCACTTTAATTTCAATGATTGATTTCAAATACATGATCATTCCCCTCTATTCGGCATTGGTGAGGCCTCATCTGGAGTATCGTGTCCAGCTTTGGGCCCCACACTACAAGAAGGATGTGGAAAAATTGGTAAGAGTCTAGCAGAGGGCAACAAAAATGATTAGGGGGCTGGAACACATGACTTATGAGGAGAGGCTGAGGGAACTGGGATTGTTTAGTCTGCAGAGGAGAAGAATGAGGGGGGATTTGATAGCTGCTTTCAACTACCTGAAAGGGGATTCCAAAGAGGATGGATCTAGACTGTTCTCAGTGGTACCACATGACAGAACAAGGAGTAATGGTCTCAAGTTGCAGTGGGGGAGGTTTAGCTTGGATATTAGGAAAAACTTTTTCACTAGGAGGGTGGTGAAGTACTGGAATGCATTACCTAAGGAGGTGGTGGAATCTCTGCCTTCGAGGTTTTTAAGGTGAGGATTTAGTTGGGGATTGGTCCTGCTTTGAGCACGGGGTTGGACTAGATGACCTCCTGAGGTCCCTTCCAACCCTAATATTCTATGATTCTATGAAATGCAGCACAATATTGTGCTGCTAAACACTCTTATGGTCCTAATCTCTGTATTGTAGTTTGGTAACTTGCTGATGCTTTGATATGAGTGCATCATTGTGATACTTGCATAACATGAGCCTGTTCAAACATGACGACATTCTGACTTTGCCAACTCACAACAGTTCATCAGGGTTAATCAATACTTCACGAAATGTTAAAGGGAAGCTTGCACATAGGACAGGAAAGATATGGTGAATCTCCTTAACAGCTGGTGCCAGTGATTCATTTTCCCTTTTCCCATAGGATTCAAAACCCACTCTACCTTCTTTGTCCATCTATTTTGCAAATTATTACTCCTGGGGGAATTCTGCACCACTGCCCAATGCAAAATTTTGCAGAAATTAATGGGTTTTGCGCAGAATTTCCTTTCCCCCACAGAAATGGGCTGCAGTGCTGCTGGCTGCCACTAGGGGGCATTGGTCCCAGAAGAACCCAGCTTGCAACAGAAGACACTGCCGGGGGGAGGAGGGAGCTAGAGGGTTCCCAGCAGCTGCAGTTCCCCACCCGTCCTGAGGGAAGGAGACGACAGTGCGCAGAAAACTCTGTGCAAGCCCAGGACCGAGCATTAGACTTTCTGCCTCCTGGGCTCTGAGGAGTAGGTGGGTGGGTGTCTGGGTTTGGAGGGCACAGCTGGGCTCTTGGGGGGAATGGGTGCAGGTATCTGGGCTGGGCGGCCCCATGGCTGGGCTCTGTGGGATAAGGTGTGAGTGTTTGTCCCCCAGCTTGGCTCTGCAGGGGAGGGGGAAGAGAAGCAGGAATGGGGTTGTTGTAGGGGTTTCTTTAACTCTGTACTACTGAGAGAAATTTTGTGTGTTTCTATTGTTACAGACATACTTGCTGACAGGTATTTTGAAATACATTACCAAAATAAATGAAACTGGAGTGATTATATAGTGTTATTTTGACAAAACCTTGCTGAATTTTAAAATGTGCGCAGAATTTTTATTTTTTTTTGGTGCAGAATTTTTAATCTTTTGGCACAGAATGCCCTCAGGAGTAATGACATATATGTAAAAATATTATAAAAAAGATTTACTTTTATGTCACAAAGCATTTGGTCTGAAACTAAACTTTGCTCCAGTCCACAGCTAAGCAGGTCTTTTCCTGAAATTGCTACTTCTGGCTGCCAGGGGCCAGTCTGGTGCCAGGCACCAAACTGACAGCAGAGAGACTGTCTTTTCCATATACTCAATGCTCTGATGACTGATGGAACCCAGTCAGCATGGAGGGCAAGGAAGAAGCAGCCTGACTCAAATGTAAGGGTGTGAGGAGCAGAGTTGGGGGACAGGAGCAGGAGATAATAGAAGGGGGAGCGCTGTCCATCCTGTGTATTGAATAAGGGAGGCGTCCTTCAGAAAAAATTCAATGTAGTTGTGTAATTAAAGACTGTTATAATGCATACTCATAAGACACCAAAGTAAGGTTGAGCAACCTTATTTCTGGACTTTCCTAACTCTTGAGTGCTTGACTTTACAACCTTAATATTCTTTTACCATAGCGCTTTGTATGTAATTTGTATCGTAGCAGTGCCTAGAGGCTCTTATGTGCTAAGTGCTGCACCTACACATTAGGTTCCTGCGCTGAAGAGCTTGTAATCTAAGTAGAGGGATAAAAAAAAAGGCTAAAGGATCTATAAAAATGTAGGTCTATGAGGGACCTCAACAGCTCATCTAGTCTGTTTCCACCTCCACTGCCTGCACTCAGGCAGGACCAAATATACCTAGACCATCTCTGACAAGTGTTTGTCTAATGTGTTCTTAAAAACTTCCAGTGATGACAGGGATTCCACAACTTCCCTTGGAAACCTATTTCAGTACTTAGGAAAAACTTACTAACTACAAAGGATAGCTAATAGCTAACCACAATCTTCCTCGCTACAGATTAAGCCAATTACTTCTTGTCCTATCTTCAGTGGACAGGGAGAACAATAAGTGTTACCACCACATTACAAACAGGGAACCGAGGCATAGAGAGAGTAAGGATTTGATCCAATTGCCTTTGGAGTAACTTCCTAACAATTCTCACTGATATGTCACTTGTAGTCTGAGCATGGCTCTCATGATGTTGTTCACGGAATTCTATAATAGGCATTATTATATTGTCTAACATATTATTGTTCAGTTGTCACACCAGCTACAATGGAAATGTGTTCAGTAACAAATACAAATGTAGGAGAATACTTTGAATCAAACTATATATTAATATGAGATCACATATGTAATACAGAATTACAAGTATAGCTATTAAAAGGAAACCAGTAAACTGGAAAGAGAGGAAGCAGTCTAGAATAATGGTGAAAGAAAACAGAAAAGGTAGGAGCAACAAACCAGAGATGAAGAAAGAAAAATGTATACATTAATTCTTTTTGGACAATTGCTCTTTATAATGTACTGTCATATAGTAGTTTGAATTAGGTGTCAAGCTTCACTCGGCTTATGACAAGGGATCTGGGGGTCACAGTGGACCACAACTAAATATTAGTCAACAGTGTAACACCATTGCAAAAAAAGCAAATATCATTCTGGTATGTATTAGCAGGAGTGTTGTAAGCAAGACACAAGAAGTAATTCTTCCTCTCTACTCCGCGCTGATTAGGCATCAGTTGGGGTATTGTGTCCAGGTCCAAGCACGCCACATTTCAGGAAAGATCTGGACAAATTGGAGAAAGTCCAGAGAAGAGCAACAAAAATGATTAACAATCTTGAAAGAAAGATTGACCTATGAGGGAAGATTGAAAAAACTGGGTTTGTTTAGTCTGGAAAAGAGAAGACTGACAGGGGACATGATAACAGTTTTCAAGTACATAAAAGGTTGTTACAAGGAGGAGGGAGAAAAATTGTTCTTCTTAACCTCTGAGGATAGGACAAGAAGCAATGGGCTTAAATTGCAGCAAGAGAGGTTTAGGCTGGACATTAGGAAAAATTTCCTAACTGTCAGGGTGGTTAAGCACTGGAATAAATTGCCTAGAGAAGTTGTGGAATCTCCATCATTAGAGGTTTTTACGAGCAGGTTAGACAAACACCTGTCAGGAGTGGTCTAGATAATACTCAGTCCTGCCATGAGTACAGGGGACTGGACTAGATGACCTCTCAAGGTCCCTTCCAGTTCTATGATTCTATGACATCCCAAGTGCCTCTCAGTGGAGCTAGAACCTTATATACAGTTGGGAGGTGATGGTACATTTTTTTCTTACACTAATTACAGAGAAGATAGCTTTATGTCCAGGGCCGGCTCCAGCTTTTTTGCTGCCCCAATCAGTGAAAACAAAAAGAAGAAAAAACCCCCGGTTGAGCTGCGGCCGAAGTGGAAGGGAGGGAATGAAGGACTCGCTGCCGGATGGCTGCCGAAGACCCGGACATGCCGCCCCAATAACAGACGGCGTGCTGCCCCTTTCTATTGGCCGCCCCAGGCACCTGCTTCCTTCGCTGGTGCCTGGAGCTGGCCCTGTTTATGACCCATGTAAACAGGTACATTTTCTATCTTCAGAAATAGTTTTCAGGATCAGACCTTAAATACCTCTTCAGAAAACACAGACTCATCTACACTAGGGAAATGACCCATGGTGGACAAAGGAATGCAACAGACCTCTCAAACAGGGATGAAAATGGTTTTGCCTTTAGTGCAGACCAGGCCAATCATTTTCAACACCCATAAGAGAAAGTATGCCCCACTCCTTATTCAAAGGGGGGGGGGGGCGCGGGCAAGCAGAGAGTGAGTATTTAGCACATTCTTTACCATGCATATTGAAAATGGTTTAACTTCTCTACATTAACAAGGCCAAACTGTTTTCAACCAATGTTAAGACAGTCTGGGGAAATGCTGGTTTTTGAAAACTATTCTGATTACATCATGCCCTGTCCACACTAGGGAGAAAATTGAGCTGAGGTAATTTTAAGAAATGGGTTTTAAAAATTGTTTCATAGCAGATCTTTTCTACATTTTGGATAAAGCAAGGTGTCCATTTCTTCTACGATGCACTCTACGTAGCTCATGAAAGCTTATGCTCAAATAAATTTGTTAGTCTCTAAGGTGCCACAAGTCCTCCTTTTCTTTCTACGTAGTATGTGTGTGGGAAAAGTATAGTAAGTGCCATTAAAATGGTGTTTACAGCATTGCAGTATTTACCTTTACTGTGGTATTTGAAGTTCGCTATACTCAAAATTGGAAATATCATGGTAACTTTAGCTACTAATGATGGTAGTTGTCCAGAATTTAATGTCACCCACTGTAAAGATGACAAATTTAGAATGATGCCGTCTTCACCCAGTAAACTGGAAATGTCTTAAGAGTTGCATATCTTCTGCATATTTTGCGTCTCTCTCAGAAGCATTTCCCCCAATAAAGAGAGCAGATGTTGTAGCTTGGTATGCCTACAAAAATACACATTTTGTTGTGGGGGGGGGAAGGGTGAGAGGCCTTGCTAAGGTGAGAAGCCTACACGATTAGAAACACAATAGCAGAACTCCTTGTATCCATCCTTTAAAAAAACAAAAAACAAAAAAACAGCTGAAGCCTTGATATTGATAAGCCAGCCAGGACATACAGTCATATTCATAGATGCTCCAGAGATCATTTGGCAGAAGATGTCTGAAGGGCTGCATGGCTTGCACTATGGAGACAAAACCTGTGGTGATTAGCACCTTGAACCCACTGTTCACCAACTATTAGAGTGGGGCCCTTCTATATCCTGTGCAAATGCCAAAACCATTTATAATTTTCCAGAATTTCAAAATCCAGACTCATTTGTGATCTCTCTTAATTATTAAAATATATACAACTTAACCTGCATAACTTGATGTTTAGCCTTAGTGCTCTCCTGGGTTAACAAGCGTCAGATTTTTTTTTTCCCGAAAGCAAAGTTGCAGTAGAATTGATTTATGAAACAAACTTGCCTTTTACTCATTTTATTCCTCATTATTCATATTCAATGTTGCCTACACTTAACCTTTTGACTCTAATTCCTTAATCTGAATGATGCACACACACAGGCTTTGTTCTTTCTGACAAGCCTTATCATTTTTTATCTCTGTCATCTATTTTTTCAGCCATTAGCTGATCTTGGGCTCTCTGTATCTCTACTCTGTTTACATTCTTCTTCATTATTTAGTGTTAGTGTAATTCTTTCAAATCGTTGAGCTATTTTCCCCTTGTTTCTTGCCCTTTGCTTTTTCATTCTCTGAGCCAAATCTCTGTGACTACCACACTTTAGAGAATAACAATAACTTCAGCCATGGAACTGCTTAAAAAAATACTATGTGATGAAGGGTGAAATCTGCCCTCAGATGCTCACATACATAACTGAGGACAGGTTTGGAGCCTCTGACTAAGAAAGTGGAAACTTAGTTCTGAATGTTTATTTTAATTATCAGTGCCTCCGAAAGATTACATGTGGGATAGCCGGGGGGAGTGGGGGGGGAGGGGAGAGGGTTTATTAATGGGACATAGTTGAGGTTAGCAGCACTGTTCGCTGAAATCTACTACTTATATTTGTTTGCAGAGTTCATGGCATATTTTGTGGGTTGTTTCTATAAAGCAAGTAGTTAAATGGTTTGGATTTTTTTAAATGAACAAATAAATAAAAAAATTAACAACAACCCGGTACTCAAGGACCACTCTAACATAAGAAGCCAATGTATATATTTATGGCTTTAATTGAGGTGGGTTTGATAAGTAAACAGATTTTTATCATAAAAAAAAATTAAGTGAACCCAGATTTGTACACAGTACTCATGTAGTAGGTTCTATTCTAGTTCCTGGAAGGGAATGTGGTCTAGATATCACAGAACCTTCTGCCCCTGTTCCCGTATCCCAAGCCCGACCTGAAGTATTTTGGTTCACTCAAATAAACCAAAATGAAACACTTCAATTTCAGGAATGTCAATGTTTCATTTCATTTGAAAATATCAAAACTAGGGCTGTCAAGTGATTAAAAAAATTAATTGTGATTAATCACACTGTTAATAATAGAATACCATTCATTTAAATATATTTGGATTTTTTCTACATTTTCAAATATTCTGATTTCAATTACAATGCAGAATACACAGTGTACAGTGCTCACTTTATATTTATTTTTGATTACAAGTATTTGCACTGTTAAAAAAATAGTATTTTTCAATTTACCTTATACAAGTACTGTAGTGCAATCTCTTTATCATGAAAGTTGAACTTACAAATGTAGAATTATGTACAGAAACACCTGCATTCAAAAATAAAACAATGTAAAATTTTAGAGCCTGCAAGTCCACTCAGTCCTACTTCTTGTTCAGCCAATCACTCAGACAAACAAGGTTGTTTACATTTCCAGGAGATAATGCTGCCTGTTTCTTGTTTACAATGTCACCTGAAAGTGAGAACAGGCATTGCTGGCTACAACAGTGCCATCACAAGATATTTATGTGCCAGATGTGCTAAAGATCCATATGTCCCTTCATGCTTCAACCACCTTTCCAGGGGATGTGTGTCCATGCTGATGATGGGTTCTGCTCGATAACAATCCAAAGCAACGTGGACCAACGCATGTTCATTTTCATTATCTGAGTCAGATGCCACCAGCAGAAAGTTGATTTTCTTTTTTGGTGGTTCGGGTTCTGTAGTTTCTCTTTTAAGACTTGCTCTTGTAAGACTTCTGAAAGCATGCTCCACACCTCATCCCAATCAGATTTTGGAAGGCCTTTCAGACTCTTAAACCTTGGGTCAAGTGCTGTAGCTATCTTTAGAAATCTCACATTGGTACTTCTTTGTGTTTTGTTAAATCTGCAGTGAAAGTGTTCTTAAAATGAACAACATGTGCTGGGTCATCATCCAAGACTGCTATAAGATTAAATATATGGCAGAATGCAGGTAAAATAGAGATGGGGACATACAATTCTCCCGCAAGGAGTTCAGTCACAAATTTAATTAACACTTTTTTTTTAAAATGAGCATCATCCGCATGGAAACATGTCCTCTGGAATGGTGGCCAAAGCACAAAGGGGCATATGAATGTTTAGCATATCTGGCACATAAATACCTTGCAATGCCGTCTACAAGAGTGCCATGCAAATGCCTGTTCTCATTTTCTGGTGACATTGTAACTAAGAAGAGGGCAGCATTATTTCCTGTAAATGTAAACAAACTTGTTTGTCTTAGTGATTGGCTGAACAAGAAGTAGGACTGAGTAGACTTGTAGGCTCTGAAGTTTTACATAACTGCACTCAGAACCAAAACAATGTAAGAAAAAAAATCGACATTTGTAAGTTGCACTTTCACGGCAAAGAGATTGCACTACAGTACTTGTATGAGGTGAATTGAAAAATATTTTTCATTTTTACAGTGCAAATATTTAATCAAAAATATACACTTTGATTTCAATTATAACACAGAATAAAACATATATGAAAATACACAAAAACATCCAAAATAGTCAATAAATTTCAATTGGTATTCTATTGTTTAACAGAGCGATTAAAACTGCAATGAATCACGATTAATTTTTTTTTAGTTAATCACATGAGTTAATTGCAATTCATTGACAGCCCTAATCAAAACAAAACATTCTGTCATTTCCAAATCAAAAAAACATTTTGGAACATTTCAGTCCATGAAAAATTTGATATTTCAACTTTTCATCTTGATGTGGGATGAAAACAAATGTTAAAGTATCAGAATTTCCTGGGGGATGGGAATGCTGAATTTCACTCAGCTCTAATTACTAGAGAGGCAGTGTTACCAACTCTGCCTGTTATACAGTTCTATTGGCTGAACGTTCCAAACCAGCATGTTTGAATGAAGGATGCCTCATGCACAAAACTGGATTTTTTAATAGGAAGCTGTTTCATTGTGATGGCATCATGAGTGCAGGAGGCTGGGAAAAGTTATAATTGTTCTCCTTCTATTATGGGACACCTATAATGCTAAAATTCACTGCCCAACAGACGGTTTTCACATTTTTCTTTCATGATTCTCTAGCAAAATATCTGAGCTGCTAAATTGACATCCTCTAATTCACAGATCTCCTCCTGTCATTGCTGTATAAACGTGGAACTAAATATAATTGGCATTTCTCCTCACTGTTTTTCTTATATTGATGTGTAACTGATATTAACTATAAATATCTACCACGGAAAGGAATGAAAGCTGTGTGCAGTTTGCCAGATCCCAGAATAGGATCCCTTTCTTCCAAGTAGGGATGGGGAAATAAAAGATTCACTTTACAGAGAAAAGAGAGGCCGTATATCCCAGTGTAAGTCTGGAGTAACTCCATTGAAAACAGTGGAGAACAAGACTTGCTGGTCTGCAAATAAATGGATAACCTCCCCTGAGTAGAATGAGTACAAAAGGGAGAGGAAGGATAATTCAGTGGTTGGAGCACTGGCCTAGGATATGGGAGACCCAGCTTCAGTTCCTTGCTCTGCCATAGACTTTGTGTGACTTTGGACAATCACTTATCCTCCCTGTGCCTCAGTTCCCCATGTGGGCGGTAGGGATAATAGAACTTCCCTATCTCATGGAAGTGTTGTGAGGATAAATGCTCTACAAGATTGTAAAGTGCTCTGAGATCTACTGGTGAAAAGCGCTATATCAGAAATAGGCATTATTATTAATGCAGAGCAATGCTTACATTGGCAGGCTGCCACGATAATTCCTGGGAGACAATGTATTGTTAAATTTTGCCCTGTACAGCAAGTTTGCCTTGTACAGTTCAAATGTTTAGAATTGCAAATGTCAATGAGAAACTTCAGCTGTGAAATGACCCCTTTATTAAATAAACAAAAATGATTGGCAGATTTGCACCTTCCCACAAGTTAATCTCTCCTTCTGTAGCTATTAAAAATACAAACCTACATTATGGTGACAATTGTAAATTTCAGCCCACCTTTTTCAACATTTTCATGGAAATGCAAGATAAGCTGCTGTCCCTTTCTCCAGTGCAAAGTGCAGAGGCACTATCTAATAAAAGCCTGTCTTTTTCCTACTGGAAAAATGACTATGAAAATACAGTCCTACATCTTTCAGTTGTGATAGATAAGAAATTCTGAAGGAGCAATAATAATTAATGGCCATACAAGATGAAACTCCAGTTGTTCAGACGGCTGTCTCCACATAATCTGTATTTTATACAAAAGGAGAAAGAACTCAATGGAATTTCAGCTGAGACCGGATAAAAACTGCCAACAAAACGTGATAAGGAAAGTCTAATGTGCATATTAATCATGTTTATAGCTCCTCATTTGCTGATATATTAGCCTAAACTCCCTCTAGAAATACATTTTTTGATCACTGGTACATTAATTTAATACAACCAAACTTAAATAGGCCCAATTAATGTTTCCAGTTTGTATTAATTAAAACTAATTGATTATGATAATTTTCACAATAACTCAAAGAACAAATGGGTTTGAAACTGCAGTATAGGATGAGTATGATTTTAAAAAAATGCTAGAAAGGTATGAGAAATGAAACATGTCTTTATGTGTTTATTGCCTTAGTCCAGATTCATCGTTTATTACCTACATAGTTTTTTTCCAACTACAGTGTAGCTCTACAAATAGCATATTGTGAAAAGAATCTGCCAGCAGAATAGTGTAAATCTTACAAATGATACCCCTTATTTCTCCATATAGACTGGTATAACAGAATAGATAACTGCCTGAAGTACGGAAAATTGTGTTGTGTAATTTTTGGAGCAATGCATATGTCTTTCACTTCCTATAGATTATCAAGTCCCTTCACACACACACACACACACACACCTTCTAGAACAGCAGTTCTCAAACTTTAGCAAGTCCAGGACCCCATTTGGATTTAAAAATTTTCATGGACCCCTAAGGCCTCTGCTCAGGCCCTGCCCCCACTCCACCCCTTTCCTGAAGGCCCCACCCCTGCCCCACCTTTTCCTGCCCCCCAATCCACCCCGCCTCTCCTCTTTCCACCGCTTCCCCAAGTACACCCCATCTTCACTCCTCCCTCTCCTTCCTAGCACCTCCTGCACACCACTGAACAGCTGTTCCCCAGCTCGCAGGAGGTGCTGGGAGGGAAGAGGAGGAGTTGATCAGCAGGGCCGGCGGACCCCCTGGAGTACCCTTGTGGACTCCTGGGGGTCTGCAGAGCCCAGTTTGAGAAACACTGTTCTAGAACATTGACTGGTCTAAGAGCCTGAAATTTTCATCTATCCCTTGTTCTGTATTTTTCAATTTAGAATTTTGCCATATATGGCTATGTTCTCTTCTCTTTACAGCCTAACAATCAGCTATTTTGTCACAGCACTAATTAGAGCAGATCAAACTATTTGCTGTGAACAATTTATTTGAAGAATGCCAGCCTTCCATCTGTCTGTTCATTGCTTGACTGCTTTACACAAAATTTGTTTGCTGTTTATAAATGTTCCATGAAGACCTGAGCTAACATCCATTGAAGTCAATGTAGAGACTCCTCTTGATTTCAATAGGCACTGTATGAGGTTGTATGTGAACATATTTTAGTCTGTGAGTTTGTGAACTGTGCTTATTATGTGTTTCTTGGTCATAATGTCTGCTGTGTGATCAGTGACCTTTAGAAACATGGTAATGTTCTGTTTTCTGATTACTGTTTCATTCATCCAGTCTAATGGGAGAGGGCATGATCAAGTCATTGGGAAAAGATGGGAGCAGCTTATGGAGACATGCCAGCAGGATTAGGGAGATGTTTAGAGACATGCAATTTTTTTTCCCTTTCCATCCATTGTGTCAGACTTCGCATCAGACAGTGCTGTTAGAAAAATTGATCTACTGTAAACTGGAGTTAGATTTAGTATGAGTGTGCCTTTCGTCACAGTTACACAAATAATGGCAGCTGCATGTGCATTTGCAGTCCCAGATGAAGGTTGAGGTCAGATCCTTTTCTAGCTTACTTATTGCCCTTGTGCCTACACCCTATCCAGAGTTTTTTTGTAGTCCTAGCAGAGTGTACTCACATACCCTTGTCTCATTTCCAGTGCTAGTGCTCTCCATGTTTGAGAAATACAACTTTACTGTCAGAGCAGCAGTAGGAAGGGATCGCTTGGGTATTTGATATGCTTCCTGTGTGGTCTGCAACTCTGCCCCCATAGAACCACTTGACTCTTGTGCAGCTTTTCTTGCCATCCTTCACCTATCCCTCCCCATATGTATTTTTGTTTGTTTGTTCTCTGATATTAGCATTGTAACAGAGGATAAAACATTAAGGACCAGGTTCTTCAGTGGAAGGACTTGCAAAATGAAGTACTTCTCAAATAAGTAAGCAGGACAGAATTGGGCCTTTAGAAGCTGTTTCAGAAATAAACACTTGTTATCAGGTTACTAGACTCCAGAAATTCACTTTCTCATAGCTTAAGACCTTACTCTTCATTCCTTACTTACATTGGATTACTTGTATATCCTTGCAAGTAGTCCCATTGACTTCAATGGGTTTTGGTGATTATTCTATCATCACATTAAATGTTAGATCCCATGTACGGTTCAAGGCTACATAATTTACTATTTAACATCAAGTTGTGAAGAAATTCAGTGTCTCTGCTGTCATAGCCTTTCAAAGAGAACTCCCAGACTCTGTCTTGGTGGGCTTCCCTCTAGGCTGCAACACAGCCAGTTAACATGGTTTCAGATGTGTTAACTTTCATCTTAACAGAGTTTTTCCATTGTGATAAGCTACCTTGATTTGAGCTAACATGACTAAAAAAGCAAACCTTTTTGCCCATCTATACATAGCCGCAGTGAGTCTGAACATACCATGCACATGCATATTATGTTTCCTTGGGCTTGGGTAAGATTTTTGAAGCGTGAGTTCTGTTAGAATTGTAAAGCTCTTTTGTTCACTACTGCAGTACAGATAATAATAAAATGTAATTAAATATATGTATTATCAAGCACTGCTCTGATCAATGTTTCAGTTATTTATCTTGTAGTCCATATGAAATCAAGGCTCTCACTGAAGTCCTAATATAGCGATTTCAAATAACATAATTTGGGAACACAAAATCATTCTGGAACTGCCTATGTTTATATACTTACTTCAGTACAAAATAAAGGAGGAAATTAAACTCTAGTTTGTCACAATTTTACTACATTAAATTGCTGGGAAAGTCACCATTTCATGGTTCATGTACTCTGTGATATAATTTACCATATGACAAGCTTTTCCCTAGATGCTATGACTTCATTCATTCAGTCGTTACTTTTCAAGTGATAACACTCTAATTAGCTGCCAAACTTTGGTATCCTTTTCATATCCTTCCCAGTCCAAGTGTTCACTTATCTATACAAAAGTGCTACATGACATCCTTGTTGTTTCAGGAGAACACAGTTACCATTCACTGACTGCCTCCACACTATCTAAGATAAGTATTATGGCACATCTCCCTAATTCAGAGCAAGGCACAGACAACAAAAACTGCCCCACTTCAAAAAACTTCATGGCAACAAACTCAAAATGCCATCTTATTGGATATTGAGTTACTTTTCTTATAATACTGCTGAATGCTTAAATATGGCCTCTGCAAGTTATATAGTCTCAAACTCTTGCAAATACAATTTGTGTGCATGAACGTTCAGTTGAGTTCATAATGTTTATCAAGCACTTTGAAGGGAAATTTCTATGCTACTTCTATCATAAGTGTGTGTGTGTGTGTATATGTATATATATATTCCTCTTTTGTGCCAAATTCTACAATTCTTATTCAGCCAAAATTGTCATTTAGTCAGTTTGGCTTAAAAAAAAAACAAAACACTGCAGGAATTAGTCCTTTCAAAAGGGTCACAACCGGAATTCTAAATCTCATGCCTGAATTTCCACATGAACAACATCAAACCCAAATTAACTATCCAATTTGTGCACAAACCAGACTGCTGGTGCAATCTGAGGGCTTGTCTGCACAGTAGAGTAATGTGATCTGGAAGGGGGTGTAATTTCTAAAACACACTAATGTGTTGCACAGCAATTGGTTCACATAGACCCTACCAGCATGCACTAAATGTTGCCTACCATGATACATGGCACTACATTAAGGCATATTAAGGATCCTTTAGTGTACCCTAGCAGAGTCTGCATGGACCAATTAATGCACAATACATTCGTGACTTTAGGAGTCACACCCCCATAGTGCATATAATTCCACTATGTAGACAAGCCTTTAGAGGCCTCCCTTGAAAATTTGGACCATAAAAAAAACTCCGTGTTGTAGTCCAGGGATTCCCAATTCTTTTCATGCTATATCCTGCACTCCATTCACCCATTCTCAACTAGTTGATCTAAACTGCAAAATCTTTTATTTTAATTTCTACAATGCTTCAGAGGTCCATTGTGCTTCCAGAAACAGAAGCAATAATTCTATTCTACTACTGAGATTGTCTTGAGCTAGTGTCTTTGGAGGGTTTTTTTAATGTGATTGAGAAAACCCACTTTTGATGGGAAATCAACACAAGAAATGGAAAACACGTTCATGATGACGTTCTCCTACAAAACAATGGCCGGAGACCTCTTTGTGGTTTGCAGCCCATATATGGAGACCCTCTAGGCATTGACAGAGCCTGCTAGGGTCTCCAAGACTTATTTCTTTGCACACTGAAGCCAAAAACTAACAAAACATGGAATAAATTTCTGCTGGTGACACCATATGGTAGATTAGCAGGTTTATCTTCACTACTTCTGATTGCAAACAAATGTTTTCCCCACCAACTCCAAAGGAGTATAATTTTAACTATAAAACCCTGTTGAGCATTTCAGTCCCCATGAAGCCACTACACAGCATGTGTCCGTGTTTCTCCTTAATTAATTCTAGCACATCTTCCAGTCTGTAGATCCTGCTGGAGAAAGCTACTGCTATATAGCATAATAGTCTATTGAAATTTCACTTTATGAGTAATTAACAACTGAGAAAAAACCCTAGCATTTTTCTTTACTGTAGCCAGTTATTGAATTGGTTAGGCCATATCACCTCTTATGTCTTCTGTTGAAAAATGGAAACCAAAGTCAGAAGGTGCCATTGTTTTTTGTGGGCAATACTATTACTTCTTTCTCAGACCTTCAAAAATAAAGTTTCAACAAATGTTGAAATTTGCTTTAGGACAGAAATTCTCTTTTCTAACCAGCTCTAATACTGATAGAAGGATTTAGGAAATGCCAATAATGGTGCATGAGTTGCTCTGAGCTTTAGGCTATCAGAGTTTCCACCTGCATATGCTGCAGAAGAATGGACCCAGCAGTCACCATTCATGGAGCAGGTAATTGTGGACAAAACGGAGAATTTAGCAGGTAGTGATATTATTTATTTGGGCCTTGTTGCTACTTTGTTCAATGATTTTTGTCTGAAATGGTTTACTATGCTAAATTCACCAAAGCACCCTATTACAGCATATATAAATCACTGTTAGCTGATGAGCATCACAACTTGCATAGATGGCCCAGAGCACCACCACTTGTAAATAGGTTTCTTGGATTTCAAAAAACATTCAAAATGTAGACAACTCTGTCCCACAACAGACTTTCTTCCTAGATGATTAAGGTAAATTCTGGGCTTCATCATGTAGCCACAATATGCGCAACACACCTATATAAAATAATGGTGTTCCATGCACAGAAGAGCTAGAGGTTGAGGATGAGTCATATTCATTGTCTATGGCTTGATCCTGCACCAGAGAAGTTGGTGGGAGTTTTGCCATTACCTTCAACAAGAGCAGGAACAGGCCTGGTGTCTATGAACTAACAACTGACTTCTTTTTCCTAGCTATACATACACAGTTGATTGTTACAAACTGCTTCCCAATGTCGTAACAGTCTTGTACTGCCTGGTATTCAGTGTGATAAAGTGTAACTTGGAAAGAATCCTAAAACAGTAAGACATGGCAGTAATCCACAGTTAGGATTTTTAATAGGGTAAGAACAGGATGTATAATCTCAGAAGTTTCATTTGTGGGATTGGGCATGCCTTTCAAGTGGTAGAAGTTTTTTCCTCTGCTTTGCTTTTTAGGGACTGGGTTAGTATATTGCAGTATGCATTTTAATAGAGAATTCCATAATATATAGAGAGAAATGTGCGTAACCAAGTAAAACCGATATTTTTCTTGGTTTATTTCTGACCACAGAAATATGGTTTCGTGAGCCTAATCTCTGCAGTTTTAAGGATTTACGCCCCATCCATTTTATATTTCTTGAACATTGTACACAAAAATAATTCCTTTGGCTCCTACACCTACTTACTACTCTGCTTAAAAAATGGATTCAGGCCTAAGGTATTAGTAACATGTCGTTTCCTAGGTACCAAATACAGGTCAGGCAGTATCACACAGAGGATTCTTTAGTCACTCATACATTTAAAAAGGTGAATATGTAGCTGATCAGAAATCAACTTGTTCAGAAAAGGATGGAGGCCTAAATTTCAACTTGTGCATCTAAAACCGGGAACCATTAAAGCCATATTTAGCCGTGTCGAGCCAGATTTCAAGGTATTTATACACCTAAAGATGTAGTGAGATTTTCAAAAGTTTGAAATCAATGAGAGTTAGGTGCCTACACTGCTTAGGAAATTTTAAAAATCCTATTAGGTGACTATCTGCATCTTTAGACATCTAAATACCTTTCATCTGGCCCCTACACAAGTGGTCTTTTTTTAGAGTTGATGAGTACTTGGTTCTTCCAGAGAGAGGATCTTATGCTCCAAGTCATCTCTGATAATCAGGCCACATATTAAGGTGCCTAAATATGGTTTGAGGAACCTACATGAAAGTTTTGGTCAGTGTATATTGGGCTAAAAACTCTACACTGTCGTCTCCTGTGATTTTTGGTGCAAAGATGAAAATAAAGGAAAAAATCTGCTTTGTTCAAAATCTGTCAGAGCCTAAGTGTGATTGCCCCTCCCTCCATGTGTTGGGTTACTATGGTTTTAAGGTGTGTGACCAGGCAGAGAGCATGTGGTATTGAAGGTGACTTTCCTTTTCCATCCTGTTACCCCAGCAAGCAGCAGGGAAACACCTAAACGAATTAGTGCTAACTGACATAATCAATTCCCATGAGTTGCTACTCACTCCTATCTGCCCTTGTTGGGATGGGGCATTGATAGTATGAAGTACATTTCTAGGTAGAGCTGTGCTGCAAGGAGGGCAAGGTCTCAGGCAGTACCATGGAGAGGCCAGCACCCTATAGTGATGCCCTGAAATCCAAAGGATTTACCCTCAGTTCTCAAGACACCCATGGGGACAGGAAGTTCAGAGATTTCAAACTATCACCACATAACATCTGGCTATGTATCTGTCTATTACAAGTGTGTGTTTCTCAATCATATAGACCTCTCTCTCATGCCTATGTTCCATTAATGCTGAGATAAGTGATGCAAGGTTCTATTCTACTCAGGTTCCTACCCATCACTGTTAGTTAACCTGGGTGTGTTGTTTCAAACTATTAAAACAGAATACTGTTTCCAGTTCTGGTGTCTATACTTTGGAAAGGATTTGGAAAACAACAACAATAATGATTTGATGTCTGGAAAACTGGCCTTGCAGTGAGATCTAAAGAAGCTTAGTCTACTTAGTTTAACAAAGAGATGGCTGAGAGGTGACTTGATCACAGTCTATAAGTACCCATGGGGGGAGATATTTTCTGACAGAAGAGGGCTCTTCAGTTTAGCAGCCACAAAGGCAAAATAAGAGCCAATGGCTAGATGCTGAAGCTAGGTAAATTCAGACCAGAAATAAGGCAAACTGTTTACAGTGAGGGTAATTAAGCACTGGAATGATACTCCAAAAGATGTGGTGGATTCTCAGTCACTTGAAGTCTTTAAATCAGAATTGGATGCTCTAATAAAAAGAAAACTCTAACTCATCCAGAAGTTACAGGCTTGATGGAGCAATTACTTTGTGCAATTCTATGGCCTGTGTTATGCAGATTGTCAGACTACGTAATCATAATGGTCCATTCTGGCTTAAAAATCTATTAATCCAGTTAATTATTTTAAAATTTTCCTAGATAACATCAAGCTGGTACTGAACTTAGGGATCAGTTACATGGGGAAAAAAAAGTCATAGCCACTCCAAGAATGTGTGTCTAGTTACATATTGCTGTTTTTCACACCTGCCCCTCAAGCTGGAGACTCTGCACTATCTCACAGGTGGTAGATTGAGAGAGTCTCAGTGGCAACAAGGCTGACAGTGATGCCGGGGGCAAGAATGCTCAGAAAGAATAACTCAGCCGTAACTTCAGGTGAGAGAGAGACTTGTTTCAGTGTTGCATCATCCCTGGCCAGGCATGAACCCTTCAATACAATGGAGCAAAGCAGTAGTAAAAAGGCCCCAGTTCCAATGGTAAGTTGACAATGAAGACTAAGCTGAATTAGTAACCTTCACTTCACCTGTATCTGATTGTAATACAGCCCACATTTCAGAGATAATTATTTTTCTATCTGACACACTGTGATGTTGTCTCAGTGTCCATTGTTATGAATTATCAACATCAAGGAAGCTGAATTATGAAACTGAGGATATGATAAACTTCATACATGTTAAATAATTGCGCCCCAAATCATTTCAAGCTCTCTCCTTTGCTAATTACCATTGTGCCTCTCATTTGGGGGCTTAGGTTAGATATTTGGGCATTAGTAATTGAGAGCTATGCTGGGGAAACTTGTCCACAATATGCCTAGTGCTTTAGATCAGTGCTTCTAGTCATTCCTTAACACTGACAAAATATTAAAATGCAATATTTCTATTGTTTTTTGTGCTAATTGATGTAGAAAGCCTTAAAGATATGAAAGACTTTGAAGCAATAGTTTGGAAGACCAATCAATATACTGTACTTTGAGGTTAACAGCTTATACTTCACAGCTAATGGTATATTTTCCTCTAGAAAAACAATACAGACGGATTTTCTGTTTTTAGCAGCAAAATCTCCTATATCAGCTTGAGAAACTAAATGCACACAGAACATTAAGCGTTCTGTAGTGGCTGATGAGCATAATTTAGATATGCCGACAACTGATATATAGTTTGTTTCTTTTATGTTAGAAGTTGCCTAAAAAGAACCATTATTTACATTCTTTATATCTAACCAAGATAAATCCTGAGTCTCATAAATAAGTATAGCCCTATTTGTTTTAGTGACTTATTTGAGTCTGTGAAGATTTGCTGAGCAGGGGCTCAGCTTGATAATATTTCACCATGCTAAAAATTTGGACTTGATACATTCTTGACACAAGGCACATCATTTCTCATGTGTAAGAACAATTACCTCATGTTTATATAGTATTTAAAGCACGAATAGTGATTAGATTTTACCATCTCTGGCATGCCCAGCATTTACAAATTGCTACTGGTGCCTTAAAGACATTCATTTAATGTTCTTTAATTTGGTGCCCCTTATCTATCTGCAGAAAGGTTCACTCCTAGCACTGGTGATGGGTATGAATTACAGGCCTAGAAATAAATGTCAGAGAAGGACTAGTTTTTAACTTGAAGATAAATGTGAAGATAAATCTGCCTCCTTGGATCAGTGGGATGATCCGTATATACTGGATATCCTACTCCTTTCCATTTGATAAGCTATTCAAATGTGCCCAAAGAGAATGGCAGACTAGGTCAAATGGCTGCTCCAAAGAACCCTTCATGTTTGGGAGGGCAAGTATGTCTAAAACCATGGAGAGAGAAGGACAGAATGGAGAATTAGCATTTGTGAATGAATGTGTTATTTGGCAGAAGGAAGAGACTAGTTACTATGATGTATGCTATGTGGAGGTGAGTGAAATTCTTTCAGCATATTATGGAGCTAAACTTCAGAAATACCACATAATATGATAAGTTTGGACGAGATCTTAAAGTGTGATTATACTCTGAAAAGTAACTGCAAAATGGACATCCTCTGACCCCCGAATTTGTTTTGTGGTTGATTATTAAAAGTGAAAAAAAATATTTTTCTTTCTGCCTATTTTGTAAATTCAGCCTGAGATCTGAAAATCAAGCTGAATTCTTTCTGCTTCACACATCATTAGCACCATAAACCAAGTTTCGGCACTTTAAGTTAGGAAACTTTCCCACTATAAATACTTTTCATCTGTGATGATATGAGAGTAGAATCTAGCTCATGCTCCTATATCTGTACGGGTGCTGCACAGCTAAGAGTGTAAAAAATGTATCTTTGTCAGTACAGTAATCAGGAAGTTCTCTAGATACCCACGGGGGCAAATCTGTTAAGGAAGGAGAATTAACAGTTCTTCATATTCACTTTTGTGACCATAACTGCAGAAACTGTACCATATATATATATCAGTAGTAGACCAGTATCAATATATTGTATTTACACATACTGTTAAGTCTATTCTATATTGAGTTTACCTTATCAATGTTGTATTCTTTTTAATACTGTGTGTGTGTCTGTGTGTATGTGTAAGTGTAATATATATAATAATCTAATTCTAAGATGAATATATTTATGGCTAGACCATTTGCCTCTGTCTGAGGTAGCAGTCTGGGCTGATCTCCTGACCTTCTTCCCTCAATATGGGTTGTGCTGTTGGCTGTCCTAGACTAATAGATTTGTTATTTCTCTGATACACACATCCGTGTCTGGCACAGTTACCAACCCATGTATGGTGTTTGTCTCAGGCTTATTAAAATAGCGTGAAAAGTCCTGCAACTCCACCAGGATTGCCAACTTTCTGGCTGTACTTCTGTCCATTATCCTTAAATGATGTATTTTCATGTCCTGGCTATGTAATTGTTTAACCTCAATGAATCATTATCTTGAATTTGTCATGAGTTTGCTAGCAAATAAACATAAATCCTCTGTTAAATTATGACTGGTACAATAAACTAAATTCACAGAATAATTTAGTGAATGCCCATCATAAAGAAAGGGTTACACATGACTAAACTAACTGTTCCCATTTGTGAAATTGGGTGTCTAACTCACAGGCATTATTGCCCAGTAAAAAATGACTTACAGGCTATGAGAGGGCCCTTAATGCCTTTGCCCTGTGGATCCTCTTGGCCGCCATCCCTTTAGCCACACACTTCAGCTGAACCATAATGCTCTTGTGATGTACTGTTACCAAAGGGCACCTGGAGGTTGATCAGTAAGGAATGAATGAGTGGGTTTTTTTAAATAGAAACTGAAAAAAAAATTACTTTAATTTTTCTTGTGGGGTATCTGTGGCTGATTGAGGGTGACCAACACTCCCACAGGCTGGCCAAGCCTTTAAAATATAGCTTTAATGGAAACAGACAAATAATTTTAGGTCCAGGCAGGCTGGGGCCTTCAAGGTTTTCAAACAGAGAAAGTCAGAGAGGGCAACACCCCCATAATTTATATCAGTTTTACACAGCTTTCCAAGGTTCCAGTTAGACCATTTGGTTTTAAACAAAATATACTCTTCAGTAAACTAGAAACAGTGCTGGATTTACTTACAACATACATCCTTTCCCCTAAGGGTATAGTTTCTCTTCTTAACGCAAAAATGTTTGGGGCACAGTGGAGTAAAGATTACATAGATTTTTCCACTCTCAGATCTTTACCAGGGTAGATAAAATAGCTTCAGATGGAAACTGATCCAAGAGGTGTGTGCAGTTTAATAATCCTTTTCTGTAATATTCAAGAGAAAAAAAACTCTTGATGTACAGCTCAAAAAATTATCAAAACAATTTTCCAAACATTCCTAACATTCAACTTCCAGGGAAATTAATTTGTATATCTAAAATTAACTATTTCAAACGGAAAGCATTTTGACAGATCAATGAAGTGCTACATCAAAAATAAACTGATTCCAATGGACCAATTAAAAATTGATTCTTATTGGTAGTATGTATTTACTTGGCTGTTTACAGTTCAAGCCTGGAGGGACGGTTTCCTTCTACAAATAGTCAAGGTGCAGCACTCTTTCCACTCTCTCCCTCTGTAGAGAAAGCATTAGATAAATAAACAGAACAACACTGGCAGCCTTTAGAACCCTGCCGTAAGCAGAGTACTACCATGAGTGAAAGTAATTAGAGACTGTTTGCAAAGGTTGTTCAGATATGTGTAAACAGCAGCATAAACATCAGGTCAGGTCAGGGAGGGAGGCTGGCAGTTGGTGAGACCCAAAATGGAGCTTGCCAAAGTGTGACATTCCCAGCAGGGAGAGAACATTTGGAAAAACAACTTGATCAAGTTTGATCAACAAAAATCGTTTCCTTAAGTGGTGTTTTTTATTTAGAGAATGCGTGGCCTAAATATAAATGATTAAAACTTCCCTTCTTCTATCTCAGTTTTATCACTTCCAGATATCTGTTTACTGGCAATGCTTACAATACATTCATTTCTTAACAGTCCATTTTGAAAATTTTTGTGCTTTTGGTGAGGCCCACAATGAATTGTCTATGCACATTTCCCACTACCAATTGTTAAATGGAGTTGTGTTCATACATCTCTGGTGTGTTGATATACCTTAGCTTAGAAAAATTATTCACTCTGTAATTCTAGCTTTAACTCTTTAGAAACTGTAAATTTTGGCCATGATTCATGAAACCACTTAAGCACATGCTTACCTTTAAGCAATTGCTTAAAGGCTTTCCTGAGTAGAGGATTTCACGGCATTCTTCTTTGAAACAGGAATATATGAACTCTGGTGTCATGGCCAAAATCTTAAGTTAGCACAATGTAAAAACCAAATTCCTCCTGAAACATCAACTGGAAAAATTTCCAGTGTGTTTTAAACTAGTGTGTGGCTGTTGTGATCTGTTTGAAATTTTGCTTTCCTGTCTCTCCAGAACTGATTGCAATTCATGCTTGGTGAAAGAATCCCTGTGGGTAGTTTAGGGGTGTGTTTTTAGTCTATAAAAAGTTTTTGGGATCATTACAAATGAAGGGAAGTATAAGATCATTACTTATGGTTATTCCATGCAAGTTTTTCTATAAGGCACTCATCACAGTAATATCCAAGATCCTCGCAAATGTTATAGAATTTATGTAACATCATTGTGAGGTAAATTAGTATCATTAAACCACATTTTATAGATGGAAAATTGAAGCACAGAGAATTTAAGGCTTGCCCAAGGTTGTATTGAAAGTCAGTGGCAGAGTTAGAAATAGAAGCCAAACATTGTCTGTCCAATGCCTTAACCACATAACCTCTTAAGTACCGCCACAGGGGCAGTTACCAGATGGTGGTGTTACACAGTTTTATAAGTTTTTTCTTAGTGTGTGTGAGAAGCGTACAGTTTTCGACGGAATGTTGTATTGGTCTTATTTTTTTGCAATGTCTTTTGGGTGCAAGCCACTGTAAACAGCAAGAGTTTGCTTCTTCCTTTATCCCTCTAAGTAGAGCCAGTTCTTGGTGCAGCACTGATTTCTGGAAAGCAAGTGTTGGGTTTTGGGTTGAGGTTTCTGAAAGAAGAGTGCCTGCTCAAGGACTATTGTATGTACTTTTTTTTTTAAAAAAAGTTGCACTAAAAATAACCAGAAAATACCCAGTCGCTGATTTCTCCTCCAGCCTACTGGGCTCAGACATTAGTTACCATTTGGCAATATAAATTAGCCTGGTCTGTAAAACATGATGAACCTCTGTATTATCTCCTTTACAGTGTTCCAGCAGCACAAAGGGGACAGAAAGCTTCCATAAGTGGGTAAATGAGATTCCCCTTCCATGTGGGAATCCCATGATAGTATAAAACTAGCACAGCCAGCTCCACACCCCCTACTTCTGGTCTCCCGGGAGAAGGGGCATGTTGGGGGTGTGCAAAGATAGGAGGAATTAGACTAGAGCACTCCAGGCCAGGGGGATGTTAGTGGTGGAGCTAAGTTGCAGAGGAGGCAAGACTAGCCCCTGGCAGCTCCCAAGCTTAGTGACAGAAAGCTATTTACATTTCCCCACCATGACACTACCCCCCCTCAGGTGTGCCTAAGTGTAGAATTCTCATTGGATCACTTGGAATCTCTTAATCACTACTAAATGCAAAAGGTAGCTCTATTGTGGTTTACTTTATGCCAGCGTCTTTCCAGGTAATGACAGTCAGAGCACTATGGCCCCTTGTCAACCCATTAACACTGGCAGGATCACAGAGTTCAGTACCAGGCTCCAGTTTATTTATGGTTTGTTTAAAAAAATATATTCTAAAGTTGATTGAATCAACTTAATAGAAGCTGTGAAGTAAAATAAATAAATATGGAACAAGTTTCTGCAGTTAGTGGGAATTATCCTATCTGTTTACAAAGGCCATTTAAGCTTACTAGAGGTGTTCATTTCTGTTAGGAGGCCTCACTGAAGAATCAGAGCAGCCTTGCCAAAACTGCATCCAGAATTTCGCAGCTATGCTGTCTTCAGGCACTAATCTTTTAGAAGAAAACAACTGAAGAGGACTATTAACATTTCCCTGTGGCCTCTAAGCTCTCCCACATTAGTTTTTCCCAAACCACACCACATAAAAACTCTTTTGAGGCTTCTAGGGCTGGTGGCCTGGACTAAAGAGCTGTTTTTTTTTTTCCTGTTTTTTTAAAGTGAGGCTTCTTAAATTTAAAATCTATTTAATTGTGGTGACTACAGTAGACCCAGAGCATTATGTCTATAGTATGAAGCTAGTCAACAAGGAAAGAATGGCCTGTTGGTAATAAGGATAATAGTTGCAACTTAGGGAATCATTGACCATTTTAAAAGGAGACGTAAGCATTTGTAAGGTGTGCTGGTTTGTGGCCTATTTTAATTCTTACAAGCACTACCATATTTAACTGAACTAAGGACTGGCCCCTAAGCTTTAGCGATACAAGACCCTGCCACCGTGTGTACTCATCTACAGTTTTACATAAGCATTTGCACTTGAGTTTACATTAAAAAAAATCAAATTCATATGAACAGAAACAGGCAAACAATGACATACAAACAACTCTGGAATGTTTTCTTGCCTCAACCAGCAATATATTTACTGTTTGACATTTAATAAATAATTTGTTGTACATTTAAATAAGCCAGAACTTTCAAACCTGGTGACTAGTGTTAAATAAATAAAGACTTGTGACTAACAAAGGAACTGACTGTTTTTTTTTCCCCAGAGGTACAGAACAATCTCTGATCCCACTGACTTCAGTTGAAGCTGCTCAGCACCTCTGAAAAAACCAGATCGCAGAGGGTCAGGTTGCTGATTAGCTTACCTGCTCAAGCAGGGGTGTAAGATGACCCTTTCCATCTCTACATTGCTATCTATATCATGAGCTGCCATGGGGCTGCAACTCTTGCTCCCACACAGGAGGAGAGGTGAGCTGACAGAGCTTAGACTCCACCCACTCATCCAAATTCAACAAACAGTTCACCTGAGCTACACAGGAAGAAGTAGTAATCTGTGTCAAGTACAGCAGTAGTGCAGACTACTTCCCCTTGGAAAGGGAGAGGAAGGGAAACCAGCCTTCAGATTGTGACCATGACACACAATCTACTTTCTGGTTTGCCCCTGTGCAGTACAATGACTGTGCTGAAATTTGCTGTGGGCTTGTGGCAAAGCCACAACTGAGACATAATTTAGGTGCTTAGGTTCTTGACTTTAGGCAGCCATGTTTGAAACTTTTGGCCAGTAACAAGTACAATGATTAAAACCTGTATTTTTGGTACCTCCTCTTAGTTTCTCTTTCAAGTTACCCTTTGTAAGAGCAGTACTGACAGTGCTGATGTCATGATAGCCACTGTCCAGGGTGGATAAAAATCAATGATTTAAAAAAAATAAAAATAAAATCAGATTTTTTAATTTAAATCGGATTTTCTTTTTGATGAAATGCTTTGTGAGGAAAAAACTAAAGATACTTTTAATTAAGATATCTTTGAGCTATAATGTATCTCATCATGGAATATGGATTATAAATTCAAATTCTATAGTATGAGACAATATATTCATATAATGTTTAAGAAAAGTTTTGTAAATGATTCCAATAGTTCATGGATTAGGGAATCCAATCTTATCGGGTTCCAGGGGCTTCTGTATAGTTATTTAGGTTAATCTTTCTATCTACCCAATGGGACTCAGTGCTCAGTTTAGAAGATACCATCAGATATGCTTAGTTTTGTAGTTCTCAAACTGGATGTGTGTCTCCAGTGATAACATGCTTATTGACAGCAAAAATGTTTTTAAATAAATAAATAGATAGAGGTGAGAAATAACAGACTTCAACCCTATTGTCCCTCTGCAAATTTGTGTACACAGAGTCAGTCCCTTACCTCTCTCTAAAAGTGCAAAGTTTCAAAAAGTTCAATGAATAGAAGATTGTTGGGGGCAGAATAGATGTGGAAAAGGAGAAGACGTCTGGAGATCAATGTGAGAAGGGAGGGACAGGCAGCAGAAACAAAAGTGAAACTGTTTGAGCAGCATATTCCAGAAGTCTTGAGTTCTGAGCGTAGCCTTCGTTCAATAAATCTATGTTTGCTGATGACGTTTTAAAGAAAGTCACACCAGTGATCTGGTGGAAGTCATTTAAGCACTTGGATTCAGAGACTGTTGAAGTGATAATCTCATTTTTAACAGCTGTAGCTTCTTCTGCCAGTATAGAAAGAATATTTTCTTTCTTTGGACTAATTCATTCCAAACTGAGAAATCGTTTGGGACCTGAAAAAGCAGGAAAGCTTGTTTTTCTTTTCCTGATTATGAACAAACAGGAAAATGAATATCTGCTTCAATTACCTTTGGTAAATGAAATAACCAAACAATAATTCATTTTCTGATATAGCTGTAAAACTAATCTGAAAAATTTTCAAAATAAATCACTTTAAAATGTATATTGTGTATCTTCTAAAAATGAAACCTACATCCGAGTTGTGAAGAATATGTATTAAGGTTATAACAACCCACAAGAATGCCCTATTATGTAGAAATCTATGATTAAATCGAATCTTCCTGACTAGTGATTTAAATCATGATTTAAATCAATTTGATTTAAATCAAATCCACCCTGCCACAGTCCAAATGCATATATGTAGTATTGGCACCTTACCTCTATGCTGCCAACTAGATGAGACTACTATCTCTGAGGCCCAGACTCTCAAAGGTATTTTAGGCACCTCATGCCCATCAGTGGCATTAGGTAATTAACTACTTGTGAGGATCTGGGCCTGAATACTTAGGCAACTAAGTTCTGGAACAGCTACAAAGTCTGTTTGTTCACTTCTGGGATGAAGGTAATTTTGTTTCCCTTGTGGCAGGTTAAACTGCAGTGTTGGTGCCTTCAGAAAGGAGTCCTTTCTGGTTCTAAAACAGTAAGGCTTGGTGTACACTAACGAGGTAAGTTGATCTGAGTTACTCTAGTTAAGTAACTAGAATCAACGTAACTTAGATCGACTTACAGTGGTGTCTACACCACACTGTGTAGATGGGGTATGCACTGTCGACATAGCTTCTGCCTCTCAGGGAGGTGGAGTACTGAAGTCAATGGAAAGCGCTCTCCTGTCGATTTATCGTGTCTTCACCAGATCCACTAAATCAACACTGCTGCATCGATTGCAGCGGCGCCAATTTAGCTGGTAATGAAGACAAGCCCTAAAATGATGCATTCAGTGAAGGTCTTCAGGGGGCCAAACCTATGTCTACCATTGCACAGTACAGTAGCAGGAGTTTAGATGGTCCATGGCTGTTGCACAAGGCTAAGAGACAGCACAAATAGCCTGCCTCCCCTTGCATTCCTCATTCAATAGCCAGGGGCAATCTCAAATTCTGGCCCTCAGTGGAGTGTGGAGACTCCCTCTATTTACTGCACAGGACACATCCCCAAAAGGGGCAGAAAGGAGGTGAGACCATGATACCACTCCCTCGAGATTCCCAGTGCCCAGGAAGGCACAGTTCTTCCCCGAGTAGCTAGTGGAGCATGTAGCTCTGCACACCCCTGCACAAGGCAGTGCCTAAAAGGCCCAGTGTAGCTCTAAGTGTTTATAGACACCCTGGGTGCTGAAGAATCAGCCCACATCCCACACAATTACTGCTGCATACCCCTTCTCCCTATCTCCTTGGCACCCCAAGTTTGCCCCATGTCACATGGTGGGTAAAGAAGTGTGGCATGAGAAAACTGACTGTAGCCATGGGCAGGTCTCCTTATTCTCAGACTTAAATGGCAAACTCCATTTTGCAGCAGCCATTTTGTTTAAGCTGATTTTTTTCCTGAACGCTTGCACCTGAGTGTCCCCATTTGCCCAGAAGTGTACTGTATCATTCCCTTGCTCACATGACTATCTCCTCTTAATTTTGGCTGGTGTAGGATATGAGGCCCTCAAGTAGGTGTCTGTGTGCGGGGCTGAGGGAAATGAGTTAAGCTGGGGAAATGGGAATCTACGTAGCTCAGAAGACAGCAAATCTCCGGTAGGTAAAAAGATAAAAACTGTATTGCTAGGAGACTGCTTTTAACTGTAGAGATACAGAGAAGTTAAATATCTTCTGGCATATCAAATTTGCAATCTTCAACCACTTTAATTCTTCTGAGTTGTCTTTACTTGAATACTCATAGTCCAAATCCAGTCCATATATGACTATTTCATAGGAAAGCTTCTATAGACATGTGACATCTGTATGGATTTGGGAAATGTTCTCTCCCCTTTTCTCATTAGATATAGCAAAATTATAACCATTTGAAGATCCAGACTGTTTACAAGCTTTATGCCATGGGCAGTAATAATAAACCAGGGATCCCCGATGACTGGTAAGCAGAGATATGGACATTTTAGAAAGTCATTCTCAGAGCTTCAGTCAAAGTTAAGATCTGAATTTGTTCTGCAAACTTTAATTATTCCAGAGTCTATCATGCCAGATCCATTATAAAGCTGTGTATTAAAATCCTACATACTGTAGTGAGATGAACTTTTTTCCAATGGCTGGTTTTATAGAAACCTGGCACCGGAAAACACATTTCTGTTTCATTATTATGACATATAAAAGTTTAATGGGTTCTCAACATATTCTTTTTTAAAAAAAATCATTAGCACATGCTGAAATACACAATGTATTGGCAAATGCACAGTAGTCCTCCTTTGACACAAAATTTCCCAATGCATTTCTAAAATTATGTGAGATCATTCCTAAAACAGAGGATGAGTATTGAAATAAAACTTATGCTCTATATGGAAAAATTTCCCAGATCATTTGTACGGTACTTTGTATGTGAAAAGGCAGCCTGAATGATTTTTTAAAAATTGTCTAAATACTCTTTAATCTATAGTTCATTTATTTTTAAACCCCAGTTCAAACAGTTTCATTATAACACTCTTTTCACTGTAGCCCACTAAATTCTTGTTTGGCAATCAAAAATAATATTTAGCACTTACATAGCACATTAGGTTTTCAAAGTGTTGTACAAACATTAATTAATATTTGTACAACCCAGATTAGCCTTATAAAGAGGCTGCAGTGAGTGTATTGAATATTTTCTCCCTCTCTATTAACAAAACATTAAAGGCGTTGATGTTGTACAAACACAAAACTTGGGCATAGTTTGAAATAACCCATCTGTTGTTGATTTTGGCCAAACTATGGATAATCTCAAATTTGCATTTTACCTCTTAGTATTACCAAAAAATAAAATTCCACCAATCTTTTTTTCTTGCTTTGGTACTTGACAGCAAGTAGCAAAGCAGACAAACCTTACAAATACCTTATCTTTCTGTATGTATGTCCAATCAGATGCAGGAAGCAATTTTAACTGTACATCTAATAGTTATTACCATTTTAGATTTCACAAATGTACTCCAAATACTAATAAAGGACCTGACTCTGCAAACAATTTTGCACACATGTAACTTGAAATCGTAAGAATTGTCCCATTAACTCCAACGGAACTACTCCCACCAGTAAAGCTAGACATATGTATAAATGTTTGCAGAATTATTTCTTTTCCTCTAATGTCTTTCCTTTCTTTACCTTCACATAGATAGATATACATGATGAGACTAGCCTGAGTCAATTCCCTTTGAGTCAATGGGAATTTTACCATATTTTTTAAAAGAAATGTTTTAGAATGTGTATGTTTTTAATACGTTAAAAAGTAATCATATGGCCATCTGACACAGGACATTTCAAGTAAGTTAGGACAAAATGATTACCTCGTTTATAATAAGATGGATTCTAAACATCACTGCACAAAATATTCACAAAAGTCACAAAGTTAATTGGGCTCCTGGACCCACAATAGCATAATCATCATTTAAAAATATTAGTTGTATAAATATTATGGAAATAACAGCATAAACACAAATGGAAGTTTCTGACTGACTGTCCGTGATGTCATATCCACTTTAATATCCCATAAATATATGTCAGATTTATAATTACGGCTCCTTCCCTGGAGGCAGTGTCTTTATCCCCTCAGGGCCTTTCTGGCCCCAACTCTTTAGCTGGACCACTAAAGTTCAGTTCCCCTTCTGGGGTACCTCAAAGTCCAAGCCACTTTCCCAGTGGCTGGTGGGTGAGACTTAAGCCTGCCCTTTTCTCTGGGTCTTAGCCCAAGGACCCTATAAATAGCAGCCCAATATTATATTATTATTATTATTATTATTGTTATTTAATGGGACATTAAATTGTGTTGCTGCTATAATTCCCTGGGCCACTTCCCCATGGCTCCAGCACATTCTTCACCCTTACCTCAGGGCCTTGTCCTTGTGGAATCCCAGCAAGCAGCCTGGAGCACCATCCACTGTTCTCCAGCTCTAACAAGGAACTGTTCTTAGTCTGGCCCAGCAGCTCTTCTTATACTAGCCATTCTAGGCAGCTTGGAGGACCTCTCTGCCATTTTTTGGGGGTGCAGAGTGGCAGGGCCAAAAGGCCTCCAGCTGGGGGCCTCAAGGCCTAGTTCACCCGGTCACACTGAGACTTAAAAAAATCAACCTTAGGCAAATCCCTGGCATGGAAAATTTCAGCCTGAATGGTTAAAGTCTGACAAAAGTTACAAGAAGCACAGGGTCTTAAAATGGGAAGTATCAGGCAACTTTAACTACAGTCAGCACTACAGCTCCACCTATGAAACTTGTTTATTCACACAGAACATAGGAAGGGGAGAGACAAACAGGAAAACTGTATGAGGTGATCCTAGGCATGTCTTCTTAATTCCATGATTTCTCTTTTTTAATATAGCCACTCTTCTTCTTTATGTCCCAGTTCCACAAGTGTAACTGAGGGCAGAATCTGGCCCAATATATTAAAGAGGATTCACACTTGTAGGGAGACAAATGAATGCACCCTAGGTTGTAAACAAAACTATGGAAACCTAAAAATCCACATTTTTTCCTATCCAGGAAAAACTGGCTAAATTCATCAAGTAAACTGTTTGCTGTAGATAATTCACTCAATGGTAGAATAAACGAGATAAAGGACTCCAGTTTTTAATATTTGAATTGTGGAATGGAAGACATTCACACTGCATGTTAAATGTTCTCCCCATAATTTTTTCAACTTGCTCTTGATTCTGTGCATCACTGTCTAATATTCTTCAGAGACAAACCAGGGTGTTTTTTTTTCCCCTGAGAAAAGTTTGGAAGAACAACTGACTGTTTCTTTCAGGGTCTTTTCTTTTTCAAAAGTGAAGTTAGCTTTTTTATAATGACCCTGAATTTCTCAAACTATCTATGGTTAGATGGTTGTCTCAGATTTTAGCCACCTAAAATGATTGGTACCAATCCCCTGATCTAACGAGAGCTACTCTTTTCAGCCTCTATGGATCCATTGGAAGCCATGAGGTGCAATGCAGTGATCTCAGGTAAACATTACCGGCTCCTGACCCTGGAAAGGGAAAACTCAAAGTTCTTTTGGAAATGACACATTGTGACCTTCAGTCTGCTGTAGCACATTAAGTCTGATAAATGATCAGAAATGATGACTAAAACAAGCATCTGCGAGAGAGCGTTTTGGTTAATGTACCCAGCAGTTAACCTTATGTAGTCACATTGCATAGTGGGCTCATTTGAAAGCCATGTCTGCCTAGCTAAGAATAAACAAAGTATTGCAGCACCATTAAAAAGTTTTCTACATCTTCCTTCTGTGTTAATGTGGTTCAGTGCTTCTGTCATGAAAATGAACTAAACGGAGAGTTTCCCACACTCCCTATCACAAAGAGTGCACTATATTGCTTTTGTGATGAAGGCATTTTATACTTTCCTGAACACATGCAAGTTCCAGGAGCAAACTATGATTTTCATAGTTTGCTCCTGGAACAAGAGAGGCCTGCATGATAAAACAGGGATAATCCCAAAACAGAAAATAAAAATCAAGATGATTTGGCAACCATACAGTTTGTCAGGCTGTAGAAAAACAAGCATAGAACACACAGAATAAAAGTCTACATAGCTGTAACCTCAGCTTTTGGTAAAAAGATAGTACAAGATTAAAAACTGGTTTGCAACATACTCTGAAGAAATGTTTTCAGTTGTATTATGCATTTTGCTTCAATATCTCCACCACAACATGTGCCCCTCTCCCCCCACAACATGTACCCCTCTCGTGAGCCATGTGTTAACCTCAGAGTGTCCAAGAGCACACTGCAACAAAAAGCAAGACAATGTGCTCAGTTGTACTGGCTTGATTGTACGAGAAGATATAAACGTCCTTTGAGGATGGAGATCTAAGAGTTATATAGATTAGAATCAAGAAAGCAACAGTTTCTTCGGTCAAGAAGACTGTCCCACTTAAATCTCTGAATGGAAACTTCATCACTGACAGAAGCAAACAGATGCAATGCTGGATGGAACATTATCATGAACAGTATTCACATGACACCATTGTTTCTGAAGCAGCACTAAATGTGATCCCCAGGCTCCAGACTATCAATGAGCAAGAAACATAAAACCATCTATAAATGAGTTTGAAAAGGCAAATCACCTTTCTGGCACAAGGAAATGCTGCAGGAAAAAATGGAATTCCAGCTGAAGTACTGAAACAAGGAGATCAAGTTATGCTTTAAAATCTGCACAATGTTTTGTGTGCCTGCTGGAAGGAAAGAGGGCTACCACAAGATACTAAGGATGCCATCATCCTAACATGGTATTAAAAAAAGATCAGAGTGATTTCAAAAACTACAGAGGAATTTCTCTTAGTATTGCTGGCAAGGCATTCACATGGATCATTCTCAAAAAGATTGCAAGTTCTTGCTGAATGTGTATATCCAGAGAGAGTCAGTGTGGTTTCTGTGCCAGTAGATCTACTAAAGACATGGTCTTCGAAACAAAGCAACTTCAAGAAAAGTCTCGAACAAGGAAAATCTCTCTGCATGGCCTTCATAGATATTACAAAGACTTTTGACCTGCTTAGCAGAAAAGGCCTTTCAATTTCTTGAGAGAATTGGTTGCCCCCCAACCCTCCTCAGTCTGATTTCATCTTTCCACAATAGCATGAAGGCTACGGTCTTATATGATGGTGAACAATTGACCACTTTGACATCTGCAGAGGTGTCAAACAGATGTGTTTTGGCACCCACCTTCTTCAGTATATTCTTCTCTGTTGCTTCCTCATGCTTCCTCATTCATCTTGCACCAATGGCATACATCTCCATTCAAGATCAGATGGAAAACTCTTCAGCATTGCCCATCTATGAGCAAAAAGCAAAGTCAGACACCAACTGATGAGAGCTTTTTTGCTGAGATGCAGTGCTTGTCAAACATAGCAAAGAGGAGCTTCAGCAACTTGTAGCAAATAGTTTTCACTAGTTTGTGATGAATTAGGACTAATCATTAGCACAAGACTAACCAATAGCACAAGATGTGTTCACTATTGAAACCTGTGATGCAGTCAACACCAGTCTAGAGCTTTGTGCACAAGTTCTGCTATCTAGGATTAACTGTATTGGATAACCTATCTTTAGATGAAAAACCTAATTCTTACATCAGACTGGCAGCTACCTCATTTGGTAACATGACCAAGCCTGTGTGGGATAACAGGAAACTAGCCTTGACCAGATGTGTGGTTTTGAGCATGCTGCTGTATGGTGTAAGACCTGGAATGACTATAGCAGGCATGAGAGAAGGCGAAACGCCTTCCATGTCTGCGGTCTTCACTGTATTCTAAATATCAAGTGGGAAGCCAAAGTTCCTGACATCAAAGTACTTGAGAAAGCAAAATTGCCAAGTATAATCACTACTCTCAAACACAGATGTCTCAGTTGGCTTGATCCTCTGCATCAGATGGATGCATTCCAAAGGATTTCCTATATGGAGAACTTCTGGATGCTCCCAGGCCACTAGACCAGCCTGGGCTCAGGTTCATGGATGTTTGCAAGCGGAACTTGAAAACTTTCAACATCGACACTGCAAGCTGGGAAGATGCCGCTAGTAACAGGCTATGCCAGGGGGCTGTGCTGTGCCAGGGAGTCCCAGAGGCTGAAGAGAGGTGGTTGAGAGAGACAGGAAAGCAAAGTGCAGCAGGCCTCAACTGCTAGTCATTCTCTGGCTTCATCCTCTGGCCCTGCACTTTATGCTTGCCCTATTTGTGGGAAGGACCATCGCTCGAGAATTGGACTTAGTCACTCACAATGTTGCAGCATGACATACAATAACTGAACTGCTTTGCTGCTTGCACCATCATCTTTCTAAATGGACAGTTACCACCATTCTAGAAAACATGGACCCAGATCCTGCAAATGCTGATGCATCATAGTTTACTCATGTGCATATTCCCATTGTATCTGCTGTATCATTGTTTCATGATAATTTATTCTGTATTGTATTTGAAGTATCTATAGGCATCCCAGCTGTGTCTGTGGAGGAGGGTGAACTTTATAAAATATTTATTTAGTATTAAATGAAATCCTGGTTTTCGTGGCTGCCAAACTCCCACTCTTTCCAAACAGAGGAATTCCTACCACTGCTGGGAACAATATTGTAGAGATACTGCATATGCACGGTGCCTCCATGAGTCTGTGTGATCGGGAAGTTCTCTGGGGTCCATGCACTCAGAAGAAGAGAGCTGTCAGATGGGACATGAACTGTGCCCATCAGACAAAAGACCCAACCCTCCTGAAATCAGGAAGAGAAGGATGCATTGCTCCTTGGGTTCACTTCCCTAGCCACACATATAACTTTGTTTCCTTAGGGAAGGGAAGCGTTTTGTCTTTCTCTCCTCTCCCTCTGCAGCTTCTCTACAGGAGTTATTGCCCACTGTGTGGGGAGAAAGGATTGCCAGAATCCCTGCCGGGAGTGAGGGATACTTGGAGGGGAACGCAATTACATGAACTTTCCACTTCTTTAGGCAGCTCTGATGCTCTCAGTGTGAAATAAATATGAAGTCTCTTGGCCTCCTCTTGCACCTGGTCAGAACAGGTCAGGCTGGTGTGGTGCTGGAATACATGAGTAAAAGGTGCTTACATGCCCTCATTCCCCCATTATATGTACCCAGGATTTGCTCCATTATTAAATGCCCCCGAAGGAGTTGCACCAGGTATGAGTTTGGCCCAGCATGTCTCACTATGATTTTACTTTTACATATATGCGGTAGCATGAACAAATCCCACATCTGTGCAATTACCAGACTTGCTATGCTCTTCTTTCTTTTGTAGTTAGGCTTTATACTTGCAAATCCATTAGAATTCTTTGCACTATGTATTGAACTATTTTCATGTTTGAGCTTGGCTGCAACTGGGAATCTTTTTTTAAGTTAGCATCTTCAGCAAAGGAAAATAAACATTAAGTCAGAATTTCCTGCAGGGCAGTGGGAGGGAGAGAGATCAGATCAGCTGGAAGATGTTTGTGTCATTTTCCCAGGATGAGCTCTTTTAAATGTATATACACACATTACCTCTCCATTTATAAAATCTGTACAAATTTGCATGCAAAAATGGAAGGGGTCTGTCTTTCAAATGTAAGATTTACAATGGGATAAATTCATCTTTATTGTAACTTTTCGGCAGTTAGTGCACTTACTCCAGGGATGCCTTTATAGAAAAATCCCATAAAAATGTAAATCTGTAGCTGAGGCATCGAAGGGAAATTTGAAAGTGAAACAAGCACACTTGGATCTGCTGTATCCCATAAACATTTGTTTAACGTCTTACGGCATACGGCTCTCCATAAAATGGAGACTCAGGAAGATGAGGGTCTCAGTCTTGCTGTTGTTGATGTCAATGAGAATTTAGTTAGTGATGGCTGATGCAAAGCCCATTACAGTCAACAGAAAGGCTCCCTTTGATACAGTGTGCTTTGGACTGGCTTTAAGGACAGTGGAAGCAGGATGTGGAGTGCTACATCCCTAAAGAACTGTGGGCCCCAATTTTGATCTTGGCTACATGGTATAAACCCAGAGTAATTCCAGTGATGTCAATGGAGTTCTGCCAGATTTACATCAGTGCAAATGAGCTTGGAATTTGGCCTTGTGTGCCATATTTGTGTGCATTTTGAATAATTTAAAATAAATTTTCCACCTTAAATGAAATGCGAGTATTATCTGTTTTATATATAAACTCCTTGCTCTATTATTTAAAATGTCCAATGTAGTAGATGAAAACATAGATATTGACTGCAGCTGTAGAATTTAATAAAACCTCAGGTTTGAGCTAGCAAGTGAAAAAAATATATATTATTGGAAACTTATGGTCAAACTTGAAGCTTAAAGGAAATATTTTAGCACTATCACAATATTAAATTGCAATCATTATTTAATTTATCTTCTCTGAAATGACTTAAGGGAAGTACACCAAAAGCTCTATTTACGTAAGCCAGGAAATAAGTCAGTGATCAGCTAGGTGGATGAAGTAATTGAAAGCTGACAAGGGACAG
The DNA here is from genome assembly GCF_965152235.1 of Eretmochelys imbricata. Taxonomy (NCBI): domain Eukaryota; kingdom Metazoa; phylum Chordata; order Testudines; family Cheloniidae; genus Eretmochelys; species Eretmochelys imbricata. Next base: position 65,931,796 of record NC_135574.1, on the reverse strand, counting down.
TATAATGCCACTATTGTAACAACACTTAGAAGTATTGTTTGATTTTTGACTTGGTTAGAAATAAATGTTGCACTGTTTTCATTTCATCAAAAAAGCAAAGCAATAAAATAAAATGTGTTCCTTTTACTGAATTCTTGATTTTTTTTTAAATTGAAAAATATCAGCTTTGGCACATCTGGAGGAAAGGCATGTTACCCACAATTACCAAGATTTTGAAAAAAAATATATATGTATTCGAAATTAAGGTATTCACCATTCAGTGCTTCCAGAAAAAAGTCTGAACCCCTGGGCAACCTGTGCATTTCAATTGTCACTTTGAACTCTGGAACAAAGGGTAGACTGTAAAACCAGTTTATAAAAAGTATTATGAGATACCACAACTGGCATTTTTATGACCTTATTAAACTACATTCAAGTGGCATAAATTATAAGTAATGAAAGTAAAAAGGATCTCTGGCTTGATTTTAATATCAGGATCATGCTTATTAGTTTGAGGGTTTTTTCTGACTAGAAGGGATTTTTTGTTGTTGTTTTCTTACCTTAGCAGCCAATATTATGTGGAAGTCATAAATGTCAGATTCCATTAAAATATTTTTGTTCCTAGAATAACATCACTATTAAATTACATGGGAGTAATGAGCAGTTTTTCTCACTAAGTAAATCTAAACGTGTTAATTTAGATTCAAAGCATTCCACCTCATATGAAAGACACATTAATTTACCAAGTTTGGAAGTATACACCAGTATTTACACTCCAAAAAGTCTTCATTCTTTCAGGAGAGATGGTCCAGATAGTTCAGAGCTTTTACAGTACCCAACGTTTGTGTTAGTAAGACATCTGCAGACCTTGGCTGAAGGTAAAATCATTTGGGGCCTAGTCCTTACACAAGCCCCAGTACTGTGCTGCCTTAGGGGGGTGTTTACACTGCAATCAGAGGTATGATTGCAGCACATACAGACGTACCCAAGCTAGCATTGATCTAGCTAGCTCAAATAACAATAGCAACAAAGTGGTGGCAAGGTGGGCAGCAGCATGGGCTAGATCCACGTGAGTACATACCTCGGATCTCAGGTAGGGTTATACAGCTGTGTTGCCATGGCTTCATTGCCATTTTTATTCAAGCTAGCTAGAACAAAAACTAGCTTGGGTATATCTATATGTGCTGCCGTTTCACCTCTGACTGCAATGCAGACATGCCCTTGGTGGGTGCCTTAAGCCCAAAAGTAGCTTAGGGCAGGTCTACAGTACGGGGGAAAGTTGATCAAAGTGACACAATTTGAGTTACGTTAGTAGCGTCAATCAACTCGTAAGTGGAGACAAGCCCTTAAATCTATTGGTCTGGAGGAGCCAAAGAGCCGAGATCCTGCCACAAGTGTGATCTTGTGTTCTCTTGCATGTCAGAGAGTTGGGTTCTCTTGCAGGTTTCTGCAGCTCATCATAGCTAAGGAAGTAACATGTGAGTTGGCCAATGGCAAAATTATTGGTGAAATTGCAGTTTGCCTGTGTAAAGACTTCAGTACTTGGCCCAGTGGAAGTTTTATTTGAGCAAGGAGTGCAGAATTGGGCCTTTAGGTTCTCCTTCCTTTATAGGAAGTCCATCCTTTAGAACAGTGTTTCCCAAACTTGGGACGCCTCTTATTCAGGGAAAGCCCCTGGCAGGCCCGGCCGGTTTGTTTACCTCTCTCGGCCCACGCCACTTCCCGCAGCCCCCATTGGCCGGGCACAGTGAACCGCGGCCAGTGGGAACCGCGATCGGCTGAACCACCATCAGCAGTAAACAAACCGCGATTGGCAGTAAGCAAACCAGCCAGGCCTGCCAGGGGCTTTCCCTGAACAAGCGGCATCCCAAGTTTGGGAAACTCTGCTTTAGAAAAAGGCCTGTACTTGAAAAGTCCTGTGGTATATTACAGAACATGTACCAGTAAGTCCCCCAAATATATTTTAAATAAAGTATTCTAGATTTTCATATGTCTAGATTGTCCCTGCCCTGGTGCGGGGAAAAGGGCCCCAAGAATCTCTCTTCATGCCAATTCCCCTCATCCTCCATGTTCCAGGGACAATACCATCCCTGTGCTGGAGGGCATGATGTTCTGCGCACCTCTAGGCTACCCCCCACCCCGACACCTCTTTTTTACACCTGTGCAGTGACCTACCTGGTCACAGAGAGGGCAGTGTGCTACACCATCCCCTCCCCTTCCTTTTCCTCCAAACGTGAGCGAACTAGAGAACATTGTGCCTTCCTCAGGCACAATCCCTGCCACAGTTTGCCCAGGAAGGGGTAGCTTTGCCCACCCTCCCGCAAAGGCGACTGGCTAAATACCACAGTATTGTCCATGGTTTGTTGTAAAGGGTAAATGTGGATTTTATTATGCCAGTTTTTTTTTTTTTTTTTTTTTTAAGGATACCAGAAAGAAAACAAAGGATTATTCAAAGCTTTGGGAAGGCAATAGTAGCTGTGAATGTCATGGCTACTATTGTCATGACATGAATGAGAAGTTATAGAATTACATCCATAAAGCTGCCCCAGAACTGGCAGGACCGAAGAATTTAAAAAACATGAATGTGAAGGGAAATAAGGAGATATCTGAATCAATCACAGGAATAACAGATGTTTAAAATCTGGACAAAAGAATATGAACAAAGCTAAGGGGAAAAGTCAGAACAATGTGCTCTTACCAAGATAGGTTGAAGTAAATAAACATTTGTAAGTGAAATAGTCTCATTGAAATGCACAATCACCCTTAATCAGTGTTTTCACTTTTTTTAATGTTGCATTTTGTTACAAATTCATACAGGAGCCTATAGTTCGTATGAAGACTGCTTTTACATTGGGAACTTGAAGAGTGGTCTGTCAGGTGTTTGATACAAAAGCTGCCATTTCATAAAATTGTGAATAAAGGAAAACTGAAGGGGTGCAAAATCCCACAGAACACTGAAAAATAGGTTTTTAAGTTCCACACACACACAAATCTCTGCCTGAAAGCAGTAGAAAAGAAAATGAAGCTGTGGCACACAAGAGACATTCTCCAGAGTACAGTTTGACTGACTGGTAGAAGTTTTAACTTTCACCAGAAGACATCTCTAAAAATTATGGTAAAACAAAATAAATAGGCCATAACGATCATAAACGTGCAAAGCAATAGGAGGAACTGGTGTTAACTTAGACTACAATTTATAGTTATTTAAACTTGACCCTCAGCTTTGAATACGACTTCCCTGTAAAAAATCAAATAACGTGTTTATACCTGCTGAAGGACAGGGTACCTGCAGTATGAAACATAGCAGGGCTGCAGCTGGCATTTTGCTGTTTGAGAAGATGTGTTTTGGAATTGGTATGGCAGATTTAACTAAAGAAGCTTGTCCACTGAAGTAGTAATCATGTGGTATGTACTTGACAATCAGGTGGTGTTGTCACAGAATTTCAATCAGATGGAGTAAGATTACACTTAACTCATGGAGTAATTAATAGAGTTTGAAGAAAAAAATAAGTTAAAATAATGTAACGGTGGCATTAATTAGTCACTACCTTGTCCATTTTCAGATTTCCCCTTAAAAACCCACTTCTGTCTTGATGACTAGAAGACACTGCCAGTTAACAATGGCGGGCTTAAGCCAAGGCTAATACTCCTTTTCATAAGATGTTTTATACATGTTACCTCATCCTCCTCTCTCTCTCGCCCCTGTCTGTTATGCTCACCTGTTGTGTCCTGTTTTAAAGTCTTTGGGTCAGGGATGAACTATTTAGTAAATGTATGTACAACACCTAGCGTGATGGGGTGTTGATCCATGATTAGAGCCCTTAGGTGCTATTGTAATTTAAATAGTTATAATAATTAAGATAGGACAAGTGAAGAACCTCATGAACTACAGATGTATTCTGAATCAATTCTTAGTGTTATACATAATCCTCACAAAACTAATGCGGGCCTAAAGTACCTCACAATCTATTGATGATCACATTAAACTTTTTTGAAATCACTTTACTCCCTGATCATAGGAATAAATAAATGCCTAAGCTAAAAAAAAAAATGTAGATTCAGGACAAACATGACAAAATCGTGCCTAAAGAAAATGTGGAAGGAAAAATGAGTCTCAGAGAATAGGACAAAACTTCTGTAGAAGCTCTTAAGGAGTCTATGTGCCTGGACCATGGTAAGATGATAATCGAAACCAAGAAGATAAGGAGGTGAAGAAAAGAAGGAATGTTGGGTTTTGAGTGTTGGTCTGAAGCACAAGTTGCTTGCATTTAAAAAGACTGATGACAATATGTGGCCAACCTTGTTGAGTAGGAATGTGGGTAGTTACAGGGGTGACTGAGCAGAATATAGCAACTGGGCAGCAAAGCAGAAAAGATTTGTATCACTTCAAGATGGTGCAAACAAATACACAAGAACAACCCAAATTAAAATATTGAAGACTGGATGCTAAACTGAAAAGGGTTGATTGTATGGTGAGTTGAAGAAATTAAGTGTGAATTTGGTCTGATGGAATGGGCACCCCTAGTAAAGGCCTGCTAGCTATGAAAATGAGAGGTTCGCTGAATTTGTGCAATCACGTTTGGCTTAGGACACAGATTGAGTACTCGGTTGGATTTTCATCCATCAGCTTGTAACACAAATGTGCAAGATGCTATTGAACAGGAAAGAGCAAATCAGATTAGAAACATGTTAAAAATAATTATTGTCTTGTGGAATTTCAGCTTTAAGCACTCCAAGTGTCCGGGCAGGCCTATTTCTAGTTCCATAGATAAAAACATTAGGTTCCAAATATCTGATTGTATATTTTTTAAAATTTTCACTCACTCTGTTGCCAAAGGTTGATGGTACATGTACAATCATTCAGAACTCAAAAATGAAAAATAAATATATGTGGGGTTCTCTGTCTAAGACTGATGTGTTCTCTCTCTCGTGTTAAAATGTGACTTCTAGTCATATCAGATTGACATTGAATTGATGATCAATGAGCCAGAAACACTACAGAACTTTAACAAAGTCAGCACCCTCTTCCCCCCCCCCCCCCCAAAAAAGTAGTCTTTTTTGTATGAAATGAATGCTGTATAAATTTGGTAGCGGTTAATGTAATACAAAGAACAAAATCAGTGCATCGTGTGATTAATTATGACTGTAGCATAGTATACTACCTTCTTCCTTTTATAAAGGATATGTCTTCATTGCTTTCAGGTAGCCCTGATATTACAATGATATTTGAAGGGTGTCTGCGGATCTCTGGTAAGCTGAATTCATGTGTCTTTTTTCCAATGAATCAGTAAAGCTGTATTATTTTTCCTTTGAAATCTCTGTGATGGAGGGTTTCCACCATCCTTAAGGAATGTGTGGGCATGTCTGATAGACAGGGTTATATAGTGCATCCATCTGTAGTTCCAGGGTGTATGAAGTTAGTCCCTGGGTACCGATAACATGAGGTGTGGTCTGCCAGAGGATGCTTTTTATTAGTCACATCTTTAGCTACTTGAGGAAGGGAAGCATGTAATTTAAGATACTAAAAAGCTGCTTTAAATGTGTGTAAAGCATCAAAGAGATGAAAACAGAGCAAGGAATATAAGGTCCTAAATAAAGCAGGACTTCTAAATGATTTTTAAAATGAAACATCAGCGACATTAGGGGGAAGGAAGGAGAGAATGAGTGAGCTACAAGCCCTATATAGGTTTCAGAGTAGCAGCCATGTTAGTCTGTACTTGCAAAAAGAAAAGGAGTACTTGTGGCACCTTAGAGACTAACAAATTTATTTGACCATAAGCTTTCGTGAGCTACAGCTCACTTCGTCGGATGCATTCAGTGGAAAAATACAGCGGGGAGATTCATGTTCTCTATGTATATAAAACAATGGGTGTTACCATACACACTAACGAGAGTGATCACTTAAGGTGAGCTAGTACCAGCAGGAGAGCGGGGTGGTGGGGAAAACCTTTTGTAGTGATAATCAAGGTGGGCCATTTCCAGCAGCTGACAAGAATGTCTGAGGAACAGTGCGGGGTGGGAATAAACATGAGGAAATAGTTTTCCTTTGTGTAATGACCCATCCACTCCCAGTCTCTATTCAAGCGTAAATTAATTGTATCCAGTTTGCAAATTAATGTGTAAATGGCTTTTGAGCTGCACAATCTAAGAAGCATCGCGGGGACTAAAAAAAAAAAAAAAAAAAAAAGAGAGAGAGTGTGTGTAGATGAGGTGACAATGCATGCAAAACATCTGTCACACTCACAAATAGCTGTATAGTAACTTGTTCACACAAGGTGTGCTCAGATTTCATATTGTTTATTACCAAACACTGACAGTATACTATGCTAATAGGATTTAATCAATGGCGGTTTTGTCACAGACTCACTGGGAGCAGGATCTAGTCATTACAAAGGAAAGATCCAGGCTCAGACTCAAAAGCTAAGTAAAGTTTGCTATGTTCTTATGACTCAGGTTTATATCTCTTAAATAAAACATTGCTTGGACCATATTTGGCATGTAGGGTCAGAATTAAGGTCCAGCCAAACTACACACAGTGCAGATTAAGTGCTGGTTGGTGCAAAACTCACCCATATGCGCTCTCAATCCTTGGCCGCTCACAGTTAGCTGAAGCAGCCTAATAATGTCTGTTCAAAATTACTCTGGATGCTAGTCATACATATGACCTGAAACTTTAGCTAGGGACTGGCACACCATAGGAGCACCTCAGCCATATCCCTGTTTTCGTGTCTACATCCTCTGTGCCAGCAGCAGGGACAGAGTAGGTACAGGAGACTGAGAGAACAGTATATGGCAGCACCAATGATATATGAATGTATAGGCTTACAAGGGTGGAGAGACATGTCATGCACACAGCTGTGTTCAAATTATAATTCTTTTTTTCAGATTGAACAAGGATTATCATATGTATACACAGGAATGGACTATGTAGGATGCAGGACAATATTTTCCAAGGGAATATTTTATGGCAAAGGGGAACCCTATGGGGTCAACTTCTGATTGATTACACACAGGCAAATCCAAAGTAACACTTGATTTAAGTACAGTTACCTTGGGATTACATCACTAACGGCAATCAGAATTTTAACCATTGTGTATGAGAGCAGGTGTGTCTTGGGAAATTTTAGGTACAGTCTATGGTGGTACAGAGTAAATAGGCTTATGTAATTAAATATTTGAACTTTGTAAGCTTCTGATTCCAATTTGTTACAATTTAGAAGCAGAACTATGACAAATTTGTGGAAAAGTTCAAAATTCTCTTTTCAATTCACAGGGTTTTATTTTTTTATTGTATATACATTTGCTTGGTTTTATGTTTTGCTGTGGAGTTTGGTGCTGAAGCAAAAGTTTCCATGACAATACGAAGATCTGGCACAGGGTGAAGAGTGTACATGGTCATATTTTATTGTAGTGACTTCTCTAATACATATGCCTAATGGGGGAAAAACTATTCAAGACCCGCTCTGTGTAGACCGCTTAGAACACAGCTCCCAAATAGGTCAGCGATGAGAAAAATGTTAGAGGTTTCCCTTCTTCAGTACTGTAAACCGTTGAATGGTTGCATTTCAGTCAAGAAATAGTATCTTCCTTTTTAAAAAATGTGAGGAAAGGACATTGACTTTCTGCCTACACCTGCACTGAAAGCACTCCCAGAATGGCAGTGGCACACTCCCAACATCTGCTTCTTTCATTGAACTTAGCTGTAAATTGAAATTCCATTGCAATGTTTTTAGACTCAGTTGAAGTAAGAAGACTGTCAGAAATCCTCTTTAAACTCACCCTTATCCAAACAGGAAGCTGACCTCTAACCCCCGGACGTAACAGTACACCAGTGGAAATTTCATTATCCCCGTTTCAGCTGTACTAAGTGAAAATTAATTGTGTAATTATCTGGATGAGCGCATGTGTAAAATTTTACAATGTGCCAGTTAGATTAAGTAATGTGTTAGTGGCATGGTTTAGTGCAGAGTCAAGGCTGTCTTATAAAAACTGCATAAAAAGTCCAACAAGGTTTGAAGGAAAAAACATATGTCTGAACAAATGTTTTACATGAGAAAGTAATGTAATGCATAATACCATAACCTGACTAAAATTTTAGCCTTCCATGATGTAGGTAAATCTGATGTAGGTAAATCTGATGTAGCAGAGATCTTTAATGTGTAAGTTTAAAATAGGTAACTGAATGGCCAAAATATTAAGTCACATAGCCTGGTCACATTTTGATCATACACATTTCTGACTCTTAAACTAAATAGTGTGTGACATATTATTAAAACATTGTTCCTCCACTGTATAGATCACCTTTCACCTATAGTGAAACCCTTTCTCTCTTCCCTTGAAATAGTTTAAACAGTAGTTTATGTATTAACTAAAACGTGGAGGCAAGATAATCAGATCAAACATCAAGTGCATAAGAAATTTAGATGCTGAACTTGCCTCTGTCATGGAGGTTTTAAGGGACAGAGTCCTAGGAAAAGCTAAAACTGCTATTTAGTGGAGATGATTTCCATTTCAAAGACCACTGGATTGTTTGGATAGCAAGATCTCTGGATGAAAGATGCTGCTTGGGGAGACACTAAGTTTCTGAAAAGCAATATTCTCTTTAAACAGGCACGCAGTGTACTGTCAAGGATTTGTATGCAGTTTTTTTTATTAGCAATTCTGAACAAATGCATTGCAAACATTTTATAAAAATAATGGAGCCAAATTAATCCATGATATAATTACACTAAAATCAATGGAATTTTACTAAAGTTGGATTTGCCCAGGAAGTCTTAATACAGTATGAAAGTCTACTTGCAGAACCCTGCTATTGGATCTGTAATGAGACGTGAGGTGAGAGCCATTTTTTGGGTGCAAAATATCTGAGTGAATGGTTTACATAGGCACTGATGTCAAACAATAATGCAGTCTCTCAAATCTCCTGTTGGGCACTGAACTGACTTCGTTATAAGGAAAAAGTGTAGCTGGATACAGCACAGGCATTGTACGATTGTACACTAGAAGATTTAGATTTTGCTGACATAGTTCTTCTAAGTGACGGCTCAATCAACATGCATGTAAAGACTGAAAGACTGTCCAACATCAGAAAGAATTGGGGTTAATAATTAGTTGGGGGGAGAGGAAGCAAATCCAATGAGAGTCCAGCAGGTTCCAATTCAAGCACTATATTAGAAGGAAAAGGAATACAAGAGAGGAGACAAGTCACATACCTTGACAGTACCGTGCAAGTGTGTAGAGATCTCCAGAAGGAAATAATGGTACAAACTGGCAAGGTGGTAGCTGCATTCACCAGCTTAAACAAGATTTGGTCATCAAAAATCTATAACTTAATGACCAAATTCCAAATCTTCAACTGAAATGTTGTTTCTGTCTTAACATGTAGATGTGAAAGCTGGAAATCCACCAAAAGTACAGACAGTGAGATGCCTTCAAAAGAAAATGCTTCAGAAAAATATTAGGTATTTAATGGAATTAATTTAGAACAAATGCCAAGATTTATTAGAGTTCAACAACGCCTTATCTCCAAGATTATGCAGAAGAGAAGATGGAAATATCTGGGAAATGTGCTAAGAATGAAGTGAGAGCATCTGCCTTGAAAGGTATGCCATTGGGCAGTTGTAGGAACATGTAAAAGAGGCAAACTGAAAGACATCCAGGGTCAAACAGTACTTAGAGAGGGAAAACTCATGGTACTTGACAATACAGAGGACATGCAAAGAGCAGCCAAGGATAGACAGGGATGGTGGAGCCTTGTTCATGCCTGAAACAACATTTCACGGTCTGGACTAGATTCAGATTCCGAAATGATGGGGTGTTTCTGAAGTGGATTTTTAGTACTTCAAGTGCCATTTTCAGAACAAAGATGGAATTTTCAAAAGACCCTTATACTCCTAAGTCAATGAAATGTTTTTGAAAATCCCACCCAAGATCTTTATTATAAAACTTAAATTTGTATCCATGATCCAATCACATTACAGAGATTGGAAAAAAGATAACTGAGGCTATCAAAGATTGGAAAAATAAAACCAGTAATTATAGAAGAGAATCAAAATCAACCTCAGAATAAGAATGGAAAACTTTTACTACTATTTTTCATGGAACTTTTAAACTGAGTTAAACTTTATCAGGGCGAGTCACTTTTTACACCAGAGCAGCTACAGCTATGCAAAAAACCCTAGCATAGACAAGGCCTTACTCACTAGAAACCTGAGTCTAAGATTTGCATTCATCTATTTAAGTCCCAGTTCAGGAAAGCTCGTAAGCACATGCTTAAGCACCCTTTCTGAAGAAGGATTCTTTCCTGTATCAGGGCTTTAGAGAACAGAAACAGGCCGCATGTCCCAAGTGGTCTCAAACAAGTGCAGACCAAGAATTATTCATAGAAATTATTCAGAGAACACTTTTGAATATCTTCAGTTGCACCACTCTCATGATTAAGTTACACATGTACTTAAGTGTTTGCAAGATCAGGGCCAAAGTCAGCCCAAATAAGCTTCCTAAAATGTGTTGCACTTTATTCTGTAGAATTCAGATTTAAAAAAAACTTCCTTACGTACATTACTAAGATAATTATTTTATTCAGGCAGATGTTTGGAATTGAAATCAGTTAACAATTTAGAGCCATCTCTGCAGGCAGTAACTATGCCCCTGCAAGCCTAGAGACTTCTTATTTAGAGTCACATCCATGTGACTAACTTCACTGGGGCTCCCTGAGTGTAACTGAGGACAAAATTTTGCTCTTTCTGTGACTCCCTTTTCACTGTTAGTCTGGGCTGGATCTGTGAGCACCCCACCTGCCTCACAGAGAGTAATTAATTGGAAGGAATGCTACAGGGGAATGTTTAAATCAATAGAAATGATGGTTCTGGAAAAAATAAATCTGCCAGTTTTTCTAGCCATATTAGGCTTGTCAATCTTCTTATTTTTAAGAAAAACCTAAAATTGGAGCCTATGAGTAGAATTTCCAAACACGCTTGGCACTGGGATAACTCTGCTGGTATTTAAGTCAATGGTAAAATTGATTGAGCTAGGCCAGCCCCTGAATACTTTGGATAATCTCACTCTAAGGATTGATTTCCTTTTAATCCAAAAAAGAGTACATTAAAATAGATGTTAGGTTAATATAGTTTGTAAGTATTCCTTCAGTTTAGGTTCAGAACCTTTTGGAATCTAATTGTCAAAGCAGGGAAGCTATTTGCAATCTTGCAAACTCTTGCAATTTTATCATGAGATGTGGTATTTTTCTTTAAGCCTCAGCTCTTGTTGTCTCACACCTATGTGAGAATCTTAGCAACTTGCATTAAAAAAAAATGCAAGTCACTAACTCTCGTGGCAGTGGAGAAATGCTTGGAAATATGAACCCTGAAGCCTCAAAACTCCAAAGGCCAATGAACCCCAAAATGGATGATTTTTTTCAGTCCATCATGATTTTTTTGCCATCTGACTCATAGTTTTTGAACATTTGGGATAGGTGATACTGCTGTAGTGCTTCTGCCAACAGAATCCCACTGTCCCCACTTGCCATATATTGCCATTGGGTTGGAGAAAGTCACATGATCTGGATGTGGAAATGACTGCAATGGGGTGTGTTAGATGTGGCTAGATGTTGGCTGTGTGTTCCCGCTGTATGCCATCCCAGTTCTGCGCAGGTAGCTGGCATAGCAGACCTTGAGCAAACCGCCCAATGACCACAAGATCCATTAAGAGACAAAGGCACCGGCCAGATTTATTGTTGACAAAGCATAGTAATAGTACCTGGCAGACTTTATGAGGATACTAAGACATGTATGCTTGTGACAATGGTCACAGCTCAATGCATGGCAGGACTTTCCATTCCCGCCTTGGCTGGTCAAAGACACTCCCTCTGAGACTCCATTTTATACATCAGTACAAACAAGTTACATATTTCCTCTCTGATCTGGTTAGTTATTGCCCCCTGACATGGGCTATTACCACCCATTATCTTATACATGTTGGTTTGATCAAAACATCTCTATCCATCACACTGTCATCCTGACCTTATCTTTAGGTGGGGTCAGTGTGTTCTCTACCTTTGGATGTTCATACTAAACTTGGTATCAGGGTATTCTGGTACCCGCCTTCTGGCATGAGTTTGCATGAGTGTCCTGTGCCTAGCCTTTTTTAGGAGTGGGTGTGATTTTGCAATGCTAGCCCTGTTCTTGCCAGGTTCTATGAACCTTATGAGCCTTAGGCCTCACACCAGGCTTTTGATACAAGTCCTTATGTCTTAGGCTGTCTTTCTACAACAGCGTGCTGCCCTCCCAAAATTACAAAGCAGCCTCCAAATAGCCCAGGACACCCACAGCACTTCCACTGGCAGCAGCAGAGAGGAAGCATATTCGGAAATGAGCACTTTGCCCAATGTTTTCAAATTAGGCACACTTTACTCTGCTGAGGTACCTAAATAAAAGGGCCCTGATCCTCAGAGTTTCTGAGTACCCACTACTCCTATTGATTTCATTGAGAGCAGGAGGTGCTCAACACCTATGAAAAAAATCAGAGAACTTATTTAGGTGCTTAACTTTAGACTCCTACGTTTGAAAAATCGGGACTTGGACTTCAGTTTATAGTAAAATTTCTGAGCCACAAAAATAGACATGCCTGTAACATGTAATCTTTTATCTCTACCAAAGAATATGCCTAAGTGACATCACTTCTGTTCTAGAGCAGGGGTTCTCAGCCTTTTCATAAAATATTTGAGACTCCCCAGCATTCATGAGGACATCACATCCCTATGGCAACCAGTCCTTCTCAACAGAGAGGAGGCAGGTGAAGTAGACACAATGGAGACTCTTTATTCAGGATGTCAGACACACAGGTTTTAGAGTAGCAGCCGTGTTAGTCTGTATTCACAAAAGAAAAGGAGTACTAGTGGCACCTTAGATACTAACCAGTTTGAGCATAAGCTTTCGTGAGCTACAGCTCACTTCATCGGATGCATTCAGTGGAAAATACAGTGAGGAGATTTATATACACACAGAACATGAAAAAATGGGTGTTATTATACAGACTGTAAGGAGAGTGATCACTTAAGATGAGCTATTACCAGCAGGAGAGCAGGGGGGAGAGAATCTTTTGTAGTGATAATCAAGATGGGCCATTTCCAGCAGTTGACAAGAACGTCTGAGGAACAGTAGGTGGGGGGAAATAGTTTTACTTTGTGTAATGACACATCCACTCCCAGTCTCTATTCAAGCTTAAGTTAATTGTATCCAGTTTGCAAATTAATTCCAATTCAGCAGTCTCTTTGGAGTCTGTTTTTGAAGTCTTTTTGTTCTAATATTGCGACCTTTAGGTCTGAAATCAAGTGACCAGAGAGATTGAAGTGTTCTCCGACTGGTTTATGAATGTTATAATTCTTGACATCCAATTTGTGTCCATTTATTCTTTTATGTAGAGACTGTCCAGTTTGACCAATGTACATGGCAGAGGGGCATTGCTGGCACATGATGGCATATATCACATTGGTAGATGTGCAGGTGAACGAGCCTATGAGAGTATGGCTGACGTGATTAGGCCCTATGATGGTGTCTTCTGAATAGATATGTGGACACAGTTGGCAAAGACAGACCCATTAGCTCCCTGGCTCTCCAACTTGCTGGATAAGGACACAGTTTGCATCTTAATATTACCACAGAGGCTTGTCTTAATCTGGCCCAGATTAAGCAATCATGGAATGGATTGTTTGACTACACAAGCACTTGCTTACATGGAATAGTAGTAATAAAGTATTTTTGTGGTCTTTTAACACAATTTAACAGCTGGAAAGAAGGAAGAGGGCCAGCGCCATATGACCAGCTGAGTTTCCAGAAAAATACTGGAAATACTGAGTTTCCATCAAGTGCTTCACAGACCACCCGTAGAATACAGGCCACAGATGGAGACTTTTTTGGTATTGGAGCAACAGATTTTTTCCCCTCTGGATCCTTCTCAGAATCTATGCAGATATTTTAACAAATATTTTAACAAAAATCTGTCTGGCGCTCCCCAAATAAAGAGCTTTGAAAAGTCATGGGCCCAGATTCTCCAGTCTGCAAATGCTACTTTGTGCCACATGAGCGGCGCAAAGAGGTCTTGAAATGGCTGGAGACAGCCAATGAAGAACTTTTTTCCTGTGCAGGCAAACTCTCCTCAGATGTACTTCTGAGGAAGGAGGCTCTGCTACTTGCTGTGCCAGCTTCCCTTCCCTCCCCCCCGCCCCCCACAACCTCCAGCACAAGAGACAGTAAGGAGTATGATGGGGCAAGGAGGAGAGGTGGCATTAGAGAGTAGCATTGGATCTGCTTAACTTTTGCTGGAGATAAGGGAGCTGCAGCTGTCCTCATGTGGCTGCCCCCTACTCTATTTGAGCACAGATTAGTTGGAGTGAAGAATCAGATCCTTAGGATATCTTTGCCTTTGAAATTCACATTGATTTAAAGCACGCACTGTTTTTTTAAATGTAGCCGTTGATCCTCCACAGATGGTCTTGATGCTTCATCTCATTAACCCACAGTCTAGGACTGCCAATTTTTGGTTGGCTGTATTCCTGGAGATTTGATCATGTGACAATCTTTAATTCCTGGACACTCCAGGCCAATCCTGGAGGGTTGGCAACCCTAGACTAGTGACACCTGGCCTCTGAACCCTTTGTATGTGTGACATAACTACATCATATCATACAAGGAAATTAGTTTATTTGACAATTAATGGTAGACATGTTTGTTATACTTTAAGAATGTTTGATTTCTTTGCTTTCTATGAAGTCAGGAAACATGCACCCAATAAACCTATGAAGTGTGAAAGGCATTACCTATATTATGCCCAGAAGTGAAGGCCTATAAAAAGGTTAGCAGCAAGAAGTAGCTGAGGGTGAGATATTCCTTTGCCGGGGGAAAGAAACTAAAATATTGTAACTGAGTTAAAAATAAATGACAGAGTATCAGATCTTAGAAAACATACCATATTTTCTTGAACAGAAATATAAGACAGCAAAGGGAATTCTTTTCCTCACTGTCCCACTTTTATCCCAAAGATCTGAGGAAGTCAAATGAAAATTTCCTGGCATCCTGGGGTAATGAAATAATCTCAGTCTTCTTGTGAAACCACATTAGTGTGGAGATCGAACAGTGGTTCTTTGAGAACAGTAAGTGCTATATAAGCATCATGTTTCCCAGGAAACTGAGGCTTTGTTTATTTGTACAGAGCTATGCTACTAATGTAATAAGAAATAAACTGCTTGAGTAGAGAGACAGACCTGAATACCTATCATGTCAAAATATGTCAGCTTTCAGTTTTGTGACTGAGTCAATTATCCCTGTAAGAAGTACCAGAGCGGATTATGGTACTGAGTCAGCAAATCAGTTAGACATGTGCGTAAATGAATTGCGGAACAGGGAAGGACTTAAGCAAATGTATAAGTGCTTTGCTGAATCAGTCTATTGGCTTTCCATTCAGTAACAGTACACCCATTTAAAAGGGATTAGCGTTGGCTTGTTAATTTGCCAATGTGACCTGTATATACTGGATACTATCTGTACATAATTATGCACAGCCTTCAGAATGTGCAAGTTCAGTTGGCTGAATATAGTCATAGGTCAGTCTCTCCAAGAGACAAACTAGCCAGGTGGGCAAGATCAAAATATGCTTTAGTCTCTCCCATTATAAGAAAACCCACCCTTGACCTCACTTGGCTCTCCAACTACCACCCCTTCTCCCTTTCTCTTTCATCTCTGAGCTCATTGAATGCACTGTTTACAGTTGCTGTCTGGAGTTCCTCTCTTCTAATTCCTCCCTAGATCCTCTTCAATTTGGCTTCCACCCCTTGCACTCATCTGAAAGTGCTCTCACAAAACTCTTTAATGACCTCTTCTTAGCCAACTCTCAGAACCAGTACTTCATCCTCACCCTCCCTGACCTGTCAGCCACCTTTGACAGTCAGTCAACCATGCCAGTCTTCTAGAAATCTTGTCTTCCTTTGGCTTATGTGATGCTATCCTCTTACCATCCTGATAATGTCTTTCAGAGGATACTACTCATTGCCCCCTTCAGCTTCCTGTGGAGGTTCCTCGGGGATCTGTCCTTAGTCAGAGTTTCTTCTCACTCTGCAATTTATCTCTGGGTAATCTCAACTGCAAACAAATTCAGCTACCATCTCTATGCTGACAACTCACAGATCTCTCTCCAGCCCTGTCTCCTTCTGATCAAGGTAAAATCTCAGTACCTCACACATCTCCTTGTGGATGTGTAGCCAACAACTCAAGCTCTACATGGCTAAAACAGAGCTCTTAATCTCCTGTCTCGATTATTGTGGACAGCACCACCATTTTGCCTTTCAAGCCCTAAACCCAGGTGTCATCTTTAACTTGGGCCTCTCTCCAGATCCTCACATCCAGGCTCTGCGTAAGTTTTTCAGATTCTTTCTGCATTACATCAAAGACATGGTCTTTCCAATCCATTCACACAGCTAAAACTGTCATCCAACATCCTTCTTTCTGGCCTGGACAAATGCAATTGTACCCTGCTTATATCCACTCAGAATGCTGCAGCAAAGGTCACCTTCTTAGCCCATCACTTTGTCCATGTCAACTTTTTATTTCAATCCCTCCACTAGCTCCCTCTTTTCTATTGCATCAACCATAAGCTACTTGTTTTCACTTTCAAGGCCCTCCACAGCCTATCCCCACCTTACCTGTCATCTTTCATTCAGGGGTGTCATGTCAGAAAAAATCGGGGGGAGGAGTTCTTCAGCATATAGAACATTATGTGATTATATTATATCCTGCAAAGTTGGAGGGAGGGAGAAAAAGTGGAACACATAATGGAGCATATAGAACTATGAAAAGTTGAGGGAGGGGGAAACTACTTCCCCGCCTCATAGGAAAGGACTCCTCTTCCCTATTTACTATCAACATATTGACTCCTGATTCTGATCAGCCTATGATGGCAAGCTCCATCACCTCCATTGTTAAATTTTCAAATAAGCACCTTTGTACTTTTTCCCATGCTGCCCCACATGCTTGAGAGGAGTTCCTCATAAACATGTGTACAACTAATTAATTCTCCTCCTTAAAATCCCTCCTTAAAATTCTCCTTTGCCACAAAGCCTACAAAAATCTTGACCATGGTTAGGCTGCTGGTGTGCTGAGACCATTGCCTATTATGCTGGCCAATATTGTCTCACTATTTCTTTTGTGTTCCCCTGTCTGTTGGCTAATTGTCTCTTGTTCTATACTTAGATTTAAGATGTTCTGGGGTATAGACCACGTTTTTGTTCTGTCTGAAGCACAATGGGGTCCTGGTTCTTTGCTGGGTCTCCGAGTGCTACAATAGTACAAATAAAAAAGCAGGGAAAACCTATGCACTACAAATCCTTACCCTAAGCCTGGGCCTCTTTGCCCCGCCCCCTGCCCCATCTTGCTACAATGACCCTACAGCCCCAAAGTAGAAATAATGAACCTGTGTAAACCATGGTAGGGAGAAGACAGCCTCTTTCTTACTTGAGAGCTGAGTTAGCTATGTCAAACTGGAAGGCTCTCCTATCAGGACTCTAAGTGTAGGACTTCAAGTGAGTCTCAGGAGGATCCCTCCATTCCCCCCCCCCCAAATCCATGTGTATTTGAGTGATGGGGATAGTAATCTGTGGGATACATGGCTTCTCTTAATTGGAGTTACCCATCCGGTAAGGAAACATGACCACCGTAGCCCTTGTCTGATCTCTGTTAACTGAGCAAGAGCACATTGTGGGTAGGGCAGTGCAGAATGCACTTAGCGTGGCATGTTGTTCCCATGTTTCTGACAGCAATGGTAACTGGGCTCACTGAAGTCTGTAACTCTAGCCTCGAGTAGTGGACCAACTTTGGTGAGCAGGTTAGGCCAAAACTCCCTTCTGCCAGGCCAGCAGCCAGGATGCATTTGCGAGCTGGACAGAGCCCTATCAACCTAAAGATTTTAAAGTATATTTTTCTTCAGTTTGATTTTAGCTTCAGACCTACAGCAGCAGACTGTCTGTGGCACAGTAGTTTTTCTAGGTTTCACAGTCAGATTAATTCCTGAAATGTACTGCAATGAACATTTTGACTAAGGCCATTTGCTGAGAAAACCTAGTTTGAATCTAAAGGTTTTGCCGGTACATAAATCAATGGTAGGATGAGTTCAAAGATTCCCTCATCTGATATTTTATTATTTGGTACGTAATTTAGTCCATCTGAAAGCTCCTTTAACAGTGTTATGTTTATGAAAAACACTGAATGCTTCCAAAATGGAAAAATGCTATCTTATGAGCCATGGTATACCTCTTTCCCCCTGCCTGCCCTCCCCAAGACAAAACCTAGATTGAAACACAGTAGAGACAGCAAGAGGCAGGATGGTCTGGTGGTTAAGGCTATGCCTTGGAACTCAGGAGAGCAGATTCAGTTCCCAGCTCTGCAACAGACTTCCTGTGCCTTGGGCTAGTCATGTAGGCTTAGATTTACAAAACAACTTAAGTGCCTAAGTTTTAGTATAGGTGCCTGTGATGGGTCTGGCATCGCAGCGCCCCTTTGTGGCAGGGGTGGGTGGGGTGTCAGTACATCACCACTCAAGTTCCCACACCCACCCCTTTAAGGGCATCCTGATGTGGCCTAATGGCTGGTCTCCCCACACTTGTCCCTTGGTCAGGGTAGTGGGTTCCAACGGCCCAAGTCCATATAATTCCCCACATCTGAGGGCAGCATGGCCTAACGGCTCCTGTCCATACAATACACCCTGAGTCTCAGGGTAGCACAGCCCAACTGCCAGAGTCCATGTAGCTCACCCTGGGTCTCAGGGCAGTGTGGCCCAGTGGCCAGAGTCCATATCACTTCCTCAAGTCACAGGGCAGTGTGGCTCAACAGCCAGAGTCCATACAATACATCCCAAGTATCAGGGCAGTGTGGCCCCATGATCAGAGTTTATAGAATACACCCTGAGTATCAGGGCAGTGTGGCCCAACATCCAGAGTCCATATCACTTCCCCAAGTTGCAGGGCAGTGTGGCCCAATGGCCCAAGTCCATATAACTCACCCCACATGTCAGGGCAGTTAGCAGGGGGATCCAGGCCCACCCTCTCCACCAGGTCCTGCTAGTGGTGGGGTTTCCCTGGCCCCAGCTCAGCAAGTATCCACCCACAACACACCAAGTGCCCTTGCAGCTCCCACATCATTTGTCTCTAGAGTTCCCCTGGGGCACTTCTTACCAGAACCACCTGGTTCTCCATTTCAGGGGGTCCTCCGGTCTGCTCTCCTCCCATGGCATCCTCCATCTGGGCTTCAGGGCACATCCCGGCTTGTCTGACCACTGAATCTGGGAGTACAGACAGTCTCTCCTCAGGAGGCAACAGCACACCACCTTCCCCTCCAAGGGTCAGCCCTGACTGAGCAGCTCTTCAGGCTTTTATACCTGTTCTCCAGTTGGCGCATGCCCAGCAGAGCTTCCGGGGCGTGGCTTCTTCTGCAAGGAGGGAAGGGTTAACCCCTGTGGTACCAGTGTGGGGCCACTCTGCCCCATGACAGTCCCTAAATCCTAGTTTTAGGCTCCACTGCGATTCACAAAACTCCCGCCAACCCCTGTAGGCCCCTAAACTTCCTCAGCACCTATGTTTTTTTGTGTACAAAGTTCCTTCTGTGCCTATGTTTCTGCCTGTAGGCACGTGCACTGCTGCCCCACTCTAGGCATCTGGGCACCTACCTCCCACCTATGCCCCAGAACGATTCCCAGACCAGGGAAAGATAGGCATTCGACTGCCTAACTTGTGTGTGGGGTCTGATCCACAGTGGGGCCTGCATGCAAATTAGCTTGCCTAGGGGAGGAGGAGGATCTCTGTCATAACTTTTAGCTTAGTGGGTAGGGTATTCACCGGGGATGGGGAAGACCACCAGTTGAAGACTTTGGAGTGAAGCTCAGTCTCCCACATCCCTGGGTGAGTGCTCTAACCACCGGGCTATAGAGTCATTCCCATGCTTGTATGGGTGTGTACATGCTCGCTTGCTCTCTTGCCCAAAGGGCTCTTTAAGTATTGAATTAAAGTGAACAGCTTCAATGGGAGAGACTGAGGAAGCCCCACATCCAAATATCCCATAGCCCACTGGGTAGGGCACTCAGCTCAGAGATAGCACATCCCTGTTCAAATCCCTTCCCCGCATGAGGAAGAGGAGCAACTTGAACTGGGGAATCTCCCACATTCTCGGTCAGGGCAACTTTAGAGCTACCAAGTGTCACACAATTCTTGTGACATTCACACATCTGCCCTGTCACACATTCCCTCATCTCAGCAGGAGCCTCATACATCCATTTGGGCTGCAGGTAGAAACTGTAATTCCCAAGTCCAGCAGCAACAAGCTGCTGGGTGCTTGATTTCAGGTGGCTGCTCTGTCTCTTCTTTCTGGTCCCACTGCTGGCACCAGGTCAGGAAGGAGAAAGAGGTGGTGTCAGCAGCAGCTGGTGAGGAAGGAACACAGCCAGGGAAGACTGAGAATGGGAGCAACACAGGACAGGGCTGAAAAGGGATAGGGGAGGAAAAATTATTTGCAAAATAACTCATTAAAAATTGAATAAAATGCCACATGTAGAGCTGTACAAAATTTGGCAGCTGTGTAGCTGCCTGATTTATTTGGTTGAGAGCAGTGGAGTCAAATATCCAGCCAGGTTGAAGTATTTAACAGGCTCCCATGTCAGATTTTGATTCTATAGAATGCAAGCTTTCCATTTAAATTAGAAAGAAAGAAAGAAAGAAAGAAAGAAAGAAAGAAAGAAAGAAAGAAAGAAAGAAAGAAAGAAAGAAAGAAAGAAAGAAAGAAAGAGACCTGATTCACCAATCAGTGGCCTACAGTCGGCATAGCTACACCAGGGCTGACTCCTACTGTAGATAAAGGCAACTCAGAGTCTGACCTGACTTAGCTAAGTGGGGCTTACTCCTGGTTTAAGCACATGTTTACAGATCTGGCCTCCTACCATCTTTCTAGAGCTGTGGTTCCCAAACTTGTTCCGTGCCTATGCCCACCCCGCTTCCAGCAGCTCCCATTGGCCTGGAGCAGCGAACCGCAGCCACTGGGAGCCACGATCGGCAGGTAAACAAACCAGCCCAGCCCTCCAGGGGCTTTCCCTGCACAAGCAGCGGAACAAGTTTGGCAACCGCTGTTCTAGAAAATTTCAACTTGATAATTAATTACACAGAATATTTGGCTCAATGGTGGTACTCAAATTCAGCACCAATTCTGCAACAGACATCAGAAAACCCCCAAGAATGCTATTCCTTTTCTAAAAGAAATGGACCAGAATCCTTTTCTGCATAGTCCATCAATGACACTCCCCAAATCAGGAAACTTTAGATTGACAATGTATACGTATGTTCATATATTTGGACAAATGGCAATTAAAACAATTTTAAGGGGAAATGCTTCATATGAGACATGTCTAGAGATATTAAAAGAAAAATAAATGGAAATTTACAGCACAGTTTTAGACTGGTTAGCAAAAGGATCAAAAGCGTAGAAGCAATTTAAATACATGCACAAATGTCATTAATTTCTTGTAGCTACATTTTTAAAATGTATTTTGTTTATAATATGTTGTCTGCTTAGGAGTTGAGTTAAACAAAGTTCTGATGTGATCCATTTATCAGTTCCTAGTTGGGTTTATTATTACAGAGCTGTCTTTGTTTATGAGTTGTACTGCTCCCTAAGTAGTTATTGTTTGGGTGGGACTCCTGCTGGTGGCTCACTGTCTCCTAAGGGATTTATCTTCACCCATCCAACAGCTTATGAGACAGTATTATTCATCCAGTCACAAGCAAACTTCTTGTCACATGATACCTGGCATACTCTGTCGATTCTATTATGGACTCACTATAACTGATCCCTATAAACTGCAGGGTGAGAGCTGCTTTAGCCTTTTCACAGATGATGGATACAGATTAGCAGATCTAAACAATTAGTTAGGGGTAGGGAAATGAGCCTTTGTGACAATTAAGGCAGTTAAGCATCCTGCTGACGGCTGTGGTGACAGCAGACAGTAAAACTACACCTTGATGAAATGCAAAAGCTCTCTGCCTTTTTGATTTACAGGCAAGTTGACTTATCGGTTTTACGGTACTTAACTACAGTGGTCACAAAACCAGGCACTAACACTCCTCTCTCTCTAATGAACAATGGGAAATGGCAGCCACAAACGGATACAATTCAATCCTGGTGGAGTTTGTCCAATGCAGGCTATTTGAAGGAAAGATACAAATGTGTCAGGCAAAAGGAGAGCAAGCTGAATTCTTGTACTATTGCTGGCTCTAGGGGAACAAATAGATTTAATGCTATAAAATATGCCATTATCTGAGAAAGTGTGTGTTCCCTTCATGATTTTTGCATTAAAAACTGCCACTTAAATGCTTTTGTTTCAAATTCTGAAGCAGCTGTTTAGCGAATGTATTTTTAAGTATACATTAAGAACAAATGATCCCTTGTTTTTAACCCCTTGATTCTGGGAGTCTGGATTTCCAGGTGTGCAATGATCCCATTCCAGTCCCATTGTGCTCCTATTACCCATGAAAGAGATTTCAAATATTTGTGGTCAGTTCAATGGAATTTGTTGTAAGTGCCAACAAACATTAAGCTGTACAAATTCTGCGGGGTGGGTGGGTTTTGTTTTGTGTTTTTTCTTTTTGTGGGAATGTTTTAAATAACGATGCCAAGTTGAGAGATAGATGTGGGTTTCCTTTGAACCAGAAAAGGATGCACTGTAGAGTGGGTTAGAACCTTCAGACAATGTTCTTCCATAAGATCAAGAGGCAAATGTAAATTGCCATACAGTGGTTCTCACTTAGATGTTAGAATTACAGGATATTAAAAATTAAACATAAAGGTACTGCAGTTTTTCACAGGGCATCTGGAAATGAAAACATAAAACAAGCGTTTACTATCAATCAGTGAAGTGTGATAACAGCTGAAAGCATTAAAGCCAGCCTAGAAAATCCAAATTTTTTGTGCCAGGTGGGCGAAGAGATGGGTGTCACAGACTGTAATCCAAATAAATCCTTAAATGTACCAGTTCATACTGGGTTAAGACAATATGGTGTCATTCATTTCACCAAAGTGACAGGCATCCACAGATGGATAACCAGCAACAATGGGACTTATAATTAGAGCTATGCAAAACTTTCAATATGAAACCTGAAGCCACACACAACTCTCCTGATTTCAAGTTTCATTGCTAACGTGAAACTCAGTCCATGTTTGAAAAGGTTCACTAAGATATATGAACTGGGGCCCTCTTTTATGTGAACACTAACTGACTGATGGTTTTGAAGAGAAACCTGGTTCAACCCAATGGCTTCCACTAAATTTCACTTTGGGATTTTGGCTTCATTTAAATGATACACAGTAAAAAAAACTCTGGATCAAATCCACCTGGATCAAAACCAGAAAGGAGCTTCACATGAATCCACATTAACTTCTGCATAGCTCCTACTACAATAGTCCGCACCATTTTATAAACCTAGTTTACATCTTCTTAACGGATGAAATTCTGGTCCCTTTGAAGTCAGTGGCAAATCTCCCATTGACTTCTGTAGGACAGGGTTTGGCCCTTTTTGAATAGTTGTTAGTGAACCCATCCCTTTTGTGACACTCCAGACTTTAAGGCTGTGATTTCAACAATAAGTTTCCTGCTTCTGTAACCTTCTTAGCTCAAATACTGTAGACTTTTGTCAGCCCAAACTCCCATTGAAATCAGTGACAGTTTTGCCTGAGTAAAAACCACAGAATTTGGCTTAGTGATACATCTTAAAAACAAATATTTATTTCTATTATATTAAGTGATCATGTTAACAAATAGTTACACTTACGTGTAGAAAGTGTTTTCTTCCTCAGAACAATGTGAGCATGTTTTGATGTTTGCTTGAAAGATTTAAATAAGGAGCTAATGCTTAGTTTCATTATATGATTCAGTGTAAAACAACTGTGGATACTGGAAAAATGCCTTCACTTCTGCATCTTGGACACGAAAACTACTGAATATGGAGAAGGACCTTAAGTGAAAGTCAACAGAACAATGCTGTTAGGAAATGTAGAAGGTAATGAATATTTTAGTTAACTAATTATTAACATTCATGTAATACTTAACAAAGGAGTAAATTAAGTCAGAATGTTTTTATTTAAATCTTTCAGGGTTTTTTTGGCTCTGAAAATATTTAATTTAAATTCTGCATTATATGGTTACCCATTCTTGAAACTCGTGTCTTTCTTCAGTTGAGATAATGTACATTAATCATTCTTGTGTCCCTTGTTTGTACCCAGCTGAGGGGAGGATCTGGGTCTGATGCACAAGAATGGTAGCACTTGTAATCTCCTTCAGTTGAGTTCTTCATTGATGTGGTAGACTGCACTCTATGGGCCCACTTCTAATAATTCAAAAGTGGCTGTTGCCTAAATAACTCTAAAATGCTAGCTAGGAATCAAGTACAAAATCCCTTTCTCCTAGGGGTCAATAAACATACACAGGAATAGGGGATGAACTTCACCTTTCGTCAACCCAAAGTGGGGGTGGTTTGTTTGGGTTCCAAAAGAGAGTTTTAATATAGCCTAGGAAACAAGGGGTACAACAAATACTTCTTATGTAAGAAATTATTAATGTAATGTGTGTGTATATGCAACCAATAGCAACATAGGTACTGTGCAATAACATGTGGCATTTCTCATTTGTAACAACTCAAAGAACTTTACACCAGTGAATAATCATCATTGCCTATGTTAGAGAGGGCAAAATGGAGGCACAGAGAGATTATTGACTTCCCTGGTCCTTAGCAGAGGTGGGAATAGAATTCAGGCACAGAGAAATCTGGATCACTCGGCTCTCAGGAGAGTTAAGTAAGGCAGACAGCAAATCTTCACTGGATAGCTAGAGTCCAAGCCTGTATGATGAGGTGTATGTTCACCCTGGCAGGAAAATCATTTGGTAAAGGCCCCTGAAGAACACTGACAGGCCAACATTGAGGCACTCAGGTACCACAGCAATGAACATAGTATATAAGAAGTTAGATTCTCTATCTAACATCACTCAACCATTATGCTTCTGTGAGGTGTTGGCGCTCTTGGTCAGCTTGGGAGACAGATTCTGTGGTGAAGCTCAGTGCAAGAGCTTCTTCATCCCATGTTTTCTCCTCTGGCGCAGCTCTCCTCTGTGGATTCCTCAACTGCCCTTGAACCTTTGGGCTTTGCACTCCATCTCTCTTCGGTTACAGCTTATCAGGTCTGTTAAACCAATGAGAGAGAGAGAGAGAGGGATGTTACCTCTATTGTTCCTCTTTTTCCTTCCCCGTTCAGTATTTTTTATTCTCCCCTGCTCCCTCACTCTGGCGCTGGGCGCTATTGGAGAGATTGAGCAAAGGCTAGGGCCTCTTTGGATAGAGGCTACTGTGCCTTCAACAAAATATAAATTTAATATTTTTTCTCATTACTTGATTGTCATCTTTACAATTCTGAATTCAGCTGTTCTGCAGAGCTCTTTGTTTTGTTGTCCTTTTAAATTATGAAATCCTTTCTTCAGTAATTTGCTGTGACACGGTAAGTGACTCCTCATGGTTGTGACATGAGTAAAGTACTGAAAGTACACGGCTAACTAAGCCATGTGCTTGAAAGGCAGAGAACAGCACCAAGTTTTACTTGTGGAAGCAGAGGTGCCCGAGGTGCAACATGATTGAGATACCACAGACTCAGTTTCCTCTGGGAAATAAGAATGCAAGGAACAAAAAATGGGCAATAGACTCAGTTCTTCCCCAATCTGACCAGCAGAAAAGGGCCCTTCCACAAGGCTCTCTGTCATCATGTGAGATGGATGGGATGCCCCTGATACACCAGGGACTGAACCAGAGACCTCCAGGCTTATATACATAAGCTGCTACAGCTTGAACTAAAGAGCCAAGGCTGGTTAATTGTAGCTGTAATAGACTCATATCCTCTGCAAGTGAGGCACAGAGGTGGACTGTATCACACACTTACCAATGGGTTACATCACCTGACTACAAGGGGAAGGGGCTGGCCAGGGTGGAGGCACAGACCTTATCCCACAATGCCTGGAGAGCCCTCGACTCGACTCAGAGATGGATTGGGATTGGTCCTGCTTGGGTATCTGAACAGGACCCTGCCTTCTACAACGGAGGGTTTGATCTGCATGTGATTGGTCCCTGAACTGTTGGTGGCTTTACTTCATTTTAGTATAGCATTTGATATAGCGTGCCATGAAATCTTACTCTGAACATTAATTCTTTAGGTTTAGATATGAAAGCTGTTCTGTTGAATGGATATTGACTGAACGGCCATAAATAAAAGGGTTATGATGAATCCTTTAAAAAGTATTGAATTGGATTAGGGTAGAGAACAGAAGTATTCAATGGGGTTCTGCAAGGATAGGTGTTAGGTCCCACTTTAACATTTTGATTAATAGTTAGGAAGCGATGGATAGACAGAACATTAACATTTGGAGTGATACTAAACTGAGTGTATCTAACTTTCTTAGCCCCCCCCCCCAGCCCCCTTTACCAGAAAGATATTGACAAATCGGAGATAGTTTAAGGAACCACAAAAATGATTAGAAGGCTGAAGGGACTGACTCAAAGAATGAAATAACATAGCTAACCAATGTTCAATGGAAGCATAACATAATAGGGATACTGAATGATGTAAGCAATACAGAAGGTGGGGACTTATTTCCGGTGGGAACTTTGATACTATGATGCCATTATGAAAACCTACTTGGGTGAATAGATTGAAAGGGTTCAGGGGATGTAACCGATGAAGGATGAAAAAAATAGGCTGAAGAGCAGGAAAGACATCCTGGGAGTGATACTGAATACAGTTCTATAGCTATGAATCAAACTAGAATTAATCTAGTTAAATTAAATAGATCTAGTAGAGAAGGACATCCTTTATCTAGTGTCTTTTTTCAACCACCTATGAAATGTTACAGAATGGGCATTGTTTTCTATAAAATTCTACAGGATGATTTAAAAAAACTACAGAAACTTTATCATTGTCTCTGTTAATTCTGAGATTTTGCCATAAGCAATTTAAAACTACAGTGACCAAAGTACTAGAAAATATACGGTAAGGAATAATAATCCTGCAATGGCAAAGAGATGTCACAGAGGATTTCAAAGGGCCTTCCCACTCTAAATATCTTGATTCTGTTATCGGATTGTTACTGAATATTTTGAAAATAAATATACGCAAATAGAGAAAGGAAAATGGAAAAAAATATATATGTATATTGGTCAATAATGCAAGAAAACTGCCGTGGGAAATGAAGACACTGGATAGGAGGATAACTTAA
This sequence comes from Eretmochelys imbricata, assembly GCF_965152235.1. Lineage (NCBI taxonomy): Eukaryota > Metazoa > Chordata > Testudines > Cheloniidae > Eretmochelys > Eretmochelys imbricata. The sequence continues at coordinate 65,904,484 of NC_135574.1, read as the reverse complement.
AATTATCTAGTAGATTCAGCTCAGTTCTTTGAGTTGATGTATCAATATTATCAATATTACCTATATTCTTGACTCACTTTTAACAGACTTGTCATAATTTAGTAGATTTATATTTTAAATTACATTTTCAATTGTGTGTAGCCTAAAATGTTGTTAATATAAATTCCTTGCTATCTACTCAGGGAAAGTGCCACAGCAGCAACGTTAGGGAAAGCAGGACATTTGTTTCCAGCTGCAGTTAAAAAGATGAGAATGTCTGACCAACATATGCCTTAGGCTGCCACCACATGGTGAGTCCAGTGAATGAACCTGACTAGCAGAATTCCAAATACTTCTATGATCTCTTTTGCCTGATGCTCCTTCTATGGATTTTATTGAAGTAGCTTTTGTTCAGTCTTAACTTACAGGAAAACATAGTTTTTTGTAATGGCTTTTGATCACATTGAAGTTCTTTCAGAAATCATGTGCACAATTTCTCTGTTTCATTCTTTGCATGGTGAGATTTTCTTTTATTCTTTCAGTGACAAGAGACAAGACAGACCTTTACTATCGTCATTTCACAGGATCAGATGGTTGTGTAGTGCTAGGGATACAACTTTCATCCAGTGGTCTAAATGCCAGTTGACATTTCTTATCCCACGTCAGTAAAGTTAAAAAATAAACAGTGTCCCTAAGCACTGACATGCTTTTTCTTCTATCAACTTTGGTGTTATGCGAACAAAAAGGAGACAGACTCTAGAAAAATATCTTCAAAACATTGACGTATTTTTAAGTATAGATTTTATTCAGAAATATTTTAATGAGAGAGACTAGTATTGCCTCCAGAGAAATACATATTTTTTAAGAAAAATAGTTAAATCAGCTTAAAAACAGTTTGACGGAAAAAGAAGAAAAATTTCCAACTGGAAGTACAAGGGGAATTTTTAGGCAGATGGAATGTAATTATTCCAGATTGTAATTTGGTCATGGGTGCAAGAAGTGTGAAAAGTTTCATAAATGTCACTGGATTTTGAGTAACTAAAAGTCATAAATCAATATGTCAGTTTTATGTCATCTAATCCAAAAGCCAGCTCTTCCAGTAGTACAGCACCTTATCACCATTTCCTCACAAGCACTGACCCAACTCAGTAAGAGCTCAGTTTGGGGCCAGTGTGGCTGCATGAGATGGGGGGACCGAGCATCCTGATAGAGGACCTTAGTATGTGCAATACCTTTGCATACAGGTGTTCATTAACTATAGAGGGCCAAATTCTGCTCTTGGTTACACAAATGTAAATGCAAAATAACTCCAGTGAAATGTGAACTCGGTCCAGAATATCAGCATTGCTCTGTTGTTCTAAAAAACTGATCTTATTTACACTGGTGTAAATGTGGAGTAAATCCACAGAACTCAGTGGAGTTACATCACTGTAAAACTGGAGTAAGTGAGATCAGAATCAGGCTCTAAGCTTCTTGGCATTATTGTGTTTAAGAACATACAGCAGTAACGGGAAGAGACAAATCAACTCAATGTGCCCCCCGTTTGAAATATTTTAAACATTAACCTGCACCCTGTCATCTCATTTTAACATAGTTGCCTGTGAATGGGTTTTGTTATGGTTCAGTTAAGGGATTTTATACTGATTTTTTTAAAGCAGTGTCTGAAGTTTTTGTTTATCTAAGGCACTGTAAAAGCTCTTCGTGCCTGTCACGTCCATGCATAATGTAAAATAATTTTAATATACAGACACAGACGCTTCAAAAGCTCTCTCCAGCCCATATTACTGTATCATATAAATAGGTATTTAGGAACTTTTCACAATGCATGTCATTCTCCTGATAGCCCATGATGGCTTATTATGAGTTTTAACAGTCCATTGTGGAAATACCTATTTGGGGAGTTTTTAAAAGCTGATTTTTGACACGATACACAAGGAGCTGCTACGGTCTATAATGTCAACGAGTACTTAGAGACTCTTAAATCTCTACATTCTTCAGCTGTTCACAAGCACTGAGCTTGTTGCATGTTAAAAATCCACATGAAACTTTGATTGAAAAAATATTGGTAAGAGCCTGCTCAACCGGAGGTGTTTTTAAACATAAAAAGCTGTCATTTTTATTTTCTTCTTTTTCTCTAAATACCCAAAGGCACTTGTCCACGTTCTCTGACCTATAAGCGTGCAGGCCTGCACTGTTTGCAGTTAAAATCTATGCTGTTGCAAAGAAGCAAAACGAGAGTTTGAAAAGAAAAGGAAAGAAAAAGAAAAACACACCCTAAAACGTCTAATTTTTATTTTAAAAATGGAACAAAAACCAAATAAACAAAGAAAGGAACAAAAACAATTTCCAGATCTAAGAAGTTTCATGGCAAGTTTCCGTTCAGACTAAATTTTTATCTCAGTGTTAAAATAAAGAAAATACTGCCCCTTAGCCTTGAATCTCACCACCTTCAGGTCAAAGTGCAGAACCCACCTCTTTGCCTTAGCTTTTCGACAACTGCAATGGAGGAAAAAATAACTAAAAATAAATGTTAAGCAGCCATCCCTACTGTTAGATGGAATGGGAGAGGTAGAACTTCTCAGCAATTTGAACTGTTTTCTTTTAATATAATATGTAATATGCTTTTCATCTTCTCATGTACCAAAGAAATGAGCACCCCTTTATGTCGTATTTTTTTCTATAGAGAGGATGATGGAGGTCTGAATGCATATTTACCAAAATTGAATTATGCTCAGATGCTATTATAGTGTCCTGCTATTCTACAACTATTCCTATATGAATTAATTATTCTGCTTCAATTTTAAAAGAATAAAAAGGGGAACCGCACATCACAAATATACAGGCAACATCAGCTTACTGAACGATGGGGGAAAATCTGTTTCTATGTCCCTTTTTCTGTCTCACAAAAATTTGCTTTCAAAGATAGGAAGTGTCCCTACTGTACTTTAATTTCTGTCTCGGTGAAATTTACCACTGTGCAGAGGACAAGCACAAGATTTATGTATCACATAAGGCCTCAAAACAATGATTAAGCGAGAATTCAGTGGTTTATAGGCCTTGTGCTGCCTTTTTGCATATGGGTGAATTTTATCTTCTTAATGCCTCTAGTTTGGTAAATTCAGCCTTGATTTTGAACTTTTCAAATAATTCCACATTCCACCACTACTTTAACAACCATTTGGGTTACTAAAGTTAGAAAATAAAGACCATTGTAGTGGAACTTTTTCATACCTCTGTCTGAGTAGAACACTTTACATTTCTAATGTTTGGTAAACAAGCCCGTTAATTTGCTGTTTTTCTTGTAAGCATTATGCAGTTCCTCTTTTGTTTGTTCATTTGTTTTTCTTTTCTTTTATTATTTATCCATCTGGACAAAGGATTTCTGGAACTTAGGAACAAAAAGTGTCACTCCCATATTGCATAGAAAATTGGTTTGGTTAAGCAAAATATAAAATATACTCCCTTCCTAATAGTTCATAATCTTTTTCAGTTCTTTCTTTTGTGATGACTTTATTTTGGATGCATCCCTTTTTGGTATCACACTTTTACAAACACTTAAGATGGGATTCTGAAAAAGTGCCTAAGGGAGTTATGTATTTGGAAACAGCTAGGGTGGGAGTTGCACAAATTTCTAAGTTTTGTATCCAACACCCGTTGATTCATTGAAAAATCAGTGCAAGTTGAACTCCTTATTCACTGAGAATCTTTTGAAAATTCCACCTGCAAGACAGCTGATTTTTAAAAATCTTTATAGTGTGATACTTCAAACCCTCCATTCAATAAGCTGCCCTATCAGCTCGCCCTCCCTCAGAAAGCATGACTCTAGCCAGGATATTATTCAGTTGCAGTTTCCTCATAACTGCGGTGTAAAAGGAAATACACGAAGAAAAAATCCGTTTTGGAAACCCTTCGTAAAATTTTATAAAATAATTGAACTCTGAAATTTTTGCATTCAGACAAAAAAAGAGGGAACTTGTTTAAAATAAGTCTGATTTTTATATATATATTTATTCTTTTTAACTGCAAAGATTTGCTAAACAGAATCTGTTGTTCCAGAAAAACCTCTGAAATCACTTAAGGTTGATTATTACCTGCTTCCTATCCAGGGAGTTACAAAACTACCTCTAGTTGTTTATATGGGATACAGTATTTGAAAGTTGCTAACGTTACTATTTTATTTATTAGTTTATTTATTTTTCTTCTATGTGAAATTATATAGTTTACATTTTCAGTGTCTGGTCATATAATGTTTGATGAAGTGTGAGTTGTGCACTGCTGTGTGAAATAATTTCATGCTTGTTTCTTCACCTCCTTCATGTTCTACCAGTGTACTACATCCTCATGTAATCTTGAACATGTCCCCTCCCCCCCGCGCAAAACCCCCCACTAATTTTTGTGGGAAAATAAATTTTGCCTTTAAATGACACTGTCTGCCACACAATCTTTGTTGTAGCATTTGAGTTCAGCTTTTTATGTTTCTAAGAGGTTTAAAATATCAAAGGTACAACAATTGTCCTTAAGGAGCTTTGGCCAAAGCCCCCATGCCTACTTGCACCACCACCACCACTTCTCTTGAAGGCATGTACAGATGCCTTGAGGCATCTTTCAGCAACAGTATCAGATTTGCAGTCATGCTGAAGTAAATGTTGTCATGGTCTGTCACCTTGATTTTATTAAAGGTGTTGGGCTAGACTATTAACCTCTGTTGGAAAAGTCTCCTGTAGAGGCTTTATATTAGTTTTGGAATTTTTAATGACCAATCGTTTTCAGCTTACAACAAACTTGCTTTGCATGGTACGATTGACCACTTTTACAATTATTCTGAAGTAGAAATGTACTTCACGTACTTTAGGCTTTGCTGTCTTACTGTGTGCTTGTGTGCCTTAGATTTAATCACCACATTTTACACAGCTTTGATTTTGGTTTCTCTGGAACTCTATTCCTTGTGTGAAAGAAAACAGAGGAGTTGAAAAATCCTATTTCCAAATATATTATTTCATTGATTTAAATATATAGTCTCATATAAATTTTTTCAGATTCCCATAAACAGCCTGATCAGATTTGACTTTTAAAAACCAATTTGGGCTCATTCTGTATCTTTAAAATGGCAATTGTGCATTTGGTTGATTGCTTGTTTGTTTTTAACTATATTGCATGACATAAAAATGAAGTTGAGATCAAAGATTAATATTTGAGTTGTCAGTAATTTACTGTATGTGCAGGTGTCTTGTTATAACCTGTTATTTCAGGACTTAGTTAGAAGAAGGTACATTTGATATTTTTCAAAAGGACTCATCCCTTGGAGACCAAACAACTTTACAAGAAATGTATAATTTTTACCAGCACAAATTTTCAGTTGCTGAGTTAAGCGCAAAATGTCATTAAAAACTAAAAGCACTAGTGTATCCAGCCAAAGAGCTCAGTGTCTGCTGTTTATACAGCTACGGCAAAGCAAGTGTGTGCAACAGGGGCCCACATGCAAAACAGAATTGTGTGTGGTCTGAGTGGACTTTTTTTTGTCATCCTGTTTGGAAATCATTTCAGGATCTGTTTCTGTTGGCAGTTTCCTCTTGTTGTGAATATATTAGTACATTTCTCAAGGCCTCTGTACAGCTGAAATGCTAGTAATTTAAGCCTGGAGTATGACAGGCAATCATCTTCCATCAGTTCAGAGATGGGCGATGGGATGGAAAAAACGATTACATCTCTGAAAACAAAAGAATTAATGCTGACCAAGACCAACCAGTGGGCTCTAATCTCCGCTTTACCATAATGTACGGAACCCTCTTATCTCTGTTCTTAAAAACTTGTGTGAGAGCAATCACTGCACGTGGGTGCTTCAGCTAGTTCTAAGTAGTGGCTCATAAACCGACAAGATTTCTTTAAAAATGAAGAGTTTTTAACTGTCTCATAAGAGCTGAGTAGAAAAACTCCAGCCTTTTATTGTTTTACAAGTTGTTTAAAAGTTTCAATTAGTATTAAAAAGAGATGTATATAGTATGTAAGATTTTAAAGCACCAAATCAATGGGAATGTACAGTATCATGTTCTGAGTACACTATTTGCCATAAGTGCGCATGGGCTATGAAAACTTGATATTTACATTAATTTTTCAGTGAACTATAAGGCAGGTGCCAATTACATAATCTAAACTGAATTACAAAGCAAATGTCCCACAAATCTCTCCCTTAGCTCACATCTGCAAATATTTTGTAAAACCCCTACCTATATTGTATTTCCATTAATGAGGAAGGAATTGCTTGTATCTCCTCTATTAGCAAGTTGTTCAATATGTTCTCACTTGCTGGAAGCATTTCATGGTATACACACCAACAATGTCCTGCAGGGATTCAGTGACTTATCTCACAAGGTACCTTCTCCACCGTTTAGTGGAAGGCCTCCCACCCCTATTTTAGATTTCCAGATTCAGGACTGAAAATGAAGCGTAAATCTTACTGCCTAATAACCACGGCAGTTACTTCAATAAAATGTTACTTAAAAGTCAATAGGCTGCACATGTTAAAGACATTAGAGCTGTTAACAGACCATTGTAAAGCGAAGCAAAATCTTTAATAACCTGCATGTAATGCTTAACCATTCTATTTTCAGCACAGGACAGGCTTAGCTCTGGCACCCTGTGGCTTGACTGTTCATATGAACCACTCTCACATTCCATGAACTAATGGTATAACAAGACTAGATACAGTGCAAAACTCTCAGACCTCTGGGAAGGTTCAGAACACAGCCAAAGTCGTCGTTTTTGTGAACCTAACAGCAAGGGTCAGGGTAATCAAATGTATCAAAAAAGAATCCTACAAAAAGTGGGAACATGGACAAATTGCTAAGTAAGAGTACAAAAAAATAGCACAGGCATGTAGGAACAAAATCAGAAAGGCTAAGGCATAAAATGAGTTACACGTAGGAAGAGACAGACATAAAAGGCAATAAGAAGAGGGTCTTTAAATATATTAGGAGCAAGACAAGACAAAGGAAAGTGTAGGTCCTCTACTTAGCGGGGAAGGAGAGCTAATAAATGGTGACATCAAGAAGGCTGAGGTGTTTAATGCCTGTTTTGATTCAGTCTTCATTAAAAAAGTTAATGGTAACCAGATACTTAATACCATGCTGGGCATGCTCCAACTGCTACCACAGTATAAAAGTGAGCAGCCCAGCTCATACTAGGTGGACCATTGAGGAAAGAGGATGCTTGGTGGAGGCTCCAGGACAGGAGCTGCTACAGCCGCAAGAGCCCACGGACCTGGAGACCAGACTGGTGACCTGCAACCCTCAACAAGCAGCCAAGAGCCAGAGTTCCAGGGAGTTAACCCAGCCAGGGAATCTGGAGATCCTGACAGCACAGTGACTGCTACCTCAGTAACCATGGTAGGAAGTGGCCCAGGGAGGCAGGGTGAGTGGTATCTACCACCCAAGCAAAGTCTGTGTGTTGCAGTAGGATTACCTGCTGACTGGGTGATGACCAACCCCATCACCAACAGGGCCCTGGGCTGGGACCCGGTAGAGAGGGAGGGCCCGGGTCCCCCACCATAGCCACTACCCACCCCTCGGGAGTGGCCTCCTTCCCAGACTTTGGCCTCTAGACCACACAGCCCTGATCCCCAGAGCGGTTATATTGTCTCTGGATGTTGGGCCACACAGCCCTGACCCCCAGAATGATTATATTGACTCTGGATGTTGGGCCACGCAGCCCTGGCCCCCAGGACAGTATATTAACTCTGGATGTTGGGTCACATAGCCCTGACCCCAAGAGCTGGTATATTGACTCTGCCCACTAGACCATACTTTTTTCAGCCAGAGGACTGTCTGGCAGACTGTAACCCCAGTGGGGTCACACCCCACTTGCCCCAAAGGAGGGAGGGGGTGCTTACCCCCTGACAGTTTAAAATACCTATCTGTGGCAGGTCTCTCTCACCCTTGGAATGCCCCTTGCATTGGTGTGGGACATGGCAACTATCTTCAGCTCCAGCACATCCTGCCAGCCCTAGGTCTTCTGTGGCTCAGCCCTCTGGCCAAATCCCCTAAATTCATGCCCCCTTGTGGGTATCATAAACAAGTCCAAACAAAAGTCCAAATGAAACTGAATATTCTCCTACCCTCTTGGGCTGCTGAAGTCTTTTGCTCTCTACTTACAAATCTCAGGGCTTCCCTTGCAGGAACCTACTCTGCCCCTGTAGTGCATGCCGTCATTGACTCTGTCCATGTACCCTAACTCTGGGGCTTCTCTCAACCAGAGAGTCCTGTTTCCTCTGCCCATCTCCCCATTTAACTGGCCAAAAACTTTAGTCTACTTATTATGGCTTAGTTCTGCCCCCTCTGGCGGGGGACCAATTAGCTATGCCCCTCTCCAGGTGCAAAGCATGGCAAATTGAGAGCATTCACTAGCCTTACAGTAGATAAGCTCCATCACACTCACCCCTCTCAAGGTAGTAACCATCAGGCTACTCTCTCCCCTTCACTGTATGTGCCCTGTAGTCACTTCAGCTCTTCCTCTAAGTCATCTACTCAGGTAAACAAATAATTTGTATCATCTAACACATAGTCTGGGGCCACATCCGGTCCTCCACACATTTTAATCTGGCCCTTAAGCTCCCTACAGGAAGCAGGGTCTGGGGCTTGCCCTGTTCCACACAGCTCCTGGAAGCAGCGGCATGTCCACCCTATGCGTAGGGGCAGCCAGGGGGCTCTGCATGCTGCTGCTGCCCCCGCAGCTCCCATTTGCCAGGAACTGTAGCCAATGGGAGCTGCAGGTGCGGCACCTGCGGACAGAGCAGCGTGCAGACCCTCCTGGCCACCCCTCTGCATAGGAGCTGGAGAGAGGACATGCTGCTGTTTCTGGGAGCTGCTTGAGGTAAGTGCCACCCTGAGCCTGCCCCCCTTGCCCCCTCCTGTGCCCCAACCCCCTGCCCTAGCCCTGATCCCCCTCCCTCCCTCCGAACCCCTCAATCCCAGCCCAGAGTACCCTCCCGCACCCCCAACCCCTCATCCCCAGCCCCACCCCAGAGCCTGCACCCCCAGCCAGAGCCCTCCTGCACCCCAACCCCCAATTTCATGAGCATTCATGGCCCACCATACAATTTTCATAGCCAGATGTGGCCCTTGGGCCAAAAAGTTTTCCCACCCCTGTTGTAGGGCCTACTCTGCAGCAGTTAATCCCTCTCAAAGTTCCTGGACCTATGTAGTCTCCACAGATTAAGGGCTGTTATAAAGAGGATGCTGATCAATTGTTCTCCATGTCCACTGAAGATAGGACAAGTAGTAATGGGTGTAACCTGCAGTAAGGGAGATTTAGATTAGATATTAGGAAAAACTTTCTAACAATGAGGGTAATTAAGCTCTGGAATAGGCTGCCAAGGGAGGTTGTGGCATCCCTATCACTGGAGGTGTTTAAGAACAGGTTGAACCAACACCTGTCAGGGATAGTCTAGCTCACTTGGTCCTGCCTCAATGCAAGGGGCTGGACTTGATGACCTCTCAAGTTCCCTGCCAGCCTTACATTTCTATGAGTCTATGAGTCAGTGTATACCTTTAAAATATTAATGTACTTCTTTTGAGGGACACAGGAGGGACCCTCCCTTGTCTAGGGTTAAGCCTCATCTCCTACTGAGACTTGCTTCACTCATCCTCAGTGGGGAGCGCAGCAGTGGGAAAGAGGCTGTAGATACTGCCTGAAGGTAACAGGCTGTTGCTACCCATAGCAGCAGTTCTAAGACTTGCATGGGTTTGGAAGTACTCTTGGGGGGGGGGGCAGGAGAGAAGCACTTCATCCCTCCAGGATAGATATGGGGCTGTTGGTAAGAAGGCAGAAGGGACATACTGCTGAGCAGTTCAGTGGGCATTCAGTGAAGCCGACACAGGGCAATCACCTGCTACTTTAGAGAGTCTCCTGCCTGACTTTAATCCCCTCCTGGTTTTCCAGAGCAGTAGAAGGTGCTGCACTTGCAGTAGGGCCCACACTCTATCTCAATATTAATCTCTCCACACTTCCAAATAACAGACTTGAAAGCATAAGAATAAAATTCTGAACACTGCATTGTTGGTAGAAAATAGATCCACTCGCTGACCAGTGTAACCCTAAGTTGGAAAAAGCTTTGCATTACAGCTTCAGTCTGTTCTGTTTTCTCTCTCCCTGTCCTCACCTCTCCTGTTTTTGGCCAGAATACTCCATTCCTGCATAAAAAAGTAACCAAACCTAGAAAAAAATGAAATTAAAATTATATTTTTATACTTACATAAGCAGAAACATCTGTGAGAAAGCAGGAGAAGAACTTATGAAGAGGCAAACTATGATCTGCATGTACAGGGATGAGAGACAGGGCCAACTTTGCATAAAAATCCCTTCTGACCAGCACACTTCAACAGTGTAACGTGGACACCTCTGCACCAGTGTTTGCACCACCCCTCTTCACAGCCCCTTCTGGACTCAGATGGGCTTTGTCAACGTGTAGAAACTGTATGTGTCTAAATTGGTATCCCCAAGATCAGTTCAAGGAAGGCACGGATACTTTTCTACCACATAGCCAGTGAGCTGGCAAACTGCAGTAGCTGCATTTCACAGCATCATAGAAATCAGAGCTAGAAAAGACCTGTAAGGTCATCCAATTCATTCCCCTGCCAGTAGTTCCCCTACAGTGCATTAATTTGTTCATTGTCCTATCTAGTTCTAAATCCCCAAAATAGGGTATACATCATTTCCATATCACACACAGAGTACATTTACACTGCATGAGTCTTTCAGTGGCATATAGCATACAAAACTCACACAGCCCCCTTAGCCTGGGTATAAACAGCGCAGACTGAGACAGAGTAAAGACATGGCTGAAGGGTGGGGGCATGTAAGCAAGTACATACCTGAGCCCAAGCCATGCCTCTCCATCTACACTGCTATTTTTAGCTGTGCAGTGTCCTGTTGCTGGAGCCCTTCCCCTACAGCAGGGAAAGACTTCAGCAGTGTAGAAAGACTCTGGCAGGGGAAGGCAACAGAGAAAGGCTGAGCCTTTCCCCACGGCCTCCCTTCTGCCAGAGTCTTTCACATGTGTAGCTACACACCGCAGTATGGATGCAGCCTGCTTTTCACTATGGCGGGCAGCCAAGCCACCAGTGGTGTATAATGTAGCTGTAGCCTTATAGTTGGGAAGATCTTACCATTGGGAAGTTGTCCCATTCAAATGTCAACCCCTTATTCCTAGCTCTAACCCCTTGGTGTCACCCGACTTCCTTTATAGTATTGTATCTCCCAAACTCTGCTTAGTCATCACGCTACAATAGAGCCATGCTGTCTTCATAAATCAATCCTCCCTGCCCTCTAATCCTTTATTGCTGTCCTTTAGAAATTCCTCCAGTGTGTGACTATCTTTGTGGCACTGAGAGATCCAGAAATGAATCCAGCTGGAGTCACCACAGGTCTGTGACACGATCTCTCTGCATACGTAATGTGCTGTCTCTTCATCAGCTGTTCTTGCCACCATCTCACATTAGAAATGCAGTAGGAATTTGTCTTTCAGCAGTCACGCTTTCCAGCTTTTTCCCTTCCACACGATTCCATTTTTAAATGAAGAATTGTATGTATTTAACTGAAGTTTTTAAATTCTATCATGAACAGTTGAAAGCTTACTACTTCCTCGTTGTCGCTGATCACGTTCTCCTTTATTATTTTAAAAAAGTGTATGATGTGATGCAGTGACAGCAATCAACTTTCTTGATGACATAAAAAGCTTTATTATAAACATTATAATAAAAGTCACCCATTGCCAGGCAGGCCAGCTGCCATTACCACACCAAAACACCAGTAACAACAGAACCTTTCCAAAACAAAAACCAAAGCGCATGAACAAGTGCAAACGGTAAAACCATGTACAAGACAGAAACCTCCTACCACTGCATATCATCTGGCCTCCTTTCTTCTTCTCTTCTTTCTCCATTTGCCATGTACTTGGTGCTGGGGGAGAAGGGGTGGAAGAATCCACAGGAGAGGGGAATCAAGGAGGACTGCATGGGCCTAAGTTGCCCTGCCTGACCACACATGGGCCCCAATTGCATGGGCCTTCCCTCCACAGAGTTTTCCAAGTGGTTTCTGGATTGATCCGAGGGTACAGCACAGGGGACTCAGGCCATGGTGTGGGTGAGGCAGCAGGAGTTGCTTCTTTTGTAGCCATTATTGATACCGGATACTCAAACAGTTCTGTCTGCTGAACTCTGCCCTCCTCCCTTAGCTGCCGTTCCTGCTCCAGGAACGGCAAGCAAGTGCCTGCTACCGTGCTGAAACCCTGTCCTCAAGCTATGCAGCCAGCCTCAGCCCTTCCTCTTGGCTCCCAGCAGGCCTGTTCTCTAGCCAAAAGTCCCTCTGGTTTTGGTACTAGGACCTGCTTGTTGGCCCTGGATAGAATTTTGGCCATGAGTTCATCACAGAAATGCTTCCTTTTGGAACAATCCGTGAAGGTGCATTGGGCCAGGCTTGTACTGCCCTGCGGCCTAGCTGCAGAGGCTGCCACCAGCAGAGGGGGAGGGGCCTACAATAGTACAAGACACAGAGGGTTATTGTCTCAAATAGCCCAGTGCAGGAGCACAGAAAAAAATCCTCGTGGAATTTCAAGGACACCAAATGTTACTTTTCCAAACGGAATTTCAGTACACTATGGGAGGGATGCCACAGTCCCCAGAAGCACCTTGGACACAGTCTGGTTAATCTTAGTGAAAGAAGTGCAGACATAATGGTTAGTTAAAATTGCAAAGCAGTCTTTTTGATGTTAGAAAACTGCAAAACTACTTGGGTTGTGGGGCCGGGGGTGATACAAAAGCTTTTTCTGTCATCTCAGGTCTTCCATATTTTGGAGGACATAACAGTTCTTGTGGTGCCCGATTGGCAAAGAGAGATGTTATTCCAAGCTGCTGGTAGGAAACCTGCAGAGTATGCAAGCGAAATATTCAAACATAGAGTGACTGAATAGCACATCTCTGCGTGGAGTGGGCTGGTTAGTCTCCGAGATGGCCCTGGAAAATACATCCTTTCCTGCAACGTGACTGCCTGTCTGGAGCTCTCGCAATCTTTTCCTGAAGCAGCGATTGGTACCCAGGATTGGGTCAAAATTCATGAAGGAATGAACAGAATGCTCTGTTAGCTTCCACATGACTTAGTCTCTTATGGCTACATACAAATATGCAGAACTCCACAATCTTCCTCTTCCCCCCAACCCCAGCACATTTCTGGACAAAATTTGAAACTCCACTCATGTTTGGGACAAATGATCTAGTCCAGATTCAATTAGCCCTGCTGCGCTGCCGGACTTTTAGCGCCTCAAATCTCCCAGTTTGGTGTCAGTAGCCTCTGGGAGATAGGGTGTGATTCCAGGAGACTCCCAGCAAAACCAGGAGGGTTGGCAACCCTAGTCTCCAGCCCAGGAGCAAGCCACCTGTTACAGTATGTCTACACTGCACACTAAGCCTGTGCTCTGACTCAGGTTTGAGTTCAAGCCCCATTTCCATCCACACACAAATCAGTCTGACTCAGGTCAACAGGCACTAAAGATCCAGGCCCTGGCATCCTGCTAGTGGCCTGGGTCAGAACCCAAGTCCTTTGAAACTCAGGTCCAAGAGCTGTCATTTTGGAGTATGGACGCACCTCGAGCTGCAGACTTGAGTCAGAGAGTCTGAGTAGTGTATTATGAAGACATTAGCATGGCTCTGAAAACCAGGTTCCAGCCATTAGAAACCCAGGTTTACAAAGCAGTGTGCAAACCCAAGCACAGGCCTGGAAACACTGAGTCCACAACTGCAGGTCCCACAGATCCAGGTTTTCCAGAGGATGTGTGCACGCTGCATTGTGTCTTCTGACAGTTGTATCCTTTTGGTCATTATGCTTTGTCTCACTCAGCAACTTCAGCTGCCTTTCAAGCTGTACATTCTTTCCCCCAAAATGGAAAATATTTTTCACTTATACATACGTAGCCTTCATCATCTTCATTCAGAAGCAGGGAAGTCACCCATGTTTCACATCACATTATCTTGGATCCTTCAGTAGCCATTGTTTATAGCAACTGTTGCTTCTTACCTCAAGATCTCTCTTCACTTTTTGGAATCTGTTAGGGTCAAGCCACTATGGGTATGTCTACATTGCAGCTATACACTCATGTCTGGCCTGTGCCAGCTGACTCGAGCTCACAGGGGTTGGGCTGCAGGGTCCCAGAGCTCGGGCTCCAACCCAAGCCCAAACATCTACATCACAATTTTATAGCCCTGCCACCTGACCACCCATGAGGGCCAATCGCGGGTGTTTAATTGCAGTGTGGACATACCCTGTATTACCTCAGGAATTCTCTAGCCCAGTGGTTCTCAAAGCTGGTCCGCCGCTTGTTCAGGGAAAGCCCCTGGCGTGCCGGACTAGTTTGTTTATCTGCCGCATCCGCAGGTTCGGCCGATCATGGTTCCCACTGGCCGCGGTTCGCCGCTCCAGGCCAATGGGGACTGCAGGAAGTGGCGCAGGCCAAAGGACGTACTTTCCACAGCTCCCATTGGCCAGTGGGAGCCGCAATCGGCCGAACCTGCGGACGCAGCAGGTAAACAAACCGGTCCGGCGCGCCAGGGGCTTTCCCTGCACAAGTGGCGGACCGGCTTTGAGAACCACTGCTCTAGCCCACAGTTCCCCATTCAGTGCTAGGCTAACTTTCCAGTTGTTCTAGATTTAAGAACTTCTACCGCGGCTAGTCACTAGATGTTTACCACTCAGCAGCTAATTCCCAGACAAGCCAAACTCTTTGGTTGGACTCATTCAAAGTGCTGTACTTAGTGGCTGCTTCCCCTTTGAGCTAGATTCCTGGTGATTTTTTTCATCCAGCCTGTCACAAATGTAATGTGCTGGGTGTCCGTCCATTCAAAAAAAAAAAGGATCCAAGTCACATCCTGTCGCTCCTCCTTCCTGGAATCAGGGAGGGAGTTACTACAGCTCTAGCGGATCAGGAGAGGGAGGGATAAGACTAGGATTCATATCAGAGCTCATTTTTATGAGCGTATTCCTCCCACCCTGAGAAGCATTGCAACCCCTGACTATGAAGTTATTTCCCCTTTCCACCCTTTCACACCCTGGCCTGATTGTCCCCAGAATGGATTGACCCAATGTACTGCCAGTTTATGCAGCCTGTTCTCTGTTGCTCTGTAATAAAGTTAAAAGGCTAAATAAATCTTTTGACAGCTATTAAAAACACCAACCCAGGCTCTGAACATTGAGTTTTTCATTTACCTCATAACTTTTCTGGCTCCTTTTCCATGCTTTTTTCTACACCTCTTTTAAACTAAGTTCTTTTATACGGCTCAGTTAGCAAAAATTTCCCCTCCCAGGGCCCATTCAGGTTTTCAATCAGTTGGGCTAACTGGCAAGAGTGTTTTAACACATTCCTTATTTATAACTGCTAACAGTTTGTTAGAACAACACCCAAAACCTTTTAAAAAATCATTGGTCTTTCAAATCTTTTTTTAAAGGTTTTTTAAAGGTTTAAAAAAATCCATTGATCTTTCAAATCTTTTAAAAAAAATACCATCCTGTAAAGAGGAGAGAAGATTCCAGGTACAAGAGAGCTTCCTCTCAGAATACCCTCCTCCCCAAACCAATGAACTGTTTCCTAGCCTTGGGGATACTTCTGAAACATCATATTTGCCACTGCATATATGGAACAGCAAATAAGTTGCTGATGGGAATTGGAAGGTTCCTCCAGTCACTCCCCTGTCTATATATTCAGGATTTTTTACTTTAAAGTTGAGATGAGCAGACAAGTGGCTTTCTCACGACCAAAACCAACAAAGATAGCGGTGGGTCTGGTGTCGGAACAACAGGCTACAGGAACATGGAGTGTCTGGCTTTTTCCAAGTTTCCTTTGCTCTTTTATTGAAATAAGCTCCTTTTCACAGTCTGATTGATGGGATTCTAAAAAAGCCTGGGTGGCAAAATTCAGATCTAAATCTATACCCAAATTGATGGGCATTCAGACACGGTGAGTTGATTTGATTGGCGCTCATCTCGACAAAATACAGCAGATAAAAGAAGTTTCTCACACCCACTGCCCGCCTAAATGATATACTGTATCATCTGAGGTTAGAGATTTTTCCATTCATCCCCTCTACTGGTTGGCCTACAGCACCTTATTGCAGCTATTTAAGATCTTGAAATAAATATTCATGCTGTTGTTGGGATAAAAAACTTCTTCAATGTTCAAATGTGCAAATATTAAGCCATTTAGATACAGGTTCTATAAAAATTTATTGAAAAGGATCATGGAATAGCTTAAGGTTATGGGTAAGGGTGTGCCAGGGTACTAAAATGTATTTAAACAAGAGGCAAAATTTTGTGACCACCAAATCCTGCAGTGTCCTTGATGGAGCTCTCAGCTCAACTCTTCTATAACAGTTTTGTCATTCCTCTTTGCAGTCTTTGCTATTTGAAAAAATTTACCATGTTGGATGATTTTAAAGGCAAAACCACAGCAATGAAGCAGTGCATTCTGGGACTGTTTGGGTGTCTCTTTCTTTCTTTCTTTCTTTCTTTCTTTCTTTCTTTCTTTCTTTCTTTCTTTCTTTCTTTCTTTCTTTCTTTCTTTCACAGAATGAAAGGCACACCAAATGCACATTCCACTGAGTGTTTCACTGAATTCTGTGGGGGACGAATAGCAAGCGTGTACATAACCACACACATATGTATGTAGAAATTTACAAGCTACAATATCCAGACATCATGAGGCTCTGCTAATAATTTTCTTAACCTTGCCCAGACTGTAGCTACATTTATGATCTGGAGATTTATTGATTTTAGTTATTTTATCCCTCCCATAATAGGAAACTGCCCCTTGGACCATTGACCTACACTCGTTATAAATATATTTCAGTTCTCTCTCATCATAACAGTATTCCTAGGAGTCAGGCATCTGAGGTGTTGTTATGAGGTGGTGGTGGTGTGAGGAAGGTGACTATAATGGGGTTTTAAAATAACCATTTAACTCTTCAAAATATGAGATTTCACACCTCCGCCCATTGAACACTGGCATAACTAGATACAGCATAATGCCAGTTCTAACCATGCACAAAGCATGTGGTGTCACTCAAAGTCCCATGCTTTAGGGGCCCTGCTATGTCAGCACCCACCTACAACATCCATCCCCCACTGCTCACTCCACCACCACCATCTTTAAAGAAGAATTTGAGAGTTCATTTCTCTTCAATGGCCCCATTATGATCCAATCTCTCTACAGCAGGCCAAAACCTTTCCATATTCCTATTGACTGACAAGGGTCCTACACCCATTTCAGTTATTGCACATTCCCTACCCTTAGAATGTGCTACATTGGCTACTGAACTCAGCCTGGGATAGAACATATCTTACTTCATACAGATTCCCACAAAACACTGAAAATCAATAAAACTGTCCATCAGCACAATACTATCTTGTAAGAGATTTATTTGTCTTGCTTACTGTTGGTTCTGGGGTAGCTACATCCATTTTAATTATGCCACCTTCTGCATTTGGTCTTTTAAATATTTTATTCTTTTAAACATTTAATTGTGTTTTATTGTGACTTTTTCAAGCAGCTGGAGCATTTTGGTGAAAGGGAGTTCTTTATAAATAAAGTTATCATTATTCATTATCACAATAAAAACTTAGGACTAGGTGTGAACTAACACAGGAATTTAAGAAATATGTGCTTTAAAAAGGAACAACAGTTTAGCAAGCTGAGAGAATAAAAGAAAACAATATTACTTTTATATTACTCTAGCTATAGAAAATGACTCTGTAGGAAAAGACTTAAGGTCTAGATCAAAAACTTCCTTTCACCCTTTCTCACAATACAAAGCAATTAAAACAATGAAATTAAAAACCAGCCAATTTCATAGATTCCAAGGCCAGAAGGGACCATTGTGATCATCTAACTGGTCTCCTTTATAACGCAGACCATAGGGCTTCTCCAAAATAATTCCTAGAGCAGAGCTTTTAGAAAAACATCCAAATGTGGTTTAAAAATTGTCAGTGGTGGAGAATCTTCCACCACCCTTTTTTACACCTTCTTTCCAGTCTGAATTTCTCTAGCTTCAACTTCCAGCCATTGGATCATGTTATACCTTTGTCTGCTAGACTGAAGAGCCGATGCTTAATTATGTGTTCCCAGTGTAGATGCTTTCAGACAGTAAATCAAGATATCTCATTACCTTCTCTTTGTGAAGCTAAATAGATTGAGCTCTTTGAGTCTATCACTGTGAGGCATCTTTTCTAATCCTTTAATCACTCTCATGGCTCTTCTCTGAACATTCTCCAGTTTATCAACATCTATCTTGAATTGTGGGCTACAGAACTATACACAGTATTCCATTGGCAGTCACCAAATACAGAGATAAAATAATCGCTATATTCCTCCTCGAGATTCCACTGTTTATGCATCTCAGGATCCTGATAAGAGAGAGACTTTCTCACATAATTTATAATTGGGCTGTGGAACTTCTTACCACCAGATATCGCTGAGGCCAAGAGCTTAGCAGGATTCAAAAAAGGTTTGGACACTTATCTAGATAATAAAGAGATTGAAAAATAAAGAAGAGTTCCAGAAGGATATGTATGTATATATATGTGGGATAGAATAGGAATTAGGAAGAAATTGTCCTTGGGCTAGGTTATCCCATAACTGCCTACTGCAAGGTTTCTTCTTCTTCTGAGACAGCTGGTACTGACCATTGTCAGAGACTAGATTAGATGGACCATAATTCCAGTATGATCATTCCTTCAGTAATTTGCGGTTACTGGGGTCCAGATTTTTACCACTGTCACTCATTCTGTGCAATAGTTTACTCTGTAAGCAGGCTCCAGGCCCCAAATCCTCAAAGCACCCATGATGAGGTATTCATGTTGGGAACGAGTTAATATGGGCCTGAGAGGCCTATTAACCTTCCTGCTCACCCCTGGAGCGTGGCCCAGTCTAGTTAGAAATAATGCTCAGATGCAGGAGAGCAGGGCTTGTTTCTATAAAGAGCTGGGTGAGCCCAGCTGGGAAGAGGAAATGAGGTTGAGAGTTCCTTCTCTCTGGGAAGCAACCTGAAAGAATGCTGAGAAGGAGAGCATACCAGACCTGACCAGACAGCTTTCCTCAGAGGTCATCTGGAAGCCTGACTCTGTGGCATCAGAAGGGGTAGGACTCAGCAAAGTGCTCTGGCCAGAGGGGCAGAACACTCTTACAGTAGGAGTTGGAGAGAGAGGACAGTGTTGGGGGGAAACTGAGGCACGGCTACTGCAACTCTACATCTGGCCACAAGTGGGTGTTTTGGAACAGTAACTTTGCCATAAGTTGGGCCTTCTCCAGGAGCTACTGAAAACTCCCACTGAGAAAAAGAGGGATCTGGGAAAAGATGGAGCTAAAAGAGGCAGACGTCATCTTTAGAAGAGCACTGTTTACCCTCCCAAGTTGGGGTAGTGAAAGGGAGTCACAGACACTGGAGGTCCTGTTCCAGTTGCAAGAGACAGCCAAGCAATCAAAACAGATCCAGGCTGCCCTCCTGCAGATCCTGAAACAGAAAGAAAACCTGTGGGAGGTACAGTTGGAGCTGTAGAGGCAACTGTCTGTATTGGAGGGGACAGAAGAAAAGCCCACTGGAAAGCATGAGAAAAGAATTACTCACCGGACACAGATAGTGGGTTAAAAAAAAGATATCCAGGCCAAGAGGTCTGAGGTCCAGTCCAGAGTATGCTGTGCCTGTGGGCAATCTGCACACAGAAAGTGTCTTACCCCAACCCTATGTGAACTATGATACAAAGACTTATTCTGGATGGGCAGATCATGGGAGATGCTCAGATGCTCAGCCTGTTGCCCAACTATGGACAGGGCCTATGTCATTTCTGTGTGGAGAAGCAGGGCATTTAATAAGGTCTTGCCCTCAGCGGAGAATGAGCTGCAGCCAGACAAAGGAACAGGGTCCCAGCAATGGGGGGAGAAAGGAGCAGGTGGTCTTACAGCATCCCTGTAGTGGAGAACAGTCAGAGAGATGTGACAGTGGGGATGGTGGCCCTCACAGATATGCAATAGATCCACCTGAGTAGGAGACTGGAGGGGATGGAAGGGAGGAGTATAACTCCTGTGACAAACCCTGCTGAAGTTGGGATACAGATGGAGGTGAAAACAATTCACGGGGGGAGTAAGCAGTCAGAGTCCCTAATAGAAATAGGTGATCTAGGAACAACTGTTGACACCTATGAGTGGGCTGAAATTCAAGCAAAGAGCTGTGTGGGTGTCACGGGTGGCAGGAAGGACCAAGGAGACTGACTGAGGTGATGGAGACAAAAAGTTGCTGAGAGAAGGTGGTGACAACAGAGCAAGTTTTGCTGATGGCCCAGCTAGAGAAGAAGCAAAGGTTTAAAGAAAAGTCCAAGTTGTGCTTATGAGGAAAGTTTCTGGAAGATGAGAAGGTCAGACTTCATTTGTGGCTGGAAGATGTCCAGCAAAAAAGCAATGCAGGGAGATAGGCAGTTAGTGTATCCAGAGGATATCCTGTATTCCCCACCCCAGACAAAAAGGCCCCAGTGCTAGGTGAGGTTCAGTCCTGTTCACCCCCCACACATGCTGGGAAAGGGTTAATATGGGCCTGAGAGGCCAATTAACCTGCCTGCTCGCCCCTGGAGGGTGGGCCAGGCCTAATTAGAAATAAAGCCCAGATGGGGGAAAGCAGGGTCTAGCTCCATAAACAATAGGATGAGCCCAGCTGTTGGGAAGAGAATCTGAGAAGAGGCAGAGGAGTCCCTGTCTCTGAGGCCAGGTCTACACTACAGACTTATATTGATATAACTACTTTGCTCAGGGGTGTGAAAAATGCACACCCCTAAGCAATGTAGTTATACCGACCTACCCCCCCACCCAGTGTAGACAATGCTATGTCAGCAGGAGGTCTTCTCCTGTTGACATAGCCACCACCTCTCAGGGAGGTGGGTTAACTACGCCAACGGGAGAAGTTCTCCAGTTGGTGTAAGAGTGTCTTCACTTAAGCGCTACAGCAACACAGCTGTGCCTCCTCCCACCAGAGAGTGGGGTGGGAGGAGGTATTTTTTCATGCTTTGTGTGTATATAAAAAGATCTTCTCCACTTTCCACAGTATGCATCCGATGAAGTGAGCTGTAGCTCACGAAAGCTTATGCTCAAATAAATTGGTTAGTCTCTAAGGTGCCACAAGTACTCCTTTTCTTTTTGCAAATACAGACTAACACGGCTGTTATTCTGACAGCTGTGCCGCGGCAGCATATTAAGTGTAGACCTGCCCTGAGAAAACAGCCTGTAGTAGCAAGGCTAAGAAGGAGAGCTGAGGCTACTCCAAGGGTGAGCTGGAAGCTTGACTGGAGGGGGGGCCCTGAGGGAGCTGCAGGCTGCCTGAACCCTGAGTGAGGGAAGGAATGTGCCAGCCCCTGGGCTGTGGGGCTGAGCAAGGCACAGAAGCCTTTGGGTAGCCAGGAGGCCAGTAGAGAGCAGCAGAGGCATGCCTGGGATGTTGTGGCTACCAGCTGAGCCCAGCAGGGCTGAAGTTTTGGTTTGGTTACATTGCTATGGGACTTGGGGCAAAGGACTCTTCAAAATGGTCTGGCTGGAGGGTGATAGGACAGTGAGGTGGGACACTGAGACGCAGCTACCACAATGCCAACTCTGGACACAGAGCTGTTCTGTGGTGGCAGCTTTGCCATAGCGCCTAACTCCCAGTGATTTCAATGGGAATTAGGTGTCTAGGATCTGAGCCACTGCAATGAAAGATGACAGAACCTGGCCCTTGAGAATGAATTGCACATTTACAGAAACTCTGGATCTGCCAGTTTGTATATTTGTTGACCTATCTAGATTGTAAGCTCCTCAGAATGGGGACCTGTGGTATATACAACCATGATTCTGTTTTCTTTGTACTACTCCTTTAAGTGTGGGAAATATGACTGCCTGTCTGCCAGTGGCAGGGTTTGGAGAGGGTTCGAGTTAGAGAAACTTAGAGAGAACCATGCTGAACGGTCACTCAGCCAGAGATTTTATATTCATTTTGCTGCTGTCTGTAATCAAAACCAAAAATACATGTTTTATTTTTTATGTATGGATAACCTAACAGGACTATGTCTTCTTTTCTCTTGTACATCTCTGAGTCGCCTACCGTCGCTTAAATAACTCACAGCTTTCACTCCTGCGGCTGACCGTCCCACTGTCTCAGGGAAAGCTGGAACTGTGAGTAGTCATGACTGCACAGTATCGGACAGTTAGAGCTAGTTCCATGGACAGCTTTGAAGCTCCAGGAGCGAAACCTTGAACTTGACCCCGCTATTCACGGAGTAGCACATGTAAGGAGTGCAGCACTCAGGTGATTTGTCCTCAGAAGCCTGGGTTGGTCACTAAGCTAGATATTGCACTTTTAACTAACTGAAGCCTTTTTTTTTAAAGCAGGAGGCTTCATCTCTAAGCACATTGCATCACAATAATTGAGGTCACGAATACGTGGGCCCCTGTTTCAAGGTCAGAGTGTGACAGAATGTCTCTGAGTTGATCATAGAATAGATTGGGATACTCCCATTTTTTTTTTCATTTTTATCTTCATAGCAGTGTGCAGGGAGGAGTCTGACCTAATTACCCGTCTCTCCTCAATCACAATCTGAACTCAGGTCTAGAGGCTTGTTTATGAATCCAAAAGGAAAAGAAAACACCTATATGGATTGGTGTGACTCTCTCTAAACACTACACCAGTACAACCCCACAGAAATCAACCCTACTGAAATAAAAATAATTCCCTTGAAGTGCACAGGTGCAGCCAAAGGATGAATTTGGCCCATGTTTTTTTCTATCTGTGTTTCAGTGATTGAAAATGGAATGAATGAAACCCCTCACAGTTACTGTAATTCTTACATCTCTGTTCAGTGCTTTGGGGAAAACTGTAATGTATATTTCATAGCCAAATTTATGGTCCAGTACTGTGAGGTGCTGAGCAGAGGTTAATGGGAATTGAGGGGACCCAAACCTTTACAGGATCAAGCCCTGTCTAGGTAATGTGAGTTTTGCACCATTTCCATGTTGTGAAGTAATAGAGATTGTGTAATCAACTGACATTGCTTCATATTATCTCTGGAGTTAGATTACCAAAGTTAAAAGGAGTATCATCACTGATTGTAAGCCCTTAGGCAGGTGCTGTCTCTTTGTTCTGTGTTTGTACAGCCCCCAGCACAATGGGATCCTGGTCCATAAGTGGGGCTCTTAGGTGCAATGGTAATTATAATAACAACAGCCACATACAATAGGAGAGAATCGATTAGATAAACATTATTCACAGACTGCAGTGACTGGGCATTGATTCCGTGCAATTATGGTCTAAAAACCAAAGCACAGGACTAGTTTGAATTATGTGTGATAATTCTGAGAAAGAGAGATGAAAAACCCCTCATTTCAAACTGGAACAGCAGAGATTTTTGTTCAGGCTCTCAAATGAAAAGCTTAATATCTATGTAATTAAACCAATTAGTCCCTGTACTTCCTCCTTGGAAAGTCACAAATACAACAGGGTTTGGAAATTATTGTTATTCCAGAAATAGGAAGATTTAATCCAAAATGGATGTTTAGAGTAAAAATCACTTCATTTGATTCTGCTTTAAAAGTCTGTCTGTATGTGGCAATGTTATTGTTACTTCCAAATCGAGACCCGTGGAATTTCTGTAATGTTAGTAAAAACATATCTGAAGAGTGACATTTCAGAATTATTTCATCATCCTTTGGGTCTTGTTTGTATGGGAAATAACTTTTGTCTGAGCCAGTTACAGTATGGTCAATGGTTAAATATATTAAGAGCAATAACCAAAAACTGACATTCCATTGTTCACAAACTTCCAAAAACACATCAACGTTTTTACTTGGAAAGCCCAAAAGGGGTTTGAGAAAATATTTTAAAGAGACGCCCATTTACATTTGGTAAAAGCTGATTTGGAGCCAAACAGAAGATTAGAAGAAATTTTTCCAAGTTTTCTTTGTTATAACAAAGGAAAAGAAATGTGTTTAAAAATACTGTAGGAGAGTTTTAAGTTTATATTGTCTTTTGTATAAACCTTGCCACTGAGTATGTAAAAACATCCTTGTAATGTATAAGGCAGTAAAACAAAAAGGCCACTCAACTAAACTGAAACATTAAGGGCAAAGCTGTGGCTTCCTGCACTCCATGCAATGGAAAATTAGGTTCCCGAGCGGTAGCAACCAAGCAAAAGCAGCCTGAGGGCCTTGCCTGCACTAGTTCAGGAAGAGGCACTCAGCATCTGCCCAGACTAGTCCTCCAGGAGTGTTCTCAGCCACAGAGATCAGCAGGCATACAGAGGAAAGGCTGGCCTGGACACACCCCATTGTGGCCCACTGATCACTGCCCATTGCCAGGCCCTAGCCTTGTGCTAAGGGAGCACTAGGTCTTTACTGTGGCCACAGCATACCCATCTATGGATGTATTGAATGGAGAAAAAGATTGTCCCTTCTTTCCCTATAACACACGCTTGCAAGTGCAGCTAGAATGTGCTTCTTAATATGAAATCCACTGTTGAAGAGACAAAGGGAGGATCAATTGCTGCCAAAGCTCCTGAGAGGGCAGCTGTAATATGCAGAAGCAATGGTAAAAAAAACCAGACATCTTTTTTCCTTCCTTTACCCCTCCATATTCTGGTTGTGGAATAGTTGTGCTTGTTGTATGTAGCATTGTCAGCTCTCATAATTTTATTGCAAGTCTCATGATTTCTGGTGGCTTTGTTAGCACTCCAGCTGCTGGAATCAGGTTATTACTTCAAAATCTCAGCTTTTTTTTTTTTAAAGTAGGTGTCTAGCCCTCACAGCTACAGATAAAAGCTTGAAAAGGTAAACCCCAAACAGTCTAGCTGCAGAACTTTCCAATGTGAAGGGCCACATTCCTGGATCTGTGCGCTGAGCTTACTCCAGCGCAGAGACACCAGAATGAGAGCTGCACTGACAGTGGAGAAGTAAACCTTGTAAACTGGAGTAATGGAAATGGGATGAAATTTCTTGTTGTTAGTCCCTTCCACTTTGCACTATTAATTTTTGTTGTAAGCTGGGGATGTATCAGTTGAAAGTGACAGAGAAGGAGAAAGATCTGGGTGTATTTGTTGATCAAAGGATGACTTTGAGTTGCCAATGTGGTGCAGATGTGAAAAAGGCTAATGCAGTCCTAAGATGCACCAGGTGAGATATTTCCAGTAGAGAGAGGGAAGTGTTAGTATTATTATTCAAGGCGCTGGTGAGACTTCACCTGGAATTCTGTGTGCAATTCTAGTCTCCCTTGTTTAAGAAAGATGAATTGAAACTGGAACAGGTGCAGAGAAGGTCTACTAGGGTGATCCGAGGAATGGAAAATCTGCTGTACAAGAGCAGAATCAAAGAGTTTAGCTTGTTTAGCCTAATCAAAAGAAGGCTGAGTGGAGATATGATTGCTCTCTATAAATACATCAGAGGGATAAATACCAGGGAGGAAGAGGAGTTATTTAAGTTGAGCAACAATGCTGACACAAAAACAAATGGATATAAACTGGCCATCCACAAATTTAGGCTTGAAATATGATGAAGTTTTCTAACCATCAGAGGAGTGAAGTTCTGGAACAGCCTTCCAAGGGGAGCGCTGGGAGCAAAAAACCTAACTGGCTTCAAGACTGAGCTTGATAAGTTTATGGAGAGGATGGTATGATGAGACTGCCTACAATGGCATGTAGCCGATCTGTGACTGCCAGCAGCAAATATCACCAACGGTGGTGATGGGACACTGGATGAGGAGGGCTCTGAGTTACCACAGAGAATTCTTTCCCAGGTGTCTGGCTGGTGGGTCTTAGCCCAACAAGTCAAAGAATGGAAAAGCTGAAGCCCCATCTACACGCTCAGGGTCTAACTGACTGCCATATTTGGAGTCGGGAAGGAATTTTCCTCTGGGTCAGACTGGCAGAGACGCTGAGAGTTTTTTGTCTTCCTCTGCAGTATGGGATACGGGTCACTTGCAGGTTTAAACTTGTGTAAATGGTGGCGTCTCTGTAACTTGAAGTCTTTAAACCATGATCTGAGGACTTCAGTAACTCAGCCAGAGGTTAGTGTCTATTACAGGAGTGGGTGAGTCAGGTTCTGTGGCCTGTGATGTGAAGGAGGTCAGACTAGATGATCATGATGGTCCCTTCTGGCCTTAAAATCTAAGAGTCTATGTGAGTGAAGATCATGTTCTGGAGGCTTGCAACACCAGATTGCTACCAGTCAATGGGAATCAAATTTGGAGCTAGAAAATCCACAGGGGGGGCTGTAATTATCTAATGGTGCAAGGTCATTAAACCTATCCTGCTGCACCAGATTGTGGCTCTTGGCAATGTGCAGCAAATAGTAGATGGATTTGAAGCAATGGGGTTCCCAAACTGCAATGGGGCTGTGGATGGTACAGATACCTCTATTCTGCTATAACCCCACTTCACCATTGAGTACACCAACAGAAAGAGGTACTTTTCCAGGGCTATGCAAGCCTCAGTGGATCATCAGAGATGTTTCACTGATATTGGTGTGAGCTGGTCAGAGAACGTATGTGATGCTTGCTTCTTTAAGAACACAGGAATTGTCCAAAAGCTGCAAGCAGGGACATTCTTCGCTGACTGGCTCATTCCCATTGGTGACCTTGAAATGCCAGTAGTGATGTTGGGGGATCTATCCGTGGCTCCCCTAGCTTGTGAAGACATACACTGTTTACCTTGAGAACACCAAAAAAGATTCAACGACTGACTCAGTAGGTACCGGGTGACTGTTGAATGTCCTTTTAGTAGATTAAAAGATCGCCTAGACTGGATCTAAGCAAGGCAAACATTCCCATTGTTCTAGTTACATGCTGAGTACTATGTGATATCTGTGAGGTGAAAGGGGAAAGGCTACTGGTGGGGTGGAGGAGTGAAGAGGTCTGCCCGTCTGCTGAATTTAAACAGCCAGACACAAGGGCAATTAGTGGAACTATGACTACACTTACACTGACCTGAGATAACCATGGGATCAGCCACCAAGCACAATGCACTACAAATTTTGTAACATGAAACATTGTGTTACGTTTTTAGTATGTAAATATGTGTTTGTTGTTTTGATGTTTTTTTAAATATGGGTCACCCTTCTACAGCATTGCTAAAATATTAACTTTAACTTTATTGTGTGCAAAGAAATGGGAAATAAATTTCTTTTATCCTTTGAACAATATTGAAGCTTCCATGGAGGCACTCTGCAACCTTCTCCCAAACATTTCTAGGGATGGCAGCCTTGTTTCTTCCCCCGTGATAGGAGACTTTCCCATGCCAGTCTGTAATGCAGTGGTTCCCAAACTTGTTCTGCCGCTTGTGCAGGGAAAGCTCCTGGAGGGCAGGCTGGTCTGTTTACCTGCCGCGTCCTCAGGTTCAGCCGATCACGGCTCCCAGCAGCTGTGGTTCGCTGCTCCAGGCCAATGGGAGCTGCTGGAAGGGGCGGCCAGTATGTTCCTCGGCCCGTGCTGCTTCGAGCAGTTCCTGTTGGCCCGGAGCAGTGAACCGCAGCCCATGGGAGCCGCGATTGGCCGAACCTGCAGATGCGGCAGGTAAACAAACCAGCCCGGCCCACCAGGGGCTTTCCCTGCACAAGTTGCAGAACAAGTTTGGGAACCACTGCTGTAATGACTTCTGCTGGCACCCAAGACAGCTTCAGGACTACAGCAGCAGTTGCGTCCTGTGCCTTGTCACCCTCCAGAGTGAAACATCAACCAAGATCACCACTGCCTGTGAAAACATTGCCAATATTCACGGCACTTTCTCTATGCTCATACCCAGGGCACTCAGTATTTAAAGCTTCCATGCAACAGACCACCACCCTACCAGGCCATAATCACCATGGCTTGAGCTGCAGAGAGGTGCACCAAAGCTAAAATGACAATTAACTTTTCTTATTAGAGATATTTTTTGGACTAATGTAAGATAAGTCTCAAAAATTCCCTCCTTTTCCATTGTGACTGCAACTTGCCTGGTGTCTCTGTCTGCCATAATCAGCAACTTCTGCTTGAGAGGTGCCCCCTCCACACCTGCTGAATATCTGACCATGATCAGGCTAAGAAAGAAGCGTACCTTGGAGGATATGTTCTGTAAGATCTTCCAATTCTCTACAGCTGCTGCCTATGAACACAGGGATTGGAGGGCCTGAATATCCGAAACCAGGGTGAAGGACCAAGAATGGAGAGAGTGGTTGCTGCAGGAGAAGCAAAGGAGCCAAGAGGTGCAGTGGGAAATGCACCAGGACATTGTGGTTTTGCTCAGGCAACAAATGCAGATGTTGTAGAGCATTATCCAGCTATGTGCCCAAAGACCCTGGCCACGGCAGTCTTTCCAATCTATGGAAAACTCTATGGTTGCTGCTCCCTATACTCAGCATGGCACAAACTCTTACTCTGACCACTCCATGCCACACCACCTTCCACACCCCAACCCCCTGCCCCAGCCCTGAGCCCCCTCCTGCACCCCAAACCCCTCATCCCCAGCCCCACCCCAGAGCCTGCACCCCCAGCCAGAGTACTCACCTCCTCCTGCACCCCAACCCCCTGCCCCAGCTTGGAGCCCCATCCCACATCCTGAACCCCTCATTTTTGGTGCCACCCCAGAGCCTGCACCCCCAGCTGGAGCCCTCACCCCCTTCCACACCCAACCCCCATCCCAGCCTGGAGAAAGTGAGTGAGGGTGGGGGAGAGCGAGCGACAGAGGGAGGGGGGATGGAGTGAGCAGGGGTGGGGCCTCAGAGAAGGGGCAGGGCAGGGCCTCTGGGAAGGAGAGGGGTAGGGGTGGAGCAAAGGGGGTCAGTTTTGTGAGATTAGAAAGTTGTCAACCCTAGTTGTACACCATGGGGTTCCCCTTTTATTGCTAACCTCTTTACTGTGGTCAATTTTGGGGTTGAACTCTCACAGATTAAAGTAGGTAGAAACCATCACTTTGGGGTAGGCAATTGTTTAAAGTAACCCATAACTATAAATAAGGCTATATCTTTCTTCTACTCTATCCAAGCACAGAACACTGATCGGATGTGGTCTGTGTAATTTAGCCTGCAGTACTAATTGTTTTATGCAGTGTTGTTGTAGCCATGTTGGTCCCAGGATATTAGAGGAACAAGGTGAGTGAGGTAATATCTTTTATTGGACCAACTTCTGTTGGAGAGAGAGACAAGCTTTCAAGCTTACGTATCCCAGACCTGAGGAAGAGCTCTGTAGAAGCACGAAAGCCTCTCTGTCTTTCTTTCTCTCTCTCTCCAAGAGAAGTTGGTCCAATAAAAGGAATTACCTCACCCACCTTGTCATACTAATTGGTTTGAACTGTTCTAACATTTTACAAGTAAAGCGAGCAAACAAAAGTAATGCCCTTGTTCTCTAAACAGGTGCCATTTTTAAATAGGGAAGAAGGGGCGAAAAGGGAAAGACAGGAGGTTTCAGGCAACAAAAACAACAAATACTTACAAGGAATAAAACATATACACACTTACCTGGGGTACCTTATCCTTCATCACCAGGCTCATCGCCATCTGCCTGTCGGGACTGGCTTGACTCCGATGGAATTTCCAACAGCTCCTGGTGCCCCACAAGGTTTGTGTCTCCCTTCCTCCTCCTCCTAAAGTGTACGTGGCAAGGGTCACTGCATTAGGCTCTCATGACATGTCCACAGCCCCATTCGAGGTGCTCATGGGGTCCCCCCCAAATATGGCATGCAGTTAATTGTAGAAGTGGCAGATCTGCAGGTCAGCTGCAGATTTCTTGTGCGCTCTCTCTCACCTCCTGGTATGCCTGCCTAAGTTCCTTCACTTTCATGCAGCATTGTTCCTCATCCCTGTCATGTCCCTGTTTTAGCATCCTCGGTGCCATCTGCGCATAGATGTCTATGGGTATGTCTGAGCTGCAGCTGGGGGTGAGTCTCCCAGCCTCCGTAGACAGGCTCATGATAACTGTGCTTGAGCTAGTGTGCTAAAAATAGTGTGATGTTGTGACACAGGCAGTGACTCAGGCTAGCCACCCAAGCTCAGACCCAGAGGGTTGACTAGGTTTGGACTCAGGTGGCTACCAAGAGTAGCCTGTGCCACAACATCCATGCTATTTCTGCTATTTTTGGTGCACTAAGTTGGGCAGAGCTGCATGAGTGTCTACTCAGACAGAGAGGCACAATCCAAGATGCAGTGTAGCTGAATTTCTTCAGCTGCTCCTTGCACAGGCCCTTCTCACCACAGGTCAAGGAGATCCATGACTTCTTTCCTGCTCCAGGCAGGATTCTGGCTAGTAGCTCTCCATGTTCATGGAGCTGGATAGTCTATGGTTGCAAAACTGGGCTTGTAGGTGTGCAGGAAAAGGCACTTCAAAAACACTCTGGGGACTTAAAGGCAGGGGAGGGCCAGGTTTCCAGTGTCTCTGACCCCTGGTAGTGGAGTTCATAACTGTGACCAGAGTACCCACTGTTGTGGGGCTAGGAGCATTGTGAGACAGCTGCTGGAGGGCTGTTAGGATCCACACAGGCAATACAAAGTCTACAGCTGCACTGTCTCAACTGAAGTAGGTGGACTGTGGCTCTGGCTCATTCGTGGGGAAGTTATTGCATTGATGTAAGAGGGTACTTATGTTGGCGGGAGACAAATTTAGGGGTAGATGCAGAACTAAGTCAAAACAAGTCAATTTAGGGCAGCCCAGCTTTGTAGTGTACACCAGGCCTAAGAATCTTATGAATAAATAAGTTTCAATTCCTTGCTCGATCAGTAGGTGGAATGTGACTTGTGGTGTGGAGAACTTAAGATGGTAAACACTAGTTAATTAGTGCAGTGGAGAAATCTGTGCAATGGCTACATTGCAGTAAAGATGCATTAGAGAACAAATCCATGGCCATCTGTTTCTGTTTTGCCAGCACACTCAGTTGGAGATCACAGGCATTCCCATGTGCATTGATTAACTGGACATCTGGCAACAAAAAACGTGACTGTTAAAAATATGATAATAGAGGAATTACAAAAAATATATATAAAATGATTTCATTGTTGAAATCTCTATCAAGGCAGGCAACTTGGTCAATAAAGTCAATATAGAAAAATATTCCTTTCCTAAATTTTTCTTTACTATATGTTCTGATATGTAGGTAGCTGGGTGCTTCGATGTAATGGCAGACTTTTTATCTTACCTCTTGACCTGTTCTCAGAAGGCAATCAAAACAAATTAAAGCATTTACAAGGGGATGAAAGGCATTAAGGCAAGACTGAAGCTTTGATTAATTTTCTGTTTTAAAAGAAATGAACATATTCTTGCCATATGTTATCAGACCATAGAACATCTACAACATAGAAGCAGAGCTGAAAAATCAGAATATCTTAAACTATTGGCAAAATAAGGCATATGTGTTGCATGATAATGAAAATTTGCACAAGTAAAACATTGCTCTCACTGAAAGTTAGTGGAGTTACTCCTGAGTTACAGTGATGTAACAGAGCAGAATTTGATCACAGAATTTTAATCAGCAAATAAATAACTCAGCCTATTTACAGCTACTGTTTGCCATGGAGTTGAACTCTAATGAATAAGCCACTCTAAACCCCAATCAATCCATGAATTTAACTTTCTGCCTGGCTGTTGGGTCTGAAACTGGCTGTCTTGCTACTTTATGTTCAATTTATCTCATTGCTTTAGCCTGCTCTCACAGAGGCCCTACTCACGTTGGGACTGAGTGCTCTACACTATGTTGCTTTCACTTCAAAGTAGTTAATATTTGATGCCGAAAAGCAAGGCAGCTGGCGTACAAGAAATGTTGGGAGTAGTTGGCTTTGTTAAGAAATAGACTTCCTCCACTAGCTTGGTGCTTTGTGTGTGCATGTGTTGGTAAGCATTATAAATATATAGAGCATGTAAATCAAAGCCAGGAAGCAAAACATTATGGCCACATCCTCACCAGGTGTAAATTGAAATGGCTGCATAGACTTCAGCACAGCAATGCTGACTTAAACCAGCTGAGGATGTGGCCTTACAAGTCTCCAGCACAGACCTAGGAGTCCAGTGTCCGCTTCAGTGGCCATTAGTCCTCCTAACAAGAAAAGAATCTGTTTTGGTTTTATTTTCAAAGGGATCCTAAGAATGAGGGCTGCTAAAAATTGATGATTATCTTCTGTTCAGGAGCAGATGGTGTCCAGTGGAAAGGGGATAAATTTCACTCTCCAGTAGAGAAGAAGGCTGATTCTTGGGAGG
The DNA here is from genome assembly GCF_965152235.1 of Eretmochelys imbricata. Taxonomy (NCBI): domain Eukaryota; kingdom Metazoa; phylum Chordata; order Testudines; family Cheloniidae; genus Eretmochelys; species Eretmochelys imbricata. The sequence goes on along the minus strand of NC_135574.1, from coordinate 65,872,262 downwards.
AGTATTTGTGTATAGTCAGTGGTGATTTCCTTATCGGCTTTTCTTTCTTTTCTTTCTCAAATGTCCTTTCTACACTGAGTATAGAAATTATATTAGCAATAACCATGTTTAAACCTATGTTTAACCTCATCCATCGCTCCTAAGCAATAGTAGAGGCAACCACCACAGGTCTTTACAAACTTCTGATAAGTTGTGCTTCTTAGTGATCCTCAGCCATGAAATAGTGAGTCGCCAGGCCCTGGAGACTCATCAGTCAGACCCTTTGGTATATGCTGAAATGAGATGCAGCTTTCAAAAATGAGCAGGAAGAGGACTGGTCTTTTTCCTTGCTTTTTATTCTCCTCTAGGTCCTTTTTCACTGAATTTGCCAAGTAGTCTGAAAGAAAGGAGAAACAAGAGGTATCTACCCTAGAATTAACATCCTCTGTCAAGTACAATTGTCACCTTATCCAGTTGCAGTTGATGACACACAGTTTGGCTGCTGGTGTATTTCAGCATTCTGTGCAGAAGCCACAACTGATTTTAGCTAACTTAGGTCGATCATACTCTCTACATCATGGTGAGTAGTGAATAGCTTAAAGACAGTATATGCATACAGGCCCCAAGATTCATGCATAAGGCACAGGATCTGTGTAAAGTATTCATTTTTCCCCCTTTATCCCTCACCCTCAGATGCATAGGGCATCCACCAGTTTCCACCATTTATTTCAGTCTAGTACTGATCTGTTCAGGCTTCTGAGTGTCATGTTGATGGATCTGGTTTCTTTCTCTACTGTTCTCCATGCTGTTCCTCTAAGTTGGCCTCTTTGTCTCTTTCCAGGTAGTGTCCATTTTATCACTTGCTGTGGAAGTCATGTTGGTGGCATCCTTAAAGCATGTCTTAAATATATCCCTTGTTGCCTTCTTACAATATTTAATGCTTTAGATTGGTTTCCTCTATTTAGAATTGCTGATGTTGCAAGAAACTCTTTCTAAGGGACTCTGAAGATCTTCTGCCGGCATTTACTTTGGAATTAACTGATCTTATCAGATTCTGTTGTAGATTTCCACAACTCTGGTCCATAAAGAGGATGGACATGCCAGTGTTAAAAATTCATAACTTTGTGTCAGTGCCAATCATGCTATTTTTCCAAATCTTTTCAAGTTTATGAAAGTTTGTCATAAATATAAAGGGAAGGGTAAACCCCTTTGAAATCCTTCCTGGCCAGGGGAAAGCTCCTCTCACCTGTAAAGGGTTAAGAAGCTAAAGGTAACCTCGCTGGCACCTGACCAAAATGACCAATGAGGAGACAAGATACTTTCAAAAGCTGGGAGGAGGGAGAGAAACAAAGGGTCTGTGTGTCTGTCTATATGCTGGTCTTTACCAGGGATAGACAAGGAATGGAGTCTTAGAACTTTTAGTAAGTAATCTAGCTAGGTATGTGTTAGATTATGATTTCTTTAAATGGCTGAGAAAAGAATTGTGCTGAATAGAATAACTATTTCTGTCTGTGTATCTTTTTTGTAACTTAAGGTTTTGCCTAGAGGGGTTCTCTATGTTTTTGAATCTAATTACCCTGTAAGATATCTACCATCCTGATTTACAGGGGGAATTTCTTCATTTCTATTTACTTCTATTTTTATTAAAAGTCTTCTTGTAAGAAACTGAATGCTTTTTCATTGTTCTCAGATCCAAGGGTTTGGGTCTGTGGTCACCTATGCAAATTGGTGAGGCTTTTTATCCAACATTTCCCAGGAAAGGGGGGGTGCAAGTGTTGGGAGGATTGTTCATTGTTCTTAAGATCCAAGGGTCTGGGTCTGTAGTCACCTAGGCAAATTGGTGAGGCTTTTTACCAAACCTTGTCCAGGAAGTGGGGTGCAAGGTTTTGGGAAGTATTTTGGGGGGAAGGACGCGTCCAAACAGCTCTTCCCCAGTAACCAGTATTAGTTTGGTGGTGGTAGCGGCCAGTCCAAGGACAACGGGTGGAATATTTTGTACCTTGGGGAAGTTTTGACCTAAGCTGGTAAAGATAAGCTTAGGAGGTTTTTCATGCAGGTCCCCACATCTGTACCCTAGAGTTCAGAGTGGGGGAGGAACCTTGACAAAGTTGTTTGCTGCTTTTAGTAGTTATTGCTTGACATCTATCATGGTGTCGACATCATTGCACTTATCACTCCCTAGATAGGTAAAATGACTTACTATTTCTAAAAAAAAGACCAGGAGTACTTGTGGCACCTTAGAGACTAACCAATTGATTTGAGCATGAGCTTTCGTGGGCTACAGCCCACTTCATCGGATGCATAGAATGGAACATATAGTAAGAAGATATTTATACATACACAGAACATGCAAAGGTGGAAGTAGCCATACCAACTGTAAGAGGCGAATTAATTAAGAGGAGCTATTATCAGCAGGGGAAAATTTTTTTTTGAAGTGATAATTAAGATGGCCCATTTCGGACAGTTGACACGAAGGTCATGAAGGTGTCAACTGTCCGAAATGGGCCATCTTGATTATCACTTCAAAAAAAATTTTCCCCTGCTGATAATAGCTCCTCTTAATTAATTCGCCTCTTACAGTTGGTATGGGTACTTCCACCTTTGCATGTTCTGTGTATGTATAAATATCTTCTTACTATATGTTCCATTCTATGCATCCGATGAAGTGGGCTGTAGCCCACGAAAGCTTATGCTCAAATAAATTTGTTAGTCTCTAAGGTGCCACAAGTACTCCTGTTCTTTTTGCTGATACAGACTAACATGGCTGCTACTCTGAAACCTGTTACTATTTCTAGCGTTCTTTCATCCACTCTGATGGTTACTCTGAGGACACTGATAACCATATATTTTGTTTTCCCCTTTTGACGAATAAAACAATTTGTTTCACTGTATCTGCCAAAAGCTAGGTCTTCTCTTACAGTAAGCATAAAATTCCTTCTGTGGTTACTTTCCTCATGACATAGTCAATGCCCACTGCAAACAATAGTGGGGACTTAATATAACCTTGCCTTATGCAAGTTGTCACTGCAAACCATTGACTGATATTGTCACCATCTCTGACTGCACATTCGGCATTATCATATAGATCCTAAATTATTCTCATTTTTTTTACTGGTACTTCATAATATGCCATAATTTTCCAAAGACTGTCTCTGTGTACACTGTTAAAAGACTTCTAAAAATCTAGACAATTTATCACAAGATGCTTGCCACTCCATGCCTTGTTCTGTAATACATCTGAGAACAACAATATGGTCTGCACATGAACTAGATCGCATGCCCTGGTTCTCATGGGTGACTTTAATTCTAGATCGCATGCCCTGGTTCTCATAGGTGACTTTAATTTTCCTGATATCTGCTGGGAGAGCAATACAGCAGTGCATAGACAATCCAGGAAGTTTTTGGAAAGCGTAGGGGACAATTTCCTGGTGCAAGTGCTAGAGGAGCCAACTAGGAGGGGAGCTTTTCTTGACCTGCTGCTCACAAACCGGGAAGAATTAGTAGGGGAAGCAAAAGTGGATGGGAATCTGGGAGGCAGTGACCATGAGTTGGTTGAGTTCAGGATCCTGACACAGGGAAGAAAGGTAAGCAGCAGGATACGGACCCTGGACTTCAGGAAAGCAGACTTCGACTCCCTCAGGGAACGGATGGGTAGGATCCCCTGGGGGACTAACATGAAGGGGAAAGGAGTCCAGGAGAGCTGGCTGTATTTCAAGGAATCCCTGTTGAGGTTATAGGGACAAACCATCCCGATGTGTCGAAAGAATAGTACATATGGCAGGCGACCAGCTTGGCTTAACGGTGAAATCCTAGCGGATCTTAAGCATAAAAAAGAAGCTTACAAGAAGTGGAAGGTTGGACATATGACCAGGGAAGAGTATAAAAATATTGCTCGGGCATGTAGGAATGAAATTAGGAGGGCCAAATCGCACCTGGAGCTGCAGCTAGCGAGAGATGTTAAGAGTAACAAGAAGGGTTTCTTCAGGTATGTAGGCAACAAGAAGAAAGCCAAGGAAAGTGTGGGCCCCTTAATGAATGAGGGGGGCAACCTAGTGACAGAGGATGTGGAAAAAGCTAATGTACTCAATGCATTTTTTGCCTCTGTCTTCACGAACAAGGTCAGCTCCCAGACTGCTGCGCTGGGCATCACAACATGGGGAATAGATGGCCAGCCCTCTGTGGAGAAAGAGGTGGTTAGGGACTATTTAGAAAAGCTGGACGTGCACAAGTCCATGGGGCCGGATGAGTTGCATCCGAGAGTGCTAAAGGAACTGGCGGCTGTGATTGCAGAGCCATTGGCCATTATCTTTGAAAACTCATGGTGAACGGGGGAAGTCCCGGATGACTGGAAAAAGACTAATGTAGTGCCAATCTTTAAAAAAGGGAAGAAGGAGGATCCTGGGAACTACAGGCCAGTCAGCCTCACTTCAGTCCCCGGAAAAATCATGGAGCAGGTCCTCAAAGAATCAATCCTGAAGCACTTACATGAGAGGAAAGTGATCAGGAACAGTCAGCATGGATTCACCAAGGGAAGGTCATGCCTGACTAATCTAATCGCCTTCTATGATGAGATTACTGGTTCTGTGGATGAAGGGAAAGCAGTGGATGTATTGTATCTTGACTTTAGCAAAGCTTTTGACACGGTCTCCCACAGTATTCTTGTCAGCAAGTTAAAGAAGTATGGGCTGGATGAATGCACTATAAGGTGGGTAGAAAGTTGGCTAGATTGTCGGGCTCAACGGGTAGTGATCAATGGCTCCATGTCTAGTTGGCAGCCGGTGTCAAGTGGAGTGCCCCAGGGGTCGGTCCTGGGGCCGGTTTTGTTCAATATCTTCATAAATGATCTGGAGGATGGTGTGGATTGCACTCTCAGCAAATTTGCGGATGATACTGAACTGGGAGGAGTGGTAGATACGCTGGAGGGTAGGGATAGGATACAGAGGGACCTAGACAAATTGGAGGATTGGGCCAAAAGAAATCTGATGAGGTTCAATAAGGATAAGTGCAGGGTCCTGCACTTAGGACGGAAGAACCCAATGCACAGCTACAGACTAGGGACCGAATGTCTAGGCAGCAGTTCTGCGGAAAAGGACCTAGGGGTGACAGTGGACGAGAAGCTGGATATGAGTCAGCAGTGTGCCCTTGTTGCCAAGAAGGCCAATGGCATTTTGGGATGTATAAGTAGGGGCATAGCGAGCAGATTGAGGGACGTGATCGTCCCCCTCTATTCAACATTGGTGAGGCCTCATCTGGAGTACTGTGTCCAGTTTTGGGCCCCACACTACAAGAAGGATGTGGATAAATTGGAAAGAGTCCCGCGAAGGGCAACAAAAATTATTAGGGGTCTGGAACACATGACTTATGAGGAGAGGCTGAGGGAACTGGGATTGTTTAGTCTGCGGAAGAGAAGAATGAGGGGGGATTTGATAGCTGCTTTCAACTACCTGAGAGGTGGTTCCAGAGAGGATGGTTCTAGACTATTCTCAGTGGTGGAAGAGGACAGGACAAGGAGTAATGGTCTCAAGTTGCAGTGGGGGAGGTTTAGGTTGGATATTAGGAAAAACTTTTTCACTAGGAGGGTGGTGAAACACTGGAATGCATTGCCTAGGGAGGTGGTGGAATCTCCTTCCTTAGAAGTTTTTAAGGTCAGGCTTGACAAAGCCCTGGCTGGGATGATTTAATTGGGGATGGGTCCTGCTTTTGAGCAGGGGGTTGGACTAGATGACCTCCTGAGGTCCCTTCCAACCCTGATATTCTATGATTCTATGATTCAGTGGTCTAAAATCTGCTCATTTCCAAGTTGAAAATCTATTTGTTTCTTGACACATTCCAGGATGATGTTGCACAAGATTTTCACAGGCACTGAGATTAATTGCGGTTGGTAAGGTCCTCTTTCTTTGGCAATTTTACTATATGGCCTCTTTCACTGGGTTAGGTTCTTCACTGCATACAGTACCAAAAACACCAGGAAATTCTGGAGGGCTGTTTCATCACTTGCTTTAAGCATTTCCAGTAATGTTATCCTCTCCTGGGGCTTTCCCACTGTTGAGTTTACTAGTGGCTTTTCTAACTTCTTCCCTCATAGTATCTCTTAAATCAATATGAAGTTCTAGTGGTAGGTCTTCATCACTTATTTCTAATATTTGTCTTGGGCTTGGTCTGTTTAAAACAGCCTGAAAATGTTCTGTCTGTCTTTTTCTTTGTACTAAGAGTATTTCCTCCTGTACTAAGAGTATTGCCATTTACATCTTTAATAGAGTTTCCAGTACTGCTAAAGCTTCCTATTAGCTGTTTGATTCTTATACAAGATTGTAAGATTACTTCTTTGGCTAACATTTTCAGCCTCTTGACACTTCCTAACAATATATGCCTTTTTTATCTCAGCTAGCACTCCTTTTTACCTCCCTGTATACAAAACTGTATTCTTCTTGCCACTTGCCTGTCTTTTCACACGTCTTAGCATTTGAGTTTTTGCTTTACACTTTGCCCAAGTAGAATTACTAATCTGTTCTTCCCTTTTAGTTCTAATAACAACAAAATCTGTCTTTGTACTTTCTAGATAGCGCTATCTGATGTTTTCCCACAGAGTAGCAATGTCTTGATTTTCTTCAGTTAACTCCATTATAACACAGAACCTATTCTTCAGTTCAATCAGAAAAGCACTTTTTGCATTGGGGTCTCTTAACTGTGTACGGTTGCTGCACAGTCTTCTTGTAACCTTCTTCATCCTCTCTAACTTGATCTTCAATTTAGCAATTTAGAGGTTATGATCACTGTCCATATCTGCTCCCAGTAAGCACTACATCTGCCAACAAGCTGCAAAACTTTCATGAGCTGCAGAAGTGATCAATCTGTTGTTTTTTATTATAGTACCCTCTGGGGAGTTCCATGTCACTTCATGGAATTCTTTGAGGGAAATATTGTTCCACCTATTAGTAGACTGTTTACACTGCAAATTTCTCATCATTCATCATTTTGGTTCATGTCCAAACCCCCTGCCACACTTGCCCATAACTTCCCCAACCCATCATAGTTACTTCCAACTTCTGCGTTAAAATCACCCATAGTCTCTATGATACAATATTTTGGAACCTTGATTAACACATCTTGTAATAAATCATAAAAAGCATCTTTTTCTTCATCTGGCTTTTCATTGGTTGGTGCGTTGCATTGTTTGATTGTTAGTTTGAAGAATCCAGTCTGAATGTGAGCTCTAATAATTCTGTCATTGACTAATTCCCAACTCAGTCTTTGCCTGCTCTGCTTCATTCGACATTAGGGTTGCTATGCTAGCATCATGTCTACCATCCTCACTCCCAAAGTAGATGGTGGTCTTGTTTGTTCCTCTAACGCAGTGGTTCCCAAACTTATTCCACCGTTTGTGCAGGGAAAGCCCCTGGGGGCCGGGCCGGTTTGTTTTCCTGCCGCGTCTGCAGGTTCGGCTGATCGCGGCTCCCAGTGGCCGCAGTTCGCTGCTCCAGGCCAATGGGAGCTGCTGGAAGCTGCAGCCAGTATGTCCCTCAGCCCACACTGCTTCCAGCAGCTCCCATTGGCTTGGAGCAGCGAACTGCAGCCACTGGGAGCCGCTATCGGCCAAACCTGCGGATGCAGCAGGTAAAGAAACTGGCCCGGCCCAGCAGGGGCTTTCCCTGCACAAGCGGCGGAACAAGTTTGGGAACCACTGCTTCTAACATGTAGCTTGTTCAAACCTGGTCGTCCACACTCATTGATCCCGAGGACAGCAAGACCCATTTCTTTAATTACTTGAGCAATTTTTGTAGCTTTGTACATTGTTCTCACATTCCAAAATAAGATTTTCATTATTGATTTGGCCTAGAACAAGGAACATTTCAGGATATGGGCTTTCTTATGGGTTTGACCAATGCCCATCATCTTCTTCACACGACGTTGATCTCTTGTTCAAGGCTGTTGCATGCCAGTAGGGCTCCTGGTGTCTATTTCTGTAGTAAGTTTATTTTTACATGCTGCGGTTACCAGTCCCAGACACACAACCTTAGGTCCACAATTCCTTATTCATTATTTGGAGCTGTCCACATGTGAATGATCCCCAACCTGCTATCCAGGGGAAGCACTGGTCATTTTGGATGTCCCAAGTAGATAGATTATTCTTTTGGTATGCTTTATATTCTGTGTTTGCTGCAACAGAATTCAGTGGTATCTCTGCTTTTGCAACAGGGCAAATATAACTCAGACCTTTTGGCTGGTTGAAGGTGTAAGCCCAATGGCCTGAAGCTCTAGAGGGTATGGAGTGCTCTGCTTCCATTACTGGTGAGCAGGGGGAAGAACAGCCACAGAGCTCCTTCATCTGCATAAGCTATTTACCCAGAACTCCAGAGGGACAAAAGCTTCTGTGGGGGAGGAACTTTTGACACAATCTATTGATAAATGGGGAAGTATGCTTACAAAGAGTTAATTTTGCATAAGCTTTTCATACAGAATTTTTCCAGTAACATTTTGAGAGAGACCAGAATTGAACACAAATTCAGAACTGGTTTGACAGTGGAACTGAATTGAGAGGGGGGAGGCGGGAGGGGAAGGGCTCCTATCTTGTGGCAAGGAGTCTGCTCTAAGGTCCTCAATGCTACTGGTTCTACTGCTCTGAGGATCCTATGCTATTGGGAGTGCTCTCGGACTAAGGAGACTGCTCGAGGGAGCTCCTTGATGGGGTGCAATATAGAGAAGGCTTTTGCTGAAGATGCAAAGGACAGCAGCAGGACTGACTGAGCTCTGGTCCAGCATCCCCTATCCAGCCACTAAATGAAGCTGAAATTGTAATAGCTGGGTTAAGTGTTGGAGCCTCAGGAGAGGAGCAGGCAGTACTTCTCAAGGAACTGGAAAGGGGCCTGCCTGAGTTCACCTCAAGACTCTGGGACTGTGCTGCCCACTGACATTAAACAGTGAGTGAGTTTTAGCAGATGGGGAAGTGTTGTGATAGAGATATTTGCCTATTGGACATTTGAACCTGCAGCTCGGGAACTAAATTGATGTATTCCTGCCAAAGTTACCATGAGGGACTGTTTTATTTATAATGTATATCGAGAGCATTGTTGTGTTTTCCCAAGCCAATGCTTTTCCCTTCCCACTTCCATACAAAGTTTTCCTTGTTTCACACATAGTTTCAGTGCTTGCGAGTGAGGGCAGTATTGCCTGTTAAGGGCACCCAGGGAAGATATTTAGAGATCTCAGAAATGCTGGTGGGGACTCAAACAGGCAGTGTGTATTCCCCAGCTATTTGAACCTGCCCCTTGTTGCTGTCAGCAACACCTGACAGAAGGGTTACACAGAGGGTTTGGGGGTTTTTTTTGTCAGCTATAATTTGAGATATTGCTACACCGACTTATGGGTTTTTTTGCGGATTACTGCTGCTGCCAGTCCACAAAGATTAGCCACTCTGCTGAAGTACCAGAGGTGGCTCAAGAGCAGAGTGAAAGCTCTAGTAACCTTTGGGGATGGGGTGATGCTGGCAGACCAGATGCCAGCTCATGCCTAGGCTCCTCAGCCTCACTGCAGTGCCGTAACTAGGTATTTTTAGCTCCTGGGGCAAGCAAGCATATTTGCACCCCCTACTAGAGCCTTGCACGGGACTATTTTTGTAATCCTGTCCCACCCCACAAACCCACTCCTACCCGCTCCCACATTGTTTATTGAATTTTTATCCCACTCCTGGCAGCAGGTCCTGTGGGGATCTGCAGGATCCCGGTCCCGCTGCAGGGCTCTAGCTCCTACCATTTTTTTTCATCCACCCCATTTTTCCGCCTCCCCCTCCCCCTCTTTGAGCCCTGGGAGCTACCCTACTCACTGGCCCCAGTTACAGCCCTGCCTCTCTGAACACTGACAAATGCACAGCTGGCAACCAGTCTGGCTCACCTGTGTGTTAGAGGCAGAAGAATGAATTTAGTGTTTGGACTTTATGAAATGCTTGTGAGTTGCTGCATGGATTAATCTCACTTATAATATTTTAGCACATGCTATAAGATAATATTTAAGTGTTTTGCTCTGTAACTATAAAAGTGTTTGCTCTAAAACTGTAAACCCCCACTGTCAGGATATACTAGATAGCCACAAGAGCATAGGTGCTGGAACTGGGGGTGTTGCCATACCCTCAGCTTGAAGTGGTTTTCGTCATATACAGGGTTTACAGTTTGGTTCAATGGCTCTCAGCACACCCCACTATACAAATTGTTCCACCACCCCTGCACAAGAGGTGTTATCTCCTGCCCAACAAAAGAAGGCCTGTAGACATTAGAGAAGCCATTGTAAAACATCAGTGGACAAAAGACTTTTTTGACTGCTCCTCCCACACCCATGAAGTGGAGACATGCACAAACTCTCACCCTGTTAGCTTAAGTTTTGCAGAAAGGAGATAAAACCTCTGTCAAGAAAAATTCTTATCATTAAGCTGCTTGGAATTTGGAGAGGGCAATATTTCTCAGCATAAGCAAGGATCCCCAAGCTGCTTAGGCTGGGTTATCCCTAAAGGAATATAGAGCCTGCACATTACAGCAGGTTCTAATAGTCTTAGGTTTCAAAAAATGAAACTCATTTGTGTGTGTGTATGTTTACATGCTTTAACTTTATAAATAACTCTCATTTATTTTTCCTAGTTAATAAACCTTTAGATAGTTTATTATAGGATTGAACACAAGCGTTGTCTTCGATATGAGATCTGAGGTACACGTGACCTGGAGTAAGTGACCAGAACTTTCAAACTGGAAGTAACTTTAATATTGTGATTTTTGGTTGTAGGGACCATCTATCACAAAGGCAAGCTTGCCTAGGTAACAAGAAAGACCGGAGTACCCAAAGGGACTCTCTGTGACTCCATGTCAATGCTGTTATAGTGCTTGAGAAGTTAACATCTGATCCCTGGTTGCTGAAATCTAAGCATAGAACACCCAACCAATTTGGGGTTTGTGTGCTGCTTCTCAACAGTCTGCACTGAGTTTGGTAGTCACGGTCATGAGCCACTCCAGACAGCTTATCAGTATGATCATGTCTCCCTCTAGTGGCTGCCCCAGTAACTATAACTGTCTCCTACCTACAGCTAAAGCACTTGTCTCTTAGTTCTAGTGTTAGAGGGTTAAGTTTTGGTGATGAAGCACCTAGGTTTGATCTCTGCTGATAAACACAGTGTGTCTTCAGCCACCATTATAGGAAGGTTCCTCACTTCAGCAATCAATAATAGTGCTTACTTGTGCCTCAAGAACATTCCTTTCCTACTGGAAATAGTGGTTTGACAGAACAGCCACTCAAAGACCATTCATTTTGAAGCTTGAGGGTGTTTTTGACCTGTTGTTCTGACTACAGTGTCCCTTAGCCTCACCAGGATGCTATAAACAGAGGTAAACAGACGCCCTTCCCATTCCTCTCTGGCTTCTCTGCGGGGTTGAAGTTCCCACATCTTTTTTCGTACTGTGTTCCCACATCTTTGTAGTACTGAGATTTGGATCAAGGCCCTTAGTCTTCCTGCAGCTGTAACAACAGCAGCTATTTAGTGGTCAATTCTGTCACACAAGGATTATGAAATTCATTGACAAATGTTCCTGAATAGCATGTCGGTTCTGAAGCACTGCCGAATGGGAAAATAGTTTTATTCCAAAAAGAGTTAAAAAAATATTCAGTATGTGACACAGACATTTGTTCTCTTTCATTGCTGTAGGAACAAACTGCAGTTATATTTATATTTATATTTCTGTTGTCACTGGGTTATTTGATTGGATTATTTGTGGTGATTGACAGGTCTCTTATTTTCAATTTATTTTTATAATATTACCAAGGGAGCATAGTGAGAGAGTGCACTTTCATTGTAAAGTAGTAAAATCAAAAAGAAGACATAAAATAAACGGATGGTAGGAAATGGAGCAGGGGTACTTAAAATGTTGTTAAATTTGGTTTTAGATTTGGATTAAGAATCTCACTTGGTGTGTGGGGTTTTGTTTGTTTTTGTTTGTTTGTTTGGAGTCTTTCCATTGACTTCAGTAGGCTTTGGATCAGGTCCTCGGGATTCCAGAATCTTGCCCTCAATTTGTTAAATTTTTCAGAAGCTAGTGGGAAAATCCCAATATCAGTAATAATCCAGCTACAGTATTTTGTATCAAGCACTAAAAGCTATATAGACATCAAAATGTTTTGCTAAAAATGTTAGAAAAATAAAGCCAAATCCGGCTCCCTTTGTTTCACTAAATGAGCAAGAAAAGCAGGACTCATTCCACAGTCATCCAGCTGCCAACTTCACATGAGCTTCGTTATTTGTGCTGAACATAAACTCAACTGCTTTGAAATATCCCCTCTAATTTTTCCAAATAGAAAGTGCAACAGAAGCATGCTGTTATATCTACATTAGGGCTTTGGGTCTCTCCCACTTTCCCAGTGAGGATCCTGAAAGAAAAATTAAACCGCTCTTCCCAATATTCTATGTGCATTGAGTACTGTCACCACCACAAGTAATATTTCCATCCCATCATAGTCAGGCTTGGAGCTGCTACCGACGCTACCTCTCCCCCACCCCCATTTATAATGGATCATCTTTATAAATCTTGTTGCAAATGTTCCTTCTGATAGAGCTAAATAGTTACAGCACTGCTCAGTATACTGCAAATGCTTAACTAAATCTATTTGTCTCTGATCAGTAACTTCACAAAGCGCCATTGTAATTCATATGCTCTGCTGAAACCTTCCCCTGTACTATTTACATCTGTGATTTAGAGTGTCAAACTGTTAATCAGCTAGCATGGCTGAGATAAAACAAGCAGATTATTTTGATACCTTCAATTATATATTAAAAGTGAAATGTGATACTTCAGCCCTTGAGCTCTCAGCACATGCAATTATACAAGGAGTTCCCTGTAAAAGTAATCTGGGAAGCTGAAAAAAAAGTGAGTTCTTCCCAGATGTAGTCTTAGCAATGGTCCATAATACATGACATCAATGAGTTAAACTAAGGAAACTCATAAAGGCCAACATCTCAGTTTTAAGTTTCAGAGGAGTTTTTTTGCTTATGCCCACCCCAGGAAATGAATATTGCATTCATAAATTGTTTTTCTTAACCAGGAGATGAACCTTAACATTTTCATTCAGCCCTGGAGTATTAGATTTCTTTAACACTTTGCCACATTGGAATATGTTTTCCATCTGAATGTGATGATGCAATATCTGAAGAAAAAAAGTTGGCCAAGTGGCATTCCATAACAAGCAATAAAAGTTTATGATGCACATAGTATGATGATTGGCACAATATGAATTGAATGTTTCCTTATGGATAATATTTGATAAGATATAGCATGTGTAGCTATCATAACATTTCAATCAAGTCACGATTGCTACTTTAAACAGTATTTATTTTATTGTCTCCATAATGGATTTTACAGTGCCAAAAATTGGTCCAACTTCACTAGAAAGATGAAAAAGCTGCATATTCCCTTGTGCTTTTATTTCCCACTGAAATCCTTTCCCTTATATTTTCTTTCTTATTTTTTCCCCTAACCTAGCTCTCTTGCCATGAGCTGTTGACATATGATTTGTTGAAAGTCAAAGCTAGTGGACACCAATGGTTTATTTCCCCTTCTCTCCCCTTCTTCTATCCCCCCTCCCTCCACCGCATGGCATTATTTTTGCATAGCTGCTTTTACAAGGTTAATTAAACTATAATGGGGAAATCATTCACGGACAATGTCCTTTTCCAGTCTCCAGATTTTATAAACCTCACACCTGTTTTTCTTAGGTTTTTGTGCAACATCAGCCTATAAATCCTCCTGTATTTCCCAGTATAGTTTCTTATGAAAAAAGCTTTTTTTCCCTTCACTTGCCCAACTGTTTTCAATACTTGCAGTCAGGCCTGAAGTTGTCAATCAAGGAACAGCTTATCAGTCTGAGCTTTTTCTTTTCAAGCTTATACTCCGTGACTTTTGAGACTTGTCAACACCCAGTTGATTTTAGTCCTAACAATAAAGTCACACTCTATCTCCCACCTAGTAGCTTTAGATTAAATTCTGATGTCATATACGTCATATTTACATAGTTAAAACTCATAACAAAGCAACCCACAGGCAATAGGATGTAATAACCATGCAACAGAGCCATTTCCTGTCCCCTTTTTTCTCTCACACTATGTTTTGTGCAGTTTATTGGATGTGAATGTTTTGAAAATGAAAATCGTCTGGGAGAAAACTGCTAGCCAGGCGTGAGGTTTAGAAGAATTCAGCTAAAAGAATATATAGAGTTGTAAATGCTTGGCCACCTCTGGTATTGTAAAATAGAAAGTCTTTCAATATTCCTTTCATTTCCACAAGAAGAATAGATGGGAGGCTACAATTATGTGCTCCAACTGCTGATTTTTAATATATGTAATTCTGTTCATACTAAAGGAAAACAATTAACTTGGAGTCAGAAAGCCTTAAACACCAAAAGCATTACAGATTTCATTTTAAAGCGTAAAGGATCTACTTCAAATTCAGTTCCAAGTGAACTTTAACCACGGGCTATGTTTAAAAGACAAATCCACCATGGCACTCTAAACAACCAATTTGGGCAAGTTAAATGGTTTTATGGCAGCCTCAGAAATAGCTCCATTAAAAGTAACAAAAATGGAAACCACTGTCTTTCTCTCTCCATTCTTAAACCACAGTTGCAGCAAGAGATTATGTTTTATCTAAAAACACCAAGAGGAAAATAAGCCTTTAATGGGAGAACATTATGTAATGTAATGTGGGTTCTTTTTGCAAATTGGCTATTTAAACTGAGATGGAATTAAATCCTTTCCTTAATTTAGTTAGTACTGAGCCCAAGTAAAGGTGAAAGAAATATTATAAATTGCTTGGAACTTGATTTGGAGGATTTTTTTTATTATAATTTTGGAAAATGGAATCCAGTCAGCAAGTAAGAACAAATATAGGGCAAGCTTCACTGAGTCTGGCAGGGGGAGTTAATTTACACTTCCCAGCACCGACAAGGACTCTTTGCATTTGGAGCATACTGGCTGCCTCAACTTGGTGTTTCCAGTAAGGGAAAGCAGCTTTAATTCCTGCCAGGACCTGTAAAGGTACCTTGCTTGTGGAGGCTGTTCTGTGGTTAGCTGCATCAGCGCATCCTCTTTTCGTCCTTTGATTATTATTATTTCCTTTACTGTGGTGCCTAGGAGCCTCAGTCATAGACCGGGACCCCATTGCACTAGGCACTGATCAAACACAGGACAAAGATGGTCCCTGCCCCAGAGAGTTTACAATCTAAGTATGAGATGAGACTCTAGATGGATAGACAGACAGACAGGGGAGTAATCAGTGACACAGTATCGGTCATCATAATAGGCAGTAGTCTCTGCACACCTGCAGCCTAACCATTGTCAAGTTTTTTGTAGGCATCATGGGAAAAGGTGGAACCATTTCTTAGATGTTCTGCTAGGGAAGCAGTGAGACATCAAATGCTGAGGGAGGGCACTACAGGAGACCACACAGCTGCTGGAAGCGTGTGAATAGGGAGTGCTGGAGTTCATGGGTCTGCTTGCTTTGCACATGTAGGAGCTGGAAGAGGACCAGCATCAGATGCCACGCACGAGGAGGCTGCAGCGGGCTTACCCCAGATGTTTGGACTGCAACCTGCTCCTCCTAATCCTGCTGCTCCCATTCCCATTTCTCCTGCTGGTGTTGCTAGGACTGAAACAGAGAGCTCCCAGGACCAGCCAGTTTCCCCTGGAAATGGGAGAATAATTTTGTTTAGTTTCAGTTTTTTCCATTTTTGTTCAGTAAATAATGGGCTTTTTTCAAAGTTAGCCATGTTTAAAGCACCAGAGTTATAGTTTAATGCTGAAAGCTGTAGCTTAAATTATTCCAAATCATTTGGAAACAAATGTTAGGGGGCAGGGGACAGAGTAGGTGTGTACCACTATGTAACTGTAGTGGGAGTTACCCCGCTTCAGCCCTGAAGGGCTTAAAACAGCCCTGGGAGAGGGCTGTGGCAGGGGAAAAGCTGGGCTGATTGGGAAAGCAGCCACAGCTGTAGCCACTGCAATCAGGGCCCAGCTGGCCCTTATAAGAGGGAGGTGGGCCAGAAAGAAGGACAGATACTCTCTCTAGCTTTCTTGAGAGAGAAGGGCCTGGCTACCTGGGAGCTGTGCTGGGGAAGGGCAGAGGGAGGTAGGCAGGCAAAACCTCAGGCTGCAGGCCTAGTACCCTACAAAGGGTACTGGGGCTGCAGAGGGGCAGCCCTGAGATAGGCAGAAGCAGCAGGTCCAACCCTCCTTCCCCTTGCCAATGATGTGGCCTTTACAGACTGCAGTCAGCCCCAGTGAGCGGGGCTAGATGATGACTGGTGGTAGCCACTGAGGCGGGGATAGGGGGTTGGAGGTTCCTCTGAATGGGGAGACCCACATTGTGGGTTGCTGCGGTGGGCAGAACTCCTGGGTAAAGGGCACCAGGGTCCAGGAGGGACACAGGGGCCAGCGGCAGGCAAGACATCAGCTGGTAGAGGGCACTCTGGGGCTGGAAAGACCTAATTCCCTGGACAACCAGCAGGAGGTGCCGTGCTGGTGAGTCGTCGCCCTGCCACAGTAACATAGTGCCAGCCTCAGATCCCCCTTGAGCTGCTCATGCAGCAATGGGTTGCACTGTCAGGCACAACAGTGGTAAACCTGGAGATATCCCTTTGCCGAATGATGAATCATGATGAATGAGTGATGAATCATGCCGGAGGCTGTGCTGTTTGTATAAAGGCACGGAGAGCTTGCATTTAACAATTAAATTCTCTTTATTTAAAGCTTACATAACTTTAACCCAACAGCCACCAGAGCAGGTGCTGATTGCAGCCTGCAGCTCTGAGCTCCACCTTCCAAAATGGAGGATGACCTTCTGAGCTGTGCTGCCCCATCACACCTTCTATTACAACCACCCAGTTAGCGCATGAGCAGTGCTGTTGAGCCCAGCATCTGCAGGGTCCTTCCACCACTGAACTGCTGCTCTGGCTGCCGTTCTCTATGAACAGCCTGGTGCCTTCTGGCTTTCAGCTCAAGAGTCTGTTAAATACATTCAGCCACTGTATCGCTGTTGTTATTTGTATGATGTAGGGCCTTTGAGGCCCAACCAAGACTGGGGCCTCACTGTGCTACAAACATGGTAGGAGACAGCCCCTGCCTCAAAGAGTTAATAATCTAAACATAAGGCAGAAAGGATGGAAGGCGAAACAGAGGAACAGAGAGGTAAAGTGACTCACCCAATTTCACACCATAGGTTGGTATCCTGAGTCCAATCTCATGCTGCATTCCCTGGCCTGCACAGCCTCTCCTTCTGTCACTTAGTCGTTCCTTCCAAGGTTTGTCTGAATCTGCGTCATGCAGGAGGGAGAAACTCTTGGTATTTTAACATATGTAACTATAATTTGGAACATATGTAGCCAAAATATGTTCATGTGTCTGCTGGAGTGGTGATTGCCTCAGCATGCACCCACATGTTGTGTACCGGGGCTACATCTGTCTTGCCTGGTTGCTTGCACTGACTTTTTCACCACTGAGGTAACTTTCCTCCTCCAATAAGCCCATGAATGAAATGTTCTGGCTCATGGCAGCATCAGCCCCACTGATGAATGAGCCTCCTCGTAATTGTGAGGATGTCATACTCACGGTCCGATTTCAAAGTTGCTGAACCCTCCTGACGACAGCTGAGTGAATAACTGATGTTTTGGCTCTGAACTGAAAACATGGATTTGTTTTGAACTGACGTGGAATTGTTTTGATTTTTCACCAAAGGAAAACCCCCCAAAAGATTGTTTGCCAAACTAAATGTTTCAAATGTCAAACGTTGTTTCAGGTCTACATTTTGTTTTGACGTTTTGGGTGGGGAGAGGGAGATTTTCATCCAAAATTATTGCCTAATTCAATCCAAATTCCCAAATCATTTTTGAGCCCCCAAAAATGCATTTTTCAGTGCAAATTATATTTGCTGAGGGGAAAAATTCACCCAACTTTACTCACAGTTTGCACTAAAGTTAGTGGGAACTAAAGAAGTTCAGCACTTTTGAAAATCAGACTAAGAATCATCATTAATGGTGCGTCGGATGGTGAGAAGTGTAAGTGGCTGCCCTTCTGGGCCTGAATGGAGCCATTCTGGTAAAACCTTAGTGGCAGCCATCTGCTCATGGACCCAGTCTAACATGTGATGTGTGAAACTCCACCACATAACCACCACTTGCTTCTGCTAGTGGCATAGGTGTTGATTCAGTAACTGAAGCTCTCAAAGAACATGTGTAATACAAGATTGGATGAAGTGGGCAGAGATCTTTTAGGACATGCAGAGAATAATTTCCACCTTAGTCAAGATCATGACTAAGTCCTTCAAAACTAGGTTGAAGTAGTGCACAAAGTAGGATAGGAGTGGGAATATATGTGTCATGCACTGCCTTTCTCATAGTTTTGTCCACTGTGTAAGATGATAAATCCAGATGAGAGAACGTGTCAGTATCCACTTCTTCCAATACATCGATGGCAGTAGGTTGCTTCTCAGATCCACACGTGCACAATGTGGTATGCTGAGGCATGATGCTTAAGCTGATCTTGCTGCTAATGCTGACCCAGTGTGTACTAATGGGTATGTAATCAGTGGCTGGAACACTGACCCACAGGTCTGGGGGGTCAGGTGTACCATCCCTATCTCACAGCTACCAAAGGTATTTTATACTTCAGCCTTCACTGTTTGGCAAAACTTTGGCACAGTTAATGTTGGGGAGTGTGTGTTGGGGGGGGGGGTATGATTTGGCATTTGCCACCCTGGAGCAGCAGTAGCCAACAGTTCCTGGAAACCATCACCCTCCATACAGAAACAATCAGCATATATGAAGTCAGCATTCAACAAAAGATACTTGGCGTGTGCAAAGAAGTGGTTTGGGTCTCTCACAATCTTCTCAACAAGGATCTGTTGCAGCAGGACATCACTGGGTCTTACAAAACACTGTGCATGGCGGTGGTGCTGCTGGGTCTGCTACTGTGCCTCACCCATGGCTGCACTTGTCTGGACATGCTGCATGATGCTGAGAAGCAATGTTGCTGCTCACCATGTTATTGCTGAGTGGATCTGGTCAAAAAACAGGAGGATTTTAGGAATTATTTTTACTGTGATTTCTTTTGCTGTTGAAATATTGAATTTCAAAAGTGTCAACCATCACGCTTCCTGGGTCCATCCCTTACTATGACCATGTTTCCATACGCAGTGCTGCAAGCCAAATCCACAGTTCCTGTAGCATTCCATAGCTGCAGACTGGAAAGTCTGAGGCAGTTTCACTGCAATTTGGGAACTGAAGATTTTATTGAATGAATGGAACAATGAATCATACAATCAGTATCTAACCCTCATTGCTATTTCTTTTGATATTAAATCCAATTAATGTTGTGCTATTCTTACATTTTCAGTTTTCAGTGTATTGGAAAGACAGTTCAAAATGGCTAAGAAAAAGCCCAGTTGTACAGGGAGATAAAAAAATTACACTATCTTATTATACTTTTCATAATTTTATATTGTACCAATCTGACACAATATTGCCTGAAATCAAAAGGCTAGATCTACAGCTGGCGTAAATCGGAATAAAACTCAGCTAAGTGATTAGGATAAGTAACTTTGACTTCATAGCAATTTCCATGATACCACTATGCCCATGTCACTGCCACTGC
The DNA here is from genome assembly GCF_965152235.1 of Eretmochelys imbricata. NCBI lineage: Eukaryota > Metazoa > Chordata > Testudines > Cheloniidae > Eretmochelys > Eretmochelys imbricata. Next base: position 65,852,617 of record NC_135574.1, on the reverse strand, counting down.
TTTTTGAGGATTCTCACTCACCAGTGAGGTCTGGAAACCCTGCCATCCATCTGGCTGTTTGGACAAATATGTCCATGTTGATCTCCTTTCTGCATTATTTGACAATGATCACTTTTGGGTTACAACAGAATTGTGTAACTGTCTTCTATCCAAACATCAAAGCAGGCCAAACAAACTGGGAAATTCATTACAAGCCAAAAACCTGGGCCCAAGCTGTTGAATATTCACTCAGTTTGGAGAAAATGTGGGACAAATTTCAATCTATCCTGCATTGATTTATTATCTCTGGAAGAAACCTTTGGGAACTTGCTTGTTTTGTGTGGTTCTGACCCTCAACCCAGAGAGAACTAAGCAGTTTCAGTTGAATGAACCCAAAACTGAAATCAAAGCTCAGATGTTACCCACACAAACATAGAGCAGAAAAAATGTGTTTTGAAGAATCCTAATTCATTAAACCCCACCTAGTTCCAATTTTCTACAAAAAATGTTTTTATCAAGGGCTGTATTCTGCTGCCATTGATATCAGTGGCAAAACTGATATTGATTTCTGGCTCCAAAAGCATTCTCTGATCAATATCTGTTTATGATCACCATAGTATAAATAGTCATCTCACAGTACACCTCCAGTGAATCTCAAAGCATATTTGTCCATAAATAACAGATTTCTCCTGACTAGGGAACCTTTCATCTAAGGGATACTGGGGTCTCAACTAAAAAGACAGAATGACCATGTCGTGAATCTGTCCTTTGCAGAGCACCGGCTTTCAGACCTATGTGGGGATCACAAAGGCTTGGGTCAATTTACCCTCACCCCAATGGGCACCGCAGGGATGCGTCCCTCTAGTAGGTTGCTCAGTCCTCTGGCTGAGGCCTGCTGGCTCTTTGTTCCCTTCTCAGGGTCCCGTGTGATGCAAACAAAAGTCTCCAGTCAGCAAATAAGGTTTAATAAAACCACAAAGGAAAAGACAGAAGAGAAAACTTATAGGCAGCTTCGGTAAAGATATGGGCCTCTCCTTAATTCAGCAGGCCTTGGAAGCCTGCTTCACAATCCCCTTCAGAGTTTGCTGGGTCTCCAGTACAAGTCTCAGTCCCCTTCTTAGCTCAGGGATCCGTGCCCTCCTTCAGTGAGAGCAGGGGCTCTGATGGCTGTTAATCTGTCTGTCTCTGTCTCATTCCTGGGAAGCACAACAGCCTTTCCCTTCCCAGAGTTGCCCTCATCTGTGTGGAGTTCCCTCTTTTTAACTCCTCCAGTCCTGGCATGATTAGCAGGTGTATAGGTGTGCAGCCACATCCGTCCACAGCACCTTCTTAACCCCTTCTATGCTGGTGCAGGGTTAATATACCCATCACAGACCACCCAGGGTTCATAGTTACTTGAATGTCCTGTTCTTGAATAAAATAGGCATCATCATTGCACTGGTTCAGACAAAGTAGTTTTTCATAATGTTAAACTACGGAGAGCAGAACAGTCATAGCCTATTGGTACTATCAATGTGAAAACTGAAAAACCAGCTGCTAAATGTGATATTTTTTTGAACTCCTGTCCATTGCAATTTTTATACCAGGTCCTGGTAATTAATTATGGTCTCTAACTGATTTTTTTCGGTCATAAAAAGTTTTGGGCATCTAGGCTATAAACCGTTCTTCTCATTACTACATTCATATTTGCATGCGTACTTAGCTTCTCCGTTTTGCTTAATTAATAAGTGATTTTAAAGCATAATACATTTTTACCATGAGGCTGATGCAGATGTATCAGTATCTCCTTGTGGAAAAAATTAATATTAGCGGATATACTGCAGGAATAGGGGCAGCTAGTACTGAAATTTTTTTTCAGATGGCCAGGTTACAGATGACAGACAAGGGTACAGAACGTTGTTTCCTTAGAGGTTTAAATTATACTATTCAGCAAAGCAAACATATTTTAACCTTTTGAGCCACAACAAATTTCCTTGACTGAAAACAACATTTTTATTTCTAAATCTGTGATAGAATAGGAGCAAAGACATGATTTGTTTTGTTGAGTTTTTCTTTAACTTCAATATAAATGGACAAACCTTTTACATAACTAGAGGATACTAACAGAGATTGTCATTATACCACTGTGATCATGTGAAAATAAAAGTCACTTGGCGAGGCACCCTTGAAGCTGACAACAGAATTAAGATATTCGTCTTCAGAATGGGGGCCATTGCATTAGAATAAGAGATGATAAATTCAAAATTGATAAAGAATTTCTTTTTCACACAATGCAAAATTAGACTGTGGGCCTCATTGATACAGGATGCCTTTGAGGCTAAGACCTTAACAACATTAAAAAATAGATTAGATGTTTATATGGATAACAAGAATACCCAGAATTACAACAGTTAATGCTAACAAAAGGAGTATTATAGAAAAGATAAAACCTCATGTTTCAGAATTTAATCTATTCTCTATTAGGAATTAGGATGAGACCTTCATGGAGTTCAGACTACTCCAAATCTGTCTACTGTGGAGTTTTTTGCTCCTTCCTCTGAAACATCAAGTGTTGGCCACTGTCAGAGACAGGGTAGTGGATTCCACAGGTCTGGTCCAGTCTAGCAATTCCTAAGTGTTAATAAATTAATTACAGCGTTTTGGTAACAGGACTACAGGAATTAAAACAAGAAGGAAGATTACACTAAGTGTCAACAAAGCAACTGAAAATATCAACGAATCTACAAAATCAGATTCTGATACCCTGACTCCTGCTGACTAGAACCTTACTCCACAAGTGGTTCCATTGGTTTTAATAAGACTAATTGTGACATAAAGTGCTATTGAATGTGATGATAGAATCAAATTTTGATTCTAATGGGTCAGTCCAAAATTCAGTGTTTTCAAAGTAACAGAGTAAATGTGTAAAGTAAGATTATTTTAAAACTCCACCATAATAATATCTAAATTGTATTTCCAAGTTGAAAGTGAACAAGTGAATAGCTGTAAGTTCATATTTTCAATTAAGCCCCTGAAGTTTAGACATTTCATTGATTAAAAACAATTCTTTATTTCAGTATACAACACAAAACACCCACAGACCACAGGAAATCACTAGGCTAATTCATCTCGACCTTTCACCTCTCACACATTCTAACATTCTGCTTTCTTCCTTCTGTCCATCTGCTTTAATCATTAGCAAAATCCTTTTGCAACAGCTCTAGCAAGTAAAGTCAGCTGTCATCAGAGCATATTTAAACTCTGACTGTTAGTTTCCACTGAATCAGCTGTATGCCCACAGGTCTCATTAAGTACAGGGAAGGGCAGTAAGGCAGTTTTCAAAAAGCTCTGGGGGAAATACACTTTTCTATATAAAAGGATGGTCCAAAGAGCACTTTGACTAATTTTTGTCTTTTTCTGAATTTTCAGGTAGCTTTCAGACTGAAATGTAGCAGACATAGAAAATAGTGAACAAAAATGTGCTAAACATAGATCTAAGGAAAGTGAGTTTCCATTGTGGTAAGTATTCACGTGCCAAAATATACTACCACTGTTGTGGGGAGAGGGGGAGAAATGAAGTACAATTCTTGTTAGTGTCTTTATCAAGTAAGAATGAATGAAGACTGCTACAGAAGACTCAGACAGGGTAATTTTTGTTTAGGAAATTAATCCACCATTCATAACATTCTTGGCTTCCCATAGAGAAAGATCTGAAGGAGAGTCAAGGAAATGACTAGAGAAGATGATGTTGGGTCAGGTGAATCTCACTGGTAAAGAGGTTACGAAAAGTTGGAATGCCTTGTTTTGAAGAAGCGAGTACAGACTTAATTAGGCAAACACAATGAAGATCCAGTTCTACCTTCCACGCAAGGTTTACATGCTTGAACTACTTGAGAGGGAGGATGGTATATGTAGCTTAGAGATGCAACTGAAATGACTGAGCCAGGCCAAGAAGCAATTGATATGAGCTAATGAGACAATATGAAGGGATATCAGGGCACTTAAGATTCCATTGTCTGAGCAGAAGGACTGGCTTTTGGATGGGCTGTTAAATGCCTTTCATTCTCATAGCCATTGTACTATATATACTGCCTCGACTAATAAATCAATCATCATGCACGATGTTCTCTCAGATGCTAAAACCTAGCACATTGACAGAATAAACACAAATCAAATACTGATGCGCTGATCCTGTGCATTCACTGTAAAATCAATCAACCAGATTCTAAGCTTGTGTTAATCAGCATAGCTCAATTGATTTTGGTGGAGCATCACTGATTTATACTAGCTGAGATCTGGTCCTATATTCAGTTAAAATAGAGACGTGAGCAGGTCGTATACTGAACTACTGCAAAAGGGAGCAAAAGCCTAAGCAATAACTCATGTTACTGCTGTAGGGTTTTAAAGTTATCACCAGATGGATTGAATAATATTTTAAATTGCCTGAATATTTTACTTATGAGTGCATGGCAAGGATACAAACCTACAGAGGCAATTACCTTGAGTTTCAGAAAATAAGGTGCACTCCTCTCAGGGCAGTAATCTGATCAGGTTACCCTGACTGTATGCCCTATCTAAGATAATAAAAAGTGAGTCTATTTTAATATAGCTGTATCACTGACATTATGTCAGTCCTCTGATGTATGCCACTAAACTGCTGACAACCCCCATAATAAAAAGACTTCTCTGGATATGTCTGCACTGCAGTGTAAGCCCAGGGTTCAAACGCAGGCTCAAGTCTAATCCCCCTTCTGTCTACACACTAATTGTGCTACCCCACGGTCCCAGGACCCCATGGGGATGGAGGGTCTGAGCCTGACTCAAGCCAGGGCCCAGGGTTCAAAACCTATTGCTTTGCTGCGTAGACACAGCCTCACTGGACTCATGCTCTGGTAGTCCACCAAAAGTATTCCACAATCCCATGTGCTGACTTACTTGGTTCTCTGGACAGTCAAGTTTGGTGAAGAGTAAAGCTTTTGCACACCACATGAAAAACAAAGGGCTAGAACAGTCACATTTTGGAGGAAACCAAGAAGTTTGGGATATAGGGGATTGGACTGAGACCCACAAAATGCAGCGTAGATGTCAGAGCCCTAGCCTGAGTCCAGCAATGCCTAACCTGGGATTACAAAGGAGTGTAGATGCTCAAGCGCTAGGTTAACAAACCCAGGGCCTGCTAACTCATGGTCTGCAAACCCTGGGCTTACACTGCAGTGTAGAGAGACTCTTTGTGAATCGCTGCTGACATAGCCTACAAAACTTAGTGCTGCAGTGAGACATATTTGATCCCTCAAGGTGCATGTGCACCTCTCCTCAGATCACAGTACCAGCTCTACCAACCCGTTCCAACTAATCCCACCACCATTCAATACAGCCGGACCTAACACCGTGGGTGCAGCTGGATTGCATGCAGATCACTATGTAGAACACAACACAAACAATGGCACACTGCCTTAGTCATTCTTCTTGTCTACTTATGATAGCACCACTTACCACACAATTCCCACTGGCTATTGCCAGCTCCAGGGGGCAGAGTTTGGGTTGTGTTACAAGGATGGTGTGTATCTTAACTCAGTATTTCTAGGTTTACAGAGGTTTGAGCATAACTGAACTCATCATTCTGGAAAGGTATGAAGCACTGTTGAGCAATCTTAACAAAGTTTTTGGACAATTAATATATTGAGAACATCAGTGTCCAAGACTAGTGAATCAACACCTTTAACGGGTTAAGTTCACTTACAAACAATAGTACAGAATCATTTATTTGATAGTTCAATAGCCTGTTGGTGTGTTTACCAACTAGAGGTAGATGTAGCTCAAAATTTGCCGTGGAAAACAGTGTCCAAGAAGAGCAAGCAAGCTGACCCTGGGAATTAAAATAACTACATCCTATAAAACTTCATAACCTGGGTCCAATAAGAGAGTTTTGAAATTTCTATCTTATATCAAATTGCTCTAATAAAAATTCAAAGTTGTGCATAGAAATGCCTATGGCCTATATGTCAGAAAAGTTTATAACTCTAATGGGAGCCATGACAGAGCAGCATGTTAGTAACTCGAGAACAAAGAGAAAAGTAGCAATATGTTAATTATCTCTCCTGTGTTTTCTTGATTGTCACCCTGGATGTGGCTCCAGTAAAACATGCGTGTGCATGCTACAGATGTTCCATGATGAGTAAAAGGCAGGAAGACCAGCAATGTGTGAGAGAGAAACAAATATTGTTTATCTATAAAAATTCAGTATGTGTCCATCCAGAGATAGACAGTACCTTTTTATGTTCTAAGTGACTGATTCAGATTCATCATTTCAGGAGAGAGACAAGGGGCAGGAAAGAGAGAGCTGTCTGAAGCTGAACTGGTCTGTAGGGGAAGGCTCTTCTAGTAACAATAGTGGGATTGTTTCCAAAGTTAGCAAAAGCAGCTCAGGTAATATGCCAGGGCAAAGTAGATGTCCACAGATTTTCCCCTGGTCTTCATTTGGAAATCTTGCCCATGCTCTGAAATCTGTGATATCAGTGCTGAGCAATACAAAAAGGGCTTAAGGGTCCAGGCCCTTATTTGAAGACAATGGGCATGGTATCCTTTTCTGTGATCTGTGACTTACTGCCCAGTGAAAGGAGTAACAGTGCCAAAATAAATCTGTGCAATATTCCAGTGCCATATATTTTGCAGATTGTCCAGGACAGTCTTTGTCGCCAGAGGAGCTGAGATTTTATTCTGTTCTTGTTTTCCCCAAAGTCATTCACTTTTGCACTCATTGTCCTTATTAAACTATTTCGGGCCTAGGCGGGTTACTTTACTTCTGTCTTTATTGCTTAGATATTTATTAGAAAGTGTAAACACACAATGGTAAATTTTCAATCCTTTTCCATCTTCCACCACCTCAGCGTGATTGTGTTACTGAAAGGTGTTAACTTTGAAACCAATTCCTTTTCAGACACTTAGGGTATGTCTGCAGAGCATCTGGGAGGGATAATTTCCAGATTTGGTAGACATACACATGCTAGCTATGCTCAAGCTTGTGCCTAAAAATAGCATTGTGGCTGAAGCAGCACAAGTGGTGGCTCAGGCTAGCCATCTGAGCGTAACCCCATCCAAGATCCTGGGTACATACTAAAACAGCTTCCCTGCACCACTGCCTGAGCTGCTGTGGCCACACTGCTATTTTTAGCACACTAGCTCAAGCAGAGCTAGTGTGTGTACATCTGCCAGAGCTGGCAATTACACATCTCAGCTGCCGTCTAGACTTAACCTTAAATCCATTATTTACAGGTATCAGTTCATTTCTTCCAAGCCTAAACTTGATTCAGGATTGAAATGTTACTCTCTCCTTTATGGTCTTCATCACCATAGAAACAGAACACATCTAAGGTACTCATGTTATCTCTTCACATCATATCTAGTTTAGAGTCTTTCCCAGCGGATAGGAAACCTGGAAGAGAGGCCAAAACCATTTAATTTGCATTTTTATTTTTGTGGGATAATGCCTTTAGTGATTAGAGACAGCATGAATGTAAATTTGAGATATAAACCTGGTCAGTTTAACAGAGTAATTTAAACAAAGTGCTAAAAAGAGGATCACTCAACTTTTCTGATTTCCCCTCTCACCCTAAAGGGATATTAACTTCCATGACATTCTCATATTCCTTTGATAAATAGTTCTTAAAATAGGCAGAACCACCAGGACTCTTTTCTTTAAGGATTAGGGAAAGGCCTTTTGCAAATTCCCATTAATTGTATACCACCAAGGCTAGAGGATAACCAAATGGCAAAATCTCTCTGTCAACGCAGTTCTCTTACAATGACACTCAGAAAGTGTTGATCTTTACTAGAGAATAAAATGTAATATGAGGAAAAAATATCTAAATGGTGATCCATTTCCTAGATAATTCTCCCATATGTTCCTTTGCAATGGCATATGTGTTTTGGGAGGCAGCCAATGTTAGAAATAGTATAACCTTTCTAAAGCAAAGTTCAGTTAGGCTTTGCTAGAATACAGTTGTGACAGCCATCTTTCACCCATTCAGATCTATGTCATTAGGAGAGTAGGGCTCAGTCTACATTACCAACTTAGGTTGGTATAAGTATATCACTCAGGGGTGTGGAAAAGCCACACGCTGAGCAACATAGTTATACCTACCTAACCCTTGATGTAGACTGCACTTTGTCAACAGGAGGACTTCTCCTGTTGACATAGCTACCATCTCTCGAGGAGGTAGAGGGTCTATGCTGACAGGTCTCCCATCAGTGCAGGCAGTAACTTCACTAAGTGCTATGGCAGCTAGTGCAGAACTGTAAGTACAGAAAAGCCCTAACATAAATTTTGCCCTAGGCCACGCCCTCCTGGCCTCACCCCAGCCATGGAAGCATGTTGGGGGCAGGAGGGTTTGTGACTACAGCCTGATATGCTCTGATGATCCCTTGGGCTGCCCTAAATTACAACAGGGGGCAAACTAGCCCCCAGCATCCCTGGAGATTAGGGGGAGTGTAAAGAGGCTGGAAAATCACTAGTATCCCCCAGCTTGGTACACTAGATATTGCCTCATTGCTCCCGAGTGTGTAGCAGAGCCTAGACAAACACTAGGATAAGTGGAGGGATCAACAAGGGCCATGTCAGTGGACCACATTCCCCCAGCAGAGCAGTAGGGCAATCCCGTTTCATCTGCAATCATACAGAAGGACCAGTGAATTACTTGGCCACAGGTCACCTTGATATCCTGGGAATCAGAGCTTGGGCCAAAGTGCCAGAATCTGCATTTCACATTCTCCTTTGGCTCCCCATTCTCCATTGCATCAAATTTAAACTTTTGAGATAACATTTTCAAAAATGACTTGGGCACTGTTTCATTGAAAGTCAGTGAGGTTTAGGCACTTTTGAAAATATATTTGGAGTCAAAATGTTATTTAGTAAGACCTTATGTACAACTTACACACACGCTTTAACAACAGATATTTCCTATTCCCCTGGTTTCCACTCTTCCAGTTAATGAGGAGTTAACATTTCCAGTTCATGGCCCTGTGTAAATTAGGAGTAGCTGATTTACTAAAGTTTCCTTCTATCCCAAATTAATTTATGAGTTTTCAACCATAATGACTTAGGTGATGACATTTAACTTAGTGAAAAGGAAACCCAGCAAAGGGGGGTGGAGTTAAGAAACTTCTAGAACGCTCCAAAATGTTCCAGAGGTTCAGTGACTTTTTAGAGCATCATTTAGAAAAACTGCTTCTCTTCCACTAACCCCCTCAAAAAGAAAAAGAAATATCTGTCACAGAAGGATTGAAAGGATAGGAAACATTATCTGTGGTTAAGGCACCAGCCTGGAGATCTGCTTCCACTCTCATCTCTTTCACAGACCTCCTGTGTGACCTAGGGCAAGTCATTTCTCAGGGTCTCAGTTCCCCCCTCAGTAAAATTGGAATAATGATACTTTCTATCTCCCACCCTTTGTCTGAATTATCTATTTAAAATGCTACCTCTTCAGAGCTTGGGCTGTCTCTTACTATGTGGCTGTACAGGACTGGGCACAACAAGGTCCTGTTCTTAGTTGGCACCTTTAGGTACTATTGAAATTCAAACAAATAATTTTTTCTAAAATGTGTACAAGCCTTTGAATTCTTAAACTCATTAAGTTCTAAAAGCATTTTAATTACTGTACTTGTTCCATGTACTTCCATCACTAATCAAAATGACTTAACTGAGAATGCTTAGCGAGAAAACCTGTCTTTAGAATAACAAGAGAAGTAAATTAATGGATGATATCATGACAGTCACCTGCATTGTACTGGCTTTAGTGAGCTATGATCCTGACCACTGTACTTCAGAAGCTTAACTGAAGACCACAAACCAGATCCACAGATGACGTGAAATGAAATAGTTCAGTTAAATACAGTTGAGCTACAACAATTTACAGTGAGGATCTGGCCCAACATTTCTACTCAGGATGATGTGGCTCTCTATTGTTTACACTTGCAAGTGGTTTGTAAGAAGCAGAAAAGTACATGCTTTGTATAATGTCTAATCATCTTATTTACATTCATATCATACTGCCACTTGGTGAACTGGTCATCTAGCTGCCAAGGAGTCCTCGGGCAGAGTACTTTTAGAAGTAAAAATAGGAAATGAGTGAAAAAGACATTAATAAACCTTTTAAATGACTTACGATGTTTTACCCTGGAAACAGGAACTATAGTTATATGAAAGGAGTTTGAAGAACATGTGAAAAGGATGCGTTTGCACACCTAGCTTTGAGAAAATGGCACCTTCCTCTTGATTTGGCATTTATTGTCTACGTACACCACCAAACACAAAACATAGGATCTTGCGCTTTCACATAGTGTTTAACCTGCTTTGTCAGTTCTGCCATCCTTTCCTTCATCTAGTGAAATTCCTTTGAAAAGGAATTCAAAAATATATTTGCCAACCTGATATCTCATCAGTTTACTTGAATTCATGCTCAAATCATGCACAAATTCATGCACACTCACTCTTCCCACTGGCTCAGCCTCTGTCCCTCATTCGCTTGTCACTTAACCTTTGTTTAAAACATTTTGCAATTTCTGCTTGTGCTGTAGGTTTTGCTGATTAATTAACTCCAGCAGGTCTGGCATGCATGCTGTATGTACTAATGCATTTGGTACTAGTGTATTTCAGTGTCATATAGCAAAGATAAAATTCTGAATTGCCTTCCTACAGATATTTTTTGAGAGGTTGTGATAACACCTACTGTAAGTAGAGAGAATTTCAAGATTTTTCTGCCCAAGAGAGCACACCATCTCATTTACGCTGCAGTTTTCTAGCTCCCTTTTTGTTATTTTTACATCCAGGCATATATATCAAATATGCCATAAAATAGAATAAAAATCTGCAGCAAGTAACTCAATATGGTTTAGAATCACAATGAGTAAGGATATAATGAGTAAGGATATAATGGAAGTTAATTTACATTCTGTTACTAAAAGCATTATATACCATTTTCAAAGGGAAATGTATTTTTTACTGAAAAAAGGAGACTGTCTCTTGGATTTGGTAGTATTTATGCTTCTGAGATGATGAGACTCTGCCAATATATAATTGCATAGTTTGACCATTTATTTTTTCTCATAATGCCACAACATTATGCTCCTCTTCTGGAAAAATTGACTGCCTCTATATTTCATGATATTCTGGGGAATACAAAGTGAACTCTTTTATGGAGTTAGACAGAGAAGCATTGGAACAGTATGTACAGGAAGTCACTGCATGACCACTGGGGATACTTAGAAATGCAAAAAACTTGCTTTTCCACATCTACTGTCGTCCTATCTAAGAAGTAATTTCCCAATAATAGAAAAAGATATATGGATAGTCTGACCTTTTTTTTTTTTTTTTTTGTAGAGACCCACTGCAGCTGAATATTTCCTGTACTGACCTGGATCCAATAACATAGAACCTAATAAATCAGTTAATAAATAACTCAGTTAACTAACATATTAAAAGATGCTTTAAAGAGTTTAAGTTTTTCCACATATCATACTCCAGCTTTTCTAAAAACAGTAATTTGAAACATTTAAAAAATCTCCTCCTTTATTAATTTTTTATTCTTTTTCTTCCTTGAAAACTACCTATCTTGGGGCAGTCATGATCTTAAAAAGTGTTTTTTTCTTTATATGAGTGGTCTGAGACAATGCGTGTGGCACACGCAAGCAATCTGTAATCCCCTAGTCCTTCCCCTCACTCTCTGAGAACAGAAGCTGAATCTCTTGTTGTGGCAGGTGTGCTTCTCAAAGAACTATCCCTAGAACAAAGATTTGATCTGTTTAATGAATCTAATGCTATTTAGTTATTTGGGGTTCTGTTCAGTTAAGATCTCCCCTCCCCCGGCCCCCAAACATAGAATATTGTTCTGTGAGTTGACATGAGGCTCCAAATCTTCATTCGTGGTCCATAAGTTTCACTGCAGTGGCTCCAAGGAACTTGGAATCTAGAGTTTCACTCCACTCCTTTATATATGTAGGCTCCATCCACATATCCCAGTAATTGTTGAATTTGGACTATTCCCAACTCTTCTGACTCTGCCAGGATTCTCTCTCCATGATGTCGTTGCACAGAGGAAATGTACAGGCTGCTTTGAAGCTGCGTAGTCCAGGAGAATCTTCCCATTAAAATGTGAAAAAATCAAACAAGTTCTTTGAGGGTACAGTGTCATTTTCCTAATACAGAAGGAGTTCAGATAGGTAAAATCGAGATTTTTATTCTAACCCAGTGGTTCTCAAACTTTTCTTTTCGTGGACCACTTGAAAATTGCTGAAGGTCTCAGCAGACCACTTAATGATCTTTCCAAATGTTGTTTGTACCATTAGCTAACTATTGTAAAGCACTTTGGATAAAAGCGCGATATAAAAAAACCCTTAATAATAATTAACATTTTTTGTTCTACAAATAAAAGCACACAATTCATATTTTAATATCAGTAGTCTTACCTTTCTAATGCGATGGATGTGCCCTCTCTCTCCCACCGCGGCAGCGCCCAAGCTGGGGCTGGGAAGGAGAGGGGTCTTGCCCGCTCAGAGCTGGGGCTGGAAAGGAGGAAGGTCTCTCCGCTGCCACACCAGCCACAGAGCTGAGGCTGGGGAGAAGGGCCATCTCTCCCTGGCAGCTGCAGCCCTGGAGCTGGGGGAAGTCACCTCTTTCTCTGGTCACCGCAGCCCTGCATGTCCCACATCCCTCCCACCCCCTCTTTTCACCCCACTGCCCCCTCCTACCTACCTCGCAAGGCCACCACCTCACCTTATGTGTGCATCTTCTTCAGGGTCCAGACACCTACTTAGTGGAGCCAAGCCTGCGTGGCTCCACTAATTAGGTGGGTGGCCCTTCATTCTCTTGTGTGTGGCCACCCAGGCACGCAGCTTAGAGAGAACTATTCACAGACCACCTGAAAGAGCTTGCAGACCACTGGTGGTCCATGGACCACAGTTTGAGAACCTCTGTTCTAACCATAGTCTATCGATCTTTGCAAGCCATGAAATAGCTGGATGTTCCATGGGCGCAAGGACAGTTAATTCAGCTGGACATCAAGAAAATATTCTAGGAGCAGGAGAGACTCAACCTGAGTAATTTTCCACTAGTCTAATTCGTTTTATACACAACACAAATGATGACACATTTTATGAAAAAAGTTATAACTTCATTCTTGGCCATTTTGCAACTGGCACATTTTAGGTTTTGTGGGACTCTTTTGTAAAAAAACCAATTTCACATACAAAAGTCCAAAAATTCAGAATTTTGAATGTCAATCTTTGTCTAAACAAACCTCTGAGTTTTTTTTAAAAAGGAGAGGTCTTTGGTCCAATATAGGACTATTTTTGGGTGAAATTGACCCATTTCTGTTACAAACGGTCCAGCTTTCAAGTACAAAACTAAGATTTCAGAATCATTTCACAAATGGAAATTCCAAACAAAATGTGAAAAACCTCAAATTTCCAGAGTTTTGACTTTTTCTGAACATTTTATACAGCCCCTTGCACTTCTCAAGCTACGCCTTCTATCTGAGTTCGGTAATTCAGTACCTACCCACTAGCGCTAAGCACACGAGCTATAGCTAGCCATAGTTTATTTGATGAGTTTAGCCATTTTTTCTAATCAAAAGTCTTCTATAAATAGATAATGATTTAACAAATGTGCTCATTCTCATTAATTCAATGAATGCTTTGGGATGACTACATTTTGTTCCATGGATTGATCACAGACTGTTCATTGTAAGTATTCATTGCTGACAATCTGATATTTGAGCTGAGTGCCTGGTCACCAGTGATGTAGCAGTACACCAAGCCCCAGTCCAGCAAAACACTTAAACGCATGCATAACTTTAAATTGGAAAGTAATGCTATTGGCTTTACCAGGGTTACTCAGGTGCTTAAAGTTAAGTATGTTCTTAGGTTCTTTGCTGGATCAGAGCTTTGCCACAAGGAGCAGATATAAAAACAGCTTCTCAGTTTTTATTCTAGAATCATCTCAACAAAAAGTCAGAGCTGTTTCAGACACCAGGCTGGAGATGGAGATGCCTTTCAACCAGATCCCGTGACCTCGAAAAGGTAGGAATTCAGTCCAGTCCCAAAGAGCACCTTTCGTTACGATGGCCTGTTCTCTACTAAAACTCCCCAGTGCACAATCTCTGTCTGTTAGGAACTTTGTGCGGCATGCTTTAAATTCGGCAAAGCTAAGTAGCTGCAATCCTAAATTAATCATTTTGCAACTGGCTTGATCCTGCAAACTGCTACGCACATAAATTATCCTTATATGCAGCCAATTAAATCTTGCAAACGTGTATGCATCTGAGTAGTCCTTGAATTCAGTGGGGATATGTTTGTGATTAAAGGTTTTCAGGTTCAAGCCCATGGACCCAATCCTCCTAACATATATGGGAATTTTGCCATTCAGCTCAACTAGTGGAGGTTCGGGACACAATTGGAGAAAAAATACCTTTAAAATTCGTATGTAGTTAACCTACCATTGTTCACCTGCCCTCTAAGTAGTTTTTCACATGTAACATCTAGAATTTTTGCTTTCGCAATGACAGATCTACAACCGATGTAGATTTCACTTGCTTAAACTTATTCAAAACACACACACTAAATTTTAATTACTAAGCAACGTAAGTAAGGATGGCTCAGTATTACATTTTGTTAAATCATCTAGAATGAAATTGTTCTTCCTTATTCCACTCTGAAGCCTACAGAGTATATAGATCTATAACATTATTTAGTCCCCACTTTAAAAGTACTTCTCAAAGTAAATATGTATTTGTTTTAAACTAGGTTTGTCTATAGAGGACTACTGAGGATTGATTGACATAAAACTGAAATTATGCACATTAAAGGTGTCCCATACAGAAAGACTTTGAATGTCTTTTTCTTTTAAGTCCACACAAAACACATCCTCTTGCTTAATCCTGTGTGTCCAGGGAACAAAAAGCCACTTCACACAGTCTGGCTCATTTGGATAACGCAATATCCAGAGGAATTATGTCTGGGGAAATGCTCTGATTTGCAGTTGTTTGAAGGCAGAACAAGTTAATAGTGTCACTGGGAAAGATAATCCGAGGAATTTTAGATGTAAACAGTGGCTTCCATGCCCCTGGCTTAATGGACATCTGATGTTACACCTTGTTATTTTTTTGTTGTTTAAAAAAAAAAAAAAGTCTGCACTTTATAAAGACTCTTTCAGTCATGGGCATCATTAGGAATGGATACTGTGAGCAAAAGACTCCTCACTTCCATCAGGAAACTGAGTTTTACCAAAGAGTCGTATATTCTATGAATTGCAGCTACTTTTTAGTAGATGCTGTTAACTTACAGTATCAGCCTAATTTGACAAACTCGCCTTATTTCACTGTGTATGATGGTTTACATAGCAATGATAGCTACAGATAAGACAAGGTCCCTGCTCCAAATAGATTACCATCTAGGGCCCCAGTCCTGAATCATGTGCTTAGCTTTACACACTACGAGTAGTCTCATTGACTTCAAAACCTCACTGAAATGAGTGAGCCTCTGCATGAATATAGAGTGGAGCAGAAACAGGGTCTCGATGGACCACATATACACAAGGGCTGGGAAGCAACGAAAAACATTGTTTTACCTCATTAGTTCCATGAGTTTTGTTTTGTTTGGGATTTTTTTGAAATATATTTTCCTCTGACTTGTAAATGCTTCTTGGATGGGAGGACTGGGGTGTATAGGCCTTTTAGGAAAGGGTATTTTAAGGCGAGACTTGAAGATGGAGAATACAGAGGTGTGGCAGACCCATTCCCTTTCGGCATAAGGGACCACATAGGAGATTTTGACCTGAACTTTTTAAAAAGCAGAAAAATATATTCATTGACTATGTTTTTCAGTTAATTTCTTCTGGCTGAACAGTGATTCAATAGCGAGGGTATTCACTTAGCTGCAGTTAAGGCCTAATTTATGTTTGTATTCATCTTGATGTTATAGTTATATCCTTGAGTCGCTAATTATATGGCCTGGTAGTTTTTATTTTATTTTATTTTTGATTAGCACCAGGATAAACAGAAATTGTATTAGATTGTCTCAATATGGTAAAATGCCTCAAACAATGAGAACATGCAGCGTGAGAGTTTTAAAAACAAAATTAGTTTACAAACAAGAAACCCTGCATACCTTACCTCCTATCCTCTGCTGGCTTTGCACATTAGCAAACAACCAAATGTGAAGCCTTATCCAGAAAAATTATACCACAGCTGAGTTCAACATGCACGTTAACTTGATCTAATGAGACTACTGTGTATCGGTAATGCAGCTTTCTAAAATAAATCATCCGGATAATCAAGGTATAAATATGTCATCCTAGATTTCAGGTATATGCATCTATATCACACAGGGTCGATATGACCTTCTATTTGCAAATATACACCATGTAGTTTTGAAAAATACTCAGAAAAGCAGTGGCCGATTAAAAGAAAAATGTGGTGAAGCCAAGAGGAGTTGTTTGGGGACTCTGAAGTATTTTCTCTCTCTCTTTGATCCCACATCTCCTCTCAGTAACAGGCTTTTCTGTACTCATGTTGATCGCGGCTTCAAATTGTGCTACTCTGCTGCTGGCTTCCTCCTCTCACCTCCCATCCATACACACATACTGTGCATACCCACACCCCATGGTGTCTAGCAATGCCAGCAAATATTCAGTGGCTTGGCTTGGGCTGCCCACCCAAAAGGAGAAAAGCGATTGAAATATTCCCTGTAGACTTTTGCTTGAGCACTGAGCACAGGAAGCTTTCTGCTCACAAAAGGCATTGCTGGCACCAGGAATCAAGCAACAGTCTTAAGAGCAGGGGCTCTACACTGTAGCCCAAACACAACTTATTATAATCCCTTGCTGCCTTCTGTGCTTATATAATACAGACCTTCTTGAGTTACAAGACACTTTGAAGATCTCACCTTCTCCCATTACTTGTCTTTTACATAAAATGTCCACAGATGTGAGTCTGCTAGTGTGTCTGAGAACTGTGGTTAATAATTTATAAACCAATACTTCCTATTGGGTATATTGTTTAAAATACTTATGTATGCCAGAGGGAGCAGGCTGTCTCGCTGCAGGAGCACCCCCTGCTGATTATTCTAAAGAGCAACCTTAATAGCAGCTCTGAAAGGAAAAGATCAAGTCCAGAGATAAGGAGTCAATTAGCAGCTTCTGGAGAGGAAGACTATAAGAAAGCTTCTCCTGAATGGCAGCAGCTCTCAGGAAGTGGGTCACTCTAAGTAAGCCTGGCTGTGAAGAGTACAGAAGGGAGAGTACAGAACAACTGGCTTTCATGGGGCAGAAGGGTCATTTAAAATATCTGCTCTTTCTCTAACTAATGACTTAAAAATACAGTTCTAGACCAGGGATGGGCAAACTTTTTGGCCTGAGGGCCACATTTGGGTATAGAAATTGTATGGCGGGCCATGAACGCTCCCGAAATTGGGGTTGGGGTGTGGGAGGATGTACGGGCTCTGGGCTGGTGGTGCAGGTTCCGGGGTGGGGCCAGAAATGAGGAATTCAGGGTACGAGAGAGGACTCCAGGCTGGGGCAGGAGAGATGGGATATGGGGGAGTGGGTGAGGGCTCTGGCTGGGGGTGCAGGCTCTGGCTGGGGCTGGGGATGAGGGGGTTGGGGTTTAGGAGGGTGCTCCAGGCTGGGACCGAGGGAATTGGAGGGTGGGAGGGGGATCAGGGCTGGGGCAGGGGATTGGGGCATAGGGGGCTGAGGACTTCAGCTGGGGGTACAGGCTCTGGAGTGCAGATGAGGATGAGGGTGCAGGGGGTGCAGAAGGGTGCTCCAGGCTGGGACTGAGGGGTTCGGAGGGCAGGAGGGGGGTCAGGGCTGGGGCAGGGGTTGGGGCTTGGGGGGGGTGTCTCAGGGGTGCAGGTTCTGCGTGGTGCTTACCTCAAGCAGCACCCGGAAGCAGCGGCACGTCCCCCCTCCAACTTCTACATGGAGGTGCGGCCAGGCAGCTCTGCTACGCGGTCCCCCATCCATGGGCACTGCCCCTGCAGCTCCTATTGGCCACGGTTCCCGGCCAATGAGAGTGGTCTAGACAGCTACACTCTAAGAATGTGCCATTGCATGTGATTGAGTTTGCCGTTTACTCCTAATTCACAAAGAAAAAGGATGGTTTCAGTGGGCCACAAGGTAGGATGTGGGCAATTACATTTGTGCTAGGGATGGTGACACTGTACATCTGGGAATGACATTAAGTACCAGCTAGTCAGCAGTTCAGGTAACAGGGAGCCAATCCTATGCTGACAGGAATACTCACTAGATATGTCTTCTCCGTCTCTGACTGCCAACTGTAATTCTATCTTGTGGAGCTTGAACTTCTGCTAATGGTGATGAGAAACATGGTACTGTCACTTCATGTAGGAAGGTATCAATCATATCATCAGACCAATAATTAATTTGGCATCATCAGCAATGTCTGCTCAGGAGAGATACAGGAATGGAAACAGCAGTGTTGTAGCTCAAAAATATCATGGGGGAAAGTTTTCACAATTCTTCAGTTTTACCTATGCATCAATTCTTCACTTTTATGACCATTAAAATAAACCAATTTCACTCTAAACCTGTTAAAAATAATACCCATATATCTGCAGGGTGACAGTTGCCTATGTATTAAGAGAACCCCTGAAATTAATTAATTATATACATTTCATGATTAATTCAAGAACCTAGTACACTTTTGAACCAGGCCCAAAATTCATTAGGTGCTAGAAATGCTTCAAGAATACTTTCCAAGAAACCATGCATCAGCTCCCTACTGAATCTGGTTTCTGATTCTTTCTCAGAAATGAGATTGTAAGAAAAAAATCCCAGACAACAGGGTGAATGCCTTTACTAACCAAAATTTTGTAAAGGTTATTTGCCACAGGTACTTTGACATGTAGGTTAGAGGGGCAGGTTTGAAAACTGCCCTCAGGGATGTCCACATCAGCTAAAAAGCAGAGGTGAAACTGCTGAGTACAATTTAAATGACTGGTAGATAGTAGACTGGTAGATCAGTCAGAAACTTAAGATGGTCATTTCGTAATCCCTGTGTTTCATATTCTTTATAGAGGGTTACAGGCTGACTTAGTATTGTTCTTCCTGTCCTACCCAGGCACTGGCTGTCCTTTTCTCCGGCACTCCAGATCTCAGGGCAGTCATTCCTCCCTTTTTTATTGTCAGCTGGGAAAGTGCTGATACTTAATGCCAGGCTATTGTTTCCTGCTTTCCTCATTAATGTGGAGGTTACTGGTTAATGAACAATAGGGTACTATACAAGCTGGACAGTTGGTTGGATATTTTGAAGCTGCTGTGTTTATTGTCATACATGGAGAGGACTCTGCATGTTCTCATTGTTTGAGGCATTTTACCATAAAGGACCAGTGTAGATTCCTTGACACACATATCCCAGGTTCTCACATAAGGTATTGGCTGACTATTTTCTGTTCTTTGTAATTCCAAGACTACTCTGAGGATTGCTATAATCTTTTTTAGATTATTGTCTGACATAGTGTTTATGTTGCTAACCTGCAGTCTATGTAGTTGGGACAAATTCAGAGCTATAAACAGTGGTATAAGATAGACTGCCTTATGCTCATTTAGACTCTATGTTGGGGTGATACAATGCTTACACTGAATGTAGGCCTGAATTGATTAAAGTATGTTCTATTAAACAAAGACCTGCAGTCTATGAGAACATTGTGTTTGCCATACTAGAGCAGATCAATAATCCCTTATGCGACTTTGCCAGTGCTTGATGTTTCAAAAGTACCATAATGCACCTGGTAAATCATGCAGTACAATACCAAAAGGGAACACTTTTCTTCCCAAAACCAACAGGACGACCTAACCATGGTGAGTCCCTCCCCCCTGAAGCTAATGGGAGATTTGGATTTTACTCCTAATTCTTATCATAGCCGATGCAACAGCAATTGGCCCTCTGTGCTCCTCTTTCACAG
Organism: Eretmochelys imbricata; assembly: GCF_965152235.1. Taxonomy (NCBI): domain Eukaryota; kingdom Metazoa; phylum Chordata; order Testudines; family Cheloniidae; genus Eretmochelys; species Eretmochelys imbricata. The sequence continues at coordinate 65,832,685 of NC_135574.1, read as the reverse complement.
CTAACTAAGGAAATTTTCCTTTTTCCTCTTCTCAATGCCTTTTATTTTTTTCTTTTCAAATTTCTAATGTTTTCTCCTTTTAAATATGGACCTGGGGTTTACTTCCGAGGCACAATCCTTCCTTTTGTTCCTCCTGGATTGTTCATCTATCAGTATCCCATACTCAGCTCAGTAACTAAGTGCTGCAATCTGGCCCATATACAATATGAACATAGTTGGGGTGAAGTGTGTTAAAAATGTATCACATTTCTGTTTTCTCCGGTGACTTAGAACATAACTCCAGTGACTAAGAAATAACTCCAGTAGTCATCTGGGCCTGGGTTTGTTCTCCTACTTGCACACATGCTCTGGATGCATGAGGACTTACACCATGATCTTTTATGTTCTATGGCCTGTATTCTACAGCAGGTCAGACGAGATGATCGCAATGGTCTCTTCTGGCCTTGGAATCTATGATTTTGTGTGGCTGCTTTTTTTAAATCTATGGGCTGATCCTACTTCCAGTGAAGTCAATCAGGGTGTTGCCATTAACTTCAGAAGAAACGGGGGCTCCTTCCTGAGAGGAGCTGAGCATTTGCATCTCCCATTGTTTTCAGTTTGAGCTGTAGGTGCCCAGAACCTTTCGGATCAAGCTCTGTATTTGCTTAATTTCTTGGATCAGAAATTCTTACTGAACAAAAGTGATGGTTTCATTCTAGAGGTATTTTCTTTATATCCACAGTATGGGTAATGGGTCATCGGTGCACTTTTATATGGCATGTTGAAACTGTAGTGCTTGTTACAATGAAGTGTCCACATTGTTTGAACTTCCTGACTCGTTCATTTTGTATCTATGGAGAATAAGGTTTATGATATGAGATATGGTAGCCCCCTTACCTAGTAACAACAGCCAGGAAGAGGATACATTTTAAAGTTCTTTTATTTAAGAAGAGGATTAAAACACTGAGTGCCAAGATTTTTCTTTTATATCTAAATCCACTCATTTTCAATTTTTGTAGGTCAGGCTCCCCTGAGGTATGTGGTAAGGAAACTGCATTGTGAACTTGTCTTGCATTGAAAAATGAAGCAGATCTTCAAAATCTCATGAGTAAAGGGTGCACATTGTTTCTCAAGAATAAGCCCTTTGTGTCTTTATTATTTTTACAATGAGTTTTAATGACCCGAAACATGTGTGCACTTTTTTGAATCATTGCATTCAAAAACTAAAATTTGACTGTGAAATATATTAAGACTTGGATAGAGGAAGTTATGCCATGTGTGGTATTTTTTTTCCTAGGACAATCTCTGTTTTCAAAGCTGTGTTTGGGCCATATTAAAAGGCCAAGTTCCAAAAAGACAAAAGGGGTAATATTTTTTTAAAATAAATCCTAGCCCTAGACATCAGTGCTACAAAAGTCATCCTTACCAGATGGCTAACATAGACAAGGGAAAATAGCCAACTTGATTTCAAAGCTAAGAGTGATTTGTAAAATGAATGATAGAAACTACTTCAGATTCATTATTTTAAGCAGGAGAACTCGTGTTTAGCTTATGGGTCTGGTTTGAATAAAAGTTTGTCTTTCTTGAATAGAAGTCATATGTGATTCCAGGCAGTGGCCTGGACCATTTGCTAATACTAATTGTTGTTGGTTGAAAGTAAGGTAGAATATTGTTAAAGTCTTCCCTGGCAGTAACTTGATCTGTGGAAATGTACTTTACAGGAACTGTGATGAGGTTTACAGCTGGCAGAAGCTTATGATAATATGGTCACATGACTACATCTCTCCTTTAATAATGGAATAAAAGTTTGCAAATTTTTCTAGTTCGTGATGTCAAGAAATGCATATGCTTACATTTAATTTATTTTCCACATCAATCTGACAATAACAAAATCAAAACAGATACACACTTCCATGAACATTTTACAGTTCAAAAAATAATAGTTGATGATGTGGCTAGTTTGAAATAATATTAGTAAACTATACGTCAGTGATAAGGTTGGCAAGTTAGAAAATGACCAAGTGAGGCCAGATGTACTGCCTAAGATCTAATATGAAGTACCAGCATACACAAATCATAAAAGCTTACCTCAGCACATTTCTACCAGAAACCTAATATTTTGTTTGTCGTTAAGAAAGAAATGTAAATTCACATATACTGTATTTACTTTGATTATACAGTATAGTATGTTATATATATTAGCTTCTGTATTCTGGCCAAATTCAAACTGAATTATTACCTTCTGCCTACCTATATTCACTATGTATCATGGTTACATTCTTCTTTAACCTCTCTCATAAACTACAGAGCAGTGTTGCTGTGCACTGTTAAACACTTGCCACATTCACCCCAGAGTTAACTGTATTTCAGTGATGGTGAAATGGTTTTCTGCAGACTGCAGTGTAAACTTTGTAAACCACTTTGAGATCAGGGACTATATAAGTGTAAAGATTTATTACAGTGCTGCTGTTGTAGGTTTCATTACCTTTCCTATTAAAGGGTCCAGGTAGACCAAATTAGAACTGATGGTCTAATATCTCTCTTCTTATTTTGATGCTGTTCTTTCTTCTCCATCTTGCAAAATGTTCCAGAGTTTTATAAGGAAAGTTCAATCCCAGTGCCATTTGGTTGGTGTCAATACACTTAATATGTTGCTATCACCCAGCAGGAAGAAGTTCAGCCTGGAATTTCTATTTGGTAAATCACACATTTATTTTCATTGCATATCCAGTCAGCATCAGAAGTGTTTTGCTATAGATTTGTCATGCTAAATTAGATGGAAAGTATTCTTTAGAATATTATTTGTATTGTTTCACATCTGTTTTGTAATATTTCCTATGCTATTGTCAATGTAATTGCCCAGTCATTTCCTTACATGATGTGTTTGATGCCTGACCCTTTTGTGAAAAATAGTCTGTTTATAAGTTCAAGAAGATGACATTGGGTAAATTCTGTCCTTGGGAAACCATGAAAATGCCTTCTGTAGGTTTAAACACTGCTTAGTTTAATGTCTATGTTATGTGTAACTACTCACAGAGGTACCCATTACCCAATGTAAATATTTTTTAAATAGCCTTCCACCAGCTCAAACTAAACATAACAATAACTGAGATTCTTTGGGAAGGAATGGAGGAAAAGAGAGATTGATAAAGCTCTTTACTTCCTTAATATCTCAGTACCCAAGTATGGTGTTGCTAGATCCAGTATTGCCTGCTGGGAGTTGTAGTGTTTGAGTTTAGAAAAAACTAGCAGGAAGCACAGTGCATGTGTTTGAATAAAACAGCTGGGTCAGGGGCTGTTGCTGCTGCAGCAGCTTCTGGAGCTCCATGATTATTGTCTAAATGAAAAAACTTGTTGGATTTGACTCTTTCGGTCTTGGCCTCCACTACTCCATAAATTGGTGATGATGAAGTATCTCTCCAGCCCCTGAATCTGCCTTCATCCTTTCTTCAAAGCCCAGGTGAGCCTCCAATTGCTTTGAATGTTTGGATTAGAGTGCAATTAATGACAAAGAACTTTCCTAACCATGAAAACATGCTCTGCTTATTCACTACCCTGGAGCAGAAGGGCAGTGTATATTCTACACTCTTCCCATTCTCGATGATAAATATTGTACTGCACTTGCTCAATTAAAGAATTTTTTGTGCCTAATATAAATGAACACTGTAAATTCCACCATCGTGAATGGAAAATAGGGAAGTCAACAGATCAGTATATTGCTGCTTTAAGGGAATTGATTGTCACATGGCAGACTAAATGATTGAAGATGAGCTTGTGGAGAAAATGGTTGTGCCCCATTGTGATGGGTTACCCCTGGGGTGCCACTTGGAACTGTGGTACCACTGAGCCTGCCTGACCCACCAGCCTAGGCTCCCTTTCACACTGTGGTGCTGTGACAAGCTGCCAAGCTCTTCAAGCTTGCTCTTTCACCAGCGTACACATAAATAGGGACACACCCAGCTGCAGCTTCACACACAGATGCTGAGATCAGCTCTGCATGGGAAGGCTCAGCTAAGGCATCACCCAGTTGCTAAGGCATGCACCCCCCCTCTGAGGTGTAAACCCAAAATTATACCGTCTTATGCTGCACCCCTCACTCAATGTGGAGAGAGATATGGAACAGCTTTCTGCCTCAAGTTATAAGTTTCACACGCTGGTTTTATACAAAACAAAAACAAGTTTATTAACTACAAAAGATAGATTTTAAGTGAATATAAGTGATAGCAAACAGATCAAAGCAGATTACCTTAGTAAATAAACAAAACTGCAAACTGAGTTTAACAAACTAGATATGAATTAGCAAATTCTCACCCTAAGTGATAAACAGGGGGAAAGTGGAAGATTCTTAAGGCACAAGTTACCTTGGCTTTCCCAGATTTCATACACAGGCTAAAAATTCCTCTATCCTGGGACCATCACTTTTCCCCTGTTCAGTCTTTGTTCCTCAGGTGTTTCCAGGTGTGTTTTTGTAAGGACCGTGAGGTCCCATCATGATGTCATTGTCCCCTTTTTATATCTTCTTCCCACTTGCTGGAAAGCTCTTTTGCTGTACTGGGTCAAACAGTTTCCATTGTGTGGTTCTATCTCTGAGAGGTTTCTATTGTACACAATTCCTGGGGTAATCCTTGTGCTTGTGTGCATTTCCTCAATAACCCATTAGCATTGTTTGGCCTTTTTACAGTTGTACCTGTTTTCAACCTCACAACATGTTTCAGTAACACACACATAGCCAAACTTCATAACTTCACATACGACTAGAGCACATACAATTCAATGAGATATTACCGTCTAGCAGATCAAGACTTTTAGAATGATACTTCACAAGGCATACATTGTACAAAACATATCCTAATTACTTGACAGTGGTGAATATTGGGGTGCCCGGGTGTCACCCGCATTAGAAAATGGCTCCTACTTGATTTGGACCTGACATTACAGAAAGCCATAACCATTGCTAATGTCATTATGAGCTCTGTACACAAGTTCATAGTCAATTTCCGCAGTAATTCTCTTTTAGGGAGTAGTGAGAACTTTTTAGATTCCATTGCAAAATATGACAACTTCATATCTAATGCTTTCTTCATCTGTGGCCTTATGACTCTGTGCCTTTGCAAGGTACCCATTACCATGGAATGTGGCCCTCATTTCTGATGTGTTCTTCTCTTGGGAAAGGTTGAGTTCCAAATTAAGAGAGGATTCAGCATAAAAGACTCACATAGGCCCTTTGTGTCTTCACTGGTTCCCACCTGAGCCTCCTCTTATCTTTTTTCACTATGAAAACTATATGCAATACCTCTGCCTGTTGCATGGAGATTCCCCCGCAAGAGAGATGGAATTAACATCCCAGAGTTGGGCACCTGTATATATTAATGCTGCCAGGGTAAGCATTAACTTCCTCAAGAAATCCCCACAGGGTTGGTGAAGGGACGCCGCCACAGAGAACAGCCACAGCCCCTCCTCAACTGTGGAGCTTGCAAAGCACATCCAGAAATGTTTCCACCCAGTCAGGAGATGATGCCACAGATATAGCATAATCTCAAGCCTTTCCTCCCACATCTGACTCCTTTTCATCCCCCTTTGAGAGAAAAGGTGGGTAAGGTAATATCTTTTATTGAACCAGCTTCTGCTGGGGAGAGAGACAAGCTTTCAAACTTACACAGACCTGAAGAAGAGCTCTGTGTGAGCTTGAAAGCTTGTCTCCCTCACCAACAGAAGTTCACCCAATAAAAGATATTACCTCACCAACCACCACAGCTACAAAAACACTTTCACCCCCATTGTTACTTAAACAAAGTAAGCTCACATGGGGTAAGAGGGAAAGTCCTCTTGTGGATCAGTAACTGGTTAAAAGATAGGAAACAAAGGATAGGAATAAATGGTCAGCCTTCAGAATGGAGATTGGTAAATAGTGGTGTCACCCAGGATTCTGTACTGGGACCAGTCTTATTCAACATATTCATAAATGATCTGGAAAAAGAGGTAAACAGTTGAGGTGGCAAAATTTGCAAATGATACAAAACTACTCAAGATAGTTAAGTCCAAAACAGACTGCGAAACATTACAAAGGGATCTCACAAAACTGGGTGACTGGGCAACAAAAAGACAGGTGAAATTCAATGTTGATAAATGCAAAGTAATGCACATTGGAAAACATAATCCCAACTATACATACAACATGACCGGATCTAAATTAGCTGTTACCATTCAAGCAAGAGGTCTTGGAGTCATTGTAGATAGTTCTCTGAAAACATCCACTCAATGTGCAGCAGCAGTCAAAAAATTGAACACAATGTTGGGAATCATTAAGAAAGGGATAGATAATAGGAACAGAAAATATCATATTACCTCTATATAAATCTATGGTATGCCCACATCTTGAATACTGCATGCAGATGTGGTCACCCCATCTCAAAAAAGATTTATTGGAATTGGAAAAGGTTCAGAAAAGGGCAACAAAAATGAGTAGGAGTATGGAATGGCTTCCATATGAGGAGAGATTAATGAAACTGGGACTTTTCAGCCTGGAAAAGAAACGACTAAGGAGGAGATATGATATAGGTCTAAAAAATTATGATTGGTGTGGAGAAAGTAAATAAGGAAGTGTTATTTACTCCTGCTCATAACACAAGAACTAGGGGTCACCAAATAAAATTTTTAATAGTCGCAGGTTTAAAACAAACAAAAGGAAGTATTTCTTCACACAATGCACAATCAACTCGTGGAACTCTTTGCCAGAGGATTTTGTGAAGGCCAAGATTATAATAAGGTTCAAAAAAGAACTAGATAAGTTCATGGAGGATAGGTCCATCAATGACTATTAGCTACGATGGGCAGGGATGGTGTCCCATGCCTCTGTTTGCTAGAAGCTGGGAATGGCTGACAGGGGATCGATCACTTGATGATTACCTGTTCTATTCATTCCTTCTGAAGCACCTGGCATTGCTCACTGTCAGAAGACAGGATACTGGGCTAGATGGACCTTTGGTCTGACCCAGTATGGCTGTTCTTATGCTCTCATTGCTCATATAGACAGCGGGCAAATGCCGCCCTTGGAATTCACAATATCAAAAGTTAAAATGTGCATCTCAGTCCTGCCATCCCCTGGGCCAACTTTTACTTTTTCATGTTTGTTAATAACTAGCTCTCTTGTGATGAGAATAACCGTCAGGTGAATACATACTTAACAGCAAACACTTTTAATCTCCTTTCAGTGATGACTCATTAAAATAAGAGGAGTGGGGAAGAATATAAAAAACAGAGAGACATCTCTTTTTCTTTCTTGTTTGAGCACTGTATCCTTGTGCCATGTAAATCTCTCCATGGATAATCATGAAATTATACACATTCTGTTTGAGTGGATCTCAAAGGAAGCAGAGAGGGGGGGCCTCAGGGGGCTGGCTGTGGCTCCCTGATTCAAAGTCACCTAGCTTTGGTGCTTGGTAGAGCTGCTCCTGTGTAGTGCTAACTTTTACCACTGGCATAATGTTCTTCAGAGACTGTACAATAATGGGGAATGGGAAAAGCGGAGTTCCATTCTGCCCTATCCCTGGCACATCCCCACTTTTCTCTTACACCAAGGGATGTAGAAAGGGTGGGTGGCAGGTGGTGAAGGAGGCAGCTTCACCACCTTTATGCTGGTTGAGAATTTCTCTGCATGGGGGAATTTTCTGCTGGCCACCTCCAGCCACTGTAAGGCCACTTTGCAAGCTTAGGAGGTGCAAAGTGGCCTCAGCGGAGTGGAGAAACAGACCCAATGAATCCAGTTGTTCACATCTGATTAACAGAATTTTGGGGCACAGTGAGCTAAAATTCAGAAGTGCATTGAAAATATATAGGGTGAGAGTCCCACACTCCCCATCCCTCTCTGATCCTGTATGCCAGGTAAAGGGGCCCATGCAGTATAAAGTGGCTGTAAATCGAGCTCTGCTTTCGGGGGGCTGTGACAGGATGGACTAGGTCCTGAGGCCCCCTGCTGGAGTACTTGTGGCCTTGCCACATGCTGCTCCAGAAAAGGGCAGAAGAGAGGTCCTCCAAGCTGCCTAGAGCAGCTCTGTGGGAAGCAGCCAATCAGGGCCCAGCCGGCTAGTATATGAAGAGCTGCAGGGCCCAATTGAGTGTATTTACTTACTAGAGGTGGAGGAGAGTGGATGGTGCTCTAGGCTGGCTGCTAGGATTCTATAGGGACAAGGCCCTGAGGTAAGGGTGAAGAATGTGTGGGAGCCATGTGGCAGTGGCCCAGGGAATATAGCAGCAATGTAGTTTATTTAAAGGGATGTTGTGGATGGCTGCTATCTATAGGGTCCCTGGGCTGGGACCTGGAGTAGAGGGTGGGCCCCAGCCACTAGGAAAATTGTTTGGATTTTGAGGCACCCTGGAAAGGGGACTGAACTGTAGCGGCCCAGCTGAAGAGCTGGGGCCAGACAGGCCCTGAAAGGGCAAAGGCGTTCCCCCTGGGGCACTGCTCTAGTCCGGAGCAGGGACAAACAGAGAGGCATTATAGAGGGCACTGAGTGAGGCTCCTGTTGGACTTGTACCCTGAATGGGGTTTGTGTTGCTTTTATCTCACAGACAGACTGTATGTCTTGGCTGGAGTGGTGAGTCAGTGAATCATAGAATCATAGAATATCAGGGTTGGAAGGGACCCCTGAAGGTCATCTAGTCCAACCCCCTGCTTGAAGCAGGACCAATTCCCAGTTAAATCATCCCAGCCAGGGCTTTGTCAAGCCTGACCTTAAAAACTTCCAAGGAAGGAGATTCCACCACCTCCCTAGGCAACGCATTCCAGTGTTTCACCACCCTCTTAGTGAAAAAGTTTTTCCTAATATCCAATCTAAACCTCCCCCACTGCAACTTGAGACCATTACTCCTCGTTCTGTCATCTGCTACCATTGAGAACAGTCTAGAGCCATCCTCTTTGGAACCCCCTTTCAGGTAGTTGAAAGCAGCTATCAAATCCCCCCTCATTCTTCTCTTCTGCAGGCTAAACAATCCCAGCTCCCTCAGCCTCTCCTCATAAGTCATGTGTTCTAGACCCCTAATCATTTTTGTTGCCCTTCGCTGGACTCTCTCCAATTTATCCACATCCTTCTTGTAGTGTGGGGCCCAAAACTGGACACAGTACTCCAGATGAGGCCTCACCAATGTCGAATAGAGGGGGACGATCACGTCCCTCGATCTGCTCGCTATGCCCCTACGTATACATCCCAAAATGCCATTGGCCTTCTTGGCAACAAGGGCACACTGCTGACTCATATCCAGCTTCTCGTCCACTGTCACCCCTAGGTCCTTTTCCGCAGAACTGCTGCCTAGCCATTCGGTCCCTAGTCTGTAGCTGTGCATTGGATTCTTCCGTCCTAAGTGCAGGACCCTGCACTTATCCTTATTGAACCTCATCAGATTTCTTTTGGCCCAATCCTCCAATTTGTCTAGGTCCTTCTGTATCCTATCCCTCCCCTCCAGCGTATCTACCACTCCTCCCAGTTTAGTATTGTCCGCAAATTTGCTGAGAGTGCAATCCACACCATCCTCCAGATCATTTATGAAGATATTGAACAAAACCGGCCCCAGGACCGACCCCAAAGAGGCATTGCAAACACGTAGAGACAGAGAGAGTGTGCAGGCACATGTACTCAGTCAGGGGGTGCTTGCGAGAGGTGAGTGCAACCCCTTTACAGGGGCATACTGAGAGCGTGGCTGCAGGTGTTAGAGGCAAGGCTGCAGAATGCAGCACTGTGGAGGTTCTGGGCAGCACTGCTGCTCAAAGACAATTGTGAGCAGCTTGCTGTAACTTCAGACCAGTCTAGCCCCCAAAGCAGTCCAGAATCAGGAGAGCACCAAGGTGGATTAAAGCCTCCTTAACTGCTTATCTCATCAATAGCAACAATATTAATCTTCAATCAGTAATTCACTGTGAATCCTGCTCAAACTTTGGCTTTTGCCAAGAATGTTTGTCTTAAATATCTGGGCAAACTTTTAAAATGATTTCACAAAATGCATACAAATAGGAGGTAATGGAATTCCTCATCAGTTCTTCAGTTATAATTGGTGTGTATTTTAAGTAGAACTAAAATGTGGCCCAAAATAAGTCCTTAGATAGCTGTTATTTCTAATAAATTAAAACCCTTATATAGTAAAGTGTATGATTCAGTGTTATCGTCTCTTCCTGTACTGTACTTCTCTTCCTGTACTTGCATACAAACATCATTAAGTTGGCTCTCATCAAATTCCAACTCTCTGTTGAAGCTTCAATCGTTGATATTCATAACTAATTCAATGAGACTAAGTCCTTGAGCTTATCCACTAAATGTGTTGGCTCTGAGAGCTTTTTACAGAATTAGGTCAGCGTACCACTTATCTTAGTGCCTCCTGCAAATACCCCTGTTCGCAACACATTGTACACACCACTGGAATTTCAGAGGCCATCATAGTATATATTAAAACCATTCTAATCTGGTGCTTTCACACTTTGCTACTCAGTAACAGCTCATACTGATTCCACTCACCAAGTCTCCATAGCACATTTAGCTTAAAAAATCCATTTCTATTCTATCTTATCCACAACATGTGCAAATGTTACCTCATCCATCCTTGCACTGGCTCCAGAGATTAACCCAAAAACAAATATGATAAATGTGTAATATAAAAAATAGTCCGTTTCCTCAAAGTTGATTTTTATCAGTTTTGTTTGAAACTTCAGCAGAGGGTATGACATTGCTACCAGAAATTGTCATATTTTTAAATTCCATTTAATTTCCAAGGGCTAGAGCCAAATATGATATCATTTGTTGTAATAGCTCAACACTTATCTAAAGCGTGAGACTTTTTTTTTTTTTAAACAGTGTTTTCATTTGTTACAACAACTCCCAGGGTAAGTAGGAAAATATATTTTCCTAGAAACCACCATGACACAGAATTTAACCTTTGGATTATGTAAGCTATTATCCAGCGTCTCTAATTGAAGAGATGACACTTGAAGGAGCATATTGGGCATGAACAGGCTTCTTTTAGTGCAGGGACCTAATGTTTAAGGACAGAACTTTTATCTGGAATATTTTATCTCAAATAAAAAGCAAACTCAGGAGTAATGTTTTCCTCACTCCCATGTTAATGTTGTGCATGATAGGCACAGTCCTGCACTGGGAGAGAGACCCCCCAAAAAGGACAGCAACTCAGAGAAGCACAATGCTTCCCTCCAGCTCCCTGTTGTGCAGAGGGCATGCACCCTCCCTTTAGGGTGGCTAGCACAGTGGAAGGCACTCAGAGTCCAGTTGCTCTTACCTTGCATGAGGTGAGGGAAGTGGTGCAGAGGAGGAATGGGTCATGTTCACGTCCTTCCTTGGACAATTAGCAGCTGGCTACATTCTGGCCTATTATGGGAACATGTCATGGGTTTTACCACAAAAGGACAAGGGGTCAAAGAGTCCAGGAATGCTTTCCTCAGGAAAGGAGTGAGGGTTATAGAGGAGGCATGAGATTTGATCCAATGCCCTTTGAAGTCAATGGAATGACTTTTATTGAACTCACTGGAGTTACTCAGTTTGTAGAAATGTAATTTTGAGCACAATTTGACTCCCGGTTAGTGGGACTCCTAGGGATGAAGGACACTGTCTAATGAAAAATAGCATGAATCCTTTGCTTAATTTTACAGGAAAAACTCCATTGTGTGCAATATTAATCAGAAACAACATATTTTCAGTGAAACAGTTTGTTCTTACTAATCCAGTATTATTGTTACATGTTCAATCATAGAACACACATGCTTGTAAAGGTGATTTATTGACTAACTAAGAATGAAAATCCTCCTCCCCCAGTACCACCCACCATCTGCAGGGACTAAAGTCCCTAAAAAGAAGTCCCTTGTGTAATTAAATGTCAGACTCATTGGTATAGGGTCAAAAACAGTACTGCCAGCTGGTCAAAAGGAGCAAAAGGCAAACAGGTTTTAGTTTATATGTTACAGTACTCTGTTTGTTTTCATTAAACACTCTTACTGGTTTTAAACATCTGCATTTGTGAACTTCTTTAGTTCTTTCATACTTAAAGAGTACAAACAATACCATATGTGCTCACTGCTGGTATTTCTGATCTTCATGCTGACATTTACCTAACCGGCTAGGTTTACATTTGCCAACTCAATGGATCTGAATCACTATGAAATTTGAAATAGTCAAGGTATTACCCTGACCAATAAGAGGAAAAGTGCATGGGATGCATGAATGGCTGAGGAGAATCTTTATTAAATCTTGTGTAACACCATGTAGCAACAACCAGATGTGATGTTAGTCAGCTGAAGCTAATTTTCTACATTTACATATGTCACTAGATGAGAAGCAGAATCCCACTGCTGTCTCTTATACTTAAATTTTTTTTTTTATTTTGTTACTGGAGTTAGGACAAGCAGGTGCAACAGTATGTATGTGCTATTATTTAGCACCTTAGCACTGCATGTACAATAATATGATAGCAGTATGTACAAGTACAAAGTAGTTACTGTGCACCTGCTTGTCCTAACTCAAGTAACCAACAGGATAGAAGCTGCAAGTTCTTAGTTTATATCTACAAAGCAAATGGCAGGGGGCGGAATCTAATCTAGATGAAATTACTATAAGGCAGGTGCACAACTGGTTGAAAGACCACACTGAAGAAGTAGCTGTCAGTAGTTCCCTGTCAGGCCAGGGGACATATTTAGAGGGCTACTGCAGGGGGTTGTCCTGGATCTCATACTAGTCAATATTTGCATAATGACCCTGATTGAGTGAAGAGCATGCTTATAAAATTTGCAGTTGACACCAAGATGGGTGGGTTAAAAGCACTTTGGAGGACAGGATTAGAAGTCAAAATCACCTGGACAAACTGGAGAATTGGTCTTCAATCAACAGGCTGAAATTCAATAAAGACAAGTGCAAAGCACTAAACTTATGAAGGAAAAAAAATCAAATGCAGACCTATAAAATGGGGCATAACTGAGTAGGTGGCAGTACTGCTGAAAAGGATCTTGGGGTTATAGTAGATAGCCTTTCACAATTGCAGCTAATATCATTCTGCGGTGTATTAACAGGAGTATCCCATGTAAAACATGGGAGGTAATTGGTCCCACTCCACTCAGCAGTGGTGAGGCCTTAGTTGGAGTACTGTGTCCAATATCGGGTGTCCTATTTTAAGAAATGTGTATAAATTGGAGAAATTTCAGAGGAGAGAAATAAAAGTAAAAGATTTAGAAAACCTCACCTACAAGGACTTGTGTTTGTGTTTAAAAGGCTGTTCAGTGTTGAGAAAATAAAGCTGAGGGGGACTTGATAACAGTTGTCAAATATGTTAATGACTGATATAAAAAGGATCAATTGTTCTCCATGTTCACTGAATGTAGGACAAGAAGTAATGGTCTTGAATCTGAAGCAGGCAGGTTTAGGTTAGATAAGTAAGAAAGATTTTCCTACTAGAAGGATAGTTAAGTACTCGAATAGGATTTCAAGGGGAGTTATAGAAACCCCATCTGATGAGGTTCAATAAGGATAAGTGCAGGGTCCTGCACTTAGGAAGGAAGAATCCAATGCACCGCTACAGACTAGGGGCCGAATGGCTAGGCAGCAGTTCTGCGGAAAAGGACCTAGGGGTGACAGTGGACGAGAAGCTGGATATGAGTCAGCAGTGTGCCCTTGTTGCCAAGAAGGCCAATGGCATTTTGGGATGTATAAGTAGGGGCATAGCGAGCAGATCGAGGGACGTGATCGTTCCCCACTATTCGACATTGGTGAGGCCTCATCTGGAGTACTGTGTCCAGTTTTGGGCCCCACACTACAAGAAGGATGTGGATAAATTGGAGAGAGTCCAGCGAAGGGCAACAAAAATGATTAGGGGTCTAGAACACATGACTTATGAGGAGAGGCTGAGGGAGCTGGGATTGTTTAGCCTGCAGAAGAGAAGAATGAGGGGGGATTTGATAGCTGCTTTCAACTACCTGAAAGGGGGTTCCAAAGAGGATGGCTCTAGACTGTTCTCAATGGTGGCAGATGACAGAACAAGGAGTAATGGTCTCAAGTTGCAGGGGGGGAGGTTTAGATTGGATATTAGGAAAAAGTTTTTCCTATGAGGGTGGTGAAACACTGGAATGCGTTACCTAGGGAGGTGGTAGAATCTCCTTCCTTAGAGGTTTTTAAGGTCAGGCTTGACAAAGCCCTGGCTGGGATGATTTAACTGGGAATTGGTCCTGCTTCGAGCAGGGGGTTGGACTAGATGACCTTCTGGGGTCCCTTCCAACCCTGATATTCTACGATTCTATGATTCATCATGTTAGACAATCTCCCTTGTTCTTAATAAACACCTGTCAGGGATGGTCTACATGTGCATTATGTTTTTAGCAGCACTTTTTCCTAATTTCACTGCTCATTATTCTTGCAAATGAAGTACCATAAATGTGTTAGGGGGCTGAGTCACAAAACAGCTGTATTAGCATATGTCCTGCAACTTGTGCAGTTATTTACACTAGTGTTGAATGAGTGTACAATACTACAAAATCAGAATACCCTCTGGGCTGGTGTAAATGACTCTAGAAGCTAAAAAGCAATGCTGAATTGGGCCCACAGTTGCTTTCCTGAGAAAATTAGAGACAGATTCAGGCTGTGCCTGTGTTAAGTGCACTGTGTGTGTGTTGGGGAAGAAGTACTGGACACAGTACTGGAAGAAGTACTGGACACAGACACAATCCTGTGTCCCTGGACACCAGGTTTAGGGAATGTTATTGATGCCAATTGTCCTAGACATCCCAAAGGAGATGGGCTGAGACAGAGGATGAAGCATGGTCTTGGCCCTGTTGGCACCTGCTAGAGGCTGGAATCCCATGCTGAGAGGAGCACACATTATACCTTTTCAAAGGGTGTAGGAGATAACACCTCAAAGCCACTCCTGGCAGCGTTCTACCTACCTCTGTCCCTCCAGAAACTCTGCAACATTAACAGCCTCCCTCAGAACACTATCCTTGCCACCATGGATGTCTCCTCCCTATACACCAACATCCCTCACCATGATGGCATCGCTGTCTCTCAGCTATCTACAAGACAATGGACAACGCTCAAATATCCACCCAAAACACATTGCTAAACTCATCCATTTCGTCCTCACCCGTAACAATTCAACAACAAACTTTGTCCAAACTGTGAAAATAGCTGTGGGTACTAGGCGGCTCCTTGATATGCCAACCTCTTCATGACCCATCTCGAGGAAGAATTTCTGGACAAAACTAATGATATTCCTAAGATACATTAATATCTCCATCCTCTGGATTGATGACTTAAACTCCTTCATAGATTTCCACCACAACTTCAGCCACTGCCACCACCACCCATCCATCAAATTCTCTCTAGAACTCTCCCACACCAACATCAACTTCCTGGACACTGATCAGCTTTGACAATGGAATCTTACAGACAACTATATACAGGAAACCTCTACAGATCCAGTAACCACACCAAGAAATCGGATATCTACAGCTAGGCCTTCAGATACCACAAAATATGCTCTGAGGAGAAAGTTCAAGATACACACTGTAACACACTTAAAATTGCCTTCACCAAACAAGAACTCTGTCAGAGAAAAGCTCTCATCATGGAACAGGCCACTCAAATATCCCAAGAGAACCTGTTTCAATACAGGAAAAAATTCTCCAACTGCGCACACCTAGTTGTCACCTACTACCCCACTCTGGAACCTATACAGGGTAGCATTAAACAATTACAACCCATACTCAATGGGGACCACATACGGAAAGATTTCTTTCCTGAACCCTCTCTTCTGGCCTTCAAACAACTCCCCAACTTTACCAAACTCATCATTAGAAGCAAGCTCCCCACAGACCAGGACATGACAACTCAAAGTGGCACCAGATCTTGCCATAACAACAGATACAAAACCTGTAGCTGCTCCACTGCTACAATGATCAATACCTCCCATAACACACCTTGCCTATGCATGCCTGTCATAACATGTGGTGTACGTCATCCAGAGCACTGAATGCCCCAAGAACAACTGTCTGGCTCCACCCATATAATCACTATGCTCTTGAATGAATTCACACAGAAAAATATAAGACAAAAATACACCACATCTGTGGGTGAACACTTTTGACAAAACAATCACTCCATTAGACCGCTCAATCCTCATCCTCAAGGGAAAAACCCATCAAAAGGTTAACCTGGGAGGTTAAATTTATAACTTTGCTAGGGCATGTCTGTACTACAAAATTAAGTCGATGTAAAGCCACCATAGTAAGTAAAGTGGTGTTTCATGTCCACACTATGCTCCTTTTGTCGGTGCATCCTCACCAGGAGCAATTCCATCAACTTAATTGTGTGGGATACTGACAACTGGAGCTCCCCTGCCAGGGGCTGACAGCCTGAGCTGCATGGGGCTGTCAGCTGGAGCCCTTCTGCCCAAGGGCTGACTGCCAACAGGCAATGTAAGTAATGCAGTGTCTACATGGATGCTGCATCACTCTAACTACATTGACTAAAATGCTCCACCTCTCATGGAGGCGGAGTTAAGTCGGTGTAGTGAGTGTGTTACATTGGTGGAAGCTACGTTTTAGTGAAGACATTTACAGAATCAGGTTGATGTAAATTGCCTTATGTAGACCTAACTCTGTAATGTAGACCAGGCGCTAGACACTCTAAATCATGGTTTTAATAAAAAGAAAAGGAGTACTTGTGGCACCTTAGAGACTAACCAATTTATTTGAGCATGAAGTGAGCACGAAGTGAGCTGTAGCTCACGAAAGCTCATGCTCAAATAAATTGGTTAGTCTCTAAGGTGCCACAAGTACTCCTTTTCTTTTTGCGAATACAGACTAACACGGCTGTTACTCTGAAACCTGGTTTTAATAAAGACACTGGATTTATGGCTTATTACAATCTGTAACCCCCAGCTCCCTTTTTTTTTTTTTTTTTGTCCTATGACTATAGGGGTTTTAATGAGCCATTTCACCTTGAATGGTCCCTTTAAAATACATGTTAACTACTTGTGCTAAAAAATCTGTTCCACCTGGTATTTAGCTGTGACACTCTGAGGCCTGGTCTACACTACAGAGTTAGGTTGACGTAAGGCAGCTTACATTGACCTAACTCTGTAAGTGTCTACACTAAAATGTCACTCCCACCACTGTAAGTTACCAACCACACCTACTTAATTACTCCACTTCCATCAGAGGCATAGCACTTTAGTCGATGTAGTTAGGGTGACGCAGTGTCAGTGTAGACAAGGGGTGGGCAAACTTTTTGGTCTGAGGGCCACATCAGGGTTCCAAAACTGTATGGAGGGCCATGTAGTGTATTAAATTGTTCCCCATAGGAATGTGCTACTTACTTACGGCTTCCAGTCCTGGTGCTAGGTAAGTAGCACGTTCCTCCGGGGAGCAATTTAATACACTACACCTGACGACTCTTGGAGCCACACTGCCCAGCAGGAGCTCACCGCCCAGACTGTTGGCGGCACGGCAAGCTGAGGCTACAGGGGAGGGGTAGGGGGCTAGCCTCCCCAGCTGGGAACTCAAGGGCCAGGCAGGACAGTCCCATGAGCCAGATATGGCCCGCGGGCCATAGTTTGTCCACATCTGGTGTAGAAGCTGCTTTGCTTACATCGCCTGTTGCTGCCTTTCAGAAGCCATCCCACAATGTCCCACACTGAACTATGGGCAAGTCTACACTACAAAATTATGTTGACCTAAGTTACATCAACATACAGCCATCGCAGTAATTAAATCACTTTTGTATGTCCACATTATGCTCTTTGTGTTAGCAGTGCACATCCTCACCAGGAGTGCTTGCACCAATTTAACTGTCAGTGTGGGGCATTATGGGATGGCTTCTGAAAGGCAGCCAGAGTCGATGTAAGCAACACAGAGTCTACATTGATGTAATTACGTCAACGCAGCATCAACCTTAGGTCAACAATTTTGTAGTGTAGACACAACTGAAGTGCCTTCACCAGGCCTGAAGAAGAGCTCTATGTAGCTCAAAAGCTTTTCTTTCATCAACAGAAGTTGGTACAATAAAAGATACTATCTCACCCACCTTGTCACTGCTCCAGAAACATCCTTCCAGCTTCTGGCCTCTGTCATCAGACTGCCTCTGCCAACTGCTGCTGGAACAGTATATCTTGGCATCCCACTTAGAGTGCATATGGTTTTAAAAGCCACAGTACCAGAGCAGCACTTAGTTTGTACCTTCTAATAACCTTCAAGACTGTAATGCATTCTATTAATGTGGCGATAGACATTTGAAAACTTATAAATACAGTGCGTATACTCTGGCTCCAACCTTGAAGCCCTTAACTCAGTCTTTATTCGGGCAACCCTCTGCTAAACAAAGCCTGAATGAGGATGTTAGGACAGATAGCTCATAACAGTGCACATGTAGTAATGGAATATCTTGTCGACCTATACCTACACTATCTTGAGTTTTGGCCTGGTATGGTAGGAGGAGCTAGTGGGGATAAACTATACTGCTCAGTTCATAGAAAGGTCACCAAACAGGCCACTTGCACCACCCTCCTCTTTACATTGAACTTTCTTCTGACTCTTCAGCAAGTGACCAGCACCAACTTAAATTCATGTACACATTGGCAAGTCGGTGTAAGTCAGTCTAAGTGAATCTGAGGGCCAGGTTGCTAAAGGTCTTTCGGCATTTAAAGATGTAGAGTGACACCTAGGCACTCTTGAAAATCCCACTAGTTGTCTGTCTGCATTTTTAGGTGCTTAAATACTTTACAAATCTGGACACAAAGCTCTTCAGAGCAGGGATTGTCTTCCGATGTGTTTGTGCAACACAGTGTAATAGTAGCCAGGAGCCTGATGGGACCCTTTGGGTGCTACTGCAAAACAATGACATATGGGAGTCTAATTCACATAGTCTTACCCATCCCACCTGAATTTGGTCCATTGTCTGTATTAAGAAATACAGAAATATTTTTTTTGTCTGATTATATCCTAAACTAGATATCGTGAAACTGGCAATCTCATCAGTCACCATTTAACTTTCCAAAGACACTGTGTGTGTGTGTATGTATTCATGGACCTGATTCTCTTTGTAAATGTTATATACTCCCACTTTAAAGCTTTTTACATAGTCAGAGCAGTATGAAGGGACCTAAGCGTAAATGAGCATCTGGTGCATGAAATTTTCAAACCACATCACACATTAGGGGCATAAGCAGCAATAGCTTCTCATTGTAAATTGTACCTGCTATTGTAATTTATCTATCAGGATCAAACATTAGTTGGCAGCACTTTCCGCAAGATCCGGTTGCAGCATCTATATCAGCATCAAGCAAAATCAAACATGGCTTGTGAACAGAGGTTTAGTGATAGATAAATCATTTGGAGAGCTCTAGAGAAACAACTCTTCACACACACCAGTGTTATAGTACATTTCTTTATTTCTCTTCCAGCTTTTTTTTTTTTAATTTGATTCACAGTGTTCTGGTGACATGTGTTTTTCCTTATTCAGCCATTTGGAATACAGGTGTACAACTGTGTTTTTGATGGGGTGTTGCTATTCTGGAGTGCTCCATCCAAAACACAATCCCACACATGTAACGCAAACCGCTGAAGATGAGTCAGACATCTTCTCATTGCTGTGATAATTAGACATCTTTTCATACTAAGTTGCATGGTCTTTATTATTAGTTGCAGATGCAGAGCTTAAGCACTATTCCTGAATCTTATGAGGCCTCAGTGTTAGGTTTTCTCCCCCCTCCACTCCTGAACTTTGAGGAAGTTGTGATTTAAAAAAAAAAATCAAAGCATTCTGTGAACTCTAACTATGCCAAATCAAATGTTAAGTTGCAAAGTACTCTTAGTGCTTAAGTAATTTAAGTACACACTAAAAACACTCTAGATAGATTATTTAACTACTGCTTTGGAATATATTAAGGAAATATCCCAGCTAAAAGGGAGAGATCATCATAATTAAGGTATTCATTTAACTGCCACTTCCAATTTTACTAATCCACACTGGCTACACAGCTAAAATTCTTGTTTCTTTGAAAATGTTTCAGTTTATTAGGGAAAACGACCACTTTCCAAAAGCCTGAAACAACAAAGAACTCCACTAGGTTTTAAAGTCTTAATCTAGGTATTTTCAAGACACACGCTGGGGAAAGGCAGACTTCACAGGTCTTAGCATACGGTGTCTGAACCTTGTCTCTGCCAGTGTTTATTTCTTATACCTTAGGAGCTAAGAGGTGATTAGTGGGAGAGATAAGGAGAGAAAGAGAAGACACAGGAGAGCAGCTGTCATACGCTTTTGAGCCCTGGCTTTATAGCCTTGTTTTAGTACTTTAACAGCAGATTTCTTGGTGGCATTTTTGGCACTATGTGGGTGGCAGCCTGATGTCAAATGTTCAGCTGCTGAAAATCCCTAAGTAATGACAGGTCATCTCCCTATCGCAGGAACTATTGTTAGACTTTTTGACAGACCATATCTGAGAGCCTTGTTCTACTGTTTTCTTATACTGTATTTGGTTTGCTTTTGTTTTCCATGCACAAACAGCACACATGGACTTGGAGGCTGGGTGACCTTTATGGCAACAACAAATAGAGAACAAATGTAAGGGCCTGATTCCTGGTGCCAACAAGGTTGCTTTGCCAGCCGGTATTGAGGAATCTCTGTGTGGCATAGAGCTGTCATGTGTAGGGTGACCATATTTCCCTAAGCTGAATATGGATGCCTGGTAAAAAGACTCACATTCAAGCGAGCTCAATGGCAATCAGTCGTACAAATGTTCAAATTAACATCAAGTTGACTGAGCCCCTGTTGAAAAGAAATACTGTGCAGTTGGATTCTTTTTATTTACCTCATTATCTTTAAGGCTTTAGGGCTCACACGGGGAGGGAACAGACACACATGCACTCCCGTACACCTCTCTCACAAGGGATGACCGAGTGAACCGGCCCAACACTCTCTGCCCTCCCTGCCTGGCAGACCCACCTCTCTTAGTACTTGGCACAATGTCTTCATGAGGCAACACATGAGCAGGAAGCATACAAGGTCACATGCCCCCCTCCCCAGACTTCTGCCAGGGTTCACACCAGAATGTGGCCAGCAGCAGCAGCCTTTTGGCACTGTGCAGCAGGGAAGGGATGGGAGCTGCTTCTAGCTGTAGGGGAGGGTTGAGGGGAAGGGATTACCTGGCTTGTGTCTTTGCAGAACTCCTCTCCCTCCCAGCCCACTGCTCCTGTGTGGCTGGAAGCAGCTTGTCCCTTTCTGCCCACAGTGTCAAAAAGCAGCTAATACTGCTTGTCCCTTTCTGCCCACAGTGTCAAAAAGCAGCTAATACTGCCAGGCTGCTAGCTGCTAGCCACCAACATAACCCAGCCACCTCCTGTCCCCTGGTTACAGGGCAGGCAGGAAGGGGTTAAGCCCCAAGGATGCATTGTGCACCAGGGCCTAGCGAACCTGACTGCAGGGACTTCAGCAAACCCAGCCAGAGAGGTGGCTCAGCAACAGTGGGTGCCTAGGGGATGGAGCAGCCCTGTGTTCCCTGGAGGCAGGACCCAGGACTGGGGGGAGGGGTGGCAAGTGAAGAGGGTGCTACACCCCTGCCCAGGGGGCTGCTGTGGAGCCTGCAGGTTTGAGGTGTGAACAGGCTGGAAATCGCTTTCCCTGCCACTCCTGAGCTTAGCTGAGAAGCAGAGAGGCTTCCCCATGCCAGCGCTGCATGGTGCTTTGGCACATGCAGGGCTAGGCTCTTCCTGGCCAGTGCCCCACGTAGGAGGATCTTGAGCTTTCCCAGGGCGTCAGCCCAACCAGAGGCTGTGGGGAAAGGAAGAAGCCTGCCAGCCAGGCTGTTGATGAGCTCAGTGCTCTGACCAGGGGCTGGTTTTCTGCACAGCACTGGGAGCGGGATGTGTTGGAGGAGCTGGGGGTGGGGCAAAGCAGGGAGAGAACAGCGAGAGGGGAAGCAGGTAAAGGGCCAGTGGGTAGGCAGCGGAGGTGACACGTACAGCCAGTGCCAGCTGGAAACAGGGTAGGGCCCTGCCCAAGAGCTGGCACCCACCAGGGGCTGTGCTTATGGTCCAGCAGGGGCAGTGGCCAGCCCCGCGCACTGCACGTTCACCCCACAAACAGCCTTGCACACCCACCCCCGTTACTGGCCACTGGACCCCCCGACTAACCCCTGGTAAGCAGGCAGCTGGTGAGCAGGGATCTGGCCAGCAGCAGGACCCACCAGAACTGATGGGGCGGGAGAGTCAGCAAATAAGGACAATTTACCCATTTTTAATAAAAAGTCAGGAGACGCTACCAGGAGGGCTTAAATACAGGACTGTCCCTTTTAGAAATAAGACCTCTGGTTACCCTAGTCATGGGCCTGGGAGGGTAGGGGCAGTGCAGGCAGCCCTGATGCTGTTCTAACTTACATCAGATGGCTGAACCAGTCCCTGGCAGCCCTGGGGATCAGGGAGCACAGAGCTGGACTACAGCCACCTCTGATGCCCCCCAGCTTCCAGTTCTGTACCAAGTGCAGTTCTCCTAGACCTGAGGGACTGGGACCTAAATCTTCATGAGAGACAGGGCAAAGAATGTTCATTATAATGTAACAGCTACCTTCAACTGATTAAAAGCTATTGCTCCCCAACAGAGAGATAGGGAATCTCCCTACATTTCAGGCTGCATTGCACAAAAACCAGACTCATAATAGCTCTCCTGCATTTACATCTCTCAGGATTCCTTCCGTACTCTGAACTCTAGGGTACAGATGTGTGGACTTGAATGAAAGACCCCCTAAGCTTATTTCTACCAGCTTAGGTTAAAACTTCCCCAAGGCACAAAGTCTTTGCCCTTGGATTAGGTAAACGCTGCCACCACCAAGTGATTAACAAACAATCAGGGAAAGGACCACTTGGAGTTCCTATTTCCCCAAAATATCCCGTCAAACTCTTACACCCCCTTTCCTGGGGAACCTTGAGAATAAACAAGATAAGCACAGACCAGCCTTGGATTTATAAGACCCAAAAAACCCAGACAGATTCTTAAAAAACAGAAAATTATTAGAAGAACGAAAAAAGATAAGAGAACAACTCTAAGATCAGAATGGAAGATAATCTTACAGGCAGTCAGATTCAAAACATAGAGAATCCCTCTTGGCAAAACCGTAAGTTACAAAAAGACACACAAACAGGAATACACGTTTCCTCCAGCACAGCGAATTTCACAAGCCAAATCAAAGAAAACCTAACACATTTTGTAGCTAGAATACTTACTAACTTTTCAGGAGTTGGAGGGCTTGCATCCTTGATTTGTTCCCGGAAAAGGTATCCCACAGACAGACAAACCTTTTCCCCTCCCTCCAGATTTGAAAGTATCTTGTCCCCTCTTTGGCCATTTTGGGTCAGGTGCCAGCCAGGTTACCTGAGCTTCTTAACCCTTTACAGGTAAAAAGACTTTGCCTTTGGCCAGAAGGGATTTTATAGCACTGTATACAGAAAGGTGGTTACCCTTCCCTTTATATTTATGACAACATCACTTCACAGGTTTCCTGGTGTTGCACAAGAATCTCAGTAAGGTGCAATCAGTTTGGGGAGGCATGATCCTTCCAGTTTACAGGTCTGCCCACTGCCACCTATCCAGTCTCTCACTAGCTAAGCCTTGCTCACTCCCTACTGTGTTTAGACTGGGAATATACCAACATGGATCATCTTGAAGAATTCGGGCATATATTTGTAACTGTTTCGTTTTGATTTTTCATTTACAGATTTTCTTTCCTCTTTATACGCAGGCCCAACCCTGTGTCCCTTGTCCAGGAATTCAAGATTGAACCCAATAATACAGGTTAAATATACACAAGTGCATGTGCGCACACACAGAGCAGATGAAGTTATAGTGAAATTATAATGAGGCAAAAGCTTGAGTGAAAAAAGTAATCAGAATTAATTTTCTGCTCAAGTTCTTTCACGCTGACTGCTTTCAGTCTTCTTGAAATACCAATGACAAGACATTTTGTTCAGAGATACTATTTATAATAGACATGAAAGGAGGAAAACTGCAGAATAGATTATTGGTAAGAAGTTAAGTCAGGCTCCTGGCATGTACACTGATGTCCTTTCCAAAAAAATTATTCTAAAAATCTAGCATAGCATATGGCAAAGCAAATAATGCATTAGCAAGGTAACTACCTTTAAATCCCAAAAATTATCCTATCCAATTATAACTACACAGTAAAATGAGCAAGAATCAGTTTTGTAGCTGCAGCAAGCTTTTTTCCAGAAATCTGGGGTGAAAGCTTGGCCCCACTGAACTCAATAGCTCCCACTGGCTCCAGTCATGCCAGGATTTCAACCCTGAACTCTGGTGCTCAGATCCCCCTTCTTCTACACCAAACTGTAGTACAAATGACACTATATTCATCAAAAGTCACTGGTTAGGCACATGAGACCATTTCCTGGAGGGTTCTAAACATACTTAACTCCCATTGGCTTCAATTACAATGATAAACATTCTACAAAGGATTATAAAAAGAATAAAAACATGAATTTTATCACTTAGAGCACCTGTAGATGGTATCTGAGGCCTTTCAAGCCCACTATGTCTAGCAGACAGTGACTGCCATTTTATCTGCATATATTTGTGTGAGGGCATAGCCCTTAACCCTCAGAACATATATGTGAATCTGCGGTTAGGGCAAGGCCATTGGAACAAACCAAATACAGTATAATGTTAACAGGTACAAATACATATTTTATGTACATCTGTATTCACCATCATTCTCTGTATCTATTCCAAGGAAGGTATGCCTGGAATTAAAGAGAGGTGCCACAATGAGGCGGTATAGCAATGGTTTGAGTGAATACTTACAAAACACCATGAGTGGGCTGTGGTCCCTAAACCATGCTAGAAACGCTTAGTTGCAGTTTTTAAACATGAAGTGGTTCAGCCCTCTAATGGAGACAAATCATAACACTGTGGATGTGCTAAACTGGCTTTGAAAACATTTTTATTAGATATAAGGCTAGGATGGACAGGTCCATCATGTCTCCTCACTTTAATGGAGCTTGCGACCTAAAAGAACTATTTGGAAAAGAAAAGAAATGAAAAGAAAAGAGTTTATTGGCCAGGTAGGTGTTCCAAGTTCTTCCAGTTTTAATACCAGCTCACCATTTTTAAATCAAATCCTGAAGACCTCCTAGTTGTATTAAACATAACATCTTGTGTTATTCAGCAAGTGGAATTAAAATATGACAAAATATTATCCCTGGTAACATTTTGTGGGGGGGAACTACTGGGTAATCCTGAGGGAACGTGATTTTTAAATGAGCTATTCTATAATTATAATGCGATTTGGACATAATCTGGATTTTTTAAATTTTGTTCCTGAAACAGTAAGTGCACTGGCCTTATTAATTTCAAGCAATTAAGTTACTAAGGCAGTGATAGATACTGAAAAACGATGTTCCCCTCAATAAGCTTTTTAAGATAAACACACATTCATGTGGTGTTTATTGTACTTTAAAATACCCCCCAAAAAAAGTTGAGTGCAAAGAAAATTCTTCAAACTGCATTTGGAGAGTGACCTAAGATGTGGGAAAGTTGTCTATTGCTTATGTTGTTTTTTTCACCCACTTTTGAGTGCTTTGAGGTTACATTTCCCCTGAGTTATGACAGATATTGCCACCCACCTTAGTTCTTCCTGCCTCTGCCCTTACAGAACCTCTTTGTTGTTTTATCTAATCAGATTCAGAGGCCGTGCTATAGTTGGCTCTTTCAGACTGTTCAAAGCAGTTATATTTCTTATTTCCCAGGCTTCGGAAGAACTAAAAATAACCAAGTGAAAATCTGAAATGCAAACCAAGTATTTCTGCCAGCATTAGGAGATGCCAGGATTAACAAAAGTTTGTATAGATCTAATTTTGGTATTAACATATTTAATTTTTACTCATTATTACCTGTGATCCTTCTGCTCTACGTGGTTAATATCTTTTCTAATTCACATACATGCGTTCACATACACAAAAACATTTACCACAATACTTTTTCTCTAACATTCTTCATACAAAGGAGAAAATTATTTATAGCTGAGGCTCATGGTAAAAAGGAAACTTTTAAAAATGAGTAACAGAGGAATCATCTTGGACAATGAGACTCTATGGTCCTAGTCCTCTGGACTGCACTGATTCTGCCTGCAAGTTGCTGAGCATTCTAATTGAGAAACAAGGAGCTGCAATGTGAGGTGATACAAGTGAGATGATGAGCCAGATCCATGTTAACCTTTCTTGACTCCAAAGGGACTACTCCTGCGAGGAAACCAGGATTTGGCCAAGGTTTGCTGAAGGTGAGAGCTCTTAACAGCGAGATCTTTCTCCACTAATTGGAGTTACCACTATACCAAGCTTGTAAGCATGAGAGCCTGAACCCAGTGGACAATGAACCAATGGAGGTTCAGAGTACTCAGCGCCTTGTGGGATTGGCTCCTAAAGTTGTAGCTCAGTCCATGGGACATTAGTATGAGTCACAGTCTAGAACAGCTATTTTAAGCCCCCAGCATAATCTTAAATACCATGCAGAATTGAATTATTAACTAGGGCAATGGTTGAACAAGAGAGAAGAGAGGTAGTGAGGGAATGGGAGAGATGCTAAATTTAATGGAGCTACAAAATTTATACTACCTAAGGATAAATTTGGTGTCTTGGATTTTGAAGCCCTTGGTGTCTTGGATTTTGAAGACTCAGGCTTATCATTTATTATTTGTAGGTCACTATAAGGGCTACAGTGAAACAAAAATGCGAACTTCTTAAAAAAAAAAAAAAGTCATTGCATTTTTAAGCTGACAACAATTATATCTAGTTTTAAGATGTCACAAATAAATTATTGCCATTTAACTGTTAGATGATTTTTCTCATCTTATAACATTTCTTCCATACAGCTACAACAAATTTTGTTTTCTATACAACTTGTACGGCAAGCTCTTTCTTTTTCTGATGCATACACTATGGTATTTTTGTTACACAGTCATGTAAGGAAGTGTTATTACAGTGGGCATGAACAGAGAATAAGTTTTAAAGAAAGTTCTTAATTCACCACTGTTTGTTTACTTTTCATCCAGTATGAAATTGTTAACCTTTTAAAAAAAAAAACACAACTAAGAATATAGCTAAATATTTATTATCATAATCTCCTATTTCACATATTTGCAAGTTCAGTACTGAAACACTATCTAATCCGATGTGTCGGCCAAAGTAGATGCAGCAGACTTTTTATTTGAACTTTTTTCTACACAAAAAGTATAAAATATTCATACTTTTAATTTTATAGTCAATAGTTTGACACTGTTGTTATAATATATGAAGCCATACACTTCAGCTATCTTAAGGAAAAGGTATATGTATAAAAAAGCCATCACTGAACTACATGGGTGAAATCCTGACTTTGATTAAATCAATAGGAGCTTTGCCATCAGTGGGGGCAGAATTTCATCCTATTAATTGGTACTCACTCCTGCCAAAGTGTATATCACAGTGGATAGAGAACTCTATTTTCTTAGAACCCTCAGACATGTTTTTTTGGCAGTAGCTGATCTTCATGGCTACCCCTGCTCTCTGTTTTTGTTAAATACTGCAGTTACGTGCCCTCGAGAATGTGGCTGCAACTGGTTGCTGTTAGAAGGAAATGAAAATCCTTTATATGGTAAGTGGGAACATTAGTATTCACACCATTTAAACATCTAAGCCAGGGTATACCTTTTCTCTCATCTCCATCATCATGTGGGCTCAGGTTTCCACAGTGCTGAGCCCAACGGACATTTTTCCACACTACGTGGGAGCCTTGCTGAACAGATATTAAGCAAACAGGGAAGTTAACATCATTGCTTAGCTTGCAACACTGTTCAGCAGCCTGTAGCGCTGTAGGCTTATGTAGTTGATTGCTAATGAAATAACTCCCACTGTCAATGAATGATGTCACGTTCATCACTATGGGCCTGATCCCACTGAAGTCAATAGCAAAACTCACATTGGCTTAAATTGGAACAGGCTCAAACCATGTATTTGTTAGAGGGCAGTCTCTTAATTAATTTGTTTTATCTTCAGATGCTCTGTCTCAAATTATACTTTCTTATACAAGGAGGGAAAAGAGCAAATGCTGGACACTGATATTTCTGCCAGCTTTATGAAGGGATGTTGTCATGTTTAACAAACTTGTGGTTGTGTTAAGAGTTAATATATTAACTCTTAAGGCCATATACTGTCCTAGCCTGACTTGCACATTTCCCATGACTGTCAACAGCAGTTGTGCATGTAGATGAAATGCTATAAATGGCCCTACATATGCAACTTGGTATGCAGTATTAGTGCTCTTTGAAGAAAACTGCCTTACAAAAATCTTTTGGTTTCAAGAGTTTTCAGCAGAGAGGACCAGAATGCATGTGTGTGAATAATGTGTATTTATATTCGTAAGTGACCTTTGTTATATTTTACCATTTACTATATACTGGCATAAAAATTCCTAAAGCAACGTGACTCTCACAACAAACACAATTGACAGCCCTTAGGCTGGACAGCATATGCAAGCACAGACTGCTATTGTTCTGAAGCTATTTGAAAGTCAGTGGTCAAGGAGACAGGGGTCATTAATTTCTGGAATATTTTAAACATTTGCAGATATGTGCTAAAATGTATTTAAAACAAAGTAACCACACTTTGAAGCAGAAATGTTGGAAAAGTTTTAGAAAGGGATTGTGTGTGAATGCAAGAAGGGGTTGCTTGTTCTTGTCATTACTGGCACCAAGAAAAGTACTCTTTTATTTTTTGCTAAATATTAGCAGAGTAATTTTTTAAGTGATATGTCTCTCATACCTTTTGACTAACAGCTCTTTGGTTAGAAGTGGCCATCACATTAGTCCCAGAAGTTGACTTGAATAGCAGCAATGAGGGTCTCAGCTGAGACCTGAAATGGCAACTGAATGAAAAACTGTACACTAAATTCCATTTTGGCTGAGTATTCCATCCACAGGCTCCAGCACAGCTTCTGGAATAAAGGAACAAAAAGAACAGTAAACTTTCTGTACTTAGAAGAACTGCCAGCAATGGAATGAAAAACAAAGCTAAAGTCCTGTATCTCTGTTCCTGCTGCTCAGTTCCAGCCTCTGGCTTCAGGCAGCCTAGATAACAAGATTTGCCAAAGGACCACCAACTCTGACCCTGCTGAAACAAGGAGAGATAGATGGAGCGGCTTTTAGAGGTGACATCAGAGCATCTGTGCCAAAACCCATCTATTCACAATTCTCAGATGCCGTCTCTGAACACTGCCTGCTTTTTATTCATTTGCCAATAGTCCTCCTGCAGTGCCTGCCCTCCCTTACACCTATGCTTAGCAGCAGGATGTCTCAGACAGTAAGTCTCAGAAAGCCCAACCAAATTTTCTGTGACCTCAGGCAGCTCTACTGGTTCCCAGCCATGATCTTTTTGGGTCAGTGTAAGCCCCGTAGAGTTTCTCAGTGAGGTACAACAGTCTTCTTTAATTGAACAGTGTGGAAGTTGGTAGGCTAAATATCTGAACCTTTTTCATGTATTTTACAAATGCCATTTAGTACTCTAGGTTTTTTGCCTTTTTTTTTTTTTAAACAAATCTTGCTTAAGATAAGGGATAATTGCCAGAAGCCCAGTAGTGCATTTATGAGCTACGCTATAATGATACAAATAGCTATGTGCATGATGGACATCTTCAACCAAAACCAGATTTCAGTTTCCTGCTGAGGACCACATTCACCCCAGCAGTACAGGGAGCACTGCCCTCAGATGGGGGAACAGATTTCATATTCCCATGCAGGACAGTCGTATAAAACCTGATTATTTTGTCATTATGCAGGACTCAAGTCAGGGACATCATTTCAGAAACATTTGAGGGGGAGAGGCAAAGGTGTATCAGCATATAGAACATATGTGATTACAGCTGCAAAGTTGTGGGGGGGAGTGGAGCATGCAGACCTATGAAAAGACTGGGTGTTGGGGTGAGGAACCAAAGTCTAGAGGGGGCAACTTCACCCTCTTATGACACCCCTGGTTCAAGTTTCAGTAGCAGGAACAGACACTTAAAAATACCAAACTGTTCCATTTTCAAAAGATTTTAAATTCGCACTGTAACAGACTCAAGTTATATTATTGCTCAGTCATAACAATTGTATTCCCTCGTTAAAGGGGCAGTTTTAGCAACAAAGGAAAAAGTCCATTTTGTTGTGGGGGGCGGTTGGTTTTGTGACTGACATGTCACGACTCATCCTTAGCCCCTTTCCCTTGGCGGGGGAGGGAAGCGGCCTGCCGCTGGTAGCGAGCCCAAGCCGCTCCCCGGCCCTGTGGGTGCCGTAGCCCCGCTGCCCCGGCCGGGACGCCAGCGAACACCTGTAGAGCAAGCGGCTCGGATGAACTCTAGGGCCGGGGCTGCCTTCGCACGGGCCGCCCCTGCCGCAGTCCCCGCGTTACCCTCCCACCCGCGAGCGCCGCGGCGGCAGACAGCTGTAGCCGGGGGGCCCGGGCGTCCCGCACAGGGGGCGATGGCGGAGGGGGCGGGGCAGCTCCTCGCGCCCCAGACGCCCTCCCGTCTACTCTCTGCTCCGCCCACCCGCCCCGCTCCTCCCTGTGGCAGGGGGCGCTGTTCCCCTTTCCCCCTCGCTCAATCCCTCCACTCCGCCTGGCGGACGTGGGCACACACAGGTCACATGACGCCCAAGGGCTACTGCACGACATGGAGAGAGGGGAATTAGATCACGTGACCACCTAGGTTCGTGGCAGCCCCCCTCGGTCAGACCGGCTAACGGAGGACGGGGAGACTAGAGGTGCTGATGCCCCCACTGGGCTGCAGGGTGGGGCCGAGCCGAGTTTGCCTCGGTAGCAATGGCAGCCGCGGGACCTGCTTCCTCACGTGATCCTCTACGAGCCCGAGGAAGACGTCATGTGACCGCTGCCGCTGAGCCTGGCCGTTGGTCACGGGAACTACGGTGGCCGACCTGAGCGAGGTCTGTTACCTAGGTAACCTAGTTCCGGCGCCTGAGACAAACCTACAGATTTTCAAGGGAAGCGGCTGCCGGCGTTTCGGCCCGGGACAGGGAGGTAGGTGGCCGGCCGGCCGGAGGCGGCACCCTCTGGGCGCCCAGCAACAGAGCTTCAGCTGCGACTGACAAACTTGTGCGCGCGGCCCTTGCGGGAGCCCTGTCCCACCCCGCTTGCCCGAGGCTGTGCCCTGGGTGGGGGCCGGGGTCGCTCCGGCGTGCGCCTGCCCTGGGAAGCCAGGAGACCTGCTGCCTGAAACGCCGCTGCCCTGCCTTGGCCCGGGGGTAGAGAGACGCCCACTTGCCCACAGGGCGATCGCCGGGGGGGCTTGCGGCTAAGCCCGCCTTTCCTGATGCTCTGGGCCTAGTGCCTCCTGGGCACGCTGAGGGCCTCGGCGTCTGTTCACCGGAGATTGGGAGTTTCTTCTGCTGAGCTCTGCCTCTTGCGTCCTCTTCGAATGGTGTATAAAGGCTGCAGATCGACCCACCATGCTGAGTGGGAACCTTTTAAAAAGCGAAATAAATAGGAAGGGCCAGATTTAGACTAAAGGGACACTGACGCTCCCCTCCCCCAGCATAAGACTAAATTTCATGCGTTTGAAAAGTGAACTCTTCCCCGCTTGTGCAGTCCATTAACAGCCCTCCTGATCACTTTAAACCGAATAGATTTTCAACATCTCATTCACCTATTACCATTGTTGCTGTTTACTTCCTGCAGTTTATTCAACTGAGGCATTGGAAATAGACTGTGCAGTTCATGGCTTTCAAATGTTAGTTCACTGATGATGAGTTTGGATTTCAGGAATGTGTTAATTCAAACACAAAACAGTATAAAATACAAGTTATGCAAATGTTTCTATTAAGTCTTGTAAAAATATAAAAACAGACTCTATCTGTTTGAAGAGTGTGACTCCTTTGGTGATATTTTTGGATTAATAGTAACATAACCATGTGCCAAGGCAGTGAAAAAACAACAACCACCACCAAAAAGGTCCTGCTTTGAGCAGGGGTTTGGACTAGATGACCTCCTGAGGTCTCTTCCAACCTTGATATTCTATGATTCTGTGATCACAGCTTCAAATCCCAGTGGGGTTAAGTCAGTTTTCCATCATTCCTGGGAAGATAAACTTGAGTTCTAGGAAGTCTATTCTGTGTGTCTTTTCATATGAGATATTAGAAATATTATGGCATTTGCCATGAGAAAAAGGCTTTTAATAATCTTCTAGCCAAAGTTTCCCCTTCCTGCAATGATGCAGTGTGCTACCAGGCAACCACCTTTCATTTCCAGAAATGGCTGCATTTTGTGATATTGTGTGTGTATATATTATTTGCAAAGCGCTTTGGGATCCTTCTACATTAAAGACATAAATATAAGGTTATTTCTTATTAAGGGTGAAACTTGCCTAAAGTCTTTTCAGGAAGCATGTGCTTGATTTTAGTTAATAACTGGCATTACCTGTGGGCAAATGGATGTCAACTGATTTTAAAAAAAACTTTTTGAAAAATAAAACATCAGATGAAATTTTATAAGATGCAATGTAAATATTTATAAGAAATCTGTGTGTATAGATGTATGTAATGCACAGGAAACCACGGTAAAATGTAAGAAGAAGATCAGGACTCATTTTTTCTTAGCAAGCTTGCAAATAAATATTCTCCACTTGCTTAAGCCGTTGGCATAGGTAGTAACATTACAATGTCACAGCTCACAAGACTTCTTGTTGTAAAAATATAAAATCATACTGGATTATGAGTGTCATGAGACGTCACATTGTTAATCCTCTTAGTGTGTTTTTTTTAAGACTCTTTCCAAGTGCTTACATAGGGGTATCTTATTTAATTCAAAGACTGGGCAGTCTTTGCAGCAATTTTCTTTAGTACTGCCAAAGTGTTGGGTAGTCTTTGGATAAAGTAAGAGTTAAAGCAGGAAACAGTTATCAGAACTCGCCTGCCAAAATCGGTTTACTAGTTAGGTAACAGTTCTATGTTCTGACAAGGATCTATACTTGAAAAAGTTCATATTTAATAGTAAAACCTTATCTGCAAACCCTTAATCTATTTTGAATTTATTATATCACTTCTTGTTCTGAAGGATTCCAGAGTACTTCAAAACTATATATGGCACCACTGTAAAACAGCCACTTCGAGTCTGCAGGGAGATACCTAAAAGCTGCATGCTGTTGAGAAGCTGGGGAATATTTGTTCTCAAAAACCAACATAAATCCTCCCTTTACAAAAAGCACTATTGACTTTTCTATGTGAATGCAGAGCAGACAGAATTTCTGTCTTTAAGAGCTAACCTGAAAGACTTCCATGGATTAAATCATTATTTATTTGTTATGCTCTAGCAGTGTGCTCAGTGCTGGACAGACTCTAGAGAAAGTCTCCCTGCCCCAGAGTGTTCACAATTTTGGAAAACAAACAGTTAACAATTAAAATACATCCAGCACTGTGCAAGTGTATATGGTATAGATGCAAACTGATGTTTATGGTGTTTTTCTCCCTTTTGTTATAAATGAAACATTTCCTTCCTGATAACGTTGGTGGAAGAGCTGCATTTTGAAGAGGAAAATGAAGGATGAGAAGAAGTTCCTCTTTTATCAACCTCACAAATTTTAAGGGCTAAATCAGTCCTGTTGGTATTTATGTCTATGATTCTAGGGAATCTAGGCAATTCAGATGTGGTGCTTGGACCTTTGTTTGCAGTAAATACAGTATTTGGGGCAAATGTGGTATAATTTAGTCTTGGTGGATAACTTTTAATGTTTCCTGCATGAAAAGCTAGTAGGAAATTACGAGGTTGTTTATGATTTCAAAAGCACTGCCTCATTTACTGCATTATTTTTAATTTTAGTATTTTCCAGTAATTGAACTGTTTTGGAAGTTAAGATTGCTGACTATGGCTCATCGATTTTCAAAAGCAGAACTAGATGAGCAGTTTGAACAGTTTCTGAAGGAGGTATGTTTCCATTTTAATATTAAATTGATTACATATCTTTTTTTATCCCATTAAAATGTGGAAACACTGGTAATTGGGTGTGGTAGAGCAGGAGAGACATGACACAGCTATATTATATTGAATAATTCTCTTAGGTAGTGATTGCACAAAGCCTTACAGACCGGCTTAACTTAAAACTTGCAAGTAGTGCCAGTGAAGTCAATGGGATATTTTTGTGCTTAATTTTAAGCCCGTGTGCATGTTTTTGGTGGACTGGGGCCTTAGAAAGCTCATTTGCTACATGATTTTATGATATGATTAATTGTGATTACATTATTCAAGGTATTAAATTTGAGAGCCAGACTCAGCGCTAGCAGCAGATGTTTAAAATTGATCTGCTTGACTTAAAATACATGGAATGAGACCAATAGCAACTTTTCCATATGTGTATAAAATTGCAATTTGCATTTAAAACTACTTTCATCAAGTATTTTTCCTGTATTATTTTTAAATATATAATTTCACTTAAAAGCGGCTCTAAATTCTAATAAAATTCATTGCTATAAAATAAACCTAACAAAAGGGGAGCCAGCTGTAGTGGTTTGAAAGTTTTAGGCTGAAGGATTTTATCACTGATGGTGCCCAGTGTTTAGCAAAGGGTTACATCTAGCCAAAAGTATCCAGATTTTCCAGACTTCTGGTTCTGACAAATCAAAACACCATAAATCTCCAGCGCTGCATTTCTTTCGCTGGAGCTATATTATGTAGTCTATTACTTTCCCAGCATATGAATGAAAACAAGTTGACTTAGGGTCAGTCCAGATAAGATGGAAATGATGCTCGTTAGTAGCGGGGAAACATCTGGAGGATTTGGCAGGGGTTGTGTGCTCTGTTTGTTGAGGTATGCCTGTCTATTGTCAAAGCAATTCATAATTTCTCAGTATTTTACTAGATCCATCACTGCTTCTGGTTAGCAGCTCTGAATGTTCTTTGGCTAGCCAAGCAACTGTGGTCTCTTCTTTTTGATGCAGACCTTGCTACAGTTTCCATTCATTTTTCTCTTCTACTTCACTACCATTGTATGTGTTGAGCAGTCTTGAAGGACACTTGGAGCTTTGACTAATGGAAAATTGTTTTTTCTGCCTTTTAAGCAGGAAAGAATGTGAGCTCATTATACTAGTGCTCTCCAATGGCTTCCAGTTTGTTTCTGAGTATAGTTTAATCTTTTGTTTAACCTAATTAAGGCCTTGAATGTTCTGGATGTGGTTACCTTAGAGATTGTCTGCATTTTTCCCATTGCCTTTTTGGTAATTGAGATCTACTGTGGTGCAATTAGAGTTGATCTCTTAGGCTCTGTTGGCTGGATTCAGGGATTGTGACTTTGGAACTCCCTCTGTGGTTTATTGAAATTTGTGAGCATGATGTGAGCCACACTTACTTAGGCCCTTTTCAGACTAGGGGTGCAGCCATGGGGCATATGTGATGTAAGACAGTGGGCACCAAGTTAAATTATATATAATATGTTCATATTTTAAACGTTTGTGTAAGTAATTAAACTACATGGCAGAGTTGCACTAGTCAGGAGGCTCCTTCTTCTTGGTTGCTCTGAAGCTTTTGATTTTCAGAGGCTGGTTTCTATCCCTGCCTGAAGAATGCAGCTAGGGGGAATCCCTACAGCCCTAGGGATTGAACAGCATTGAATAGAGAGATTGGGAAACCAAAATGGCATTTTTTAACTTAAGGTATTCCATCAGCTATCAGGGCCAAATTCTGCTGTTTCTGACAACAATGTGAATAAATAGCTACTACACAGATGTTTTTAATAGTGTTTATAGTAAAGTAGTGTTCTGTTATGGAGATGGGGGGGGGAGCAAACATCATTCTGGGATGTATTAGCAGAAGTGTTGTAAGCAAGACACGAGAAGTAATTCTTCCACTCTACTCCACATTATTTAGGCCTCCGCTTGGAGTATTGTGTCCAGTTCTGGGCACCACATTTCAGGAAAGATGTGGACAAATTGGAGAAAGTTCAGAGAAGAGCAACACAAATTACTGGAAAACATGACCCATGAGGAAAGATTGAAAAAATTGGGTTTAGTCTGGAGAAGAGAAGATTGAGAGAGGATATGATAACCATTTTCAAGTACATCAAAGATTGTTACAAGGAGGAGGGAGAAAAATTGTTCTCCTTAACCTCTGAGGATAGGACAAGAAACCATGGGCTTAAATTGCAGCAAGGGCAGTTTAGGTTGCACATTAGAAAAAACTTCCTGTCAGAGTGGTTAAGCACTGGAATAAATTGTCTAAGGAAGTTGTGGAATCTCCATCATTAGAGATGTTTAAGAGCAAGTTGGACAAACACCTGTCAGGGATGGTCTAGATAATACTTAGCCCTGCCTTGAGTGCCTCCCAGTCCTACGATTCTGTGTTTTACTGAAGAAGTGCGGTGATTTGGTTTTGCTTTTTCAGAAACTGATGGCTGCGGCTGGAATTAAGACTGCCTGTTTTGTTGGGAGTCAGAGGCATATATGCTGAGTGAAAGAATGTGGAGAAGGCAAAATCATAATTGCAAGGGTTGTGTGAGCACTAAATTTGTTTGAGTGTTAGCTATTTTATGCTGTATCAGCAAAAACAACAACGAGTCCTTGTAGCACTTTAGAGACTAACAAATTTATTTGGGCATAAGCTTTCGTGCATGAGAACCCACTTCATCAGCTGCATTGAGTGGAAAATGCAGTCGCAGGTATAAATACACAGCACATGAAAAGATGGGAGTTGCCTTACCAATTGGGAGGTCAGTCTAATGAGACAATTCAAATAACAGTAGGATACCAAAGGAGGAAAAATCACTTTTGTAGTGATAATGAGAGTGGCCCATTTCAAACAGTTGACAAGAAGGTGTGAGAAACAGTAGGGGGAAATTTAGTATGGGGGAAATTAGGTTTTGTAATGACCCAATCACTCCCGGTCTTCATTCAGGCCTAATTTGATGGTGTCCAGTTTGCAAATTAATTCCAGTTCTGCAGTTTCACGTTGGAGTCTGGTTTTGAAGTTTTTTTGTTGAAGAATTGCCACTTTTAGGTGTCAGAGTAACAGCCGTGTTAGTCTGTATTCGCAAAAAGAAAAGGAGTACTTGTGGCACCTTAGAGACTAACCAATTTATTTGAGCATGAGCTTTCGTGAGCTACAGCTCACTTCATCGGATGCATACCGTGGAAACTGCAGAAGACATTATATACACGGAGACCATGAAACAATACCTCCTCCCACCCCACTGTCCTGCTGGTAATAGCTTATCTAAAGTGATCATCAAGTTGGGCCATTTCCAGCACAAATCCAGGTTTTCTCACCCTCCGCCCCCCCACAAACTCACTCTCCTGCTGGTAATAGCCCATCCATTGTGCTGGAAATGGCCCACCTTGATTATCATACACATTTTAAAGAGAGTGGTCACTTTGGATGGGCTATTACCAGCAGGAGAGTGAGTTTGTGTGGGGGGGGAGGGCGGAGGGTGAGAAAACCTGGATTTGTGCTGGAAATGGCCCAACTTGATGATTACTTTAGATAAGCTATTACCAGCAGGAGAGTGGGGTGGGAGGAGGTATTGTTTCATGGTCTCCGTGTATATAATGTCTTCTGCAGTTTCCACAGTATGCATCCGATGAAGTGAGCTATAGCTCACGAAAGCTCATGCTCAAATAAATTGGTTAGTCTCTAAGGTGCCACAAGTACTCCTTTTCTTTTCACTTTTAGGTGTGTGATTTCCTGGCTTTTTTATTATGGTGTTGCATGCCCTTGAGTAGTTTTAACTGTCTATCAGTGAAGTGTTTTGGGGAGATTTTTCAAAATTTTAAAGAAATTCTATCAATTGTATTTATTCAAATGGATTGCTACCAGTGGTTATATATGTATTCTTTTGCATATATTGTCACTTGCCCCATACGGTCCAGTTCCCCGTGCAGGTTCCTCTGCACAGTTCTATTCATTCTCCGTGTCCTACTAAAAAAACTTGTTTTCACCCCCATACCCTCCTGTAAACAGGCTCAGTTGCCCGATAGAGCTCCACATACAAGTCCTGCCTCCTTCCATGCCCCCACAGAGTTTTCCTTCTCAACATGCTTCCCTCATCCGTCACATCCCTAGTTCCTGTCAAGCCTCTCCCTGCACAGTGAGAAAACTGACTTGAACTATGTCAGTGATCCTTTCTGAGATTTCTTTGTGTCACGCAATATGGAGAGTGTTCCCATGCTCAGTACTCCAGTTGCTTTGCTTAAGGCTTCATGACATCTGCAAGTGGAGCTCTAAAGAGCCATAGCTTGATTTTTGCTGCTCTACAGTGATAATCATGGGCAGCTGAAAAGAGAGATTATTCACTTAATTGGAGAACCTGCAGAGTAACCTGTTTGAAAGACTAACACTACATATTGAGGGAATCCTAATCCTTTCAGAAGATTGTGTGTATAAAATGATGTGTATAATACAAGCTTGTGCTAAGAAAAATAATTAAAAAAAAAACGAATGTAAAAATGTCAAGAAAATGGTACTTTGATGTATATCATTAAATGACTGGAACGCTCTTGCTCTGTGAAGTGTTAAATGCCAAGGATCTGATCCTGCAGGCATTTCTGCACTTGCTTAATTTTACTGCCATGTGTAGTCCCATTGACAATGGACTGCTTCATGGTAGTGAGTTAAGCAAGTGCTTAAATGAATGCAGGATTGGTGTCCAAGTCCCTAAAGAATTGGTCTGACTTTATGCATGTTTTTAAAATTAATCTTTTTTTAGCTGTCTAATTAATAAGTACCATTATTGTTTAGTGGGAAGTAAAATAATTGACTCTGCTTGATGACTCTGTCTTCTCAAAGCTCACGAAAGCTTATGTTCAAATAAATTTGTTAGTCTCTAAGGTGCTTTTCTTTTTGTGAATACAGACTAACACGGCTGCTACTCTGAAATCTATCTTCTCAGTATTTTTGAGAGGCAACATTAAGTTTATTTAGCCATCAAAACTAGTATTGAGAATTCACTGTTCAGAAAAAGAGGTTGTGGGGTTTGTTTGTTTTTTGTTGTTTTTTGTAAAAATAAGCATTTTCAGTAAGTCTTGGTGATCAGACAAATGTTATTATTGGGGAAAATGTAGTAATTTTTGTGTAAAAGTTTTCTATCCCAGGTGTTACTTTACTATTTGCAGTTGACAAGATGACTGGACATAGAAAATTTCCAGATCTGAATTACAACATCTGGGGGTTTCAGTTTCTTCAGTTATGATACTCCAAGGAGTATCAGCATCATGCATGTCCTGCTTGCTGAGTAAAGGATACAGTTAGTCATAACAGAACTTGCATCAAGCACCTGTCGATAACTCCCAGCTAGCGAGAGGCACACAGTCCTTGTGGGACAGTGGTACTATAATACCTGTGTTGTGACTAGAATAAGGAAATTATTTTGACTTTGTTAAGGGCATATATTAAAAATGTGTTTTATTCTGTCCTGTTGAGCAATTCAGCCAAAAGAGTTTATAGTATGTGCTGTCATTTTTTAGCTTTA
The DNA here is from genome assembly GCF_965152235.1 of Eretmochelys imbricata. Lineage (NCBI taxonomy): Eukaryota > Metazoa > Chordata > Testudines > Cheloniidae > Eretmochelys > Eretmochelys imbricata. The sequence goes on along the minus strand of NC_135574.1, from coordinate 65,793,200 downwards.
TAATTTACAAATTTTTATTAAATTGCTTAGTATTCGTGATGCAGGGCTTTCAGTACAGTACTTAAAGATTCTCTCTGAGGCTATTGAAAATATGATAAACTTTTATTTTTGTAAAACTTAATTTTTAAAAAATTGTTCAGAAATGATGGTGGATTTTGGAGATATTGGTTAGAGTACTGTAATATTTCTTTGTGTTACTGTTCCTTTTGTTAGCAGTTGCTAAAGGATTGTTCATTTTAGACCATTCACGTTTGATTTATGGATGTTCTCAGCTCATTTAGATCTTAATATATGGGTGGTCCTTTATGGGAAATGTAATAATTATAATAATGCTAACTGCTCCTTGGCTTCATACTGATTAAGTACACAAAACTTGGTTGATTCCAGTCAAGACTGCACTGTTAAAATGACCGCAAATATAAATATAAAAATTAAGATTTCTATAGTGGTATTAACTTCCTGGTATATTTAAAAATATAAGCAATAATATGCAGTGTTAACCTACACAGTTAGGAGAGAGAAATAGGAATAGAATATACAGCAGTGTCCGCCACAGCTGGGGGAACCCCCGCCTCTTGCATTTCTGCTCTTTGCTGACTCTTACAACTGTACAAACTTAACATTGCTCTAACATTTTTTTTGCATTTAGCTTAAGTTTATTTTAATGTATTTTTTAAAAAACATTATTGGCTTAGGTCATCTTATGAGACTATGAAGTAGCACATAAAATCCATACTGCCCTGAATCTACTGATTGGAAGTGTATTGTGAACTACTTGAGGGTGGCAGTGATAAGAGAAATTCATGCAAATGAGGTTCTGGTGGGGACAGGGATATGTGAGGCTTCCTATACTTCATGCCCCTTTTTTCTTCCCCCACTCAGCATCTGAAAAGTTCACTGTGGCCCTATTTCTGCCATAACTCCCCCAGAGCTGTCCTGGGAGTCGGAGAGAAGGAGCAGAAGTTGGCTCTGTGGGCATGGGTCAGGTCTCTACTTCAACACAGCCTTGTGACCTGGTAGACTGGCTGTGGATCTTTCCTCTCCCCACTCCTTCCCATTTATCTCAGTTAGCAGGAATTTAGAACTTTGCTCCAGTGGTCTGACTGGCTCTGAGTTGGACCTACCAGTCCGAATCCCTATGGCTAACTGTTAGTTGTGCATTGACACAAACTTGATAGTCAGGGTGGAACTGCTCAGGCATACCTGATTTAATTCCCAAGAGCATGGAAAGCACAGAGTGGAGTTCTGAATTCTGCCCATTATCAGAGAAGTGAGGAAGGCTTCATGGTTATTTTGGAGGGGGGGGGGGGCGCGCTGGGGAATGACTTACCTTTGGGACTTTAACAATGCTGCTCAGGGTACAAAGTCAGGCCAAACTATACATCATCTTCTGTCCTCTGGAGGGACGTGATCAGAATTTGGCCCAAGTTTTTTATTTAAAAGAATTATTATACATAGGTTCTTACACTGTCACTAAAATAAAAATCTGATTACATTATTAAATTGAAAATGTATGTTGCTGATCAGATAATTTTTCCAGAACCAACTGTTGTCAATTAAACATCAGTGCTAGAAATATAGTACACAGTATTACTCCATATCCTAGTATAGTTATTGTTTTCTTGTACAACTTTATGCTACTAATATGAAAAGCCAAAAAGGGTGGACTGTGTGGAATCAAGGGAGGCTCCTGAACAACTCTACCAAAAGATCATGGATTAATTTTCAGTCATGTTGAAAACACAATGGAAATGTTTTCATTGTGCCCTTTTTATAATAGTCTGATCCTCAATTAAAAATATAATCTAAATCCAGAAAAAATGTTAAAGTAACTAAATATGTAAGTACCCAGAGGAGAGTAAGGTTATAAGTAACAGCCATCATGGATTTGTCAAACACAAATCATGCCAAAACAACCTAATTTCTTTCTTTGACAGAGTTACTGGCCTAGTGAATAGGGAGGAGGGTATAGACATGATATATATTAATTTTTAAAAAGGCTTTTGACATAGTCCCACATAACATTCTTATCAAGGAAACTGGGAAAATATGGTCTGGATGAAATTACTATAAGGTAGGTGCACAAATGGTTGAAAGACTGTATTCAGAGTAGTTATCAATGGTTTGCTGTCAAACAGAGAGGGACTGGGCATGTATCTAATGTGGCCTGGCAGAGCTCTGTCCAGGGTCCAGTACTATTCAGTATTTTCGTGAATGACTTGGATAATGGAATGGAGAGTGCGCTCATAAAATTGCATATGACCCCAAGCTGGGGATGGGGGTTTCTAGCACTTTGGAGGACAGGATTAGAATTCAGAATGACCGTGACAAACTGAAGAATTGGTCTGAATTCAACAAAATGGAATTCAATAGAGGGAAGTGCAAAGAACTCCACTTCGGAAGAAAAAAAAAATCAAATGCACAACTACAAAATGGGGAATAACTGGCTAGGTTGCAATACTACTGAAGCATCTGGGGGTTATAGTGGATCAAAAATTGAATGAGTCAGCAGTGTGACGCAGTTGTGGAAAGGGCTAATATAATTCTGAGGTGTATTAATGGGAGTATTGTGTGTAAAACACAGGAGGGTAATTATCCTGCTCTATTCTCAGAATGGTGAGACCTCAGCAGCAGTACTATATCCAGTTTTGGGTGCCAAACTTTAAGAAAGATTTGACGAATGGGAGAGAATCCAGAGGAGAGCATAAAAAATGATAAAAGGTTTAGAAAACCTGTGACCTGTAAGGAAAAATTTAAAAAAAACTGGGTATGTTTAGTCTTGAGAAAAGAAGACTGAGGGATGATCTGATAACAGTCCTCAGATATGTTAAGGGCTGTTTTATAGAGCACAGTGATCAGTTGTTCTCTGTGTCCACTGAAGGTAGGACAAGAAGTAATGGGTTTAATCTATAGCAAGGGAGATTTAGGTTAGAAAGTTTTTCCTCATACCTATGAGGATAATTAAGCTAAACTATCCCCATCATTGGAGGATTTTAAGAACAGGTTAGACAGACACCTGTCAGGGGGATGGTCTAGGTACACAGGGTCCTGCCTCAGCACAAGAGGCTGGACTAGATGATATCTCGAGATCCCATCTAGTCCTACATTTCTGTGATTCTAATGGTTCCTTACAGAACTATTTTTAATTTTGTGGACTTCTGATTCAGTCTCTTTCAGATGATTCATTTGGAAATTCAAAGGAAAAATCCACCGTTCTTGAGACACTGGGACAGCCCAGGAAAAAGGAATTGAAGAAGAAAAATCCTGTGCCATGGTGGATCTCAGAGGATGATTCTGATGATGGTGGTAAATACTGTGCATTTCTACATAACTTCAGTTCTTTTTGCCACAGTGTGTCAGCAAGATCTTTTTCTTTTTTTCATATTTTTTTTGCATCCTGAGGAAAACTGGTAATGTGAATGTAGTTATTGTATCACAGTGATAACAAGTAATGTTTGCAGAATACAAAATGAAATGAATTCATTAAACATTTTTTGATTCAAATCTTCATTGGAAAGAAAATTCAAGCTAGTAAGCTATGAGTATTATACTGTGTTTACTTTTATGGTTAACTAAAGTTCATAAAATATTGAGATACCCTTATATCAGATGAATAAATTCTGAATCACAAAAAGATAATTTATTAGAAAATATAGTGTACAAATATTAATAGGGGTCACAAAATGTCAATAGTAAAGATAATTTCTTACTCCGTATCTGTAGATCTCCATTTTAAAAAATGGAGAGAGGGAAAAACATAAACAATTTTGAAACAATAAGAGATCTGTATTCATGATAATTATACTTGCAGCTATTCATATGGTGGGGTGGGGAAAGTGCAGGAGAAAATTCACAACAAAAGCAAAAACATGCTACCATTCTCCCATCCTCAATCAGATGGAGGTTTTTCACAGACCTGTAGTGTATTGGTAAAACCTATGGACTTGGTGGGTCGCATGATCTCTTGTGCAGTAACTACCTTGATCGCATCCTCCTATAAGAAAATATATATTGGTTGCAAACCTCCACTGGGGAACCACCTGACTCAGGCTGGTTCCCCAGTGACCTCTAACTAACTAACTATCTCGGGAGTCGGCTTTCACAGGGTGATTGCCAGTCGCTTTTTCACAGTGAATGGTGTCTCTTATTTTCATGATCCATTGCAGAAATATAAGGGTGAGCTCAGCAGAAAGTTCCGGAAGTATCCCCTGGAAGTTACGTAAACGCCACTGATCATCTCAGGCTTTAAGAATGACTCTATCCCATTGATCTGTGGTCATAGTCCAGACCCAAATACTACATATTTACTTAATCCACAAATACAACATGCAGAACTCAGCAAGTGTCTGGCTGTTGTCTGATGAGCTCCACGAGTTGCTCATCTTGGTCTCTGACTTTTCACAGGTTCTACTGGAAAACTCCTATCTCAGATGTTTCCCAATAGCTTTTCAAAAGCTCTGAGAGAGCACTTTCTTGCTGAGCAAGGAGTGCAAGATGAGCATTCCACCTGGCCACTCCTTTTGCAAAAATGGCTTTGAAAGGGTATTAGCTCCAGGGATTTAAGGTAATTTCTCAAGGGATTATGGAAAGTTTGACCTCTTCTCTTACATTTCCTTTTGGGGTCCTTGAGGTAACCCACAAAGCCTTTTGAAATTTTTCTGAAGCCACTACTGGGAGCTGTATGGGGAACTGTGGGATAGGTACTCGGAGAACAGTGCAACCAAATGATGTAGAACAGCACAAGTCAGCAGTTAGTATGGACGTTCTGAGCCATTTCTGCTTAAACCAATTCTATCACACTGGTTCAGCTAAGAACAGTTCAGTTGTCTAGAGTAGATGCAATCTTAAAGCCCAGGCTGCAGGATAGGCAGTTAAGAAAAAAATCTTTATAAACTGAGCAGATTTGATACAATAAACCTGGAGACCCACCAAACAATTTTAGGGTCAATTTTAAGAGTAGAACTTCACTTAAAAGCTGGAAAATAGTAGGTAATCTAGGCCAATTTTGCTAATACAGAATCTTCCGTACATAGTGTGCTGGATTCTGGCTCACACTTTGGCCCCCCTTGTTCTAATCCTGCATTGTAAAGAGGTCATAAAGCTGCTGTAACTGGGCAGCTGGGCATTACCCTGGCATAGGGAAATTTCTGGATGGCGTAAAGCAGTGCATCTGTGTCTCTGTGATCCCTTTCTGAACACAGGGCCATGTTTAGAGCAATAGGCACTATAAGACAGCAGAAGTTAAAGGCTGAGGGTGCTCTAGTTTGCACTGGAGGCTGAACTGGCCCCATTATCTGTGGGAATCCTGGAGCAAAGAGGTGACCGACAGCCACCTTTCTTGCCTCCCCATTCTTGGGTCCTTTGTTAAGTGTAGTTCAGCAAGATCCAAGGATCCAGGCCTATATTCTCAAATAGATTCTCCAGTACGTTGTCATATTGTGCAACTGAGCAGTGGCTGAACAATGCTGCAGTACTAAATTGCTGCAACGGATAAATTGAACGAGTGATCTAGTTTCTTATCTTATATTGTTTTGCAAGTCAGATGTACGCTTATTAACGTGCAGCATAAGGAACAAAGTAACGGTTAGCACTGCTGAAAAATAAATGATGTTGCTTCAAAGGTAACAAATGTGGGAATTAACTTTGAATTTAACTTGTGAGGTCTAAACTTAATGTTCCATGAAATTCTGCAGAGCTCTGTGTTCCCTTAGGCTTAGTCTTGCTGTTCGTTTGCAGACAGCACTCTTGTTAAAGTCTATAGGAGGTACCTGCATGAGATCTGCAGCATTAAGCTTATAGTGCTTTAGGCACTCTGCTAATTGCATTGTGTCATTCAAACGTGATTTTCAAAAGTATTTTGTCAATGTGAAGCAAATAAACTCCTATGCAAATCTGTAGGAGTGTTAATTTTTCTGTCATCTATCATGCAGTGTAAATCTCTAGTCTGATTATCTTTTCCTAGCCCTCTCATCATGGAAAGGCCCTGACATTGAGTTTCATCGAATAATAAGCAATTCAATTGGTTTTCTATATTAATTAATAAACTAAAAGATACAGTGGTTTCTACTGACTGCTGTTCAGTTGGCTGAGAAGAAAATAATGGAAATAAAACTCGTAGTGTCTGTATATTTTATATTTGATCTCATCTTCCTTTGGCTTTATACTAAGGTTGAATTGATTTGTGGAGTATGTTTCCAGCTGTTGACTTTCATGTTTGGTAGATTAAGAAACTGCCTTTATTCCTATGGGCTGTTTTTCCCTCCTCTTGGATGCATTTGATCCTCGTTAATCACAGCTTCTAGTTCTTTTCACCATATTAGTGATAAAACAAAGAGCATGTGTCATAAATATAAAGGGAAGGATAAACCCCTTTAAAATCCCCCCTGGCCAGAGGAAAAATCCTCTCACCTGTAAAGGGTTAAGAAGCTAAAGGTAACCTCGCTGGCACCTGACCAAAATGACCAATGAGGAGACAAGATACTTTCAAAAGCTGGGAGGAGGGAGAAAAACAAAGGGTCTGTTTGTATGCTGCTTTTGCCGGGGATAGAGCAGGAATGGAGTCTTAGAACTTTTAGTAAGTAATCTAGCTAGGTATGCGTTAGATTATGATTTCTTTAAATGGCTGAGAAAAGAATTGTGCTGAATAGAATGACTATTTCTGTCTGTGTTTCTTTTTTGTAACTTAAGGTTTTTCCTAGAGGGATTCTCTGTTTTGAATCTAATTACCCTGTAAGGTATCTACCATCCTGATTTTACAGGGGTGATTCCTTTACCTCTATTTACTTCTATTTCTATTAAAAGTCTTCTTGTAAGAAAACTGAATGCTTTTTCATGGTTCTCAGATCCAAGGGTTTGGGTCCGTGGTCACCTATGCAAATTGGTGAGGATTTTTACCAAACCTTTCCCAGGAAGTGGGGTGCAAGGGTTGGGAGGATTTGGGGGGGAAAGACGTGTCCAAACTACGTTTCCCAGTAAACCCAGTTAGAGTTTGGTGGTGGCAGTGGATATTCCAAGGACAAAAGATAAAATTAATTTGTACCTTGGGGAAGTTTTAACCTAAGCTGGTAAAAGTAAGCTTAGGAGGTTTTCATGCAGGTCCCCACATCTGTACCCTAGAGTTCAGAGTGGGGGAGGAACCTTGACAGCATGGTAAGAATTCTTGTCTAGTCTGTGTCCAGCTTGCATGTCTATTCTTGCTGTCTGTCTTGTTTCTCAAGATCCTCAATAAGATTTGTTAAACTGGAGAAAGAGAAGAAAGTAATCGAAAATAATGCTGAAATAGCTGGAGATAATGAACAGAAGATGCCTCATTCAATTTTCCAATCTGGTACTTGATGTAATCAAGTTTTCTAATATTTGTTGACGTCAGTTTGGTGCTACTTTTGTATTTGCTATAGAAATTCCTTCCCTTAGTTTTCCAGTTAATCACAATGTTTTCATGAAACCAAGCTGCCCTTTATATCATTTGCATTGCCAAAAGTAACTAGAGGAACTGTAGACTTTATAACGTTGCAATAGTGTAGTTCAGTAACAATGTCATTTTTCATTAGAATACATTTAATAGTTTGGCCAGATATGGAAAAACCACTGGCATAGAAATCATGGGAAGAACTTGTGTACGTATCACTCTCCAGCGATTTGTAAAATTAATATAATACATTTACATCAGTTCAAAGATTCTAATCCAACCAACATTCTGCAGATTTTTATGGGTCTGCTTCTGTCCCCCTTACTCATGTTGAGTAGTAAGTTATCCCGTGAATAGTGCCATTGCAGTTGCACCAGCATAAAACTGCTGTAACAGACAACTGTAGAAGAATCAAGCAGTTTATTTCTAAGGTATAGATTATATCTTTAGGCACAGACCTATGCATGGTGCAACATAAGAGGAGTCCCAAGGAGATTTGTTGCTCTCATAGCTGCAACTAATGATGGTTGGGCCATGGCATTTGTGTGTAAATAATAATGGCAGTGAGTAATTGGCAAGTAATAGGCTAAGTCCTTGTCTACACTAGAAAGATATACTGGTTTGACAATAATGACAGTTAAAGCCGTAGAGCCCATTAGTGTAGACACAGTTATCCTAGCCAAAAAAAAGGTGCTTTATACCAGCATAGCTAGTCTTGTATGGGAAGAGCAATAACTGTGTCATCTAACCTTTATGCTGGCATAACTGCATCCACAGTAGAGGTTGTGTTGCTATAGCTATGTGGGGAAAAATCACAAACCATAACTAACAGTTATATCAGTAAAACTTTTTAAAGTGTAGATGAGTCCTAAGTATGTTTTGATGTCAAAATCAAACCATTTCACATATTGTCAATAGTTTAGTAGTCCACAATAAGTGAAATGTTTGTTGCGTGGTCCTCTGAGTAATGTTTGATGGCTCCTCAGTTCTACAGGAAATCTCCCTTCTATTACATGTCTAGCTTTGTAAATGAGTGTGCTGTTCTGTGTTTGATCAACCTCATACTCGTATGATGAACTGTAAAGCATCTCAGTCTGGGAGATGAAAGCACTAAAAACTGAAGAAATTTCTCAAGTTACAGTGGCAACATTTGGGGGCATGGGAAATGAGGTATTTTTTTTCTATTTTTAATAATAAAAGAAAAGGAAGTTGTAAAGGGATGTCTCGTTTCTGAGTTGATATAATGAAAGGGATACTGTCATCTCTTTTAGCCTGGGAATCAAGGTCTGGTTCAATTTCCAGTGTTGCTACTGATTCACTTTGACCAGAACCAAGGCCCATTAAAGTTAACAGAAAGTCTCCCATTGTCTTCACTGGGCTTTAAATAAATTCCTATGAGATTTTAGGTGAGTTGTAGATGTGCAACTCTTGTAATTAAGATATTGAAATATCAAGGCTATAACCACCTTTTTATCACTGCTTTTCACTGTTATGTTGCTTCAACAGATCCAGATGCTTTCTTTGAAAACTGGTATTACAAAACTTGCTTTATCATTGGCATAGCTACATTAGTATTTATCTTCAGACAGTCTGACATCCCCTTCCATTCATGCTAGAATAAAACTTTTATTAAGATAAGACACATTGTAAGTAACAGCTGAATCCATTAAAAAGAGAAAATAGTATATTTATAACTCTCCATAAGCAACAATTACTGCAGCTGCTGTACTGTAACTTTATATTTTTGGTAGCAGCTATAAAATTGATATAGTTCAACCTGCAAGAAATAATCCAGTTTTTTTTTTTTCAGTGTTGTAACTTAAATTCTCATGACTTATTTTTCTCTTTACTCCCTGTTATACCTAAATATTCATGAATGTTGTGTGTGAGCTTAGCTGTTTCTGCAAAATCTTTTTCCAGTGCATCTTGCAACAAGACATTGGCTAAATACAGTATACTGGAAAAATTTAATAAGGCCAAGAAAGATGAAGAGGGAAATGCCGCTTCTGACATTCCAGACAGTTGTAAGGGTAACATACTTACTCTAGTTCCTATCCCGTAGGTGACTTTAAAAAAAAAATCAAAAATCATTTGTTTGTTGAAAAATTCTTGTCCAGTTATAAAATAAAATTAAAATAAAATAGTGCAACCTTTTTTGGATATGGCCTACTGCCAAAAACAGGTGACTTTTTAAAAGCTGTAATTCAGCATGAAAATAGCCCTTGTTGAGAACATTGCATTGTTCCAAAGGAAATTGATCTTGATTTGGCCATGTTATGAGGCTCTGAAAATTACATACAGAGCATGTGAAATCCTCTTTTCTTATTGGTTGTTTAAGTTTATTAAATTCCTGTCCTGCACTGAGAATCAAGTAGGCAGGCCCCCATTTCAATGGGGGTTCCCTGTGGCTCTCAATGCATTCACAAATCTTGTGTCAAACCCCCGCCTCCAAATCATGAGATTTAAAAAATAATAAATTATGGGGTCTTCTATTTTTCTCCTTGATTTTAAGCCTTTAGGGTTCATGTATTCAGTTTTTTTCTCTGCAACCATGATGGATAGAAACATTATTTTTAAATGAAATCGTGTAGTTTCATGTAATTACATGACTCCAGGTGCTGGGGGTTTAAGAAAAATGCCAAATATTGTGAGTTTTGCAGAATATTTGCAAGAGTTGGCAGTGGCAAGATCAGGGCCTAAGTGATCACCTAGAACTGAACTGCACTTGCTTGAATAGCTCAGTTCAACAACAAACAGATAACAAGTTCCTTAGGTCCTGGTCCAGCAAAGCACTTAAACAAGTCCCATTGAAATCACTGGGACCACTCACATGCTTTAATGCAGGATCTTTGCTCACAGGGTGAGTCCAGACTGGCCTGGATGTACTCTGAACATTGTGGGAAACCCAAGATCTGGTAAATAGGGTCCTTCTCTAGTACCAGCAGTAGAATCCCCCATGGTCTAAAGGAATGTGTATGAGGCTAGGAGTTGAGTTATCTGTCAACATCCTTCCATCTGACTTGGTAATACTTATTTAGTGAGGCCTCACCATTTCTGCTCTATAAGATGGTAATATATACTCCCATTTTCCAGATGGAGTAGTTGAGGCACAGAGTGATTAAATGACTTGTCTAAGGTCACATAGGAAGTTTGTGGCAAAACTGGGATCAGATCCCTGAATTCTGTTGTTGTAGATCCATATCTTGTCAACTGGATTACAGTCCCTTTTAGACAAATTGCTCCAGAAATCAAGATATTCATGCCTACCCTTTTGAACAGCACTGAGAATTATAGATGGAAAAAATTCCATATGGGAGCAAATTGTGTCTTTACCTTATCTGAAAAATATGGCTATTAAGATTCAGGGGTTGTGTAAATAGGAGCCACTGTGGCCTAGTTAGGCATTGACCTCAGATAGAAAAGACTTTAGTTCTAGTACTTGCCCTGACATTTACTTGCTCCATCACTTAACTGCTCTGTGTTTCATTTACCTCATCTGGAAAATAGGACTATTTGCCCAGACTTCCCATTTGCAGGTGGCAAAGTGTGTTATAACCAGCAGGAAATGTTCAGCATCCCACAGCTCCCATTTAGGGCACCTAAATAAGTGGTCAGATTTTCAAGAGTTGAGCTATATTGCTCTCAATGAGAGCTGCTGCATGCTAAGCACTTGTGAAAATCTGGTCTTGTTTGCATACATAATTAATTTTAACTTTGCTGTGAACTGACTTGTCCCAAGAATATTTCCATACTGCTCTGGAAAACTTTCCAAAGTATTTTTAGGAAGCCCTTTCCTCTTCTGCTACTGTAATACAAATATATAATAGTGAAGAGCATCATGGACTAGTATAGGTACTTAAAATGTTATTACAAAATTAGGCTTCAGTCATGCAATCAAATCAGCGCAGGTGGACCGCATCCATTTCAGTGGGATTCTTTGCAGATGCAGAGATGATGTACCCTTACATATCCGAATGCAAGGTAAGGACTTCTACTTTTAAAAAGGATGTCCGTATTGACTGTGTTATAAAAACATTTCACTGTAAATATACTATTGCTGTTTAATACATTAAATATCCAGCATCTGGAAATGTGTTGTTTTGTCTGTACATGTCCACTTTGAAATAGACAGATGACTTTCAAATCAGTTGGCGATGCGGGGGAATCTGTACGCTTAAATCCATTGACATTAATGGAAAGATTCCAGTTGACTTCAGTGGGTTTGGAATGAGGCCGTATATTTTTAGTTAGTTTTTTTAGGAAGTTTAACAATGTAAAGAGAGTACATCTAATATTTAGAATGTATTAAGACAGTTTGAGGATAAGTCACTGGAAAAAACAAATTAGTTTCACTTTTACAAGAGAGACATGGTAAAACAGAAATAATGAAATATATACACAGGTGATACAAGTTTATAGGGCCATATTCTCTTCCCTGACTTTTCTCTCAGTACCAAGGAGATGGAAGCTGGCTCTATCTCTGCTTTTGAGGTTTCCTCCACTGAGGGGAATTTTTGAAGAGGGTAGAGCCAGTTTTTACACCACTTTCTTCCACAGTCCCTGTCAGAGTGCATTGGAGGTAAAGAGGAATATGGAAAGGGCAAGGAGAAATTTGGTTAGAGCACTCTGTAGTCTGGCTATTCCAAGCTGGTGAGCTGTTCCCAGCTGGCACAGCTCAGAAAGCTGTGTTTGCAGCCTGGCTGGGTAGAGAATTAGTGTAGCTATACACAGCAAAGAATCTGGGCCTAAAAGTGTACTTTGTTGAGAAACAGCTTGTTAGACACAGCAATAAGTAGGGTTGCCAACCCTCCTGATTTGGCTGGGAGTCTCCTGGAATCAGGCTCAATCTCTCAGAGGATACTGAAGCCAATCTGGGAGATTTTAGGCTGATAAAAGTCCGACGGCACAGTGGGGCTAAGGCAGGCTCCCTACCTGCCCTGGCTCCACGCCGCTCCTGGAAGCAGCTGGCATGTCCAGCAGCGGCTCCTAGGTGGAGGCATGGCCAGAAGTTGCTGCACCATGCTCCTGCCCCAAGCATTAACTCCACAGCTCCCATTGGCCGGGAACGGGAACCATGGTCAATGGGAACTGTGGGGGCGGTGTCTGCAGGCGGGGACAGCACGCACAGTGGCCTGGCCACTCCTGAACCTAGGAGCTGCTGCTGGACATGCTGTTGCTTCCAAGAGCAACCCAAGATAAGTCCTGCTCAGCCGGAGCCTGCACCCCGAACCTGATCCCGAACCCCACCCCCGTGCCCCATCCCTGATCCCCCTCCCACACCCAAGCTCCCTCCCAGAGCCTGCACTCCTGCCTTAGGCTGATCCTGGAGCACCCTACCACACTCCGAACCCCTCAGCCCCAGCCCAGAGCCCACACCACAACCCCCTGTATCAGCCTGATGAAAGTAAGTGGGGGTGTGGGAGAGCAAGCAACGGAGGGGGGGGGGCTGAAGTGAGCGGGGTCGGGGCCTCAGAGAAAGGGTGGAGCAGGGCCTTGGGGAGGGGGTGAGGCTGGAGTCTTTGGGTTTGTGCTATTAGACAGTTGGCAAACCTAGCAATAAGTTATTAGTCAGAGCTGTATTTATCTCCAAAGGAAAAATGTATGAGAATAAGTGGCTTAGAGAGAAGAGAATTCCTATAAAAATCTGTCAAACATACTGGACTGCTGGGACAATGACATTAATGCAAACATACAACAAAGAAATATTTTAAGATACAAACGTGTGTGGAAGGGGAAGTATGATATGCTATATTACTTGAAAATTAGTATGTGATAATTTAATTAAAGGCTATTGTAATACATACAATGCGCAGGTTCATCCTTAACTTTCTTCTTTCCTGACTTTTGAATACTTACATGCAACCTGAATGTTCTTTTATTGTAGTTTTTTAATTAAATTAAATTTGTTTTTTTAAATATTGTAAGTTGCTGCTGAAGCAATGGGTGCTATTTAAATATATATAAAAGAAAACAAATACAAAGCTACATTTTCTCTGGGCTGCCAACTATGTTTACCACTAAATATTAATCTCTTTATAACACTTCTGGATATAATTGGCTTCCATGAATGCTTTTGTGAAGAGGTTACAAAATAGGCTCTATGTATTTCATAACATACGATGTTCGCCTCACCAGAATCTTAGGCTGGTGTTAAAAACGTGACTGTGAAAATAAAAAAATTGTAAAGCAGAGAGTAGCTTAGCTAAACAAGACATGCAAAGGGCTGAGTCACAGAACTTAATCGGAGCTAAGAGATGCAAACCAGTGGAATATCTTTGCTACTGTGATAAAGTATATAAACTTCACTCATTCTAAAAAGGTAACTGCAAGACTTAACCATGCAGTACAAATTGTCATTTGTAATTAATCTCTGTTGTGTACAAAACTGTCTTTTTTAGGAATGCTATGGACAAATGGAAGCTTTCTCAAGTCTCAAAAGGATTCCCACCCTATTGTAGAGGTGGATGAGGAGGCTCACACAGGAAAAATGCAGCTCCAAAAAAGTGATGGCATTTCTATATCCTTAAGTAGAGATAGCCTGGAACCTGATGGTAAGAAATAACAGAGAGAGAACCATTTAATCAGATTATTAGCAAATTGCTGGTCAAGTTATTACAAATGAAGAATATATTTTTCTAAAAATAAACACAATAAGTGGTGAGAATTGGTGAAACTTTTACCTTAAAACATTGTTCTCGGCCCTGATCCTGCAAGTAATTCTGCATGGGGTCCATCTGCATGGAATCAGTTGCAGGATCCTGTACACTATTTAGTATTTCTTTAATACCATGTGGCTGTCTTTTATTATAATTAAACTTCTGTGATTATTCCATGGACTGAGATTGTATTATTGTAATTAGATTGTGATATGTTTTTAAATTTAGATTCAGTTGTGGCTTCTGGACCTAATCAAAGTATTTTGGGAGCTGGATTGGATACTTTGGAAGAACAAGAAGAAAAAGAGAGATTCTTCGCTAAACTTGAAAAAGGAGCTTCATCTACCATGGATTATTCAAGATTAAACAAAGAGCTGGACTCAAATGATTCTATATTACTAACAGCATTTGCCTGGTAATGTGTGGGGACCCTACACTGAAATTACTCCATTACTTTTAATAAATATATATATTATGATGGAGCTCAGAAGCCCAAATCACAATCAGGCATCATTGTACTAGGTACTGTATGAGCATACAAAACAATGTGGTTGTTACTCGGAAACTTTATAACTGAAGGGTATGTCTGCTCTTAAAGCTGAGGTTGTGATTCCCAGCTCGAGGAGACATATGCTAGCTGCGATCAAGCTAGCATGGTAAAAAGTGTGGTAATGGCTGCTTGACTGGTGGGTGGGGCTAGTCATCCAACTACATGCTATGGTCTCAGATGTGTATGTAATCAGGATGTTGCCGTCATGCTGCTGCCATCATGCTCATCATTTAGTGTCCTAGTCCGATAAGAGCTTGTCTCCTCAAGATGGGAATCGCACACTTGGCTCAAAGTGCAACCTAGGGCAGACACAAATGAGATTAGCGAAAGGAGAGACTGAGGGGAGGGAGGATGAGAGTCATAGTGATAGTGCGCATGGTTATACAGACCTGTGCACAACTTGATAGTTACAAGATATTTAATTTTTTTTTCTTAACTATAACATGTAAATAAAGATATTGGTAATCCATACTAACCTTCCACTTAGCCATTTTCTTTTGACGTATTCCTATAGAAATGACATTAGAAGTGAGGCTTGGGGAGGGATTTGAAGTAGTGACTTTATAGACTAGACCAGGGAGGTCATTCCATGTGTAAGAGGCTGTGTGAAAGCTGTGGGAGAAGAGAAACAGGCAGTCAAGGCTGGCCTACTTGCGTGTACTTAGAGATTGGAAAAGAAATTTCTTAAGATATAAGAGCAGATAAGGAGGGAGAGTTCTGAAAAGCTTTAAAAGTGAAGACAACAACCTGACTTTGGAGTAGAAAAGGGGGAGCCAAGAGAGGAACTCAAAGGGTGGAGTGCATGGCAAAGTTGGAACAAGAAGCAAAAATGATGATGATAGGCATGTTTGTTTTGAGGGGGCTATGTGGGTGTGAAGGAGGCCAGAGAGGAGGCTGTTGCAGTTACAAGGGGGAAGAGGTTTGGGGATGAGAGTTCTAGCTGTGTGGACAGCTATAACAACACTTACACCAGTAGAATATAAAATAGAATATCAATGATAAGTTCAAAAAATGTGCACATATTATTACAATTACCAGTATGAGGCAGGAAGCTTTTATGAAGAACAGATTTAAAAAAAAAATCTAAACTGGTGCTCATAAATGACAAGGGAGACAGTAACATTTTTTTTTTCCGCCCCCAGCAATGAACAAAATGTAGAACAAGTGGAAGATGAATCTAAACACAGAGAGAAATGTGGTAATAGTCTTATCTTCACAAATAATGCGTGTAAAATCTCTTGTTTAATTTGTGGAGTGTCTTCTTTTGGGCATTATTTTATACCCAACAGTGTAAACTAAGAATAGAGAAAATTTTATAAAACTGCTGAATAATTAACAAAAGGTGAAGTTCTAATTATAGAAGTGCTAATTATAGAAGCTACTGAAGTCATCAGAAAAATGCATGTTGGAATATCAGAGTAGAGCAGGATCTCCACAATTCCAATGGACCATGCTTTGAAGACCTGGAAAGGAAAAAATACAATTTAAAACTCTTTTGTTTGTCCCCTACTCCATATTTCTTTGAGAAAGTGAGCCAGAAAATTTGAGGCTCCTCTCCTTTTGCATATTCCAGATAGACAAGATAGTATAGCAACATCACTGAAAGGGTAGTGGGGGTATTATGGGAACCAGGTGTTCTTTCATCTGGCTTTTTTTCACATCAATATTCGTCCCAGTGCATGCAACCTGTTTTTATTTGAAAGTCAAGGTGATTTTCTTGTTAACTGTACTAATAAGGGCTTGGGATCTGCCTTTTTATAACTTTACAAGACCTCTGTCAGGTGATTCCTAGATCAGCCTCCTCAGGTGATCAGAACCTCCCAGGTAGCTTAGTTTCCAGGCGACATCTACCCTGACAAACCAGTTCTGCTGGGCAAGAGCTTGCCTATTGTCTAGGATGCTTAGAGGCAGATCCCAGTTTAAGGACGCTCTGTTGTCAGCCCTGTATCACTCCCACTTGAAATTTCAGTCCAACATGGAAGTAAAAGAACAAAAGAGAAGGAAAAGGGCTGCACAATCAAAATGAAGTTAGCAGCTTGGTAAAGTCACATTCAGAGAGTTCATAATCTCACACCAAATTCATAAATCGTAGATTTCCCAAATTGACACACTGCCCCTCTCAGCCCGTCTCTACTTTTCCCTTTCACTGTGCTGCTGCTCCTCCCTCTCCCCTTACTTATAGCTCTTTCTTGGTTTATCTATTTCATTCCATCCCGGCGTCTTAATCTATTATACTAAAAGGGCAAATTCCTTTTTTGAGACGGAACAAATTAATTGGTTAGCTGAACTGTCCAGAAATCCATTCTGGAAAGTTTGAATTTAATAAACGTAACTCTTATTAAATTTAAGTAAAATGCGTATTTGCAAACCTTAAATAACTAAAGGAAATATTCTTTCTTTAAAATGTATGGGTGCACTGTCAGCTCAAGGGTTATAATAGAAATGTTAAAACAAATTATTAGTTTTACAAAGATAAAAGAATACAAATTCTTACAGTAACAGTTTAGTTTCTATGTAGTTATTGTAGTGTGTATATATAGACTATAATTATAGTCTTATAATTTCTTATAGTGAAACTCGTATAGTAACAATTGTACTACATAATCAGAAACTAAAGTATACATTTTGAATCATCAAATGTCAAACAAAAATATCATTGGGAACGGTAAAAAATCCTGTTTGTAGCAATTATACTATATACTCATTTGAATTTGGAGGGAATATACCTGGCTTATTCTTCATGCTAACTTTTGTTACAAAATAAGCTCTGTGAGCAACACATTATTTGTTGTTAGCAAAGTATTTTCCTGACACTACCTGTATCCTTAAAAAAAAAAAAAAAAAAAAATCATCTTTATTCCATGCTTAATTTTACTTCAGGCAATTATAGTGAAGATTTTGAAGATGAGACCGAATCTAATTATCCTTCTAAAAATGAAGATAATGAAGTTGAGCAAACTGTCAGATCAGAAGCTGATTTAAAAATTCAAGGACAGGTATAATATTTAAATATTTAAATTGTTGAATTTTGTGGTATGAGACATTTTCTGCTATGTGTATCTGCTTTAAAGATCATCATAATTCTGACAAAGACCAAACTGCCAGTTTTAAAACACTTCTTAAAAATCTATTATTTTAAACTAATTGTCTGAGCTTTTAAACTACTTTTTTGAGTTTATAGAGATCTACAAGTACACAAATATATATGTAAAAGAACACAAGTAGCTATAGTTTTTTTTAATGGATTTGCATTACATACAAGGAAGAATAGAGGTATTTGGTGTGATATTTTTCCATGAAGAATGTACTGTTCCTGGTGCTTTGGTCTTGACATATCTACGGTACTTGCTTATTTGCATTTTGAGTTAACAATCACAGATGGTAAGTGCAGTACTTAAAAGCACTGCACGGCGCTTCAGAATGACAGGGAGCTTTTCTCTCTTTTTTTGTGGGGAGGCCTGGGGCAGGGAGTCGGGGGTGAAAAAGCTATTGAGCTCTTCGGGAAAAGGAAAGCCTCTGACCCATAGAACTTTAGAATGAAAAGGGGAATCAAACTTTTTCCTTTCCACCCCTTCTCCCAAACAGTGCATACATCTGTTGGCTAGTGATCTGCTGGATGACTTGTAAAGGGGTGGTCAGGACTATCTGTATCATCAATCATGAACCCAGTGGATCTAGCCACCTGGAATTCTGTCACTATAGGGGAATGCCGGAGTGGCATGGAGAAAGTGCAGTAGCTTTATACCTGCTCCCAGCTGCCTTTGGCATAGAAGGCAGGCCAGAGTGGCTGTATGCTCTGGCAAAAAGAAAAGGAGTACTTGTGGCACCTTAGAGACTAACCAATTTATTTTAGCATGAGCTTTCGTGAGCTACAGCTGAAGTGAGCTGTAGCTCACGAAAGCTCATGCTAAAATAAATTGGTTAGTCTCTAAGGTGCCACAAGTACTCCTTTTCTTTTTGCGAATACAGACTAACACGGCTGTTACTCTGAAACCTGTATGCTCTGGCTATTTCTGAGTGCTGCAACAGCTTTTTTGGGATCACTTGGCATAGGTTAGATCAGTTCTGAGAATGCTCTAACTTTCACCAGAGGCCAAACCATCTCAGGATCACCCTCAAAATCCAGGGGCCAAAAATGTGGTTTAAAGTCTCATTTTCCTACCCTTTGGGTCTAAGAATTGGGGCCAGTGTGTTTTATGTAAGCAAAACAATGAGACCAAGAGGTAAGTCTTCAATGCAAAATTAAAGACAATAAGTCTTTTGTAAGGATATTTTGTGTTGTATCCATGTACTGTACCACATCTATAGAAAATACGATAAACGTATTTTCAGATACTTCTGGTTCCTTAAGACTGAAAAACAAAACACTGGTCCATAAAATGATTCTTATTTCTGAGCAAAGTTATTTTAAAAATTCAATGCAACATAGTCGAGGTAAACTTTATTTAGTAGGGCGTACCATGTATGTGATTACAGCTTATCTACATTACATTTTGTTGTCTAGAACAGCTCACATTAATCTCCAATTGATGACCCTCAAATTTTTGTAGCTTGTTTTGAAAACAAGTATTAGTTGAAATGCTAGTGCTAATAAATGCAAAACCACAAACAAACAGCACCTCCGTCCATGTTCATACCACTTTAAGGCTTCAAACTTGAAGGCAAAGTAGTTAGGAAATGAAAAATGAATGCTGTAATAAGGACACTAACATGGTATTTTCTGATTTTCTTGTGTTGTAATTTGCAATAACAGCATTTTGCTAATGTAATTTTTAGCATCTAGTTCCACCTCACCCTTAAGGGGGAAGCAGAGTAAAAGAATGGGGAAGATGTATGGTCCCAGTTCATCTATTGGTATCATAACTTCATAGTGCTCCAAGCAGTTGCACAGCTTAAACTCATACTATAAATATTGAACTGCACATGAACTAAAGCAAACTTTTAATCTCTTTAAATATAAACTTATTTTGTTTTTTCAAATTCACAAAGTAACTATCCTTCACTGTTTCAATTGTTTTAGGATGAAAAGACTGGCATGCTGGCTAAAGGTAAAAATTTAAATTTTCAGTAGCGTGAAAATATTTGTAAAACATACAGCAAGTAAATCTGTTTTATTTCTGAATGTGAATTTACTGCTCCCTAATCATGGACTGAAGTAGTTAAGAATGATCCATATGTCTTAATTTTTAAATAGGCCTCAACACAGTCTCTAATTTTGCACCAAAAATTCAATTTCCACGTTTTCACACCTGCAAGCTTAGGGCCAGATCCTGCAGTGAGCTCATTGCAGGCACTGCAGTCCTCGCAGGTGGAGCTCATAGAACTGGGGCCTTAGTAGCCATGCCCAGAGCGTTGAAATGTAGAGGGTGATCCAGTGGATATAGTGTACTTAGATTTTCAGAAGGCTTTTGACAAGGTCACTCACCAAAGACTTTTAAGCAAGGTAAGCTATCATTGGTTAAGAGTGAGGGTCCTCTCATGAATCCGTAACTGGTTAAAAGATAGGAAACGAAGGATAGGAATAAATGGTCAGCCTTCAGAATGGAGGTTGGTAAATAGTGGTGTCCTCCAGGGGTCTGTACTGGTACCAGTACTATTCAACATATACATAAATGATCTGGAAAAAGGGGTAAACAGTGAGGTAGCAAAATTTGCAGATGATACAAAACTACTCAGGATAGTTAAGTCCCAGGTAGACTGCGAAGCGCTATAAAAGGATCTCTCAAAACTGAGTGACTGGGCAACAAAATGGGAAATGAAATTCAGTGTTGATAAATGCAAAGTAATGCACATTGGAAAACATAATCCCAACTATACATATAAAATGATGGGGTCTAAATTAGTTGTTACCACTCAAGAAAGAGATCTTGGAGTCAGTGTGGATAGTTCTCTGAAAACATCCACTCAATGTGCAGAGGCAGTCAAAAAATTGAACAGAATGTTGAGAATCATTAAGACAGGGATAGCTAATAAGACAGAAAATATCATATTGCCTCTATATAAATCTGTGGTACGCCCACATCTTGAATACTGCCTGCAGATGTGGTAGCCCCATATAAAAAAAAAAATATATTGGAATTGGAAAAGGTTCAGAAAAGGGCAACAAAAATGAGTACGAGTATGGAATGGCTGCCATATGAGGAGAGATTAATAAAACTGGGACTTTTTATCTTGGAAAAGAGACAAGTAAGGGTGGATATGATAGAGGTCTATAAAATCATGGCTGGTGTGGAGAAAGTAAATGTGTTGTTTACTCCTCATAACACACGAACTAGGGATCATCAAATAATATTAATAGGCAGCAGGTTTAAAACAAACAAAAGGAAGTATTTTTTCACACAAGGCACAGTCAACTTGTGGAGCTCCTTGCCAGAGAATGTTGTGAAGGCCAAGTCTATAACAGGGTTCAAAAAAGAACTAGATAAGTTCATGTAGGATAGGTCCATCAATGGCTGTTAGCCCGGATGGGCAGGGGTGGTGTCCCTAGGCTTTGTTTGCCAGAAGCAGGGAATGGGTGACAGGGATGGATCACTTGCTGATTACATGTTCTGTTCGTTCCCCCTAGGGCACCGGGCACCTGGCACTGGCCACTGTCAGAAGACAGGATATAGGGCTAGATGGACCTTTAGTCTGACCCCGTATGGCCGTGCTTATGTTCTAAAAACAGGACTTGATTAATGAAGCCCCAGCTTCCTTCTCCAAGCCCAACTGATACTTGGCGGGGTGGGAGCAATTAAGCATCTTTGAACCTAAAGTTAGGGACCAAAGCGGAAAAGATACCAGCTTAAGCTGGACCTCTCCTCCTGATTGTAACCCCTTGATAGTTTGAAATAATATTTTTGGCCCTGTGATGGAAGGTTGGACACCAGTGTTTTACATGCTTTTTGTGACCTACTTGTTGAAAGCCAAAGCCACCAACCCAACAAACTTGGGTTGAGTTTTTTCAGAACCAGCTAGGGATCCAGCCTTATTTATTTCAGTGGGAGTTATAACTAAATCCCCTAGTTGTCTTTGAAAATCTTAACCTTGTTGTCTAGCACTCTGACTTCCAATCATAACACACCCACTTCTGGAGAAAAGGATATTTTATTACTGGTCACTTCTATAGCGTTCCCCCTCACCAGAATGAAGAAGAGAATCTGCAGCCTGCTTACCTACCTGTCTGGGAGTGAGGTGATCATGAGGTGCACAAGAAGTCTTTCAGAAATTAACAGAATGTTTTTCCTATTCTCACTTGTCTCCTCCCTCCAAAAAGGGGGGTTTAAATAATTCAGAAATTGCTAAACGGGTTTTATTTTGGCAATAAAAAATAAAATAAAACCGTGCTGATTTTTGGAGAGTTCTTTAGAGTAATCTTATTATAGAGAGGCAAGATTTGGTGTGTCTGCAGAACGTGTGGGGTCTAACAAATTAATTGTCTTTAGCCAGTTCATAAGTGCAGAGGAAAGTTGTTGCTGCGGCCACACTGTCAAGGTTGCTAAGCTGTTACAGCTGCTCAGTGCTTCTGTTCTTGGAGCTTCAGTGTTACCAGCATGAGCAGAAAGCTCAGCCTGCTAATTCAGCGGACCTTGATGTTACTTGTAGAGAAAGACCACAGACAAGGTTCAGTGACTAAGGCACTCTGCCAGGTTTATTGCCCTCTAGGCACGTCCTAACGACTCTCTTAACTTGCACAAGTACATTAACGCATGAGTGCCTCATGGCAAGGAGTGGCTCAGACAGCAGCGGGAATTTCTGTTGTCCCCTCGGCCGCACAAAGGATTAAGGCGAGGTACCCCGACATTTATAGACTGAGACAAACAACTGGTATAAACAACTTACATACCACCTTACGTGTTTCATGACATCTGTTTGTTACCTCCCGTTGTACCTTACTCCAGATGTCTTGGACAAAACACCCCTATTAATTATTCTGTCAAACTATTTTATCTTGTGCTAGGTTGGGATGTATTTGTATTAACTTCCTGGAATATAGTTACATAGTTACTTGAGAACTCTGGGTGTTTTTTACCATCCTCTCCAGTCAGGAATGTGCTTACTTGGTTAGCCAATATCTAGTGTATTAGTTATTTTGCCAAGGTCAAGCCTACTGTGGTTCACAGCCTTTAGTTCACACTGTTAGTTGTGCGTAGGGCTCAAACAAGGCCTACACCACTAACAAAATACCTGCTGGTGAATTAACAAAATATTAACTACTCTGACAGTCTGTTTTATGTTCAAGTATGCTAATTCTGAATTTGAAGGGATAAATGGTAAAGGCCTATTAATAACAAAACCAAGTGAGGGCTTAATTCATGAGGGTTAACTAAAGGGCTCACTCATGAGTCTATCTGTGCAGCGTTAGTATAAGGATGTGTACACCCATTTGACTATTCACATTGCTTGTCATAGCATGGTGGGGAAATAGCAATTGCTAAGCCACTACTTCCTCTCCTAGGCAGGAATGGGATGTGGATTGAGCCTTAGCACCTCTTGTCTAGTGTGCCAGCCAGCACAACTGAGCTGGTTTGGAGCAGAGTGGGCAGGGAAGCTGCACTGGGAAAAGAGCTGGAGTAACTTGCTTCCCACAAGGAGCAAGAGGGAAGCAGAGACTGAATTGTGACTGTGTCACAGTTCAAGGCCTGCTCTGCTGCTGGTGGAAGTGCAACTAGGAATTGACCCATACGCATGACGGATCACAAGGTGCTAATCTGTTCCTAACTGATTAAAATTGTATTCTGCATCCACTGGGTCAGGATGGAGAAGGTGTAATATCACATCAGTGACAGTGTTCCCTAAAGTCCCAGGTTTATCTTTTTGTATCCTTTTAGTTGTGTTGCTTGATTCACAAGACTCCACCATGGAAACCCAAAAGGTCATTGAACAGCAAGATGCAGCAGTGACTGAACATCAGACACCTGAAGTCACTAAGGATGAAATAAATGGAACTGGTAAGGCTGCTTTGTCTTTGGTTTGTTTGTTTGTTTTAATTTAGACTGTATTTTAGCTGGAGACCTGATGGCTCCAGAGGATTGGATAGAGGAAATAAGGAAATTCTATGTTGCCTATGCAAATCAAGCCCTGGTTGGTAATGACCAAAATCTTGAGGAAAGAAATGCTTTTTCTTTTCAGGCTTAAATTTTTTTTCATAAAGGTCTTTTCCAGACAACTGATACTTAAGTTTTAAATATTTTCTTTTATTTTTTCTTGATCACTGCAAGCTGCTTTCACTCACACACACACACACACACACACACACACACTCTTTAGCAATTAAATTTCATTTAGAAGTCAGAAATAGACGTTCACAGCATCTAAAATTTTAATTGTATTCAAAATTCTAATGGGGGAGAGAAATCAAAACAATGAGAAAATATATAACTCCATGAAGACTTACAATACACTTATTTCATCATAACCACACTGTATTTAATCTAACAAAATATACGTCTCATTTGTGAGAGTTTTAGTAGTGAAAATATTTATAAAAATGGAAACACCTATAATTGCAGAGAAAAGACTGTAGAGAAGAGCAAGTATTATTTAATAAACACTTTCATAGTTAAAATGAAGTTTGCTGTTTTCAGCAATAGTTGCTCCCTGTAAATTTTGAAATTGAGTCGAGAGAGGATAAGTAAATTGTTGGATTTCTTTTTTTTTTCTCATTACTTTGTCACAATGCTGTTACATTTATCTGTTAATAGATCATGCTAGTGACTGAAACTTGTTCTTCCAATGTGTTGAGTTGACTTATTGTTTCTCTAATGAATTTCCAGTTCCCTACATCTTGATTGTTAATTTCCAGCAGGTATTTCCTATGGACAAACTAACAGTGATATTGAAGCATTACAGCAGGCCTATTGTCATATTGATCAATCTCTAGGAGACACTGATGAGCAAAGAATTAATCTTAGTACGATGGAAAATGCAGAGTGCCCAGTCCAAGATGCTTCACAAAACAACGAAGACTGTGCAAAAAACATCTCAACTACTGAATCAGGTAGATACTGCACATGGAAGCAGAGTTGTGATTTCCCATCTATTGCCGTTCCCTAGTTGACAGTACTACATTATGGAAATGATACATTCAAACTCTATGGATAGAACTAGTACAGAGAGCAGCTATTTGCCATTTCATTTAGGTTAAAAAGAGCTGTGGTTTCTGGTAACGTGGACTGTATTGCTCATGCTCAACTAATCTTGAGTATATTATCTTTCTATAATTCCTTTCTTGTTCAAATTATGTAAAATCAGTGTATGTTTTGGGTTATGCGCAAGTTACACCTGAGAAGTGTGTTCAAGTTACTTAAAGGAATTATTTCAAACAAAGAGCTAAAACTTAAAGCAGACAGTTCTTATTTATGCATTTATAACATAAATTGACTCCAATATTCTCTATTCCATAAAACAAATCTCTTTTTAAAAATTGAAAAAACAAAACTGTAATATATCACATACACAAGTAAAATATATAAGCCTAGGGATAAAATTTTTCAGAAGAGCCTGAGTTCCATTTTCAAGAGAATCTTAGGCCTTGTCTACACTACGAAATTAGGTAGTTTTAAAGAAGTCGATTTTTAGAAACAGATTTTATACAGTTAATTCAGTATGTCCACACTAAGCGCATTAAATCGGTGGAGTGCATCCTCACTACCGTGGCTAGCATAGACTTACAGAGTGGTGCACTGTGGGTAGCTATCCCACCGTTCCCAGTCTCCGCTGCCTGTTGGAATTCTGGGTTAAGCTCCCAATGCCTGATGGGGCAAAAACATTGTCGCAGGTGGTTTTGGGTACAGGTCCCCCTCCCTCCATGAATGCAACAGCAGACAATCGTTTCGCTCCTTTTTTCCTGGGTTACCCGTGCAGACACCATACCACAGCAAGCATGGAGCCTGCTCAGCTCACCGTCACCATATGTCTCCTGGGTGCTGCTGGCAGACGCAGTACTGCATTGCTGCACAGCAGCAGCTCCTTGCCTTCGCGCCAGACGGTGCAGTAGGACTGATAGCTGTCGTACGTCTCCTGGGTGCTCCTGGCAGACCTCGGTGACGTCGATCGGGGTGCCTGGACAGACATGGCTATCCTCCTCTTAGAGCACCGAATGGGAGCCAGAGACTCCAGGTCATTCTCTTCTTTAAGTTTTGTCTCATGGAGATTCAGTCGGGCCTGGAATATCCTGCGAGCTGGAGGCTTCTGCCTCAGGCTGCTCTCCCAGCTGGCAGCACCACACGGTCGCACCTACCCCAGCCTACCCCTTGCTCCCATGGCTCATGAAGCCTGGACAGTAGTAAGGAGCAGTTCAACCATAGGCTGAGCAAGTGTAGAATGGTGGTAGAATGTGCCTTTGGACTTTTAAAAGCTCACTGGTGCTGTTTGCTGACTAGGTCTGACCTCAGTGTAATGAACATTCCCATTGTTATTGCTGCTTGCTGTGTGCTCCATAATATCTGTGAGTAAGGGGGAGATGTTTATGGCAGGGTGTGAGGTTGAAGCAAATCTCCTGGCGTCCGATTTTGAGCAGCCAGACAACAGGGCGATTAGAAAAGCACAGCAAGGCGCGCTGTGCATCAGAGAGGCTTTGAAAACTACTCTCATGACTGGCCAGGCTTTGGTGTGACAGTTGTGTGTGTTCCTCCTTGATGCAAACCCTCCTCCTTTGTTAATTTTAATTCCCTGTAAGCCAACCACACTCCCCCCCTTCGAAATAAAGTAACTATTATTTTGAAACCATGCATTCTTTCTTAATTAAAAAAAAAAAGAGAGATAATGGACAAGGTAGCCCGAGTCGGGTGAGGGAGGAGGGAAGGACAAGGCCACATGGCTTATTGTAGCCACACTAAAAATCAGACTGTTTTGAATGACAGCCCTCTGTTGCTTGGGCCATCCTCTGGAGTGGAGTGGCTGGGTGCCCAGAGTCTCTGCCCCGCCGCGTTCTTGGGAGTCTGGGTGAGGAGGCTATGGAACATGGGGAGGAGGGGAGGCGGTTGTTCATGGCTGCAGTGGGGTCTGCGCTCTTGTTGGCTTTCCTGCAGCTCCAACAGACGCTTCATCATGTCCATTTGGTCCCCCATTAGCCTCAGCATCGCATCCTTCCTCCACGCTTCACACTCACTCAATTCTTTCCTGGCCTCTACCACTGAATGCCTCCATGCATTAAACTGTGCCCTATCATTGCGGGAGGACTGCATGAGCTCGGAAAACATTTCATCGTGAGTGCGGTTTTTTCACCTTCTAATCTGCGATAACCTCAGGGATGGAGATGATAGGGGGACTGCATGGTCACCTGTCCTGCTGAGTGCCGCTGAGTTCACCATGCTGACCAAACAGGAAATGAAATTCAAAAGTTCCTGGGGCTTTTCCTGTGTACCTGGCTAGTGCATCAGAGTTCAAAGCACTGTACAGAGCGGTCACAGTGGAACACTCTGGGATAGCTCCTGGAGGCCAATACTGTCGATTTGTATCCGCATTACCCCAAATTCAACCCAGCAAGGTCGATTTTAGCGCTACTCCCCTCGTCGGGGAGGAGTACAGAAGTCGATTTTAAGAGCCTTTTAGGTCGACGGAACGGGGTTGGTTGTGTGGACTCAGTCATTTTTAAATTGACCTAACGTGGCTAAATTTGACCTAACTCCGTAGTGTAGACCAGGCCTTAGGCTCCTAAGTAGAGCTGGCTGGGAAACCTAATTTCAGTTCTGTGAAAACTTTAGAGTTTTCGGAATTTTTTTAATCCTGACTCAGGACAAAAAGTTGTTCTCCAGAATTTTCACAGAACTGAAATCCTGCAACATTTCATTTTGGAAACACCAAAATCTGGTGTTTCTGAAACAAAATATGCTCCCAGGATTCTTGGGTGCCTCTTTGGCAGGCTGCAGGGAAGCTGGAGACCAATGAGGCCTTGGCAGTTGCAGAGTGAAATTGATGTGATTCTTATCAGTTTCACTGCTGTCTATCACTGAATAACAGCGGTGAAACTGACCAGACCTTTTAACTTGACAAAAGTCTGGTCAGCTTCAGGGCTGCTATTCACTGAAGGGCAGCTATGGACCTAATAAAAATCATGTCAATTTCAGTCTGTAGTTTCCAGGGTCCCTGGCTTCATTGCAGCCCATATGGTGAACTGCTGGGACCTGGGAAGCCTTGGGTCCTTTCTAACATACTTGGTGGGTTGAAGCTGCAATCCTGGGAGTGACAGCTCTGAGGCTCCTGGCTGAGCTGGGTCTACCAGGGTCCCAGCTCCACTTTATCCTACCCGCAAGCCCCATCTGCTGAGAATCCAGGGATGAGATGACAGGGAGCCTTCCTGCGTTCTATCAGAAGTTTGTCAAATTCAAACTGCTGCCTTGAAATATTTTGATTTCCATGTATCAGAAAATTATGACAAAAAATATTTTGTTGGAATTTTTCTGACCAGCTTTTCTCCTAAGTCTGTCTTTTACTGACTTTCAGTGAGACTTGAGCTTCTAAGTGCTTTTAGAAAATGGGACTTAAGCTCCTGAATCACTTAGGCACTTTTCAAAATTTGACTCTAGATCTTCTCCCTGAAATCCAACCAGGGAGTGGATCTTCAGCATGTGAATCTCTACTCCACAAGATGAGGGATCAGCCACATCAGTGGCACTGTCTCTTCTCTTCTACTCAAACTCTTAGAGAGTGCTACACCAGATCACGATCTACAGTGGTAGAGAGGGGGAAGACTACACAGGTGATAGGAATGAGAAGGCAGGTTGCACGTTCCCAGCAAGGATAATATAGTCTGATACAGTTATCTTTCCATTAAGCACCCTTCTGGTATCCTAAGGCATCCAGGGTGAACGGAGTTCTCCAATAGCATTGTATTGCCAAGGAAGAGCTGGTGGGGGCCAGAGCTGATGCAGAGGTAAAGGATCTCCATGTGGATGGCCTCCTGCAGATGCCAGGGGATCTGTCATGTTCTTCAACAGCTCTGATTACCCTACCCAACACAGGTTCAGACTTGAATGGGACAATATAGGGAAATCGACAGGAGCCAATCTTTGCAAAGACCTCCTTCCCCAACAGCTCTCTCCCATGGGTTTTACTACAGGTGGATAGGATCTGGCCTACAAAGATTCGTACTACATAAATTTCTATTTTAAGAAAAGATTTTAATTTGCTTTGTATTTGTAACACCTTTTTTAAAGCTTAGAAGCAAGATCTTCTCTACCCACTTTTTCTGTGTGACAAACATTAACAGGCTAAGTTCTGCTCTTAGTTACACCAAAGAATTGAGGAGAGTTATTCCTAATTTACACCATTTTCCGAGATGACCTAGTATGTCTTTTCCATTTCTATTTTCTGTCTGTGATTTCTTTTCACTACCTTAGAAGCACTGGAGATTTTGGAGAATTACAGATTACTGTTCGGCAGAATTTAACTCAGTATCTCTTTTTGTTTTGCTTTTTAATGGGGTTCAAGTTAACACAGCTTTCATTTATTACTGGTTTTGTATTATCCTTATCAATGTGTTTAATGCAGCACTTAAAACATAGTTAGTGACTTAAGTTAAAAATGCCAATAAATATTTTATGCAATAATCAGGCAGAATTATACCATTTGGAATACCTGTGCCTAACTTAAAATAGCTGAATAACACCTGAGAGATTGTATGTAGTTTCTGGACAATGAGGGTGCTTGTAAAAACAAGACACACACACAAAAAAAACACTCAAAATTAATGATTCTGACACTTTTGTTTTGGAAGTTACTTTTATGGTTGAGACAAGTGTGGGGTTTTTTTTTTTTGTTTTTTGTTTTGCAACATCAGTGTATTATTTTATATGGTAGGTATCTTGGAATCTATTTGATGCCAAGTTAAATCAGTAAGGGGCATGTTTCAGAAAGATACATGATATTTTTGCCAAATACTAAGTTATAGCATTTGATAAAATATGTTTTCTAAATCTATCACCCACTCAGAATTGTAATAATTTTTTTAAAATAACTAGTTTATTACTGTGTATTAAATATTATACTTAAAATTAATAATGTATTCCACTCCTTAGATTTGCTCACTGTAGAGGAATTAATGAAACCCATTAGAGCAGATTCATCTCATGCAAGAGGCTTTGATCTGGAGCTTGTAAGGTATTTGTTTTAGAAAATGCATGTTTTAACATCTTAATGTCCATGAATTATTTGTGAAAATCATCTTTCTGAATAACTAGGGTCATTTTTGAGCTAGGAATCTAGATTTTTATTGTGCTAGATAATTTAGTACTACTGTGTGTAGTTTGTGCTGATCTGTAAAGTGAATATGTATTCTGAGTTGGTCTGGCCACTTTTGAAAATAAGATCTATTTCCAGTAGACTTACTCCATTAGTAAACAGAGTTTAGAAGTATTGCAAGTAGCTATTTCAAAGATGAAGAGTCTTTTGACCTGGCAATGGAAATAACATTGCATTTGTGTGTCAATTTTAGAAAAAAAATTTGTAAGCAAATTGCAAGTCTTGTTAAATGCACTTTTTTTCTTTTTCTTTTTTAGTC
The DNA here is from genome assembly GCF_965152235.1 of Eretmochelys imbricata. NCBI lineage: Eukaryota > Metazoa > Chordata > Testudines > Cheloniidae > Eretmochelys > Eretmochelys imbricata. Next base: position 65,763,105 of record NC_135574.1, on the reverse strand, counting down.
CGGTGAAACTAACAGACAGCAGAGCAGCTGAATTTGTCAGTCATTTGCCAATTAAAGAACACAAAAATGATGCAGTTCTGGAGAAGCAAAGTTTAGATTTTTTGTTTGATAAACATAGTAAAGAAGAAGAGAGTGTTTTTCTCCAGGCAACTGCAAAAGAAAGTAGTGAAGATAGTCATCAAAAAGGGACTGATAAAGAAGACCAGATTGATAAAGAGCAGCTTGACCTTTTGAGACAAAAAATACAAGATTCTGCATTGTTGCATCAGGACAGCAAAATTAATAAGGTAAGCCATATTTAGCTATCTTTTATCTGTTTAAAAAATAATTTTAAATCACATTTTGAAGATTGTTTTTACAAACATATTTGCTAGAAATGTCTATCCATAATTTGGGGATTCCCAAGAAAACATTATTGCTATCTACTCATTAGGGTCATGACTCCAAAGCTGAATGCCAATTTCCAAGACGACCTAATAGGTCTTTTTCATCTCTACCCTGTTGTCCATTCCACCTAATAGGCAATTTTCCCTACTCGGTGTGATGTCTTCTTTTCACTACCTTAAAAGCACTGGAGATTTTTATAGAATTACACATTTTTCATTTGTTTGGGTTTGGATTATTCATTTTCAGCTCCATCAGGAATTTTATTCCTGTTTAAGTATAACTCTTGTAACTGGCCCAGTATTCTGTTACTAGAATTATATTTAAATAAACAGAAAAAGAACTGAAGTTACCTTCGGATTTTATTACAGTCTAATGTGGTTGTTACAAACTATACTTATTCTACACAGGCACATCAGTCCAGCTCCTGGAGGAACAAGGGATTGGATTCAGTGATTAATAAGCAAATAATGCACAAGAGCACTCGAAGTACAGCTCCTTTACATAAGAAGAAATCTTCCATTGGACCTCATATATTGGTTAGAAGTTCTGGATATGGTAAACCCACTTCACCCTTAAAACAACTTTCCACAACTACTGAAAAGAGAGCATCAAAAGAAGCTCTCAAAAAGCCAAGTTTGAAAGCCAAATCACCTCCAGATAAAGCAAGGCAAAAAGGTAAACTGTTAGTTTTATACATATAATTTTATCTTAAATGAAGAGTTCAGAGGTTAATTTTTGTTTAATCCAGAGAGCTTTTGGTTTTGATGTTACACGCACAAATAGTGTTAGATTTTATGTGACATACTTTTTCCACTTCTTAAAGATGAGTCTTATAGCAGTGTTAATTTTTCCTGAAAGAATAAATCCATGTGAGATTCCCAGGATTCCTGGGATAGATGTCATATTTTCATATTGCAGTCAGATTGTATGATATTTACTGCATTGAACAAATCGATGCATTTTGATATCACGGACTCATGGATATCATAGTCAGTCCGAAAGTGAAATAAGAAAAATAAATGTAATCAGTTTATTCCTTAATAGGCCTACCCAGAACTCATTGTAGAAATGTAATCTTTTTTTTGTAGCATATTTTACATATGGATTTCAAACCTTCCTTTACTGGGCTAGTCAAATCTTCCGTCGATTTTGACGACATGCAAACTTTTAAGGAAAGTGCCTGCTGTCTTCAAAAACCATTGTTTTTTCATTAAAAAAAAACTTTTTTATAAAAAAAAAAACTAACACATTTTCAATTTTCTTATGAAAATTCAAAATTTTCCATAGGGAGGGAAAAAACATTTTTTGACCAGCCTTTTACTCTAGTCATATGTAATTATTCAAAGCCCGTGCTCCTCCACTACATTTATTTAACTATTGCTGACCAATTGAATAGAAAATAATTTTGCCTTCAAAAACACATGTATGTCTGTCATAGTTTCTACTCTAGTAAGTATAAGTATTCTCTAAAAAATCTCCATTTCTGTTAAAATCCCTTTGGATAGTTCAACTTGTTGGAGTGATATTGTAACCTCTTTCAGTGTGGCCTGTCCTGTTCTTTATAAGCATTTTATCTTTATCCTCAGTTGTGCATTTTAGCACTTGTTAGAAAATACAAAGAAACAATTGCTTTTATTTCCCATTTATTTCCAGAATTAGTTTTTTCCTTAATGCCCATTAATGTGACATTGAGGTTGCCCACTAAGAAAAAACCTCCTCCAGAATTCTCTGCTTCCAAGTGGCTTGTACAGCAGAGACTGAACTACAAATAAAGACAGAATTTCAGGATTTGGTTCATTTGAACTTTGTAAAATTCCTAATCAGTTTTGGCATCTTGTGGGCACTGTTTGTTATTTCTGAGGTACTACAGGCATCCACTCTGTGGATGCTCTCACATTCTCGGCACATTCGATAGCAACTAATGTAGTCTCCAGGAAGCACATGGAGAAAACTGTAGGGTAAAACGGCTCATGTCTGTGTTCCCTTATTTTGAGAGGCCGACAGTTTAGGGAGCTTCTGGATAAAATAGTGACAGAGGTGGTTGGTAAGGAAAGGTATATTTATCTTCCTTAAAATTCCCAGGAAAAATACCTCAGGTAGTCCTAGAAGCAAACAACTATTTCACAACCAACAGTAGCAGGGCTAAAACCTGAAAGAGACCAGCTCTTCAGAAGAGCAAAAGGCATCTGATTTGCAACATGGTCACTTACCAATATATTTTCCTGCACTATATGTAGAAACTCCTGTCATCAGCTCAGGCTTTTTTTTGGCAGGAGTGTATGTAGTCTCTAGTATTTCAGTAGTTACAGAAAACCCCCATGTTCTACGCTGCCGAGCTATAAATTGTTGAATTTATACCCTAGGATGAATTTCACTGTTTATGTCCCAATGTCAAGTTAGAAAGGCAAGGTGGGTGAGATGATATCTTTCATTGGGTCAACTTCTGTTGGTGAGAGAGACAAGCTTTTGAGCCCACACAGAGATGTAATGAAAGAGAGTTCCTCACTCAGCTTGTCTCTCTAATATCCGGGGACCAACATAGCTACACCAGCACTGCATACACCAATGTCATGTTGGCTGTTACGAATAGATGCTGAGTTTCTCAATTAAACTGTGTGTGGGGGGGGGTGTTTTGCTACAGGGTCTATTTCTAAGGTTGGTGGTGTTTCTGCTGTGACTGGTATTATGCTGTGACTGGTAATATCTTCACATATATGTGGTTGCTTGGTTCTTTTTAAAGAAAGTTCACAAAACATCTGATGAAGTGAGCTGTAGCTCACGAAAGCTTATGCTCAAATAAATTTGTTAATCTCTAAGGTGCCCCAAGTACTCCTTTTCTTTTTGCGAATACAGACTAACACGGCTGCTACTCTGAAACCTGAGCTAGCTTATTTGCTGTCCAATTAATGGATAATTATCCTGGTCTTTTGATCTGCAGGGCATTCTGGTTATTACGTTATACTTCTCATTGTTCTTTAAGTATAAAATAAAAATTTTATAAAGGAAATGATGGCTACTCCATCTCCAGTAACATTGCACATAATTTGTTGTGGATGCTCTTGAATTAACTGAAAATCTTAACTATGGAGTGCATTGTGATCCAGAAGCTTGAGGCTTAGCACTGGTGGATCATATGAATATACTTGACTTTTTGAGAGCATATACATACACTATGTGTTGTTAACAAGTAGAAAATAAACATTTTCATTGGTTTTATAGCACAGTGCCTTCGCAGTCTGTCACTCACTGAATTTTGTTCTGTTCTGCTTTTTCCTCTCAAAATGAAGAAACGTTATTTACTACTAGGATAATAAGATCTGCAGTAAATGAATCAGCTTCTAAAAAGGTCAGCAATATGGTTACATCTGGCCAGTCAGTCATTAATGCCCTTGGACTGCAGATTAAGGAAATGGATTCTTGTGTGCAGACTCAAAAAGTAAGTGTTGTATTTTAAGTTATTACTGTTCAAAACTGGAACACCCGTGATGAAGAATTTGCATACCAGTTTTGTTAAAGCTTTTTGTAATACCTTTTATAATAGGATCAATAAATGCTGAAACTTGGCATTAAGAGTTTGCTTTAATAAGATGTTGATGTTCTTCTAAAAGATATTGCTAAAGTCATATTGCCACTTTAGGTTCCCAGATCAGTCTGTTTTGGTAGTTTTATGTCAATGTTGTTGTGAAAATGTTATCCATTATCTAATTTCTAAACATTAATATTTCAGTACCAAACAGGTTTAATTTAAATAAAACTTTCTAATAAAACTATTATACTTAGCATGTAAGTTAGTACCTGTATTTGTCTGTCTTTGTATTAGTACTGCATATTGTGCTTGAGCATATAATAGTATGTCAACAGAAAAATGACTCGGCTAACACGGCAAAGAGTTTTTCTCCTCTTTTATTCAGGCAGGCAGTAGGCAGCTAATAAGAAAGCAAGATTGATTTATTTATTTTTGCCTTACAAGAAATTTTATGCATTTATTGGTATTTATCTCTGGATTCTTCCTGCTTTTCTGTAAGCAAGACATGGAGTAAGGCAGCTCAGGTAGCTGTGTGTGGTTGCTACCATTTTTTTGAACCTTCTATTCAGCAACCTTTTCAAGATGAATAAAGACTCATAAGAGCCCAAAGGAAATCTTGAAAGCAAAGAGAAGAGCATAGGATGTTGCACTACCTGTCAGAGTGCTGCTCTTCCTTCTTCCCTGGCACCTCTGTGCATACTGGGAGGATGAGGCAGCTTCCAATGAGGGTATGGGAAGCTAGACTTAGAGCCACAACAAACAAATATTTTTTAAAATATTGGCAAAAATAAATTTAAAGTGCATTTATTTTCTGAAAAGTGACTAAAAATGTCCTTGTGGGGCTTCATGTTTTCATCTTGGTGATTTCCGTATTAACTTTGTTCAGTTTACAAGTAAACCTTCTATTTTTTTTATATATATAGCCAGTACTGCAGTTTTGCATGGGTTCTGAAATTTGTGTTCACTCTTCCTTGGGAATAACTGTCAATTCAAGTGATTGCACATATCCATTCCATACTAAGTGTGGGCACACCCAGTGAACCGGAAAGAGATTTTTCACATAGCAGTACCAATGAGGGCTGCTTGTGTGCCTTGCATCTATTTGTAATCCCAGCCAAGAGTATATAGGGTGGAGACATTCTGATTCCCCTTTAGTTCCTTCTCACTGCCTGTGTCCTGGGACTTGAACCTAGTATTACTTCTAATGGCCCACCTTGTGAGTCACTGGTTGCATTCTCCTGATTACATCATTTTCAGTCAAAGTGGCTTTCCTTGTGGCTACCATGTTGGCCAGGAGGATGGGGGATCCGCAGGCCCCCTTCTACTTCGTCCTTAATTTAAAAAATAAAAGTCACTACCAGGCCTCACCCCAAGTTTTTTAAAGATGATCTTGGACTTTCTCCTCAACCAAACAATTTACTTACCAATTTTCTTCACTGAGCCGCATAGTTACAAGATGAATAGAGGCTCCACACTTTAGGCATGCATAGAGCCCTTGCCTCTGCTTCAACAGAACTAAGCCATTCTGTGCATCCCTCAGCTGTTTGTCTCCTTTGCGGACAGAATTAAGGAGCTGGCAGTTTCCTTGAAAAGAATTTCAAATTAGAGCACATCATGCATATCAGTGTGTTATGAGATTGCTGAGACCACTGCTCCTTCAAAGATTTCTGCATATTCCTCAGAAGTTCAAGCGACTTCAACAGCATTTTGGGAAAATATCCCAATTTCTGACACATGCACGTTCCTTTACCAAGTATTATGCTATTGCTGCAGCTTCTAGGGATGATACCAGCTTTGGAAAGGCAGTTCTACAGTCCCTTTTCAGATAGAATCTGAGCTCTGCCTCCATTTCAAACTGCTTGGGAGTCACCTAGCGAGGAATGGACATGTGCAAACACCTGAAGGAAAAACAGTGACTTATCTGTTCTGTTTTTTCGAGATGTCCATTCCAAACCCCGCCCTCCTTCCCCTCTGCTTCAGAGTCTAGCTTGTTATGGATTCAAATGCAAAGGAAGTGAAAAGGGCCAGAGAGGCTCCAAGTTTTGTATCCTGGGCCAGGAGTACATGCAGGCACAGGCACTACCTCAGCGGATACCACTAGGGAAAAAAAATCCCTGGCTTCAGTGCACTTGGCACACATGCCTCACATGGAATGGACATGTGCAATCACTTGAAGAGCAACAGTTACAGAATAGGTAAGTAGAGTCGAACTGATTCGCTCGTAGCAGTATTAGCTCTTTAGTGCTAAGGAGAGTAAAAGTAGTTAGAAATTCATTTTTCTCTCTAAAGTAAGATTATAGGATTTGTCACACATACATGGAAAAGCTCTTTGAAGTTGGTGCCATTTTTTACCAGAACCATAGTATAAATATTATTTTTAAATGACATTTTAACATGACTTACTTTAAAAAACCCCCAAAACCTAAAGACAATAATGTTATCACTTTTATTGTATGTTTTACCTGTGAAGATCCTTCCCAACTCTTTTCTCCTGCACCCCGATATCTGCTGGCTTTGGGCACTTAATCTTGCTTAACTGTATTAACACTCTTTATATTTTCAGAGTGCTCAGTGAAATAGTTCACAGAAAGATGATGTAGTATTGGCTAACCTTAAATCTTGAATACATCTTATTGAAATGAAATGGAAATGAAAATGATCAATGATCTCAATGCAGTGTTTCTCTGGTAATTTTTCTTCACCAGGATTCCTCACTTTTCCCTGTCAAAAACAGTGAGAGAGAGCTTTATTTGCTAAAAAGAGTCAAGGAAGCAGAGGAAACGTTGAAAGCGGCACATGATTTAATTCAGCAGCTAAAAGACTCATTTTCACAGAAAGAGAAGGAAATGGAGAATAAGGTGGTAGAAATGAAAATGCAACATGATAAAGAGCTTTTACGGCTGAGTCAAGAAAACTATGTGCTTCAGACGAAGGTGCTGTACCACCTCCACCACAGACAAAGGGAAAGACTTGCTTCTGAAAACAACACTCAGTATTTCTTAGTTCAGTCATTCCTGCTCTGAACCAATTAACAGGAAATAAACAGGGAGGGTGGGTGCAAGGTGTACTCTCACGCTGTTGCTGTTCCATCTGAAACCAATCATAAAATTGTTTGTTTTTCCAGAGGGTAAACTTAGTTATGCTCTTCACTCACTCCTTATGGCTACCATGTTGGCCAGGAGGATGGGGGAACTGCAGGCCCTCAGAGTAGGGCCTCCTACATGTTTTTTTATTTTGTTTTTGTTTTGTTTTTTGAATAAGGACAAAGTTTCTACCAGGTCTCACCCCAAGTTTTTTAAAGATGGTCTTGAACTTTCACCTCAACCAATTTACTTACCAATTTTCTTCACTAAGCCACATAGTCACAAGATGAGTGGAGGCTACTACTTAGAAGCTTTGCTACTTAGGGGTTGTCTAATTCCTCTCTGGATACATGTATGCCGCATGCTTCTTTTGGCAGCATGTAGAGTACATATCCGCATAGCCCCCCTAGCGTGGGTATAAATAACAGTGTAGCTGGTGAGGCCTGGCTTAGACAAGTAAAGACACCTGAAGAGTGTGTGTATGTATGTGAATACATACTCTACCCACTCTACTTGCCTGAGCTGTCTCTGCCTGTCTACACTGTTGTTTTTAACTCCTCCAGTGGGGAAGAATTCTGCATGAGGAGGCAGCAGGGAAAGGCTGTGCAAGCTGTCTGCTGCTGGAGTCATTCCCTGCTGCAGGGAAAAGCTCTGACAGTGGAGAGGCTTTGCCTTTCCCCCTGCTAGAGCGTTCCTTGCCTCAGGAAAAGACTCTAGCAATGGGGAAAGGCTAGGGCTTGAGGTGGGGAGAGGGAAAGGTTCAGCCTTTGCTTCTCCACTCCCTCCCCCACAGCAAAACTATTCCTGACTGCAGTGAAAGGCTCTGGCAGCAGGAAGCTGCTGAAGCCTTTCCCCACTACCTCTCCTCTGCCAGAGCATGTCACTGATATCTATGGCTACATGCTGCAGTGTGGATGCAGTGTGCTTTTAACTGCAGCGTATGGCGGCAAGTAGTATACATATAGCTGTCACCAGTGGTGTATACGTATCCTGTGTTACACATTCCAGGGCAGCATTCAGATTATAAATCCTTACTCTATAACTATAAATAAACCTTTAATATAATGTCAGTTTCTGGTAAAATAAAAGCAGAATTATATACACTTCCTGATGTTTTTTCTACAAAACTATGCTTAAGGCTTGGCTCTCGGGGAAAGTTACCACCAGAACTTTACCAATTCAAGTATACTGCTACAGTTTTACCACATGAACACTCTTAATAAGAGTGTCCACGTGGGGAGTTAGTCGTATAGTTCTGCTGGTAAGTTTCCCCATATAGACAAGCCCTTATACTGAACAGGGCCTGTTGTGCATATTACTACAATCTTGCATGTGCTTCACTTTTTCAGATAATGCTTCTATGACACCAGTTTTTCTGAAGGCTCAGAGTACTCTGTTTCCGTGTGTGTGTGTTTTAATAAAAAGGAAAATAGATGCCATCTAACTTAGTGCAAAGCTTTCTCCAGAGAACTTTGTCTAACAATTGTTTTATTGACACTTTGTGTGCTTTGTATATTTTGAAAGGTAAATAGTATGGAAGAGCTGAGCAAAGAAAAGAAATGGCTTCACCTTGGGGCAACAGAGACTGTCACTGAAGAAAAGTTAAAGCAAATCCAAAAGGAAATTCAAGATCAAGAGAACCTTCTTCACGGTTATCAGCAGGTAGAGTGATATTTTAATGTGGTGGTGTGAACTCTGGTTAGCTGTAAAAACAAAAAGATCAGATAAACTATTTGTTGTTTTTGTAACATTAGGGTGGGATTTTCTAAAGCACATAAGGAAGTTAGGCTCCCATCTGCCATGGTCATTGTATCCATAGTTGAGGTTAAGTGTTTCTGCGCTTCTCCACATACAAGATGCATCTGTGTTTAACTTAAAAACACTTAGTTGAATTGTTACCAAATAAAATTTTCTGGGGTTTCCTTTACTTCTTCAAAATTTCAAAAGCTGTCTTACTTGGGCCTTTTGTAAATGGAAAACCTATGAATTATTAAACTCATTCTTCTGAGAATGAAACTTTCCTAGTTGAAATCCTTGACTAGTTGCTGCTATTCTACTTAAGGGAGATATCTTTTTCTAAAAAGCAGTAGAGGTGTAGCTCTGAAGGGCATGAATAAATTACATTTCAAAAAAGCTTATATCTCTCTAGTTTTGAGTAAGCTCTTCCCAAGTTGTATAGTGTTACCTGGCATTAAAAGAATACAACCTGTGAGCTGAAAACTTTAACAAATAAAATACAGTTTGGCCAATAAAGAATCAACATTTCTGTCCCCAAAACACGTGGAAAACTAGTTTTCCCAAGAAAAACTAGGCTTGTGGAGGTAAGCTTGGCTCTATTAGCATGCATCTGCATCATCTCTCCATCTTCTTCTCAGCCCAGAGGTACAACTTGTGCCTTTGACTGCACTGGTAGAAAAGTAGAAAACTTAGAGAACAGAGCTTGAAACTTTCATTCTGGGATTGGGTATGACTCAGAACTAGGGCTGTTAAGCGGTTAAAAAAATTAATCATGATTAATCACTCTGTTAAACAGTAATAGAATACTATTTATTTAAATATTTTTTGATGTTTTCTACATTTTCAAATATATTGATTTCAATTACAACACAGAATACAAAATGTACAGTGCTCTCTTTATATTTATTTTTGATTACAAATATTGTAATCTGTAAAAAAACAAAAGAAATAGTATTTTTCAGTTCACCTCATACAAGTACTGTAGTGCAATCTCTTTATCATGAAAGTGCAACTTACAAATGTAGATTTTATTTTTTGTTACATAACTGCACTCAAAAACAAAACAATGTAAAATTTTAGACCCTACAAGTCCACTTAGTCCTATTTGTTGTTCAGACAATTGTTCAGACATACAAGTTTGTTTACATTTGTAGGAGATTATGCTGCCTACTTCTTGTTTATTATGTCACCTGAAAGTGAGAACAGGATTTCACATGACACTGTTGTAGCTGGTGTCATAAGATATTTATGTGCCAGATGCATTAAAGATTCCTATGTCCCTTCATGCTTCAACCACCATTCCAGAGGACATGCGTCCATGCTGATGACCGGTTCTGCTTGGTAATGATCCAGAGCAGTGCGGACCAGCGCATGTTCATTTTCATCATCTGAGTCAGATGCCACCAACAGAAGGTTGATTTTCTTTTTTGGTGGTTCGGATTCTGTAGTTTCCACATCAGTGTGTTGCTCTTTTAGGACTTCTGAAAGCATGCTCTCAGATTTTGTAAGGCACTTCAGATTCTTAAACCTTGGGTCGAGTGCTGTAGCTGTCTTTAGAAATCTCACATTGGTACCTTCTTTGCCTTTTGTCAAATCCATAGTGAAAGTGTTCTTAAAATGAACAGCATATGCTGGGTCATTATCCAAGACTGCTATAAAAAGAAATATATTTGGCAGAATGTGGGTAAAACAGAGCAGGAGACGTGCAATTCTCTCCGAAGGAGTTCAATTACAAATTTAATTAACTCATTTTTTAATGAGTGTTTTCAGCCTGGACGCTCGATACAATCCAAGGTAAATGTGTACTAAATGTAGTTTAGCATGCTGTATAAAAAAGTATTTGATATTCAGACGTGCTCTAAAAACAAATTATTATAAACATCAAAGTCTCATCCAACATAAATATGTTTGACTATGTGTGAGTATTCAGTGATTACAATTATATGACCTATTATTGTCTATTCTTTTTTATAAATTACTGTCATTTATGCTTAGTCTGTGTTCTATGACTGAGGTAATAGAGTAATTGCTTTATGAAATCTAAGTATTAAGAATGTGATAGAAGCAAAGTACACATGTAGATTACAGTAAAAATGCTGTTGAGCCAGATAAAATTATTATTAATAAATGAATGTGGGTTAAGTTTGTCTTTTTTGTCTTAGGAAAATGAAAGGTTATACAAGCAAATGAAAGAACTCCAGATACAAAACAAGAAAAATGAGGAACGGATGTTTAAGGAAAATCAACATTTAACATCTGAGTTAGCGTCCTTAAGGTGAGTATGTTTAAACTTCTAGCCTTTAAAGTCACGTAAATTCAGAGTTAGTTTGAAGGCTTGTGTGCTAGTCTGCACTAGTGGGATATACATTTGTCTTCACTAGTATTTTGTGCACTAACTGGCCCATGTGGACCTTGCAGTTGGGCGCTTAAAATTCCCTACTGTGCATTAACATAATACTGTCTGAAACGGGACAACATTAACATGCACGAGGGAACTTCTAGTGCACACCAGGGTCCACACAGGCCAGTTAGTCTGCACTAGCTTATCACAGACTAACTCACCATGTAGACAAGCCTTCAGTAAGCAGAACCATAAGAGCAGAACTAGCAAGCCTGTCAGATATCCTGTTGTTTGGTTTGTTTTGTCATAGATGGTGATAGGTGACTGGTGAGCTCCTATTCCATTGAAATTGGGAGGGGTGGAAGAAGTGTCCAAATTTAGTTCTTAGCCTTCCCTTTTCTGTTAGAGACCTATTGGAGTAAATAGGGCTTGTAGCTTAGATGGTTGTATTCTAAATCTCAAGATTGAATGTTTGTTCATACAAAGAATGGGCCACAGAATTAAATGAAGGCCGGGGCAAGAGCATGCCTTTTGGTAGTATAATTTTATCTGCCATGTTAAAATGTTTGGATATTATTATACATAAGTATTCTCATAAGATGAAATTCACCAAGCAGCTCAGGTCACAGAAGACCCCAGTACAGAGGAATCACCATGCTGAGGTTGTGAGTGACTGAGCAGTGGTTACATAGGGGGAATCTCCCCCTCTGTAAAACTGGGATCTGTGTCTGTAACAGCATGGAGGGTCAGCAACCATGCAAATCCAGTATTTACAAATCTTTGTATAGGAGCTCACAGCTGAGCTTAATTCATGGGGAGTAGATTCTATCCCCAGACTTGCATGTGGTTTTCCTAAGCAAAGGTTGCTTATTTGGAGTTTATGGGTCTATCTATGCTACCAAAAAAATCCACGTCTACGAGTCCAGGTCTACAGTTCATGCTGCAGCGCTACCAATAACTGTGTAGGCATTCATGCTTCAGTTGGAGCTCAGGCTCTGAAACTTGGGAGGAGGGGTGGATTTCAGAACCTGAGCTCCAACCCAGGTGGGACCATCTATATGGCTTTATTTAGTATGAGCCCAGGTCCGTAAACCCGGGCTCTGAGACTCACCACTGCAGTGGTGTTGTGTTTTTTTTTTTTTTAATTGCAGTGTAGACATAGTGGCTTGTGCAGGAAAGGGGGTAGATATCACCTTTACTGATTTTGATCAAATAATGACTTGTCTTCTTTTGTTTTATCTAATTATCATTGTGACTGGTGCCTGGGATGGGCCACACTGAGAATGCCACAGTCAGGGCAGACTGCAAGAAATAGGCCAGACCGTCCTGCCAAAACTAGTGGTTTACTCTATAGTTAGATTCACCAAGCCAGTAACAAAAGAACTTCTGCAGTACCACACCTAAGTATCCAGAAGCCAAACATAGTCCCCTTTAGGCATTCCAGCCGTTGGCTCCCATCCAGTCAATCCAATCTAATATAGTGAGAGGTTATTGAAACCCCAATTAACCATATGTGAAGTTCTTCCTAATCCCAATGGATGAGAGACATATCCCAGGTCAGTATGAATCTCAGATCTTACCCAAATATCATGCTGTCGCCAATCCTTAATAAGCCTTTAGTTAGTTTACTAATAAAAGAAAAGGAGTTATAAATAGTTGTTAAATCATATACATACAAATGATTGCCAAGTCCTTATATCAGGTTTTCAGCAGTGCTGGAATAGACTGCTGGCATGTAAAGTCTCTCTGGTAACTCCCAAAAGATTGGAAGGTCCTCAATCCATAGTTCAAAATGCTCCTTTTAGTTGTAAATCCACAGTCCAGAGAATTAAAGCAGGAAAGAGGCAACACAGGGATATATCAGAGGTCTTTTATTTGTATTGCAATGTGCATGGAAGTCCCAAACAAAGCCCACAGCACCTGTATGTTGAAAGTTACTGGTCCAAAATGCAGCCCAGGATCATATGAGCATATCACATGCCCTTAACCTTTTGTACTTAAACGCCGGGGGAGGGGAGTGGCGGCCATTGACTCCTTGCCATCTGAGGCATCCTCCAGAAGAGCCATCTGGACAGGATGAGTTTCTTCAGTAGTCCATTGTAAGAGCGGAGTGTCCTTGCGAGGCCATCACGCACAGCTGTCTAGCCCTAATGTAAATTCTGTCTGGGGGTGTCACCCAGGAATACAACACCTGTGTAAGACATAAGTACATAGCCAATCTTCATAACTTCAGATACAATAATGATACATTCATGTAAACAAGATAATCATACTTAGCAAATCTTAACTTTTCCATTGACATCTGACAACAGTGATACAGTCATCTTTCTTATACACAGCATCACAATCATCAAGTTAGCATTTATGAAGATGGATGGACTGGTGTCTGATATCCCAGGAGTAATTTTGGGCTTTGTTTTACTTATGTATTTCAGTGCTTATTCTTTTTTTAATGATTTAAAAGAAATATTTGCCAGAATTTGTAGACATGATCCTTTCATAGGGAAACCACTGAATGTGTTAATGAAGCAGAAAGCTACGTAAGATCACCAAACTGCATAATGTTCTCTTTTGTCATTGTTCCATTAGAGAACAGATGGATAAAAATAACTTCCTGTCACAGTTAGAGCAGGATTCTAAACCAACAAGAAACCAGAGTTTCACAGAACTGATTTCAGAACTTCGAGTAGCACAGGTAAGTGGATTTTGTGTTCCGGAATTGTATACCTGTTTAAATATTAATCTCTCCATGTAAAATAAATATATCCATTGATACCATAGACTTATTGTGTAAAGTAAAATTGGAAATTTTGTAGCATATTTCCTTATGCTAAAATAATGTACCATTTTATAGTCTTTATTAAAAACCTGTCTTGCTTTAATACTTGAAAATAGCATGAATGAATAATCAATTGAATGCACAAAACTAGCCTCCAAAGATGCCTTTAGCCATTATCATCTCTGTGGGTGCTTCAGTGGTTATCCTGAAATGTTCTATGAGAATGATGGCAGCCAGCAAGGTGGTATGCAGACATTTACAGGTGCACATTTTGTTGAGACACTGATAAAGAATACATGCTAGTCTCAGGCAAGTTTAGTGTAGTGTTTAAGGAGTGTTTTTCAGTTAGGTTCTAGATGATAGCTGGAGGGTGGGTGCCTTTGCCAGTTCAGAGTTTTGAACTGTTTCTGTATTCTGCAAGGGAAGGTTTTGCTCTTGTGATAGACAGCCAAAGATGTCATTCCTGAGAAGATAAATTTACAGATACAGGATACCCTCTGGATTTTCCAAAACCCTATTATTTGAACCTTTGCTTTATCCCTTCCTTGTCCACCAATAGAGCAGAGACCTGGCCAGAAGGGAGGTCATGGGGAGTGGGGCCATGACAGCAGAGCTGCAGAGGGCTCCCTGTACAGCCAAAGGACAGCGGTGGTCCTGACAGGGCAGAGCCTAGCTCCAGCTGGGGTTCCCTGCTGTGCTCTCCCATGACTACTATGCCCCTCTTCTCCCCTGCCCCAGGGCATCTTGTGCCTGCAATAATCAAGAAGGAGCAGCACAGGGAGCCCTCTGCAGCCCTGCTGTCATGGGAGGGAGTGAGCAAGGCTCCCTGTTCTCTCGATTATCTAAACTCCCCATTATCTGAATAAAATCCATGTCTCCCATGCTATTCGTATAATTGTCAACATACTGGAATGAGGGCAGATCTCCCATTTTAAATATGGAGAAGCTGAGGCAGGAAGATTGTCACTTTCTTAAAGGAGAGGGAACAAGTCTCTCTGTTGGGTGGTCAGAGTGTGAGGTCACATCGCACTCAAAGGGAAAGACCTGGCATCTTGGAAGAAAACCAGTAGGTTGTAGAAAGAACCATATCCAGCCAGCAAGTGTTCATAGATCTCACAAGGAGGCATGTGGATTTCTGAGAAACCATCCTTCTCATTCGTTTCCCTTTGGACTTGGGAAAGCAGGAGACCTAGAAGCAAATTGTTGGTTTGAAGGGTCTCCAAGAAGGCATAGCCGGAGTAAGGCTAAAGGTTAGTGCTCGCTGATGCAAATGAAGTAGACTGAAGTTTGGGAATGGGTTTATGTTCTTGATATATGTAAACTCATATTTTTTGCCATTGTGCCGAGACTAAAAAAAGTTTTTTTTTAACTGTGGTCTACTTACAGACTGAATCTGGATTGTTTGGCTTCTAAGACTGATCTAATAAGAGCCTGTTATGTTATAAGAGACCTCAGATTCAGCCTCTATTGCGTGACTAACCTCATATAGTCTTCCTGCACTGTATTGTAGAAAGGATACTATCCAACATGGACAATCACATCGGCTGCTAAGGGACCAGTGCAGCAGCTGTGATTCATCTTATGATGGAAAAACACCAGTTACTTTTTTTTTTTGTAGAAAACGTATGTTCTGTTGGTTTATTTTTCTTTACGTGTTTTCTGTGAATATTAAGAAGGAAGAAGCCAAATTGCAGGAAGAGATAAAACGGCTTAAGCAAGACAAACAAGCTCTTGAAGTAGATTTGGGACAAATGAGGAGAGAGAGAGATTTGGCAAGAGCCCAAATTGATTCTACTTCAGGTAAAGTACTCATTTGTGGAGGCTCTCATTCCAGTTAATAATTGGATGATTGCTCTTTACCTGTGTTTCACTAAATAAATGTATATAACACTTAATTATTTGTAATACAGAAGGGCTTAAATAAATGTGATATAAAGGCTTTTGAAATGCTCTTATATTTGAAAACTTAATTTGAGTCGCACCTTTAAATTTTAGTAAAGAAAAAGTAGTGGCAAAGTGCCTGAAATATATCTGAGAAAGCTTTGTTGCAGATTTCTAAGAGGAGTATATTAAATCAAGTATTTTTGCCTTCTAGGTGAAAAATCTTATGAGATAAAGATTATAGAAGAATCATACAAACAGGAAATCAGTCTTTTGAAAAAGAGACTTCAATGGTATGCAGAAAATCAGGAGCTTTTGGACAGAGATGCAAGTCATCTTAAAGATGCAAAACAAGAAATTGAGAAATTGAAACTACAGGTGATCACAACAGTTCAAGGTTTATTTTTGTGAATTAGTATTTATAGAAATAGTGTCCATAGAATACAACTTGTTTTTTCAGTATATGTTATCTATCTTATTCTAAGTGCAGTATTGGAATACGTCAAAATCTTTTATTTAAATACTGAGGGCCTGATATGGAGAATGTACATTTATTATGTGTAAAATGGAGGATTTAGATGTATGAGAGCTTAAAACTGTTTTTATTTGCATTTGACACTTCAGTGGCATTTCTGGAAATAATTCTAAATTAATAGTTCTTTAGGCCATGCAAATCATTGACTAAGACTACCAGATAGGAGTTACGTTATTATACTAACATTTGAAAAACATACCATACTGTAGTGGATAAAGCAGTGTTACCCAAAGTGCGTGGCATGCATGCCTCAGAGGCTGAAGGAAATAGCTATAGGGGACATGGACAGGCTTCTCAGTCATTCTCCAGAGTCAGAGGAAGCTTTATTTTCTTGAGGGAAAAGTCTCTACCTGTAATGGTTGAAAAGAAAACCTTTCAAAACATGAAACAAGTAAAACCAATGCAGAGAGCCTGAAGCAATATCTGTGAGTGTGAACTGCCCCATTTATATCAATGGACGCTAAGTCAGATGCCAGTGATACTATTTCCCTGCTCATGAATGCATGTAGAAAACAGAGGAAGTATTGTATTATAAACATCCTAAAGTGGGGGAGGAGGTTGCAAAGTAAGATATATGTAGGCCTTTAACAACACATGGTAGGTGGGGAGGAGCTGTCATTGGTTTCATTTTCCTCAAAGTAGGCTCATTTTCAAACATTTGGGAAACACGGTAAGATTGCTCTCATTTGGATGAACAGTTTTGTGCATCAAAGGTTAAACTTTACACCGAAGCATTATTATTACCCACGTTTTTAAAATAACATCCACCATTGATGCAGTAGATAATGGGAATGTGTGTTCATTTAACGGTCCAATATTTCTCTAGCAATGCATTGGAATATTAATATTCACTGGAATCTCCAGATATTAGACTTGAACCTTGATGGCCAAATTTTCTCCTGTGACAGAGCTTTTCTTGGTGATGGGGAGAAAGGGGCGCATCTGGTTCGGTCTCCCTGAACCTCAGAGCCAGCCCATCTTAGATATGATTTAGAGCTGCTGCTGGGCATCTCTAAATTGCATCACTGAATGCAAAGCTGTGAATGCTTAAATTGTGCCCTTAACTGATCGTACGTCAGTGGAAGACATCATAGCTTAGCTCTACCATACCACCTCCCCATACCACCCCCTCCTCTGCATGTCAAGAGAGTGGGGGGGAAGAGGCTCAGGGCACAGACCTGGCAAAAATTTGCTCCCAGGGAGTTCCCTTCATAAGGGAATTCTCTGCTAGATCTCTGCAGCTTGGTTACAGTTCCGTTACCCCATCTGGCACAAAGAGGCCATAGCCCAGCATGAGAATATAGTTCATAGACTTCTGTCAGACAAACTATACTGAAAACTAGGATAGACTTCTGCACTAGTCCTGTTCAAATATGAAGCTCTTTCATTATAGTTAATTTGAAATAATTGAAATATTTTAAATAATTTTTAATAATTTTAAAATATTTTCAACTGTGCTAATGAAGTGAACCTGTTGCATATACTTTTTGTAATGTACCATTGAATATGTTGGATAGGTTGATAATCTCAGAACTGAAGCTGGGAATCAGTCTGGGCAACAGAAGAAACGTTTAAAGGACAGAGCAGCAGATGCAAAAAAAATTCAAGATCTTGAGCGACAAGTATGTAATAACGTTACTTTTCTCAGTGTTTCATAGCTTGTGAAAAATACAGTAATCCTGACTGCTGTTGAGAGATCTTGGCAGAAATATCAAGATTACACTTTGCTGTATTGGAAAAGTCCCATGATAAAGTAAACATTTTTTGTCCTCATGGAACTGTCTTATCTTGACATTACAAATATTAATTCATTTATGAGAAATTGTTCTCATGCTGGGACAAACCCTAAAAGTGATAGTATTTCAAGCGGCAACTTACTTTATCAGTACACTTTTGAATTCTTATTTCCATGTCTAAAGACTTTGTTTAATATTTTCTTCCCCTCACATCCAGGATGAATGTTCTGGGGCCTACAGTGAAGTAATAATGGCATTAGTCTGTTGCTTGGAGAGTGATTTGGATATCATATGACTAACACTGAGATCATGGTAGAATCAAATTAGTTGGTGAATAGGATGGGAGGGAAAAGGAAAAAGAGCCCAGAAAGCCGTGAATATTTTGTTTTATATCGCCCTGAAATTTCAAAGTATCAAAAAGCAAATGGAGGGTGCATTGAAGTAGTGTCCTTCTCTATCTAAAATAATCTGAGTATAAGAATAACCCATTTAAATCAAAGGACATCTTAGAAAAAGATTGTTTAAATCAAACTACTAAACCCACAATGCAGCTAATGAGTCCTGTCTGACTATTTCAAAATCGAAAATAAATCTCTGTTCTTGCATTGGGGTTGTGGTGCGTGCCTGCTTGCACATGTGCCTCTGTATTTTTTTAAACATTGTGTCCTCTTTACAAATCATCCCCCAGCAAATTGCCACCTTCATCTTTTTTAAATGAATGGTAATAAAGTAAGAAATAAGAGATTTTTAATTCAAAATCCAGGAAACTGCTTTTTGAGATGGTCAGTGTCTGACTGTTGATCACAGAAGTGTACAAAGACGTGTACACTTTGAAGAGTACTGTGTGAAGGACTCTTCACACATTCTTCACACAGAGCAACTTACCTGAGTGAGTGAAGCACCAGTGAGGACACAGTAATTCAGATAAGGCTTTAGGGTCACTGTTCACAGCTAGGCTGGGCTAACTTGGTTGCTCAGACCGAGGTGCTGATGACCCAAGTAAACTTTTTAGTGATGACAATGCCCTGTGACTGAACGTACATCTCCAGGCTTTAATAATTGCTCTTTTTGTAAGGCCAAACTTTCTCATTGATTCAGTTGCTTTCATACCAAATACTTGTGTTTGGGTGAGGGGCACATTAGAAAGAGAGGGATGTGCCTTCTGTAAATCCGTTTCTAGGACGGGGTGGGCAAACTTTTTGGCCTGAGGGCCACATCGGGGTTGCGAAACTGTATGGAGGGCTGGGTAGGGAAGGCTGTGCCTCCCACTTCCCGCCTCCTGACTGCCCCATCAGAACCCCCAACCCATCCAACCACCCCTGCTCCTTGTCCCCTGACTGCCCCCTCTCTGGACCCCTTGCCCCTAACTGCCCACCTGCTCACTGTCCCACCTCCTATCCACACCCCCGCCCCCTGGCATGCCACCTGGGACCCCTGATCCATCCATTCCCCCCCACTCTTTGTCCCCTGACCGTCCCCTCCATGGACCCCCATCCCTAACTGTGCCCGACTCCCATCCAACCCCCCTCCCTGTCTCCCTCACCCCGCCGGGACCCCTCGACCCCTCCGGGACACCACCGCTTATCGAACCCTCCCTGTCTCCTGACTGCCTCCGCCCCATCCAACCGTCCCCTGACTGCCCCCCGGGACCTCCTGCCCCTTACCCTATCCTCCTTGCCCCCTTACCACACCATTCAGAGCAGCAGGACAGGCTTATTGGAAAGCTGCGTTGCCCACGCAGGGCGTGGCTGCGGGGGAGGGAGGACAGCGGGGTAGGGGCTGGGGATTAGCCTCCCCGTCCGGGAGCTCAGGGACTGGGCAGGACGGGCCCGTGGACCGTAGTTTGCCCTCCTCTGTTCTAGGAGAACCCAGAAAGCGAAGGAGTTTTGTTGGAAAATGTTCCTTTTGAAGAGTATAATGCATCCCTCTTCAGATCCTGGGATGCTTGTGGCATAAACCTCTGAGCACTCATCATCTAAAAGTGCTCCACATGTGGACCTGAAGTTCCTACTCCTAAAGATCCATCGTCCTTGCCTGGTAAAATCTCGGGACAGAGGGCGATGAGTTCTAGGTCAAGCCATAAATCTTCTCAAGCCTCAGACAGAGTAGCCCAAGGCCCAAAATGGGTATGCTGTCCCAACCTCTCAGCAACAAGGACCCCAGTACCGTTGTCTACCCTGGTACCAATGTTATCTACTCATCTGTCTTCAGTACCACTGTATTCTGTACCAAAGTCCTGTGTGATGTCAAAAGACCTACTGGTCTCTTTGGTATCGGACACGCCTCTATTAGGCTTCGTGAAGGAGCTTAATCCCAAGTACCAACCACTGCTCCTATACCAGAACCAAGTATATCAACACTTCATCCAGAGCACAGTTTGAGGGCAGTCCAGGCACACCAGATGGCACAGTTTCTTCTCTCCAGGAGGACGATACATTTTTGTCAGACTCTGAGGGAGGTAGGGAAGTTTCAGTGTCTCTAGGGGTCTAAATATTCATGTTAGTAAACACCCAAGGAGGACTTGAGGGCAGAGTCTTATTACAATAGACATAGAAGTTCACACCCATGGGTTTCGCATTCATTCATTAATGAATGTTTCTTGGAGCCACTAGTCCTGGAATCCCCAAAGGGAGAGGCAATCCTTGTTTTAATCTGAAATGGCACACTGGATCTGGTCCAAGAGGTGAATCTAGCTGAACAGCACTGTAATAGCAACCATAATGTAATTAAATTTAACATCATTGTAAGGTGGAGAAAACCAAAGAAACCCACCACAGTAGCATTTTAACTTCAAAAAAAATTTCCACAAAAATGAGGAAGCTAGTTAAATGGAAATTAAAAGGCACAGTCACAAGATTGAAATGCCTGCAAGCAGCATGGAAACTTTTTAAAAACTCTATAACAGAGGCTCAGACTAAATGTATACATCAAATTTAAAAAAACAGTAAGATGACCAAAAAATGCCACCATGGCTAAACAGAGTAAAAGAGGCAGTTTGATACAAAAAGACATCCTTTAAAAGTTGGAAGTCAAATCCAATATCACACAGTTCCATCATCTTCCTCTCACCCTTCTCCTAACTAGGTACTGCTTGTTAATCACCCTCAGTGGAATACAATAGGTGTCATCACTCAAAGAAGAACAGGAGGAGGCTACATACCTGTAATTGAAGTTTCTTCAAGATATGTGGTCCCTATCTGTATTGCAGTCCCACCCTCCTTCCCCTTTACTGCGGATCTATTTGATTTGTGGTGGTGAATCACACCACACCCTGCCCTTACTTGCCTCACATGAAACTGTGACGTGGAGCAAGGGCACATGCGTGGACCAATAGACACTACTACTTTCAAAATGTCCAGCTCCAGACACATGGCACATGTGTATAACCCTCAGTGGAATTCAGATAGGGAGCACACATCTCAAAGAATGCCAGTCACATGTAAGAAACCTCCTCTTAGAAACCATTAGACAAGGGATAAATAAAAAGATAGAAAATATATAATATAGAAATCCATGGTATGCCCACTAGTTGAATACTGCTTGCAGTTCTGGTTACCCCATCAAAAAAGATACGTTAGAACTGGAAAAAGTACAGAGAAGGGCAACAAAAATGGTATGGAACAGCCTCCATACAAAGAGAGATTTAAAAGACTGGTACTGTTCAGTTTAGAAAAGAGATGACAAAAGGGGGATATGATTGAGGTTTATAAAATCATGAGTGATGTGGAGAAAGTGAATAGGGAAGTGTTGTTTACCTCCTCAAATAATACAAGAACCAGGTGGACACCCAATGAAATTAATAGGCATCAGGTTGAAAACAAATATAAGGAAGTACTACTTCACACAATGCAAAGTCACCCTGTGCGATTCATTACCAAGGGATGTTGTGAAGGCCAAATGTATTACTGGGTTCAAAAAAGAATTGGATAAGTTCATGGAGGATAGGGCCATCAATAGCTATTAGCCAGCATGGTCAGGGATGCAACTCCATGCTCTGAGTGCACCTAAACTGGGACTGGATGACAGGGGATGGATCACTCAATAATTGTACCTTTCTGTTTATTCCCTCTGAAGCATTTGGCACTGGCCATTGTTGGAAGATACTCGGGCAAAATGGACCATGGGTCTGTTCTACTATGGCCATTCTTATGTTCTTATTGACAGTGAAAACCACAATATTTATTTATCAAATCTCTATTTAACGAGTTATATTTTTTTTTTGACAGATTAAAGAAATGGAAGCAATTTTAAAAAGAAGGCATCCAAATTCTTTGCCTGCTTTGATATATGCTGCTGCTGCAGCATCTGAGGGAGGTGGTGACATTTCGGCTAAATCCAATACAATTGATTTCCTGGAAAGAAGAATAAAAAAGTTAGAAACAGAACTTGAGGGGAAAGATGATGAAGCTAAAAAAAGTCTACGTGCTATGGAACAACAGTTTCAAAAAATAAAGGTAACTAACAAGGCTATCAGCATCAGGCCCTTACATTGAGTAGCAGTGTATTCCACAGGTAGTGAAGAATGGTTCTACTGAATGTAAGGGTATCTGTCTCTAAGTATTAGCATTGCAAATCGAAGGAAAAGATAACATTTGGGGAATATTTTGGGGCCAGAAATTCCAAAGCTTTGTGCATTTAAAATATAGTCATGTAAAAGCATTTTGAAACTGACAGAGGAGGAATTAAATTTGCAAGAGAGATTGCTTGGGTTGTCTTAAAAAACTTTTCATAAATAGAGGAAGGGGACTTGGTCTTACAGGATACAGAGTGGAGGTACACACATACTGAGCTGCACACACAAGTGAAATAAGTGTGCAGGCAGCAGTGGCATAGTCCACTTACAAATTGCAGTCTCTTCTGCATGTTGAGTCAGAATCTGTGCCCCCACCTTTTTCTTCATGGATGTCCAGGACAGAGAATTGTTAAGTTGTGGGTTCGTGGACTGGGGATTCTTGCAGAAACTGTCCTGGGCCCTGATTTGCAGTATGAAAAGTAGGTGTTAGGTTGCCATTGCCCAGGAAAACTTATACTTCTGCCAGGATCTTGGCACCATTTCTGAAATCCTGTGTTGGGAAGTCCTGCTGGTATGGCAGTGGGCTTTGTTCCACAGGACCTGTTTTGGTCGCTGCTTACCTAGCAGGGAAGGAGAACATGGAAAGACTGAATCAGCTGGAGATAGACCCCTTTTGAGTAAACCTTAGCACTCACCTGAATGAGAAATTACCAGCCT
Organism: Eretmochelys imbricata; assembly: GCF_965152235.1. Taxonomy (NCBI): domain Eukaryota; kingdom Metazoa; phylum Chordata; order Testudines; family Cheloniidae; genus Eretmochelys; species Eretmochelys imbricata. Next base: position 65,739,870 of record NC_135574.1, on the reverse strand, counting down.
TCTGCTTGTGACACCAGGAGAAGAAAATACGTTTCTAAGGTTTGCCTTCTCCATCCAATTGAGAGAGAGCTTTCTTGTGTATCTACTAGTACCTCTGAAACAGAATGTCCTGACAGAGCTCAAGAGAGACAAGGGTTTAATGATCTTGATTGCCCCATACACACCCGGATGGAAAGAATCATCTTTTTGTTCTGTTTGTACATTCTTGTCCATGATATGGGTCCCTAAGGATATGGCAGTGGGCAGTCCCATCACAAACTATTAAATATTTGCAAAGTGGAAACTAGCAACAGTTAAAATGCTATGTTTAACAAAAATATGAAATGCTCTGAATTTCTTAGTGAGCCAACGTGTTCTTAATGTTAAACTGAGAATGGAATGTTAATTTGTCTGTTCAGACTGATTGCTGAATAGAATAATCCAGCACAATAATACAATGGGAAACACTCATTTTCCTAATAATTGGCTTTAATTATTTATTCTCTTTCTGTTATAAGGTGCCCATCTATCCTTACTAAAAATAGTTCCTTAGTTTGCTGATATACTGTGCTTTTTTGTTGCAGGTAGTCTTAATGAGTTATTACATTCATGAGGCTGCTTTCTGAACTACCTAATTTATAGTGTTGTAAATATTCCTGGTTTTGTTATATATAATATGTTAAACATTTACTTAAGGTGCTTAATCCCTTAATTTATACAAAAAAGAGGGAGTAATAGATATGCAACTCTGTAAATTGCTGTTTTTTCTCAGCTTCAGTATGAGCAAAGACTTGTAGAGCTTGAAGAACTCCTTGCCTATAAATTGATGAATGAACCACAAAAACCGCATGACAGCAAAGCCAGTTTTACAGCAATTGAGCAAGAACTTCGTAGTGTAAAGGAGAACCATCAGATCACAGTAAAAAATCTTCAAACAGAAATTGAAAATCTTAAAAATCAAAACTCCCAGTTAGAACTCAAAAAATGTGAAAGAGATGATGAAGACTTACAATCAATAGAATACCAAGTGGAACAAGCTCATGCTAAAGCCAGGTTGGTAAGACTAAATCAAGAATTAATCACCAAAAGCAGAGAGATACAGGACCTAACAAAAACTGTGGAGAGACTTCAAAAAGAGAGAAGGACGATGTTGTCAAACCATAACTCAAGTGACAAAACTGACAATAAGGAAAAGTCTACAGAAATTTTGAAAAAGGATATTTTAGCAACAAGTAAAAGGAATGCCAGTACCAATGAACCCTTCCCAGACACTCTTGATGATAAAATATACCAGCCACATAACTTTGCCGATTCCCATATTTCAGAAGTTCTGCAAGAAAATGCAAGGTTAAAAGATGAGCTAGAAAGACTGTCTCTAGAAATGAGCCAGCAGAGAGTGAAGTCTCAGGCAACACTGGCTTATTCTGAAAGTAACATACGAAGGTAAAACAGTCATCTCATGCATTTATTAAAACATTGGAGTCTTGGTGGGAGATCAGTAATGATACAGTGCCTTTTGACAAATAGATCACATGTATGAATCCAGCTCACATTAGTAATGACCTAAAAGCTGCTACCTTCTCATGCTACCGTCTAACTTAATTGGTGGTTTCTCTACACATGTTCATAGTCAAGTGTATACGTGTCACAAAAATTGCCACCTAAATTGGCGCCAATTGGCATCTTTCTGGTCATAGATGACTGGATAAAATTGATGTTTTTGAATGGACGAGAATGTGAGGCAAAGTGTGCTTCCCTCACGGGAGTCCTTACCCTCATTTAGGAACAATACGATGAGAAGAGGACTTCTGTGTAGTATAGCACTGCTATTAAGCCCTCAGGCAGGTCCAGATGAGTGCTTTTTAATAAATCTAGAATTTGTTATGGCTTTGAGTAAGAACAAGCTTATTTAATATAAATTGTTGCAGCATGGATGCCTTTGTCTTTCATCTAATAGTGTAATACTAATATTTATAGCCCAAATCTTCAAAATTAGACACATGCATAATTTCATATACAGTTACAGTCACACACATGGTGTTTGCAATCTTTGTAACTTCTAAGAAATGAAGCGTGTGCAATTTTGAAGTTATGGGGCCTATAATTTAATTATTTTAAATGTATAAGCATATATAATTTTGTTGCTACAATTTTGGGGAACAGCTATATTTATAGCTTTCTTTTACAGGACAAAGGAAGATACAGCAGAATACATTGCAGCTCTAAGAGCATCCCATCAGAGAGAAGTAGAGAAAATTCTTTGTCAGCATGCAGTGGAACATTCTGCTTCTAAAGTAGCTGAACTAAATAGCAAAATTTCAAGACAAGAAGTAAAATAAAACAGTTATACACCTATTGTCCTAATGAATGTTAAGAGTTATTAACTATGACTTTAACAGAAAATGGTCAAAATTTGTGATGATTTAGAAATTAAATATTTTTAAAATAAGTCCCATTTCTAAAAGAATATGACATTCTCAACAAATGTATGTATATTACTTAATAAAAATGTAGAGAATATACAGGGCATAAAGATATGATATGATGGAAATATTTTAAATTCAAATCCAGTACACAACCAATTAACTGCATAACTATTGGCTTTTGTACAATACAATTACTATTAATATTAAGATTCAAGAAATGCTTTCATATATTTTAATTCTAAGATTCAAGAATTGATTTTATGTATTACTTTGAAGGTTTTAAAATCTGTCAGTGTTAATGAGGAATATTTAAAATATTTCCTTAGATCTTAATAAGACATCTACAAGAACAAGTTAATGAGCTGCACAGAGATCAAGAGGCCCTTGCAGTTTCACAAACGCGAGAGGAAATCTTGCAAAAAGAGGTAAATGAGAGGTTTGTTGTGATTTTTTTTCAGTTTTGAGCTATCTGATTATAAAACAAGAAATCTTTTGTTTTATTTCTAAAAGATTTTTATATTATTATTTCCAATAATATAAAATGAAAGCAGCCTGCAAAAATCCCAGCTTGTGTCCACTTTACCTTACCTTAGTCCATCCCGTGTTTTGCTGCACATTGGACTACCCACATTTGCCATCCTTGCCTGTCAACTGCCCTTCTCTCCAAATCTTCCCATTTTATGTTGAGGTGCTTGGTGTCATGTTCATTTCCATGTTATTTGCGGCCTTCCTTTCTTTCTTCTTGCGTTTTCTGGTTTTCATTCAAGGGCGGTATTTGGTAAGCTTTCTTTTTCCATTCTCAGCACACGTCCCAACTACTGTCATCTTTTGTAGATTATTTGTGAGAGGGTGCCTTGTTCAGTAATTTTTCTGACTTCTTCATTTGTCTTCCTATCTCTATATATTATTCCCAATATTCTTCTCAGACGTTTGTGATGAAATGTATCCAGCTTTTGCGTATCTTTCTTGGTAAGTTGCCATGTCTCACTGCTGTATGTTGTGATGGCAATAACAATTGCTTTGTACACGTTCAGTTTTGTCTTGAGGGAGATGTTTTTGAGTTGCCAGATGTTTGAGTCTTCCAAATGCAGCATTTGCCTTCCCAATTCTTCTTCTTCTTCTTCCCTTGGAACTAGTACCATCTTGGCTGATGGTATTTCCAAGATACGTAACATTGTCCACTTTCTCTAGTTTCTCTTCTTCAATTTTGATTTCTGTCCCTATAGTCCCCATTAACATGACTTTACATTTCTTTGCATTGTATTTCAAACCCATCTTCTCCATTACTTCATTTACTTGGTTTGTGCATTTTTGTAGTCCGTTGGCATTGATAAGAGCGATGTCGTCAGCAAAGTCTAGATCAGATAGCCTTGAATTGTTCCATTTTAGGCCATATGTACTACTGTCGCATTGTTTTAACACATAGTCAATGACTAGCATAAACAAAAAAGGAGACAGGACATACCCCTGCCTTACACCTGTCTTGATGCTGAATAGCTTACTCAATCCATTTTCCATTTTAATGCAGCATTTTGAGTTGGCATAGAATGCCTGCATAATGTTAGATAATTTTGTTGGAATTCCATATTGTTCCACAATTTTCCGCATTGTTTCTCTGTTTACTCTATTGAATGCCTTTTGAAAGTCCACAGAATTGATGGCAAGACTGCCTTGGAATTCAGTTGTGTTCTCAGTAATCCATCTCGGTGAAAACAGCGTCTGTGCACGATCTCCCTTGTCTAGATCCAGATTGTTGTTCATGTACGATGGTATCCATCTTTCCTTTCATTCTGTTCAGGAGTACTGCTGCTAATACTTTTCCTGTGACAGATAGAAGTGTTACTCCCCTCCAGTTTGAACAATTGTTTAGGTTTCTTTTCTTTGGTAACTTGATTATGATACGAGGGTCCATTCTTCTGACACTTTCTCCTCCGTCCATATTTTGTTGCACAGCGAACAGATGACTGATTCCATGTCCACTTTAGGTCTTGGTAAATTAAGTTGGTTAGCATTAAGTTTAATAATTGCTCTTTATCTTTGTGAATTTTAATTGGTTGGGATAGGATAGGATATTTATGTGAGCAAAGAAGCAGAACATGCAACAGAAAATTTAACTTACATAATGCTTGTCCATTTCGCTTTGGTCTCTAGTACTTGATTCTGTGAAATCATGATTAGAAGTGACTGATGTGTGTGAAAACTGCTCCATTGTGATAATTCAGATGCAATTAATTTTTTAAGAGGCTGGTGGTTTGTTGTTTTTTAACTAAGTGGGAAAAGAAATTGACTGGACTGTCAGGTAATATACGTTTTTAATAGACTCCTTCCCATGTAAAGATACTATAATTTGTTGTTTTTAATAGAGATTAAAATTTGACTATCTCAGAGATTTTACAGAAAACTCTATTAGGTCACCTAGTGCAGTGCTTCCCAAAGTGTGAGCCATGGCTTCTTTGGGGAACCACAAAGAATTCATAGGGGAGACACAAATGTTTGGAAAAAGATTTTAATTGATATGCCTGCTTTTGTTTTTCTAATTAAGAGATTATTAAACTAGGCCTAAAAATCACCTGCATCTTATCTATGGGCCTGTGTCTTATGCAGCTGCTGCTGCCAGACTGTGAGCCTCTTTGCCCTCCATTCCTGCTGGGGAAAGTGTTCATCAGGAAGTCTCTCAGCTATAAAGGCCCTGCTGGAGCAGAAGGCAAAGACAGGCTTCCACTGCTGTCAGCAACTTCATCAGCACATATGGAGGGGGGGAAAGTGGCTGAGGGATAGACAGGGGCATCTTATCTTCCTCAGGGAATGATTTTTACCAAGTTCTAAGCCTACATGTAGCAAATGTTTGGCTGAAGATCATGGTTTTAATAAAGTTAAACAGAAATGGATGAAAAGCAGACAATACAATAGTTACATGATGTTTTGGTTTTTGTGTCTCAGTATTACTGTGGAAAGTCCACAGTCACAATGTGGTGTTTCTTTGCATACATTAATGAATGAAAGTGTGAGGCCAGGGAAACTACAAAGACATTTATTACCCAAACACCTAGAATTTGTAAATGAGAGCTGCACCTTGTTTTCCTTCAGAAACCAACAGAATTAAAGTGGCAAACAAAAAGTCATGTCTAAAGAAGCAACTGTTCTTCTTCAAGTGCTTGTTCACGTCCATTCCACATTAGGTGTGCGCGCACTGTGTGCACGAGCGTCGGAAACCTTTTTCCCCTTAGCGGCTCCTGTCGGGCCGGCGGGGGGCCCCCTGAGTGCTCCAGTTCCTTCTTACTGTCCGTGGCAGCGTTGGAACAACCTCTCTCTCTCTCTCTCTCTCTCTCTCTCTCTCTCTCTCTCTCTCTCCTATGAGAGCAGTCCCTTAGCCTTTCTCAGAGTTGGATAGCTATTATCAGTTAGTTAGCAGACCTTTGTTGTGGACACTTAAGTGATTAGGTGCTTGGAGGCTTTCAGCACCGCCCCAGGCTGCGGGACATGCCGCAGGCCCACGAGTTTAAGGCTTGTGCCACGTGCCGCAAGCCTATGTCAGTTAGTGACCCCCATGACTCGTGTCTACGTTGCCTGGGGGAAGAGCATCAAACTGAGTGGTGTAAGATTTGCAAGGCATTCAAGCCAAGAACAAAGAAAGAAAAAGACTTTTGTTTGCAGCAGTTGTTGATGGAGGCCGCATTGCAGCCACCAGGCCCGGAGCGCCCAACGTCAGCTCCAGCTTCCTCGGTGCGTAGTGCCCTGGAGCCGTCGAGAGACCCAGCACTGGCTAAACACCGAAAGGCTAGGCCCCAGCACTGCTCATCCTCCTCGGTGCGGCCCACGGCGCAGCCAAAAGGAAGGCGCGGACATTCCCCGCATAGGAGGCCGGCGTCTTCCAAGGCCCTGAGCACTGACAAGAGCAGGAAGGCCACTATACCGGTGCTGGCACCAGTGGCTTCAGCACCACAAGTCCCACTGAGCCCAAGCCTAAGTGAGCTCAGTGTGAACGATGGGCTCGAGGACGTAATGGATCAGCCCTCCATGCCTGGCACCTTTGAGGCAGCGAAGGACCTCATTGAGCTGTCGGCAACGAGCCTCCTCCCATATAAGGAGAATCCTCTGGCACCCATGCCACGGGTGCCGTCAAGGGGTAAGTCGGCAATGGTGTGCTGTTCGAGGACACTGTCCCGGCATCGCTCCCAGAGTTGGTCCCGGTTGAGCTCCACGTCTGCAGACTCCCAGTTACCCGCGGCTCAGAAGGAAGTCACAGTACTGGGAGTGGGTCGGTGTGAGGAAGTAACGGAAGGGGCACAACACTCTCCAGCACCACTTAGTGATCAGCACTGGGAGGAGTTGAGACTGCCCTCGCCGGAGGGCTCCTGCAGACCCCTGTCCCGGGAACGCTGGCCCCCGTCCCAGTCCAGGTCCCCTTCCCGGTCCTGGGGATATCGGTACCGGTACCACTCCCATTCGGTTAGGAGCCGCTCGTTGATCTCCTGCCAGCACAGATAGTCGGCACCGCCATGGCCTTTGCGGTCGGCATCGCCGCAGTCTGGCACCAACTCTGGCTGTTACAGTTACTCACACCGTGCTCCAGACAGCAGGGACCCCCTCAGACAGGTTGGCACCCCCAATGGGGGCTGCCAGTCATTGGCCCTTCTGGACTCCTTGGGCCTATCAACAGCACCAAAGGGCCCCATCCAGGCTGAGCTACTTGGTGCAGCGGTCCCGGTCCCCACGCTGACGCCTGACGGCGCTGGAAGCTACAGTATCCAGGCCTCCAGCATCCTCCCAGGATAAACCGGAGAGACCAGCACCGAGTCCGGTGCCGCCTCAAGGTCTCCCGCCCTGGCCCAAGCCAGAGGCCCCTCCCATGGGAGAAGGGGAGCAGGACCACCAGCCAGAGGGGGTTGAGCAGCTGCTAACCTCCTCGTCATCCCCGGATGAGGCGGTGGCGGGTACAGCAGTGTCCAGCCCTCCACCCATAGACCACAGAGCCTCCCAGGAGCTACTGCGTAGGGTCGCCTAGAACTTGGGGTTGCAGCCCGAGGAGACGGTTGAGCAAGAGGACCCCATGGTGGACATTTTGAGCCCCAAAGGTCCATCTAAAATAGCGCTTCCACTCATTAAGACCATCCAATCGAATTATAAGACTTTTTGGCAGACCCTGGCCTCCAGCGGTCCAGCGGCCAAAGGTGTGGAGTACAATACTTTGCCCTATCAAAGGGCTACAAATTCTTGTTCTGCCACCCAAGTTCATGCTCCCTGGTGGTCTCGGCGGTGAATGAAAGGGAGCGCCATGGACAACAGGCCCCGGCCCCTGAGGCCAAGGAGGCAAAATGCCTTTGCCTTTTTGGCAGAAGGGTGTACTCGTCAGGGGGCCTTCAGTTGAGGATTGCTAATCAGCAGGCCATCCTCAACAGGCATAATTTTAGCTCCTGGGTGGCGGTGGGGAAGTTTAAGGACAACCTCCCGCAAGGTTCCCAACAGAAGTTTACGGCCCTGGTGGACAAGGGCAAGGCAGTAGCTAAGACCTCTTTCCAAGCCTCCCTGGATTCAGCAGACGCGACGGCCAGAACAGTCGCCTCGGGGCTGGTCATGAGGCACTCGGCATGGCTTCAGGAGTCAGGCCTGCCACCTGAGGTCCAGAATACACTTCACGACCTCCCCTTTGAAGGGTCCGGGCTCTTTTTGGACCAGACAGATGCAAGCCAGCAAGGACTTGAGGGCTACACTTAAGTCGCTGGATATGCACACCCTGGTGACTCAGAGGAAGCCCTTAAAGCCGCAGCCTCTCCCTCAGCGCCAGTACCAGCCTCGTCATAGGCATGATCCTTACCATAGGCAAGGCAGGGATACCAGGCAATGGTGCAATAATAACTACAATAATGCTCCGGGTCAGAACCAGCTGGGCACTAAGCCAGGCTTTTGAAGGTGCGCTCGGGGACAGCATACCAGACCAGTCACTGGATCACAGAATCGTAGAATATCAGGGTTGGAAGGGACCTCAGGAGGTCATCTAGTCCAACCCCCTGCTCAAAGCACGATCAATCCCCAACTAAATCATCCCAGCCAGGGCTTTGTCAAGCCTGACCTTAAAAATATCTAAGGAAGGAGATTCCACCACTTCCCTAGGTAACGCATTCCAGTGTTTCACCACCCTCCTAGTGAAAAAGTTTTTCCTAATATCCAGCCTAAACCTCCCCCACTGCAACTTGAGACCATTACTCCTTGTTCTGTCATCAGCTACCACTGAGAACAGTCTAGATCCATCCTCTTTAGAACCCCCTTTCAGGTAGTTGAAAGCAGCTATCACATCCCCCCTCATTCTTCTCTTCCACAGACTAAACAATCCCAGTTCCCTCAGCCTCTCCTCATAAGTCATGTGCTCCAGTCCTCTAATCATTTTAGTTGCCCTCCGCTGCACTCTTTCCAATTTTTCCACATCCTTCTTGTAGTGTGAGGCCTAAAACTGGACACAGTACTCCAGATGAGGTCTCACCAATGTCGAATAGAGGGGAACAATAACATCCCTCGATCTGCTGGCAGTGCCCCTACATATACATCCCAAAATGCCATTGGCCTTCTTGGCAACAAGGGCACACTGTTGACTCATATCCAGCTTCTCGTCCACTGTAACCCCTAGGTCCTTTTCTGCAGAACTGCTGCCGAGCCATTTGGTCCCTAGTCTGTAGCGGTGCATGGAATTCTTCCGTCCTAAGTGCAGGACTCTGCACTTGTCCTTGTTGACCCTCATCAGATTTCTTTTGGCCCAATCCTCTAATTTGTCTAGGGCCCTCTGTATCCTATCCCTATCCTCCAGCGTATCTACCTCTCTTCCCAGTTTAGTGTCATCTGCAAACTTGCTGAAGGTGCAATCCACACCATCCTCCAGATCATTTATGAAGATATTGAACAAAACCGGCCTGAGGACCGACCCTTGGGGCACTCCACTTGATACCAGCTGCCAACTAGACATGGAGGATCTGTTCCTTTGTTTCCTAAACAGCCTGTCCTGTTTCTCCCTTGCGTGGTCCAGCATTATGTCAGACCGTTGGTACACACGGTCTTACACATGGTACGGAACGGGTACTCACTGCAATTCTCTTCCCTCCCACCCCCTTTCCCCGTCCCTCTTCAGGGACCCCTCTCACGAGCATCTCCTAGAGAAGGAGGTTCACTCTCTGCCAGAGGCGGGGGCGGTAAAGGTGGTGCCGCGTGGCCTAAAGGGGAACAGTTTCTACTCCCGGTACTTCCTCATCCCCAAGGCCAAAGGGGGCCTTTTTCCCATTTTAGACCTGCACAGGCTCAACAAGTTCCTGGTCAAGGCTGGTTCCGCATGGTATCTCTGGGCACCATCATCCCTTCCCTGGATCCGGGGGGCTGGTACGCCGCCTTCGACATGAAGGACGCATACTTCCATATCGCCATCCAGCCAGCACATGGGTGGTTCCTGCGCTTCACCGTGGGCCAAGAACATTACCAGTTTGCGGCTCTCCCATTCGGTCTAGCCGCAGCCCCACGGGTATTCACAAAATGCATGGCGGTGGTAGCGGCCTTCCTACGGAGGCAGAGGATCCGGGTTTACCCATACCTCGACGACTAGCTCCTGACAGGTTGATCCGAAGCGGAAGTGCGGGGCCACGTGGAGGTGGCCCTGAGATTGTGCCGCGAGCTGGGGCTCCTGGTCAACGTCTCCAAGTCCACTCTCATGCCCACGCAGAGAGTGGAATTCATAGGGGCGGTCCTGAACGTGGTGCAGGCCAGAGCAAGCCTTACAGTATCCCAATTCCGGGCTATGCAGCATGCAGTGACCTCCCTGCGCCGGTTTCCAATGACAACAGTCAGGTGTGGCATGCACGCAAGTGGTCAGGCATGCCAGACTGAGACTCAAGATTCTCCAGGTGTGGCTCGCTCGGGTGTACCGCCCAGGCAGGGACCCCCTGGACTTGGTAGTGACAGCCCCAAGGGATGTGCTGGACTCCCTGCTGTGGTGGCAGTCCCAGCCTGTGGTTTTCAAAGGCATCCCCTTTGCTGCCCCATAACCGGACCTGACGCTGGTGACGGATGTGTCAGACCCCGGATAGGGGGCTCACCTGGGGGTTGCGGTCCGGAGCAGAGCGGTCGCTCCATATCAACGTGAAGGAGCTCAGGGTGGGTCATCTAGCCGGCCAGACCTTTCACACTACTCTGAGTGGTCACAGTGTGACAATTCTGACAGACAACACTACTGCCATGTTTTATATAAACAAGCAGGGTGGGGCCCGTTCCTCGCCACTCTGTCGTGAGGCTCTTCTCCTCTGGAACTTTTGTATAGCCCACGCCATTCACCTTGAGGCGTCATATCTCCCGGGGGTGCAAAACGAGCTGGCGGACTACCTCAGTAGGTCGTATCGCACGCACGAGTGGATGCTCAGAGTGGACGTCGTGCTTTCGTTCTTCTGCAGGTGGGGGTTTCCCCGGCTAGACCTGTTTTTCACCAGGGTCAGTGCCCAGTACCCATGGTTCTGCTCGTTCCAGGGCCACAGCCCGGGCCCAGTCGCAGACACGTTTGCAATCCCGTGGGGAGGGGCTTGATGTATACCTTTCCCCCGCTTCCCTTGGTACACAAGGTCCTGCTCAAGGTACCCAGGGACAGGGCGGCAGTGGTCCTCATTGCCCCGACATGGCCCCCCCAGTGCTGGTATACAACGCTCCTAGAGCTGTTGTTGGAGGCCCCGGTAGTCCTGCCCCTACATCGGGACCTCATCACGCAGGACAGCGGGCGGCTTCTCCACCTTGACCTGCAATCACTACACCTGATGGCGTGGAAGTTCGGTGGCTAAACGCCTTGGAGAGCCAGTGCTCCCTTCCTGTGCAGCATATTCTGCTTGGCAGTAGGAAGCCCTCTACCAGGGCTACCTATACGGCCAAGTGGAAAAGGTTCTCATGTTGGTGTGAGCCCTGACAGGTGCAGCCGTGCCAGGCCCCGGTGCAAGCCATCCTAGAGTACCTCCTGCACCTCAAGCAGCGGGGGCTGGCCCCATCCTCACTCAGAGTGCGCCTGGCGGCCATCTCCGCCTTCCATCCATGATTTTCAGGGGGCTCAGTGTTTTCCCACCCAGTGGTGGGACGGTTCCTTAAAGGATTGGAGAGGATCTTTCTGTACTCACGCCCCCCGGAACCTTAACTTGGTCCTCTCTAAGCTCATGGGACCCCCTTTCGAGCCCCTCCCTCCTCCACCTTTCCTGGAAGGTGGCATTTCTGGTGGCCATTACCTTGGCCAGAAGGGTGTCTGACCTGAGGGCTCTCACCTCTGAGCCACCGTATACAGTGTTTCACAAGGATAAGGTGCAGCTCCAACCACACCAAGTTCCTCCCTAAGGTGGTCTTGCAATTCCATTTGGGCCAGGATATTTGTCTGCTGGTGTTTTATCCAAAACCCAATACGGACCTGAGTCACCACAGCCTGGATGTCCGTCGAGTGCTGGTGTTGTTTGGAGCACACCCAGCCCTTTTGTAAATCAGTGCAGCTGTTCGTGGCCGTAGCCGAGAGGATGAAAGGCCTCCCGGTGTCGGCGCAGCGGATCTCGTCTTGGATTACAAGCTGCATCTGGGCGTGCTATAAGCTCGCAGGTGTTCCGGCCACGGCGGTCACGGCCCACTCGACCAGGGCGCAAGCGACTTCCAAGGCTTTCCTGGCACAGGTCCTGATCCAGGAGATCTGCAGAGCAGCCACCTGGTCCTCGGTGCACACCTTCACGACCCACTACGCGGTCAACCAGCAGGCCAAAGAGGACACGGCAGTTGGCAGAGCGGTCCTCCAGTCAGTTGTTCCATGACTCCTACCCTCCTCCAGAGGTAAGCTTGTGGTTCACCTAATGTGAACAAATGTGAACAAGCACTCGAAGAAGAAAAAATGGTTACTTATCTTCTCATAACTGTTGTTCTTCGAGATGTGGTGTTCACGTCCATTTCACCACCCACCCTCTTACCCCTCTGTCAGAGTCGCCAGCAAGAAGGAACCGGAGGGGGTTGGGCGGCAGGGCACAGTGGCGCCACTCGGGGCCCCCCGGTGGGAGCCGCTAAGGAAAAAAGTTTGCGACGCTCAAGCATGCAGTGCGCACACACCTAATGTGGAATGGACGTGAACAACACATCTCGAAAAACAACAGTTATGATAAGGTAAGTAACTGTTTTTCCTCAAAAAGCCTTAGAAACATCTTATGTTGTGGCCATGCAAATTGCAAAATGCAAACAATCACACATGATTGGCAAGATCCTTCTACTTCCAGAAGGTCATAAGTGGGATTCATATGTAGGGCTGTACATTGATGAGGCAGCAGCCGTGACAGGATAGAAAAGTGTGGTTGCAACATGAGTTAAGAAAGTGGACCCAGCAGGCATTTGGACAAGCTGTATGATTCATCACTATACTTTGGTATTGAAGAAGTTAAAACCTAAAGTACACATGGCCCTCAATATTGTTTTTAAAATTGTGAATTTTATAAAATTCCGGGTAGTGAACACACATGGTCTTAGTACAATGTGTGAAATGATGGGCTCTGACTACTCTCAGCTTTTGTTTCACAGTGAAGACTGGGGGTTGTCATGTATGAAAGTTTTACAGTGTGCCTTTAAATTGCAAGACGAAATCAGAATTTTCCTCCTCTGGAAAACCGACCTTGCAGATTATGTGTATAATATGGACTTCTTGATTATATTAGCTTATGTGGTAGGCATATTTGGCAAATTTAATGCACTGAACTTGAAGTGTTAAGGTAGGAATACCATAGATTTTATTTTAGCAATACTTCAATTTTTTCCATTGTAAGGTTTTAAATGTTTGAAATTTTAGTAATCTTACCCATAGCCCTTGCTGCTGTTTCTTTCACATCTTCTGTAACGGTATGTGCTCAAGCAAGAGGAGTTCTTGTGCTTTATCACAACTTTAAAATGTCCTTCTAGTGATGCTTAATCTTCATCTTCTATGAATCTTAAAGTTCAGCTCTACTCCGAAAAATGCCTATGTAAAAAATAGCACCTTCTTACTCAAAAGATCTGTTTCTAGTGTGTCCTTTTATTACTGGTGATGATATGTAAAAAAGAAAGACTACTACTTGAACTACAGATTCCAGGTTGAGTTTGAAGGGCTGACAGAAAAAACATAATTGTATTTGTAAAGTGAGCAATTTGCATTAGAAATCGTTGAGACTGTGACTTTTCAAGGTAAAACTTCACTTGCCTTTTTTTGTTCAGTTTATGTAATAACTATTAATGTTACTGTAAAATAACTTCTAACCATTTCGTGCCTAGAATCCAAATTTAGTTAAACTGGAAAATAAAACAAATGGAGGCTGCAAATATGATTCGTCATTACAGGGGAATCACTATTAGCAGTCTTAAATGGGATGGGGTTGAGCTTCATCTATTTAAACTATCAGTGCCTTAAATGAAGATATGGACATTTTGGGAGAGCCACAAGTAATTCAGGTATTTTGAATGCTAATCTGCCTCTGAATTGCTGTGCACAGCCATGCCGCATTAACGACACCAATCTGTTAGATAACAGATTCCTAGCTTCACTAGAAGACAACTTTGACTTAAAAATTTGAGACTTTAACCAAAAGATGCCCTCTATTTGGATCTGCTTCTACATGGTACTGCATGAGGATGTGAACATACTGATATTTGTAAAAAGAAAAGGAGTACTTGTGGCACCTTGGAGACTAACCAATTTATTTGAGCATAAGCTTTCGTGAGCTACAGCTCACTTCATCGGATGCATACCGTGGAAAGTGTAGAAGATCTTTTATACATACACACAAAGCATGAAAAAATACCTCTTCCCACCCCACTCTCCTGCTGGTAATAGCTTATCTAAAGTGATCACTCTCCTTACAATAAGAAAAGGAGTACTTGTGGCACCTTAGAGACTAACCAGTTTATTTGAGCATGAGCTTTCGTGAGCTACAGCTCACTTCATCAGATACATACCGTGGAAACTGCAGCAGACTATGATGAAGTGAGCTGTAGCTCACGAAAGCTCATGCTCAAATAAACTGGTTAGTCTCTAAGGTGCCACAAGTACTCCTTTTCTTTTTGCGAATACAGACTAACACGGCTGTTACTCTGAAACCTCTCCTTACAATGTGTATGATGATCAAGTTGGGCCATTTCCAGCACAAATCCAGGTTTATGCTGGAAATGGCCCAGCTTGATTATCATACACATTGTAAGGAGAGTGATCACTTTAGATAAGCTATTACCAGCAGGAGAGTGGGGTGGGAAGAGGTATTTTTTCATGCTTTGTGTGTATGTATAAAAGATCTTCTACACTTTCCACGGTATGCATCCGATGAAGTGAGCTGTAGCTCACGAAAGCTTATGCTCAAATAAATTGGTTAGTCTCCAAGGTGCCACAAGTACTCCTTTTCTTTTTGTGAATACAGACTAACACGGCTGTTACTCTGAAACTTGTCATACTGTTATTTGGAACTGGTCACCTCCAGCTATTTTGAATTCAGAATAGTAAAGAATGGGGATGAGTGGGGACTCGCAGAATACAGCAATACTGGGTATTAGATTTCAGGAAAGCAACATTGAGAAATTAAGGACTCCAGAAAGTTCTGATGGAACCTTTTTGAAATGCACAAGTGTAGATACATACTGTGGAAAGTATAGAAGATCTTTTTATACACACAAAGCATGAAAAAATGGGTGCTGTATCTGTACAAGTTTTTTCATGCAGTTGACAGATTTCCACTCCATATGGCTAAATGCAGTGCCTTGCATAATGACAGGTTTCAGAGTAACAGCCGTGTTAGTCTGTATTCGCAAAAAGAAAAGGAGTACTTGTGGCACCTTAGAGACTAACCAATGTATAGATAGCGGCTGGAGGAACAAAGATGCATCAAACTGCAGTATCACTTAAAAACACAAGGAACAGAAAGTAACCTATATAGCAGGCTTAGCCAAACCGTGGCTCGTGAGCTGCATGCGGCTCTTTTACAGTTAAAGTGCAGCTCGCGGAGTCCCTCACACCTCCCCCCATTCTCCGCCTATCAGACTGGTTGAGGGGGAAGAGCTCAGGGCTTGTGCCCTGTGGCAGGGTAGTGGGGCTAGGGGCTTCTGGCCAACGGGTAGGGGGGCCCCTGGGCTTCAGTCCCATGGAGTGCACTTGCCGGGGCTCGGGGCTTTAGCTGGAAGCCCCGAGCTCCAGCAGGCATCTCCCGCAAGGCTGAAGCCCAGAGCTCCGGCATGTACACCCTGCGGGGCTGAAGTCCCGAGACCCCCTTCCCCGCAGGGCAGAAACCCCTAACCCCAAACCCGGCTGCAGGGCTGAAGCCCCGAGCTCCAGCAGGTACCCGCCCCCACTTATCGAATTTCTGAAGATTGTCCTATGTGGCTCAGAGGGTCAGTCAGTAGCCTCTTGAGAAAATCCCTCAACCATTCGTTTCCCTCCAAAACGAAGTTTTAATTCATTGATGAGGTAATTTTCAGATTATTAGTTTAAAGTTGTAACATTAGACAAGAGGAGATGTTAGCCCTGTGTTATATATTCCAGCACTACCTTTTCTAACATTGTTTGTCTCTGTGCAAATTGTCTTTTTTTTTAAAAGTAATATGTAGTCTGTATCTGAAAACTGTTGTGAAAAGTTATTTCTTAGTACATTATTTTATTATGTAAAAGGAGAGAAGGGCTTTAGTTTACAATTATACATTTGTTTCCTTTACAGTAACTCCTCGCTTAACGCTGTAGTTATGTTCCTGAAAAATGCGACTTTATGCGAACCAATGTTAAGCAAATCCAGTTTCCCCATAAGAATTAATGTAAATAGGCGGGGGTTAGGTTCCAGTGAAATTTTTTTCATCAAACAAAAGACATTATATACAGTATAAGTTTTAAACAATTTTAAACAAACAGTTTAATATTATACACAGCAATGAGTGATTGTGAAGCTTGGTTGAGGTGGTGGAGTAAAAGGGTGGAATATTTCCCAGGGAATGCCTTGCTGCTAAATGATGAACTAGCACTTGACTGAGCCCTCAAGGATTAATCCGCTGTTGTTGCATCTGATGAAGTGGGTTCTAGCCCATGAAAGCTTATGCCCAAATAAATTTGTTAGTCTCTAAGTTGCCACAAAGGGCTCCTTGTTGTTTTTGCTGCTGTTAATGTAGCCTCACGCTCTACAAGGCAGCATGGACTGAGGCAGGAGGGAGGAAACACAATAGATGCAGGGCAGTAGCTGCAAACACTTACCTGCAAAAGCTGAACATGATGATGAACCCACGCTATCCAGCTAGAGCGCACCACTCCCTCCTCCTGACAGCGATGCACAGGTGCTGACTTTCCAAAGTGCTGGGGGTTGCATTTATGAGAGAGAAAGAGAGAGATGCATTGCCCCTTTACCTATGCTGACCCCCCTTCAAGTACATTGCCCTTTTAAGCAGATCAGACAGGAAGCAACAGCTTCCTGCAAACTCCCCTGTTCGGTCCCGGAGCCCTGTGACTGTCCTGTCCTGCACTTTATGGAGAGGGGCTATGGTGCGGGCAGAGGGCAGGAGCAGGGGGACATCCTGACATCAGCACCCCTCTTCCCCCCCAGCAGCAAGCAGGAAGCTCCCAGGAGCAGCTCCGAGGCAGAGGGCCTGGCAGGAGCAGCATGGCAGTAGGGGGAGGGCCACCTGAACTGCTGCTGGGCAGCTGCGGAGCCACATACCTTACAGGGAATTTAGGGGAGCTGATGGGGGGGGGGGGCTTCCGCTCCCCTCTTCCCCCAGTTCTAATCCCCAGGAAGAGGGGTTGCTCTTCCAGAGAATCCTGCAAGCAGTGGACAAAGCAGGCAGCTACCAAACAACCTTAGAAGAGAGCATTGCACAACTTTAAACAAGCATGTTCCCTAATTGATCAGCAACGAAAAAACGTTAACCGGGACAGCGTTAAGTGAGAAGTTACTGTATTTGTGGATTAATTAATATCTCAATGTGCTTTGAGTAAAAAATAAATAATTTGGACTGAGAAAATTTGGACTGGTTAAAACATATTAGGAATAATTATACATTGGCTTGGAGAAATGGACGAGTAGATCATTTTAATCTCTAATTTCTCTGATTGTGTGATTTAAATTAAAAATATAAGCCAACACTTACAAATGTGAGGTCCTAAAGCTACGCATCCAAATCCCTGTGTTGATTTCCGAGGTGCTGTGTGCCTGCAGCTTCCTCTAAGCATCTTGGAAAATCAGGTCACTTATATTTAAGAGCCTAAACAGAGATTTAAGCATTCAGGTTAAAAATGTTTTCCTATACATGCATTTACTTTTGTTTGCCATAATTTCTAGTGTGGTGGTCTACATGTAAGTGGTAGCAAAACATACTGAATTCAGGTGGCAGGTTCAGAAAGTCCTTGACTGAAAGGGTCCAACGTGGTCCCAGCTCTGCGAACTGTTACTCATGAGTAGTTGTCCCATTGTATAGGTAAAGGTTTGTAGGATCAGGCCCTCTGAGGTTCTTTGTCAGCAGGAGCTGCATGAGCTGGAGAGTAAGTGGTACCTTCCAGCCCTTTTCTTGGCAAATGTATGAATTTGCATTGAGAGTTCTGAAGGAAAACGACTGCTAGCCATCCTCCACTGGATTTCAGAAAAGCAGACTTTGACTCCCTCAGGGAACTGATGGGCAAGATCCCCTGGGAGGCTAATATGTGTGGGGAAAGCAGTCCAGGAGAGTTGGCTGTATTTTAAAGAAGCCTTATTGAGGGCGCAGGAACAAACCATGCTGATGTGCAGAAAGAATAGCAAATATGGCAGGCAACCAGCTTGGCTTAACAGAGAAATCTTCAGTGAGCTTAAACATAAAAAGGAAACTTACAAGAAGTGGAAACTTGAACAGATGATTAGGGAGGAGTATAAAAATATTGCTCAAGCATGCAGGGGTGTAATCAGGAAGGCCAAAGCACAACTGGAGTTGCAGCTAGCAAGGGATGTGAAGGGTAACAAGAAGGGTTTCTACAGGTATGTTATCAACAAGAAGGTGGTCAGGGAAAGTGTGAGACCTTTACTGAATGGGGGAGGCAACTTAGTGATAGATGATGTGGAAAAAGCTGAAGTACTCAATGCTTTTTTTGCCTCAGTCTTCACAGACAAGGTCAGCTCCCAGACTGCTGCACTGGGCAGCACAGTATGGGGAGGAGGTGAGCAGCCCTCAGTGGTGAAAGAACAGGTTAAGGGCTATTCAGAAAACCTGGACATGCACAAGTCCATGGGGCCGGATGAAATGCATCCGAGGGTGCTGCGGGAATTGCTTGATGTTATTGCAGAACCATAGGTCATTATCTTTGAAAACTCGTGGCAATCGGGAGGTCCCAGACAATTGGAAAAAAGCAAATATAATGCCCATCTTTAAAAAAAGGAGTCTGGGGGACTACAGACTCACCTCAGTCCCCTGAAAAATCATGGAGCAGGTCCTCAAGGAATCCATTTTGAAGCACTTGGAGAAGAAGGTGATCAAGATCAGTCAACATGGATTCACCAAGGGCACCATGCCTGACCAACCTGATTGTCTTTTATGATGAGATAACTAGCTCTGTGGATGTGGGGAAAGCAGTGGACGTGATATACCTTGACTTTAGCAAAGCTTTTCATACGGTCTCCCACAGTATTCTTGCCAGCAAGTTAAAAAAGTACGGATTGGATGAATGGACTATAAGGTGGATAGAAAGCTGGCTAGATCGTCAGGCTCCACGGGTAGTGATCAACCACTTGATGTCTAGTTGGCAGCCGGTATCAAGCAGAGTGCCCCAGGGTTCGGTCCTGGGGCCGGTTTTGCTCAACATCTTAATTATCTGGATGATGGGATGGATTGCACCCTCAGCAAGTTCACGGATGACACTAAGCTAGGGAGAGAGGTCGGTACTCTGGAGGGTAGGGATAGGGTCCAGAGTGACCTAGACAAATTGGAGGATTGGGCCAAAAGAAATCTGAGGTTCAACAAGGACAAATGCAGCGTCCTGCACTTAGGACAGAAGAATCCCATTCACCGCTATAGGCTGGGGACCGACTGGCTAAGCAGCAGTTCTGCAGAAAAGGATCTGGGGATTACAATGGATGAGAAGCTGGATATGAGTCAACAGTGTGCCCTTGTTGCCAAGAAGGCTAAGGCATGTTGGGCTTCATTAGTAGGAGCATCGACAGCTGATCGAGGAAAGGGATTATTCCCTTCTATTTGGCTCTGGTAAGGCCACATCTGGAGTATTGAGTCCAGTTTTGGGACCCCCACTACAGAAAGGATGTGGACAAATTGGAGAGAGTCCAGCAGAGGGCAACAAAAATGAGTAGGGGGCTGGGCACATGACTTATGAAGGGAGGCTGAGGGAACTGGGCTTATTTAGTCTGCAGAAGAGAAGACTGAGGGGGGGATTTGATACCAGCCTTCAACTACCTGAAGGGGGGTTCCAAAGAGGATGGAGCTCAGCTGTTCTCAGTGGTGGCAGATGACAGAACAAGAAGCAATATGGTCTCAAGTTGCAGTGTGGGAGGTCTAGGTTGGATATTAGGAAAAAGTATTTCACTAGGAGGGTGGTGAAGTACTGGAATGGATTACCTAGGGAGGTGGTGGAATTTCCATCCTTAGAGGTTTTTAAGGCCTGGCTTGACAAAGCCCTGGCTGGGATGATTTATTTGGGGTTGGTCCTGCTTTGAGTAGGGGGTTGGACTAGATGATCCCCGAGGTCTCTTCCAACCCTAATCTTCTATGGTTTTATGATTCTATTAGAGATTAGGCTTCTGCAACATAGAGGAAAGTAATAAGAGGCAAGAACCTTTGGGCTCTAAAATAAGCTTGGATTATAATAGTGAGCTAACATTTAAAATACTGTGAAAGGAAACGTAAATGCATTTTGATGGGAAATCCTTTGTTTGTTTATACAACACTTAGTAAAGTTGACACTACTTCATTACAAATAACAAATACCTCAAATTTTAGATGGCAAAACTGTTCGAAGAACTGAGAGAGGCTAAAGAGAGGCAAAGTCCTGAGATGAAACACTTCTTGTGTCTAGAAAGGAAAATCAAGTATATGGAGATCAGACATGCACAAAGAGAACAAGAACTTCAGCAGGTAAAATAGAGCATCTCTGTACTTGTCTCCTATGTATTTTGACAGCATTTGTACAAATTATTGCAGACCATACTGCAGGGATCAAATACATTTTGACCGATGACCAAAGTCGTCGTCCTTTTTTGTGCCCACTGGTGCATAAAAAATGTGCATGCAGTCTTGGACCCAGTTATTTACAGGGTCAATTAAAGTAACTTGTACATTGGATCTCAAATGAGATACTTAGAAATCCAAAGTGACAGCAGTTGTAGGTGCCAAATTGCCATATATGGGCACAAACAGGAACACTAGGTTTAGAAAATGAGGACCGGTGTGTTTATAAACTAGGCTGGACTTAATATTGACTGAGTTGTCTGAGATCCCAAATAGAGCTCAACAACATAAGATGTTTGCTCAATTTCTAAACATTACACAAACAGAAAAAACTTGCAAAATATTTCTCATATGCTCCTTGCACTTTCACAAAAAATGCCCATAGACTTTCTTTACTATCTTTATCCCAAATCCACAAAAAGCTAATTAAAAATATTAGACAATTGTATAATCCAATGGTTGTTTGGTGAGTTGGATCTTTTTTCTTCTTATAGTGTTTCTTTTCTTTTACTCTACAAACAAAAAAAATTCTTGCAATAAATATTGAGTCAGATTGTTTATTTCAATTGAGTTACACCAAAAAAGAATTGGGCCCTGTGGCCCAGATAGCAAGGCAGTAAGGAACTGCCAATGAAGTCAAAGCATAAACCCTTCCAGACCACTTGTACCTGAATTAAGGTTTCTTTTTAAAACCTAACATACAGCCATATATAATTTCAACTAGGTAAAATAATTTCTCAGTGATTCCTGTACCTCATTTTATAGGAGGATCTAGCCTCTGTGTTCTTAGTAATCTTTATAAGGATCTATATATCTAAAGAATTACTTCTACTTTATTCTGTATAGGTTATAAGGATCTATATATCTAAAGAATTACTTCTACTTTATTCTGTATAGGTTCTTTTATTTCCCTCATCACTTTCGCATCTTAGTGCTTTTCAGTAGTGCATTAAGCAGTGTGATTAGTATCTGTCACATGTGGTTCATTCTTTCTGTCATGCTCTCCTAGGAAGAGGATTATATGTGCAATTAAGTGGTTTCGTTTGGGGAATATTTTTTTGGTAAATGGAGATGGCAAAGTTGAAGTGTACTTGAACTTAGACTATCAGGGTTGGAAGGGACCTCAGGAGGTCATCTAGTCCAACCCCCTGCTCACAGCAGGACCAATCCCCAATTTTTGCCCTAGATCCCTAAATGGCC